>NC_084473.1:9515625-10133750 GCF_027409185.1 Cynocephalus volans
TGCAGTTTATTGTATGTCACTTATACCGCAATAAAGCTGCTTAAAACTTTTTTTAAAAGCCATTCTTTGAAAGCATGGCTGTCCAATAGAACTTTTTGTGTTGATGAAAATGGTTTATGTCTGCTTTATTGAATATAATAAGGCACTAGTCACATGTGGCTAATGAGCACTTGAAATGTGGGTAGTCACCTGAGGAACTCGGTTTTTAACTTTAAGTTTAATCACTTTAAATGTGAAGAGGCACCTGTAGCTAGTGTCTTTCCTGTTGGACAGCACAGGTCTAAAGCCTTAACCTCCCACCTTACACCCTTGAACACCACCTCGCACACGTGTCCTAGGTCCTGGGCTCCAGCTGCT
Source organism: Cynocephalus volans (assembly GCF_027409185.1). Classification (NCBI taxonomy): domain Eukaryota; kingdom Metazoa; phylum Chordata; class Mammalia; order Dermoptera; family Cynocephalidae; genus Cynocephalus; species Cynocephalus volans. The sequence goes on from NC_084473.1 coordinate 9,515,983, forward strand.
GGAGGTGACTGCAAGCGTCCAGCACTTGACAGTCCTTTCATACTTAGGTATCCTTGCTAATGCTGAGACCTCTGCTAAGAATGCCCTTAGCTGAAACGATGAGGTGTGAGGTCTCTTTGCAGCTTTCCACCCTCTGACTAGGAGGTGTCACATGGCCTGTGCCAAAGGTGAACAGGTGGTTTGCCATTCTTTGAAGGCTTACTTTTTCCTGTGTAACTGTGTGATTGAGCAGCATTTGCTCGAGTTAAGAAGAAAAGAAAAACTCACACCTCAAAGTGTTGTGCTTAAGTTTCTTATAAATTGGGCATATTAAAATAAATTACGTGACACAAATAAGCTAAAGCAAGATTATTTGGCCATGTTTTATATTATATAATAACAAAATAGTCTTTTTAGAAAAAGCTAATTATCCCCAAAGAGAGATGGACTCAATGAAGGGTTTCTGGAAGAGAACTTTGGAAAGACCTGTTCTTTTCTAGATTCTTGAGGCTGAAGCTAGAATGATTCTGCCCAGTGACTTCTGGCTGCTCCTATAAAAAAAATACAGAGCTTTGAGGCAAGAATCCTGTCCGAGTTAAGGCTTCTAGATGGATCCCTTTGGGCAAGATCATGTGGCCAAGCAGAATTACTCACGCCTACGTCAAGGGAGAAGGCAGCGCTGCAGCTCCCTGGGGCGCAGCTGCCTGGTGGGGCCGGATCAGCAGCTAGTGACCAGAGCTAAAGGGGCAGGTGAGACAGTGGTGTGAGCTGACAGGCGGGGGTCAGGGGAAGGTAGAAAGGGACAGAGCTAGAGTCAAGGAATTTTTTTTTTTTTTTTTTTTTTTTTTAAAGATGACTGGTAAGGGGATCTCAACCCTTGGCTTGGTGTTGTCAGCACCACGCTCAGCCAGTGAGCAAACCGGCCATCCCTATATAGGATCCGAACCCGTGGCCTTGGTGTTATCAGCACCGCACTCTACCGAGTGAGCCACGGGCCGGCCTAGAGTCAAGGAATTTTAAGACAAAAAAAATAGGAAAAACAGTGTGAACAGATGGCCCTGTGGCTGGCTGTATTACCCACCTCTGTCATCTCCTTGTCTACCTTTGTTTGCTAATCAATGTGGCATTAGCGTAATGATTTTGATCTTGATAACTAATAGCCCTATCTGCTGCCTGCCCCACTGACTTAATTATTTTATTTCTACTTGGGAGATTACAGACCTTTGACTACTTACTGACTCTTGTCAGACAAACTCAAGTGAACTCAGGAAAAGCAAAGACAGGAAGAAAGAGGGGAAAAAAAAAAAAGGATGATTATTATTTTTAAAGACTGCCTATTTGCTGGTCCATAGTTAATAGCAGTGATTAAGATTAATAATTTGTATTGAGGGTATACTTGCTATTTGAAAAAGCCATTTTACATAATATATTTGTTGAAAGTAAGTCAGACCGAAAGAGAAAGCCCAGTGTTGCTTGGCACTAAGGGAAACATTCTGGTTGAGTTACCCAGGGATAATTTAATTCTTCCCATGGATCATAAAAATTTCATAACTCATAAATTGAGGCTGGAGCTGCCTGAGCACAAGGGATGTACTATGATCTTTTGGCTGTGGTTTTCTTCTCCCCTGGCCAGAACTTGAGGATGGCTCCTTCAGCTGTGGGCCTGAGGCTTCCCCGACAGCACATGTGTCAGAGGACGGCTCAGGGCCCGCCCATCCTTCACTCTGGGGGCACACCTGCAGGGAGGACATCCTGTCTCCCAGGCATTTGTTCTCTGGCCCCAGCAGAGAGCTGAGTGGCTGTTCCCTGGGACACACTCCCTGAGTCACAGTGCTTGTGTGCAGTGTGTGGAAATGGAGAGGGCAGACAGGCTGGTCAGTGTCCAGGAGCCTAGAGGCCTTGTTAGTAAAAGCGCTAATGGGGATTCTGTTATATTTGTTAACAATTTCTTTTTTTTTTTTTAAAGGGGGGGGGACTCTATTGAGGTATTACATATTGTAAAAATCACCCATTTCAAGTGTACAACCGTCACCGTAAATCAGTTTGAGGCAGTCCACCCCCTCCCCAGTCCTTCATGCCTTCTTACAGTTAATCTCATCTCTCTCTGTTCTAGGCATCTTCCTATCTACTTTATGTCTCTATTCTAATAATTTATTTTTTAATTAGAAAATTAATAGTTTCTTATTCTAAATAATTTGAATAACTCCAAAAAGAGAAATTGACTGTGAATGAAGTCCAGACTCCCCTTATTTGACCTGGCACTCAAGCTTCTCTTTCTAGCTGTTACCTTCCACTGTCCTCTCTGCTATGTCCCACATCAGCACCTCAGCCCACCGTCACACTGTTCCTTTTGCCTGGGCTACTCCCCCCACCACCCCACAGGACAAAGTCCTCCCTTGTGTTTTGAAGGATTCACATCCCCTGCTCAACAAAGATTTCCTGGTGTCCAGGCTAAGAGTAATTTTCTCTTCTCTGAAATTCCAGTGTGTTTTATTTGTGGCTCTTGGAGTCTTCACTCGGTAGTTTACTTACTTAAATATGTGGTTCATCTCCCCTATTAAACCATGGGTTCCTGAGGACCGAGGTTCTGTCTAATTTGTCTTTGTCTCCTACCCGCTCTGTACCTCTCCAGCTTCCTCTCCTGCCACTACCTGAGGGCTGCATGCACCTCCTCTGTAGCGTTCATCACCGTTGTAACTGGTTGTTGGATGTCCTGTTCTCCACTAGACTGTGGGCCCTGTCCCCAGTGTCCAGCACAGGAAGGTCACACTCATTGTTTAAATGAATGAAGAATGAAAGCAAGCTGGCCAAGCGTGTTAGAATATCCATAGATTATTCACTCTTTTCTACCTTAGTATTTCACTGCAGGTCCCAAAGCTTAGTTAACCTCTTCTCACTCTAATATCTGTTATCAGTACCTAAGTTCTTATTTAAGTTAAATAACAGATAGTCTGAAAATAAATTTATAAACCAAATTGTGAGTGACATTCTTCCCCTGCTGTAAAGAATCTTGTTTTTCCCTCTCACTTGTGCATACATTCATACTTACATACCCCCTTCATGAAAAACCCACTAGGACTCTTCCTGGAAATATGCCTTTTAATGTGTGAGCACCTTACTCCTTTCCCCCAACTCACTGTATAACTGGATGGGGTTCTGGTGCTTTTGGCTCAGCCTGCCCCCTTGAGCAGCTCTGAGCCTCCCCTCTGGGCTGTTTTTGCCACCCCCTTTGTTAGGTGTGCCTTTGTTTAAGATGGCTCAACATTGGCTCCTAGCCAGGCAGCATTCAGACCTAACTGGCCTGTGCTGGTGACTAAGTGTGGCTTTGTATGTTGTGTAGATGAATGGGCACATCTGAAGGTTCAGTAACTGGTACAGTTACCTCCTTCCCAAGGCCAGATCAGCCTTCCTGACTAGTTAAAATCAAAGTCACTATTTGATCTATGAGGAGGCACTGGAATCTGGGCAGTGTAAAATATGTTGATATGTGGTACGTCTTAGAGTTTTTAATTCTTAGTGTGTGTATATATTTATTCTTCCTCTGGGAGGGAGGGCAGGCATTGTGTTTCATTTACCTTTGTAGCCAGCTGTTTTCTCTCTACAAAACAGGTGCTCAATAAATACACGAAGACTGAATTAATGAATTGACACGTGCATTTTCTGTATTATGTTTGGTTTAAAGGTGTTACTAGAACTAAGGTTGTATCTGAAGCCTTTGAAGATTCTGTCTCTTATGTATTAGATACTCAGAAAAATATTTGTTTACTGATTTATTCCACCAGTGTTTTTTAAGCATCTCCTCTGGGCCGAGCCCTGTGCCAAGAGCTCTGGGGAACATAGAGTGTGGTGCGGGTGGGCACTGCCCTTTAGAATTCACACGTGAGACTGATGAAGCGAGTGCAGGGGGTGCCTGTGAATGCCTGAAGAGATTTAGAAAAAGGAAAACATTGGAGGAGTTTGGGAAGAAGGTATCACTTCCTGCTGGGGAGATTGGGGATGCTTAATGGAGAAGGTAGCATTTGAGTAATTCCTGATGAATGGGAAGGCTTTGAACAGTGAGATAAGGGAAAATATTCAAGCCAAATGGGACAAATTGAGCATAAGCATACTGTCAGGGAAGCAGAGAGCAGCAGAGACTTCAGTTTGGCCAAATGTGAAGATGAAAAGTGGCAATAAGGATGGATTGTGTAGGGTCTTGAACACAGGAATAAGAAGTTTATTGTTCTAGGGACACAACCGCAGATAAATCTGGCAGAACTGTAAAGGAGGACTGGGAGCAGGCAGAGACTAGGAGATGATGGCAGGGAGCAGGGGTAGCCGTTGACTTAGTCCAGAGGATGGGCAGTGAGGCCTAGCTGAGGCAGACGACATGAGAATGGCATGGAGGGGTTGTTTGTGGAAGAGCCTGAGAAGATAGAGTCAAGACTTGGCAGCCTGAGTAGGGTCCAGCACGGCTGGATGGTGGCAGAGCAGAGAGAAGTCAGAGATGGCCTTGAGGAGGCTAGTGAGGGATGGCTGTATGAAAATAAAGAGCACTGCAAGAAGCAGGGCAAGTGTGGCAGAGCTGACGTCCGTGCAGGTGGAGGGAAATGTGGATTGGAAGGTGGGGACTGTGGCAAAGCCCTGCATTGCTCACTCCGACAGTGCAAACCCAGGTGTGTCTGCTCCCATAAGTCATTTGTCAGCTTGACCTTCTGTTTGTCACCATTCCTTCCAGTCACCTATCCTTCCAGTCATCCATAGAACTGCGCCTGAAAATGAGCTTTCCAGTATTTAAAATTTGAACTTTTAAGGCTAATGGTAGCAAGTCCTAACATTTCACCTTGGAGGAATTCCAGGTACATGAGAAATACTGAGTTGTTTAACCGTAGGGCAGAAGTCACGCTAAAAGTCATTCCTGAAATGACAGTCATTAAGGGCCATTTGTTTGGCAGAATTTGTTGTTGGTGCAGGCATTATTAAACATCTTACCAGTGTTTTTCAAGTGAATTTCTGTCTCTATTTGAAGATTTAATATGCTGAATAGCGTATGGAAATCAGGTCCCATATTGCCTTAAAAATGGCGACTGTATGAGTATTTTATCTTTTTATTCAAGGTAATTATACTAAAATAAAAATTTTCCTTTGCTCAGTTGTAAGAATGAATGCTTAAGGTTCCAAAGTCCTTCCTCTTGTCTTTCTCTTTTTATAGTCCTGTCACCTAGGTATGGTAGACCAGCGTGGCAGCCACAGGGCCTGGCAGTGGTGACTGGCTGTTGCACTGATTGAAGGGAGTGGCTTGAGCCTGGGGGAGTGAGAAAGTAGGTCTTGAGCTTATTTTCCACTTGGGGGAATCTCATCAGGTCCAGGATACTGAGTCTGAAAGTTCTTCCTCTGCATCTTTTCATTACTCAATTTGAAGTGCCGGGGTGGCAGCCTGGCTTACCCTGAGTGTGTGGCTGCTTGTCAGGAGGGTTTGATTCTACTTGATTTAACCCACGGTGACAACTTAAGTCAGCAGTCTTGTGCCTCCTTGCTCCAGGGAGAAGAACAAGGGCACCAAGACTCTTGCCCATCCGTTTCTCATTTATCTCCATTCCCCAGCAACACCCCGCACACGCCCCACACCTCCCCTCACTCACACTTGCTCACACAGTCACGCACACTCAGGCCCACACTCACAGCCCCTTCCTCACTGGCACACACACTCACTCACATGCTCCTCCCTGTCCTCATTCGCACTCGGCGTTCACTCGTGCGCCTTCACTGCAGACAAAGGCGCCTTGGCCTGCCGCTCCTTTTGTTTCCTGTGTTGGAAGCTTGCTACAGAGAGTGGGGTCTGAGGGCCCAAGAACTGGCCCCAGCACAGCCCCACACCTGGACTGGAGCGTGGGTGAGAAGAAGTGGTCTTTCCTTTTATTGCAAGCTCTTTAAAGGAATTGTCATTTATTATTTTGAAATATTTTTTTCTTCATTGTGATGATTGTCTTTTCCCAGACTTCACAACATAATACTATTATTGTGAAAAATATACAGATCTAGACTTTTCACTAGTTAATGTTCATTTGGAAGATAAAATCGAAGAAGGTAAGACTTGTACTGGCCAGGTTTTAAGCAAAGGTTAATTATTACCAAATGTTCTCTCTAACATCCTTGCTATCCTTATTTCAGATTAAAAAGGAAATTGAGTAAGAATATCTTTCTTGTTTTTATTTTTTAGATTCAGAATATGAACAACATAATCTCCTTCCCTTTGGACAGTTTGCTGAAGGGGGACCTGAAAGGAGTAAAAGGGGTATGGCATTAAAATCCCATCAGTTGGGGGCAGCGTGTGTATCTCATGGGATCACGACAACACTGCCCCATCAGGGCAGCAGCCACACCAGTGCGCTCTTACTGGGATCTATCTCAGCTTCCTGTGACTGGCCATCTTCATTCACACCACCTTTCAGCTAGAATAATAGTGATTCTTGGCTGGTCTGGTGCTCTTGGTGCCACAAACTTGGTAGGGGGAGGGGAATGTGTGAAGGGAAAGAAACAGCTGTTTGGGGAATTGTAAACAAATTTAGTCTCTCTCGGTTGAGCAGGGAACTCTGTGGGGAGAAATCTGGTTTTCTAGCTGGTGTGTTGCTGAGTTACCACTGGGAAAGGATCCGAGAAGCATGTATTTTCCTGGTGGGAAAATCGCATTCATAAGGCATGGGCTGCTTTCATTTTTCTGTCCTCCAAAGGACATTGGCTGTTTAGGACGTGCCTTGCCACTTATAAACACTGGGTCTGTGAACAGTTTCACAAGGACCTGAGTGAGCAGTAGTCAGGGCCACAGGGCTATTTGGCGTACATGCTGAGCGGGAGTTACCTTTGCACATCGTTGACCCTGACAGTTGTGCACTGAGAAAGCCATAATTGTGGCTGAGTTCTTGGGAGACCCAAGTTCTTTGATGGGATCAGTACGTGATTCCCTGGGCACATCTGGAAGCCCAGGCTTGCCCTTCTCAGGGACCTCTGCAGAAGCCTTGCAGTGTCTTCTTTACAGAGAGTGCTCTTGCCAGGAGAGAGCTCTTAGGACATGGAGGAGCATTAACCATCGTCCCTTTGGAGGACTGGAGAATAGGTCACCTGAGTTAGACAAAAGAGAATGGGCACCCTAGGCAGGGGAAAGACACAGGCACATGAATGAAGCATGAATCAACACTGCCCATCAGGCTGTCAGGGTGCAGGAGGGGCCAGGAGGCTCACTGGGTGGGGAGGGTCAGTTCATGGAGAACCTTGCGTGCCAGGCTGTGGAGCTTAGGCCTTATCATAAGGCCATTGGAGAGCCAAAATTATAAAAAATAAAACAACAACAAAAAAGGTTTCTCTCTTCCAAAAGAACCCTGTTGAAGGGAGCATAAATAGGTGGGAACCATTTGAAAGAATTTCTATTGGCTCAGTAATTTTGGGGATCAGGCTTCATCAGAGTATGAAGTCCTAAATTCTAGACAGAAGAGTGCAGTAGGAGACATTGAGAGAATGTGGGTGGCTTTTCTCTTCTTAGTGTTGGGCTCAAATCAGGGTCACATGTGTTGAGAAGATTCATTTATTAATAGAAAAAGTCCAAGTCCTTTTAAAGAAATATACTGAAATATTTCAGATTAAGCATTGTCTTTCTGTGTTTAATTTCAGAATAAAGCTATGGCAGAGAGTAGGGTACAGGTGACATAGGATGGGCCAAGACTATTATAACTGGGTGATGGGCACGTTGTACAAGTCTCTCTTGTGTGCATGTGGACTATTCTATAACATTTTTTTAAAAGAAAGGAAAAAAAAATGCCACTACCAGTCTAATTAAAAATCTATGCTCTAAGTTCTTTATTTTTCATGGGGTTACATGCATCATTTATTACAGAAATTAATGTTCCTTTCAGGACTAGTCTCAGTATAAATAAGTTTATTTTGCTCAAAAGTTAAGGATTAGTCCTTCTTAATTTATGCCTCTTTGTTTACAGGATCTGAAAAAGCCTTTTGATAAAGCGTGGAAGGACTATGAAACAAAAATGTGAGTGTTTTCATTTTAAAAATATGTGTAGGTAATTTGAGATTTCAATTTTAAATCAAGCTTTTATTGCTTAAAGGGATTGTCTGAGTAAACCTTAATCCAGAAAAGAATTTACCTAAAACCATATTGCAGTGGTTTGTTGTGATGACAGATGCTTCCATACTTGGAAGTCTGCATTCGGTGATGTTAGCTTCTTTTAATAAGTTTTCCCTTGTCCCTTTTTTTAATAATGTCGTAATGGTTATAGAGTGTTATTTTCAGGGAAGATCATGGAAGGAAATTAAGGCCAGTTTTTCTCAGAGGTATTTATTTACTTTTTCTGTTTTGTATTTTAGAATGCTTTCTCATTTTATTACTGTTTATGACAGCAGTGTAATGTTCAGACTTCATCTTCCTGGTGATTTGTGAAAACCATCTGCTTTTAGCTTTGTGTCTATGTTTTTCTGAAATAGCAGTCCCTTTGGTTTTAGAAAGAAAGATTGTTTAACATCCATCTCCTTCAGCTTTATTTGATTGCTTCTTCTGCCAAAAAAGAACATGAAGAATGGGTTGGTTGATTCTTAGATATGTAAAACAATTTCTACAAAAGACAAGACTGTTCTACTCGTTGACTTCAGGCAGCTGTTGTGACATTTCTGATCACAGTTTCTCATTCCTAGAGTGGAGAGAGTCTAGCGAGCTAACTGAGCTAGCAATTATAGGGAATAATGGTTTCGTTATTTTACATACTGGAGAAATAGAAAATATTTTTAAGTGCCTCATGTTTACTTAATAATCGCTGTGCCTTGGGTTATATAGAGTTTTCTGAGTGGAAATAGAAACTTTCATATGAAGCCATCTGGTAAAGTGAGAGGTGTTAGAAGAAATCACTTCAGATGTAACTGCAGGTATTTAATTTAACCAGCCTTGGTTATCTTTTCAGGGTGGAGGATCACAAAACTCAGACCAGTGAATACTAAACCTTTAATATTCATGCTGTCCATGGAAATCTTAAATTTCCGTACATGAAGTTGCTTGGATCTCAGGCTCTGGACTTTGATTAATGGTATACATTCATATGAAAGCACAGGCGGAATGCCAGACTAGAATACCTTGAAGGTCTTTGCAACCCAGAGAGGCTCCAGCCTGTTATCCCTGGCTCTTTAGCATCCTAATCTGTATGCCAATTCAGTGGCCTAAATAGGAAGGGCTTAGCATTTCTACTTTATAGCTGAGAGACCAAGACTTGGTGGTTTGCTGCTGGCCAACCAGTCAGAGTAGTTGAGCCAGGGCCAGGAACGGGTTCCCAACTCCCATTCAGCTGCGCTTGCTGCCACCCTCGAGTGCCTGAGAGGTAATGCTTCTGTGTGTGACTGAACAAAGGGTTTCTGAAGAAGATTATTTGGGAGAGGCCTCTGGTTTGAAAGAGAGTTAACATCAAATTCTTTACATTAAGACACAGGTAGGGCAGGAACAGAATTACTCACAAAATCCCAGAATTTGAGGAGGAAGGAGCAGCACCCTTTAAAATTTGAAGTAATGCTGAGATAAAGGAAGTAATTCTTTTATTAACACCTGAGACTCATTTATGCTAGGATACCTTGTGATATGTAATAACTAGTTTTAAACTGTCTTTAAAGTTCCTGGGCAATAGTTCCATACCTGATTATTAAGAGAAATGACCAATGTCTGGACTGTGTCTTGGTCCCTTTGAGGTGGTGTCATGGGAGCTTTGGAGCTATATAATTCTAGTCCCAGGGACCTCAGGGGCCGTCCAGTCACACTCCCCCATAGATGCTTGAATTCATTGGACATCCCAACCAAATTGTCTTGTTTGTTTATACTCTTACTTCCTTGCTCGGTCCTTCAAATTGTTGGGTACCTACTGTGTGCCCAGCACTGTGGTCCAAACTGAAGAAAGAAATTACACTTCTTGCCTCTTTTTAAATACTCCAGCCCTCCCCCTGACTCTCAATGATAGGGAACTCTCTGGAATTCCCAAAGAAGCCCATTCAGCCCATTGCATCATTAAACAACTTTTAAACAAAAAGCTCCCTTGTGTCTTCTAGTGTCTGCCTTGAGACTCTACAGAAAGTGCCCGCTCCCTTGTCCTCACAGCAGCCCTTTCTGTTTTTTAAGTGCCTTTTGTTGGTTTTGTTTAGTCTCCTTTTCTCTAGATTAAAATTCACAGTTATTTCAAGCCCATCTTAGCTGATTTGATTTTGTGGTTCTTTTTACCCTGGCTGCTCTTCTTTGGATGTATCTCAGTTGGTCAGTTTATACCCTGAACTGCACACTTGACATTGAGCCAATGTAGTTCAGGCAGGAGATAAATGTGGGAAGAGGAAGAAGCTGAAAAAATGGAAAGGGGGTTTGTTTTCTTCTCCTACAGTGAAGAGCACTGGTGTAGGTCAAGCAGGAGGACTGGCGTGACCTCACTAGTGAGGGGCGGGGGGAGGTGGAGAAAGAGACTAGAAAGAAAGTCTGGGAAGAGGGATGTAGGGTGGGAAGAGTCACTGGTTCCCTTTTGACCAAGAGGGCAGCAGACTCCAACAGCTGTTGTTGAAGGAAACCTCCAAGGCACGTGCAGACTTCCCACCTCCTCTGACCCAGATCTGACTCAAAGTATTTGCTTAGGAAGTGTTGGTTGAGTAAGCAGTGAGAGGACTAAGTTGGACATTTTTATGACAAGTGCACTTTCCTTTCAAGTGAGTTTAAAGGCTGTCCTGTTCTAAAGTGTGTGGTGAGCCTTTGTCTCAGCAGGCTGGGAGATGGGATGGCTTCGAGGCTCTCTGGCTTGGAGGACGGTGCCAAGAGGCATCTTGATTTATCCTTGCTTTTTTTACTTGTAGAACCAAAATAGAAAAGGAGAAAAAGGAACATGCCAAGCTCCATGGGATGATTCGTACTGAAATAAGCGGGGCCGAAATTGCTGAGGAGATGGAAAAGGAGAGGCGGTTCTTCCAGCTACAGATGTGTGAGGTAAGACATGGAGGAAAGGCGGGTCCCATGAGCCAGGCTGCAAGGCGGTCTGCCCCCACCTCTGTGGGACCTCACATGGGGACAGGGAGCAGGGAGTGTGCTGCTTCTCAGCAGGAGTCCTGCTTCTGACTTACACCAGTGGCGTCAAAGAAAACATCGAATTGGACTCCATTTGTCCTCTGTGTTAACAGTTTCTTTTATTAGGGGAGTCTTTCTTAGTCTCCTGGAGGGTAGAATTAGGTTAACAACACCAGCCTTTTATTACCAATGGAGTCAGTGATCTGGGCAGAGGGCCTGAGAAGTCAGCTAGAAAAAAGTCCAGCTTGAGGGATGACAGCCCATGTTGTCCTCTGTGTCAGGGGTGTGAGCATGGTGTGGGAAGCCATGCCACCTGTCTCTGGAAGCGGCTCCTCCCAGACTTCACCTGATCAGCACAGGGATGCTCATCCAGGCAGGAGGCCCAGGTTCCCTGGGGAGCTCTTCTCTGCTCCACCCCGTCTTCAGCCTCATCCCTTGCCTTGGGAAGGGGAAAACACCCGGAAACACAGTCTCGGGCATTTCTCTGAGATCAGAGACCATCCATCATGAAGGCCTTTGCTCACAACCTTTTTATTCTTACACCTTGCTTGTGAGTGCATGTGTACAAACAGTGTGTGGAAACCCTCCATCTCTGCCTGAGAGTTTGCTCTTCCTGGTAATGCCAGCAAAGCCACTCGTGCTGGATGGCGTTTATTTCTCTCTCACAGCATTGCAGGCTTAAGTTTTAAATGTACACAATGCATGAGTGATTTCTGTGACAGCTATCAAAACAGAATTCAGCCAGCTCTTGATTCCCTGTAAGCAGCCAACAGCAAAGCTAATCCAAAAGGCACTTTTTGATTTTGGAATATTTGTTAATAGCCTTTATAAACATATATCTTAGAAATATATTTATTTATTTATTTATTTATTTATTGTCTTTTTGTGACCGGTAAGGGGATCGCAACCCTTGGCTTGGTGTCGCCTGCACCGCGCTCAGCCAGTGAGCGCACCGGCCATTCCATAGGATCCGAACCCGCGGCGGGAGCACCGCTGCACTCTCCTGAGTGCACCAGGGGGCCGGCCCCTTAGAAATATATTTAAATGAGTTTTTATTCCCAGAGCAAAACTCTTAAGTGGTCAGGAGAGGAGAATCAGTCCCAGGAATCAGGGTGGCAAGTGAAAGTTTTAATGTCTATTTTGTCTGATGCTAGTATAGCCACTCCAGCTCTCCTTCGGTTACTATTTGCATGGAATATCATTTTCCATCCTTTTACTTTCAACCTCTGTGTATCTTTCGATCTAAAGTGTGTCTCTTGTAAACAGTATCTGTAGCTGGATTATGTTTTTTTTAATCCAGCCTGACAGTCTCTGCCTTTGATTGGATTGTTTAATTCATTCACATTTAATGTTACTGTTGATGTAGTTGGATTTCCTTTCACTGTTTCACTTTTTGATTTTTATGTCTCACATCTTTTTTGTTCCTCTAGTCCTCCTTTACTGCTTGGTTATTCTGGGTTTTTTTTTGCAGGGCGGGGGTCGGGCACAGCTGGCGGGGACCTGTAGTGATGGGGATTGAACCCTGGACCTTGGTGTTATCAACACCATACTTTAACCAACTGAGCTAACCAGCCAGCCCTTTTTGTTTTTCATTAAGCAAATATTTAGAAAAATAACTAAACTCAAGGAGTTATCGTAGGTAGGAGTGTATGTTTTTATACATAAGTTGTTTTATAAACAGACATCATATATAATACTACCTGCCTGGCCTACATCACATAGTGTTGGAAAAATCAGTGAAACAGTATAACATAAGACAGGGACTAGGAAACTGCTGTGTATTATGCAAACACGAGGTATTGTTTCTATTAAGTAGTAGTGTTTTACAAAGGATGAATTTGGAAAGGGTGTGCGTGTATGTGTTCAGGTCATGCTCTTTTTGACCAGTCAGGTTAAAATCTATTTACCTGAATTCTACAAGAAATGTTTACTGAATTTTGAAATTCAGTCGGCACAGCTTTGACATGAAGAGTACCCAGGTCGCCACTTGGCTCTGTCATTGCTTTCTGTGACGTGCACCTTGCACTGGTTACTTCTCTTTTTCTGGGTCTAGGTGAGTGGATTGTGTGGGTTGGTTAAATCATTTATTTTCCTGGAAATACAGCATGTAAACAATGCCTATAGGTTATATACTTGAGCCACCTGTTGAGCCAGTCTTCAGGTGGTGGTGGGCCCCAGTCCATTCCAAGCATATGAGGACCCTGACTCTACAAAGCTGGCACTTGGTGAGGTCAGACACTAATGTTTTGCAGTCCAGTGATAGAAGTGCTGTCTGTATGTACAAAAGCACAGGTAGGCTTGCCTAACAATGAACTTGGAGTTTACAGAGAAGACATCTGATGAAGAGTGTAGAGAAGTTGACCAAATATGGCGGGAAAGGGCTTTCCATGAGCCAGGAAGAGCATTTGAAAAGTAGTTACCTGAGAATCCAACATCTGAAATGAATTAAATCCCCTCTGTTAAAATCATTTTTAAATTGTTCAACCATTTCCTCAGACTGAAGTTCTCAAGTTTTAAATGGTTGATGTTGCTTAGTTGTTTAAATTTTAGTTGCCCAGGATTTAATCTAGAAGAGTGGCTTTCAGACTTTTAAAGCTGAAACCTTGTTTCAGAAAATCAGCCAGTTTAAGAAATATATATATATATGTATATATATATGAAATTAAAAATCACCCCAATTTTGCTTACCAGAAGATAACCACTTTGACATCTAGGTAAGCGTCTTCTATATATATCCCGATGTGTACATTCATAAAAATAATTTGTGTAAATAGGATCATTCTCTGTTGATGCTTTGTAACCTGATTATTTTCACTTGCTAAATATGTCATGGACATCTTTCCATGTCAGAAATTCTCGGCTTTATTGACTCACTGGCTATAGTGTTTTTGGTATGGATGCACCATACTTTAACTTCCCATTCATTGCATTTGGGTTTTTGCCATTTTTCACTTTTACAAACAAGGCCACAGTGAATCTTCTTTTGTATTCATCTTTGTAAACTTTAATGATTATCTTCTCATAATATGTTCCTGTAAGTAGGATTTTAGGTCAGAGGGTAGACACATTTTAAATTTTGATACGTTGCCAAACATCTTATTTAAATAACAGTGAATTAACATCAAGAAGGAAGAGGGAAAATAGGACATGTAGGCAGTTGTTATAGACAAAAAGAAATTCTGTGGCTTACAGTATCAGAGCAGTTTCCATCTCCTTACTGGAATGCGTGACAGAACTGGGAAGGGGCTTGCAGGCGTGTGCGTGCATGTACCCCTCCATCACAATGGCTAGCCTGTGTTGCTCAGCATGGGTCAGCAGTTTTTTCAGGGGGCATTATGTCTCAGAGATGAGATGTTCTCAGGTTCCTTTACACCATTTCCTGACAGTGGAGGGGAGAGGGAATTTATGGAGTCCCTATTCTATAAACCCTTAAGAAAGAACAAATGTATTTCCTGATGTTAGTTTTGTAGATCCCTGGGTCTTCCTGATGACTTAGTGGTCGGTATTGAATTCTCCAAGTTAAAAATGGCTTTAATTTATTTTTATTTAAAATTTGGTTTTTGTAACAATCACATTTTTCTAAGTGTAAGGAAAGTGTCTTGGGGCTAGAGAACAATATGACAAGGATCTCAGCTATAGAATTTTAGCAGTTAGTGTTCTGGACCGTGACCTACCTAAAGAGAGGGACCTGGGACAGAAAAAATGTGGACAAGATGATTCAAGATGGTTAGAAATCTCATTCCTTCTGATTATCCTCATTCTTTCATGCAACTAGGGCAAAAATTTCTCCTAGCAGGTTAAGATAGAAGATCTTATGATTAGGAGTTCTTGGCACTTAGACACTTACTTGACTGTCAGGTAATTCATACAGCACCAAACTAAAAGAAACATTTAGCTATGGCATTGAGAAGACATTAAGTGTCTACCATGAGCTCTACCAATTGTAAAAGATGTCAGAGAAGTAGAAGAGATAATCTCAGTCTTCAGAAGCCCCTATTAAGCTCATACTCTGCTTATTTCTGTGACATTTCCTTTTTTGTTTCTTAACAGTATCTGCTGAAGGTCAATGAAATCAAGATTAAAAAGGGAGTGGATTTACTTCAAAATCTGATCAAATATTTTCATGCCCAATGCAAGTAAGTTTTTCTTTGTTATGATGTTATTTTAGATGTCTCTTCATGTATGGCAACTTCTGGTAGATCTGTAGTATCATACTGATGAATATAAACACTCATTTAAAAATCTACAATAAAAGGAATGAAGTTCTAATGTGTGCCCCAACATGGATGAACCTTGAAAACATTAAGTGACGGAAGCCAGACACAAGAGGCCACGTGCTCTATGATTCCGTTTATTTGAAAGGTCAGGAATAGGCAACTCCATAGAGACAGAGAGCACATCAGTGGTTGCCATGGCTTGGAGGAAGGAGGAAATGGGGGATGACTGCTAATTGGTATGGGTTTCTTTTTGGAGTAATGAAAATGTTACAGGATTAGATAATGCTGATTATTACACAACTTTGTGAGTGTACTAAAAACCACTGAACTATACACCTTATGGTTTTAGAATTACACCTCAATTAAAAACACAAATATACAATATAAAAATCTACAATAATTATCAAATATATTTATTTTTGCTCTTTTTTGTAAGAGGCAAACTAGTTTGATTGAACACATGATTCTCAGATGTTTTTCATTTGTTAAAAGAGAAATGAGATGATATTAATGAACTGTATTAAATTAAGAAACTTCTTTCATATATTTCATATTATCCTATGAAGCCATAACTGTGATGAGCAAAGGTGGGTGTAAGTAGAAGAGAAAGAGAAACTTCCATCTTCAAGGCCAGGCTTAAGTACTTAACTCTGCCATAGACACCAGCCCTTCACACTCTGGCCCTCATCTGTTATCATACTTCTGCCCCCTGACCCCCAGTCAATGATATAAACAGGCCCTTGGCTCATTCACTTACTCGTCCAACAAGCTTTTATTGAGCATGTGCTATGTGTCAGGCTCTGTAGTAGGTGCTGGAGATAAAGTGATATACGATACAGGTATAGTTCCTGCACCAAGAATCAAGTAGGGGAGTTGCACTTAAGAATTGGACTTTTACAAAAGTGTTCTAAAGTATAGGAATCTAAGAAAGAATATAATAGAGGGACCTAATTTAGATAAAGATTTAGGGTAGGGTGTTTTCGTTTTTGTTTTCTATTTTATTCCCTGCTATGTTCTCCAACAGCCAGAACACAGTGCCTAGCACATAGTAGGTACTCAGATATTTCTTGAATTAGCTACAGGCCTCTTTGAGGACTCACGTTTTCAGAGATTTAAAGGATGAGTAGGATAAGCAGTGGGGGAAGATCATTCCAGGCAGAGTCATGGTCTCAAGGCAGGAAAAAGTGAGGGTGACATAAGCTTAGTGAGTGAAGGGGGAAGAGTAGTGAGAAATGACACTGGATAGAAGAGCCTTAGAGATGTGGATGTGGAAGCCCTTAGATGTCTTGATAAAGGTTTTAGATTTTGTCCCAGATGTGTCTTGAAGCTCTCCAACAGTTTCAAGCAGAGGATTCATTTGTGTGGAGCTCCTACCATGTGCCAGGCACCATTCAAGGTTCTGGTGATCCAGTAAGGAGGAAAACAAAGTTCTTACCCTCATGGACCTTAGGTTCTGATGGGGGACAAGTAGGAAACACATGAGCAAATACATAACTGAGTTTATGAAAAGGCAAAACAATGTGGTGAGAGAGGGAGTGCTGTTGATTGGAAGCAACTTCTGGAAAGTTGTGTTGTGACATGGTTGCTCTGCGTGTTGTGGAGAAGGAACCAATCAGGCAAGAGTGGATACAGGTGATCACTTAGGTCCGTGGTTCTGTCCCAGTGCAGCCCGGAGATGTCGATGGCCTGGCTAGACTGGTGATGTCGGGAGTGGAAGGTGACAGTGGGACGAATTTGAGAAGTCTTTTGGAGGTCAAATTGCCACACCTGTCTACTTACTTTTCCCACAGTCTGTGCCCTACATTGATACCTTTGTATATGTTGTTCCTTTTTCTAGAATGTCATTCTGTTTCCTCTGTGCCTTCCCCCAACTTCTGTGCTTCCCTAGGACCTAACTGATGTATAATTTTTACTTTTAAGTGTTTCTTGTCTTCCCCTGGTGGAATTACGTCTCTTCCTTCTGTTAGCACAACACCGTCTGCATGTCTCCGTGATGGAATCTTCCCCACTGTGGCTCTGTCTCCCACTGAACTACATTCTCTTAAGGAAGGAGCCATCTCATTTATTCATTTTCTATGTACAGTACATGGCACATTTACCTGGTGCATATCTGCAGCAGCGGATTACACCTTTGAATTGAACTGAGCTCTGCTTTGGAATTCTTAATACAGCTTTGATGACATTGCATTTCTGAAGCAGTTGAGGTCAAACAACGAAGGAGCCTGTGCTGAGTGGTTCATCCTGGGTTAAGAGAGAGCTCCGCACTTGGAAAAACAGTCTCAGAGGGCAGAAAGACCTCGAGTTTGCAGAATTTTCAAGATGAATTCTTTTACAGACTCAAAAAATGTAACTTTGTAATTAGCATGAAAATTACTCCTTCAGTTCTTATCCTTGTAACCTTATGTGAAACAATTTAGGAAGAAGTGGGTTGCTTCCTTGCCGATATTTTATTTTTAAGAAGCTATTCTGGGATTTCCTTTTTTTCTTCTTTATTTTGCCCAAACTGATCAGTTGGGTAGCAACAGCCCACTCGTGGAAAAGTGAACTAGCTTGCCTTTTATGGTCATGAGCTCAGTAACCTTTTAAAATATGAATCTTCCATTACTTCCTTTTTGGATGACTGTGGGTGGGTGGGCGTACACCGTATGCTCTTCAAATCAGTCCAGCAGCCTTGACTTTTAAATTCATATTTCGTGGGATAAAACGTGGAGCCTGAGTGACTCGGCTGTTGGACGGAAGGAGTTTGTAGCAATGTGTGTGTTTCCACATATGGGAGTTTCTCATGTTCCCTCTTCAAACATTCCCAGTGTCCACTTCTTACCGCCAGAAGCACAGCTTTGCCAGGTAGGTGCTGTGCCTGGGTGAGCAGAGGGTGCCTGCCCCGCCAGCACCTCATCTCCACACTGCTGTTCTTGGCAGGAGTGAAGAGGCCATGTGCACGAACTAGATTCTAGGAGCCATGCTGGGTGTTGACACTTAGAGCTTCTTAGGTATGCAGTATTTGCTTTTTACTCATTTTTTTCTTTTCACTTTAAGTGTTCTTAAAGAATACTTTGTGTTCTTTGTCTTTTATTTCATTTAAGGAAGGAATTTGCATCTCTACCTCATTCTTATAATCTAAAAATTTGTCTCATTAGTCTTTGCTGCTGAAGATTTAGGATCCTATTCTCTAGTGGAATCTAGAAATAGGGCAATCTTTAAAACAATAACAATAAAACAAGTAAAGATGGCCATGTTCTAAAAGGTGGTAATGAATGTTGAATTGACTTGTTCTTTGAGCAAAAGCCTGCTGAGAACCACTGTGACCAGCTGTTACTTGATGAACTTGGGGTGCAGAGTTGACGAGACTCAGTTCCTGGAGCCCTGGACAAGCTTGCTCTTGGGAGAAGGAGGGGCGGGTGCTGCAGGCAGACCCCACCGGATGTGATATTAGCATGAAGGCCATAGAAGAGGACCCAACACGGGGCCTTGGGGTCCAGAGGAAGGCAAGGGCACCCTGCTTGGTGGGAGCTTGAAGATTGCATCTAAGTGGGTATATTTTAAAGCCTTGAGAATCTGGTCAGGTAGGCTAGAACGTGTTTAATAGATAACAAAATTTGTTTTGGAAGTGTTGATGGTAAAAGTTCTTTGAAACTTGGAAAAGTGTTAATGGGCTCAATTTGAGAAAAATTTGTTGGGGACTTGTACATAGGAAAGTCATGATGACTACACTCAGTGAAGCAGTGACAGTGCGCCTTTTCTCTGAAGTTCTCCCTCATGCCGGGGCAATTGCATATTGAAGGTATACTTGGGTGCAAAAATGTGCCTCAATAAAGAGGGTACAGAAAGATAGGGGGTTTAAAAATCAGAGGGAGGAGGTTTTCCAGGTAGATGGATGGTTAAGATTGACTAGGTGATTACAAAGATCAAATCCCAATTTTAAATCCAAATTTATATTTTTATTCCAAGTGCACTGTGCAGTGTCATGTTGGAAATGATGTCTGTGACAAGAAACGTGTCTGGGTGCCTTGACTCCACTACAGGGCACTCTCTCTCCCTAAGGACAGCGGCCAGGTTGCAGAGGTTCTTAGAGCAGTGCACCTGTTCCCTCTCCCCAGGGGCATTTCTGCATTTATCTCCAGTAATATTTTTCCTGCTCCCTATTCTAGTATTGTCTCTCTCATGTTCTCTCTTTCTCTTTCTTCCTACCTATTTCACAAGAATTTGAAGTCTTGAAAGAAATCATTATATAAAGAAAAAATGTAAATAAAATATAAGAACCAGATAAGTTCATGACAAATGGAAGAAGCTCAGTTTCTCATTCCTGCAGCTCTGCAATTGCTCTAAATTTCCTTTTCAGCTCAGGAGGAGCATCTGCTATGTGCCGTCCACTGTGCTGAGAGTGGAAGGTGCAGAGTTCTCTAAGACCCAGCATTTCTGCCCTAACCATGGCATGAGACATGTGGGTAGATCAGTATAACAGTCTGCCATAATTGCTAGGCTACAGGCATATTCTGTGTTCAGAAAGAAAATCAGATAAAATATAGGAACAAGAATGTAAAGTAAAGAATTATGTGTGTATCTAAAGGTTAAGGTGAGAACATTCTAATAGCCCAGCCTCTGTGGCTCTTAATAGCCAGCTAGTAAAGGTCCTATCCCACATCCTGTGTCTGTGTGTTTTCCCTGTCTTTCCACCTTGAAATTACTGAACTAAGTGCCACTCTGCACTGTTCTCACAGCCCTTTTGTCTATGACATACTTGGTATGGGAAAGTCCCACAGGGCCATTGCTGAATTTAAAAGCAATGAACATTACCTCACATGAACACATGTGAAACTCAGATTGCTTTTTGAGGATAGTCTCCTTGGTATCCAAAAAAACTGGCAGAAGCTGGCGACTCTCCTTCCTTCCTTCGTTAATTAATTTCTTCATTCAACAAATATCGTATACTCAAAATGTGCCAGGCTTTGTGGATACTGTGCCCTTCCTCCTAGAAAGTCAGATCTCTGAGAGGATTCTATATTAAATAATCACACTAATGAATACATAACTGCTGTTGTGATAAGTGTTTGGAAGCAAAATACAAAATGCTCTGAGAGAATATAACAAGGAGACCTTTTTTAAAGTAGGAGATTGTGGAAGTCCTCACTAATGAGATGATATTTAACTTAAAACTTGAAGAATGCATGGGAATCAGCCAGGTGAAGCAGATATACTGCAGGGAGAAGCCTTTAGAAAGCAGAAACAGTATATACAAAGGGTCTGGGGCAGGGATAATTTGGTGGCCATGGAGGAATAGAGGAGGCCAATGTGTCTGGAACCAAGTGAATGATGTGGATTGAGGCGACAGACACAGGCAGCTGCCAAATCATGTAGGCATTGTAGGCCTTGTTACAGGTTTTGGACTTTATCCTCAGCCCACTGGGAAGCCTTTTCTTCATTCCTCTCAAAAGTTATACACAGCACACTTAAGAGGCAGTGCTAAAAATCAGCCTACTGTCGCTGCGGAAAAACTCGTCCAGCTTCTCTTGTATTTCCTGAATCACTTATAAATGACCTCACAGCATCGAGTTCTGAGCTTTAAAAAAGAAAAAAAATTCCTTTTGATGTTTGATCTCAAGTTCTCCATCCATGGTTTCCTGCTCTGCAGATGAAGCATGACCATTCACGCGCATCAAAGTCTCTCGGGTTTCTCCTGCATTCTTTCTCTTTTCCACTTACCTATCGCCTGTTGAGGAAAATTCTTTAGTCTCTCGCTCCTATTTGCACCCCATGGTTTTTCTGGCCTCAGATTCCATTTGGGTACTCAGAAGACTCCTTAATCAAAGCCCGTGCTGCCATTTGTCAGTAGAATCCTGTTTCTTGTTATAAACTGAAAATTTAGGTCTCATTTTATATAGGTCAAGAAAAAATCACAAATACTTAGGCTTATTGAAATTCCATTTCTATTCATTTCTAATTTTGAGTGTCATTTTATTCTTGATTTACCTGATATTTTAAGGTTCTGTTCTACAGTCTTTTCCCCAAGGAATTATATAATTGCTCCAGTCACTTTTCTTTAAAGAAGTTTTTACTCCGTCTGACAAAATTTTCTCCTTCATAAAGCACAATCTCTGTTTCTTCTTTTTCCCCCCTAGTTTTTTCCAGGACGGACTGAAAGCAGTGGAAAGCCTCAAACCTTCCATTGAAACACTTTCAACAGATCTTCACACTGTGAGTAGCTTCCCTCCCCCAGTGGCATTGAAACCCTTTTTATGCAACAAACATTTTCATTTAAATGTTGCCTTCTATATTTTCTTGTGTTTGCATGCCATGCTACCCACAAACAAAGCAAATAGTCCCGTAGTGCCACAAGGGCCAGTGGAATGTGGCTTCCTGCTCCGTCTTCTGTCTTGTTTAGAAGGAGAGTATCCCCAGAGAGGGAGGCAGGAGTTGCACTTGGTATGGAAATACCCTGTGAGCTGTAAGATTTCCTTGTACATCAGTCTCACTTAGCTCTGTTTCATTTTGTTTTATTTTTAAAAGATCAAACAGGCCCAGGATGAAGAAAGAAGGCAGTTGATACAGCTTCGAGATATTTTAAAGTCAGCACTGCAGGTTGAACAGAAGGAGGTGAGGGGATTTAACTTTGAAAAATCACTACCTTATCCCTATGTCTTGGAAGCTTTGGGACTGAGGAATGTGAAGTCTATGTCTTCTACGTGCTCACAGTTCACTCTGCGGCTATGTCAAGCAGCACTAAAATATTGAGTTCATTCTTTAAATTTCCTTCTATAAAACCATCTTTTAAAAAATGCTTCTTTCAGGGGGAAGCAGTCACTACAGGCATGGCCTCAGTGGCTGTGCACATACATTTGTTGCCTGGTGTGTTGCTAGATGAGCAGCTCTTAGTGGCTCTATCACATGGGCTACTTGCCATTTGTGCCATTTATTCTGTACCTGGCCTTCTGCAGTTCCCCTGTCCTGACATACACAGACTCTGCCCCTTTGGACATAGGCACGTAACAGGTGACCAGCCAGGGCTCTTGCAACCCTGCAGTTGTGTTCTGTAACATGTGAAGAGTTAACTTTTCCTACAGCTTCGTCCTAATGTGCACAAATCCTAGTTTCTCTTGCATCAGCTCTTTCATATAATGACTTCTCTGTGTGCTAACACATCAGCAGTGATAATTTGTGTTTTGGGGGGGCTCATTAAAAAAAACATTAAAAAGTAACAGTTAAAGGTAATTTTATGATATGCTTACTACAGTGTGGGTATTATAATGTGAATTTAACATAAATCCACTTTCTTGTCAATAAAGCAATGTGTCTAAACATATGTCTGGTAGGTTTTAGATAAATAGGTCTATTAAACTGCTTAGTAGAGAATTAAAGTTAACTTGGCAGTTTGATATGTTCTGTTTTGTTGTAAGTTCTTGTACTATAACTGAATATTGTTTTTCTCCCAAATGCATTTACCTTTTGTGACCGAAGTCTAGGAGAGTAAGTACTTCAGTACTTTAATAAATTGGAGAATTTTGCATGCTTTTTTCATGAACTTCAAAAATATATGTATTTCTTCTTAGTTTTAATGGCTGGTAACGTTTTAAATTTTAACCCTTCCTCTTTCACTGTAGTATATTTTATTAAAGGCCAAAGAGTTTGAATGCACAAATGTTAGTGAAATGGAAATTTTCTAAGTTGCAGCTCCCTCCCCCTCCTCTGCATGACTGAATTCTGCCCGTCCTTCTAGTCCATCTGCAGCCTGCCTCTGGGGAGCTGCCTCTGATCACCTCAGCCCACGGTGATCTGAGTTCACAGAGCGTGTTCTGTTTGGAAGACTTGTTTCCGTCAGAATGTATTCCTTTCTAGATTATTGTTGGCTGCGTCTCAGTGCACAGATGCCTTTCCTTCAGCTGAACAATGAGCAGCTTGAGGATACCTTCTTGCCTCTGTGCCTTTCCTCCATTTCATACTAGTGCCATAGTGCTTGTTGAATAGGCTCCTGGTAAGCTAAGTGAGAAACTGGCATAGTAAGGTTATACGTAGGGCTAGGAGTGGTGACTTCCTCCCAGTCTAGAAAATATAGCTCCTGATGCTTTGATATTCCCAAACATGGAATATAAGCACAAAATGAGAAAAAGAGAAAAAACTTGCAGTAAAGAAAAAATAGTGGCCTGATTATAATTAAAAGAGGTATTGCGAGGCTTGGGAGCCAGATTGCCATCCAAGGTAGGTGCTCTCCAGTGTGCTGGGAGGACGGTTGAGAGCCGCTTTTGTCTGAGAAGGAGGATCAAACCTGTGAAGCAAAGCTCAGGTTCAAAATAAGGAGCAGCAGCTGCTGAAGTAAGGTAGCCCTCTGGGCACAGTGCAAGGGCTGTGTTTGCTTTGGCTGTGTGGAATTGGGATTGCAGGAAAACTAAGATTTAGCTGTTGTCAGAGAACTGGTTATTTGCAGCTTTGCATAAAAGTATAGCAAATTTCCCAGCACAGACCAGAAGTCTTTTATGGTTTGTTGCTTTTGTGTTTTTGTTGACCAGCCCATCTACCCCACATTGCACACAGGGGTCAAATGAACCTTCTTTACTGTTCCTCTTTGGCTTTATGCCCAGGTGACTCCTTGTCAAGACTGAACTCACCAGTCTCCTAGTTGTGGTGGTGTTGTGTTTTCTGTATATCACACACTCTCTGTTGCTTTTTGGTGATGGTATTCAGTAAATCGGACCGTCTGTGAACACAGTTGCAAGTAATAAGCAAGTGTGGTAACTTAAATTTTATGCATTTTAAGATGATTTTCATGATTGGGGTTCCGTCTTGTGTCCCTCTAATGTCGACAAGAATTAAACATTTGTGTGTTGTTCAGGCTCTCATTCCCTTCAGTTGGATTCTCGTCTTTGACTTAGAAAACTGAAGGTGTTAGATGATTTTTATTCAGTGTTATAAGAATTCTAACTCTGACTGTGTAATTATAGTTTTTAAACATGCTCCAAGGAAACTGCCTTGATGGTTGGTAGAACCACCACTCCTTGTTTCCTTCCTGTAACTCTTAAACTTCAGTCATTGAAAGAAATGAAGAATGTGGCCAGTATGGTGCAGTGGCTTCAGGCAGCTTTTCTGTGTCACCCTGTGGCTACACTTTGGTATGGAGACTGGGCCACTATGATCCACTGTATCTCACACCTCCGAATCACCTGACTTTTATATTTTTCCCATGATATTTCCTGCTATCTCTGAAGAGTATACTACGGCTTGATTTTGTTGTTGTTGTTGTTATTCTATTATGAAAAATTTTCAAACTTATAAAAAAACTTGGAAAATTGTACAGTGAATGCCTGTATATGCACCATAGTGTTTGGTTTGGGGCAAGCTCTCTCCTACAACGTAAAACCCTTCAGTGCTGCTGATTTTTGCTTGAGCTTTCTCCTTGTCAGTCTCACCTTCTCCTGCCTTCCCCCATCCCACCTACATTCATCTTGGGAGTTCTGCTGGGACAGCAGACCCCACTACAGTGCTGGTGGAGTCCCTGCCAAAGCCTGCTCGTTGGTGTGCGGGCTCTTTGCTGTTTGATGTTGAGAACCCAGACTTGTGCTGCTGCGGGGAGGATCAGGCTCTGGGATGTGTACTCAGTAGGTCTGAGTGCTGAAACCACAATGATTTTTCCACTTTACGCATCTCAAGCATGCTGTCCCTCTCTGTCAGCTTTGCTTCCCCCTTTCCAAGTGTCCCTGTCTAAAAGGATGTCTTGAATGGTATGTGCTGTCCAGGTAGTAAAGGTCCTATTGGACCATAATTTCCAGCCATAATTCCCTTCTGACCCTGGCTTTCCTGTCTGGGTTTCGTACCTTATCTTGCTCGAACCTGGTCTTAATCAGATACCACTGCCAGTGGCTATTTGCCTGCTTCTTCTGCCAAGCTCCTGGTTGCCTGGGCCTGGCCTTCATGTCTGCCTCAGTAGAAGACTTGTTCATGGGTTCACACATTCAACCACCATTTTCTCAGTTACACTAAGGCAGGCACTACACAAAAACACACCAGAATAAGATAGATACAGTTCTCACCTCTTCAAGGGCTCATGATCTGGAGATTAGAACAGAGAAGTAACTAGTGGTGCAGTGTGATGAGAGCTCTAATGCAGGTCAGCTCCAAGAAGGGGTTTCTGCCCAGTGTTGGAGTGGGCAGGTGCCAGCAGGGATGACTTCCCAGAGGCTGTGATGCCTCAGCTAGGGCTTTGGAGGATAATTAGGAGTTAGTAGAGTCCCAGCAGGTCGGGACAGGTGGGCCAGCTTCTGACTCGGACAGAAAGTTTGTCTGGATAGCTGTCTTGCAGAGCAGAGGAGCATGGATCTCACCATTAGAAGCCTAGGTCTTCCGCTTCCTACCAGTGTGAGATGGGCAGGTTCCTAGACCTCTCCATGCCTTATGTATAAAACAGGAATAATATTACCTACCTCAAAGACTTCTTATTACAAGATCTGAGAGATCATCTCTGTAAAGCACTTACCACATTACCTAAGTAAACAGGTACTAGCTTATTCATTCATTTAACAAATGTTGAGCTCCTAGATGCTGAAGATACAGTAGTGAACAAAAGAGACCAAATTCTCCCCTTCACGGAGTTCACTGAGTGGTTGAACAGTAATGGATGCTTTTGTTTTTGTTACCTCTGTGTGTCCTTCTGCCCACTTAATCACCCCCTTGCTGGCTTGGCCTCTGGCACCTTGTCTTCATGGCTGTAGCCCCACTCTGACTTAAGGTGCTGTCGTACCAGCTCTAGGCTGTTCCCCTTGCCCTGACCCAGGCCTTTCAGGCCTCTTCTCACTCCCACCCGCCTCCCCGTTCCCACCTGCGTCCCACTTCACCCCCCGCCCCCTCACTCTTTGGGGCACCTGCTCCTCTCCATTGCCAGGACATTTCCTGCTCACCTCACTTTTCAGGTTTTTTCAAGCTCTTTGCAAGTGTGACCAGTAATCCTTACAATCACCTGCAGGGTAGGTAGTATTAGTCCACATCTACAACTTGAATCTGAAAGAGAGAGTGCAGATAAATGCACTTGCTGGAGCTCATCAGTGGTGTTGGAGTCAGGATTTGGACCCTAGTCTATTCCGCTTCAAGCCTATTCTCTTTCAGCTATTTTATGTGACTTCAATATCTTTTTGAAAATTACCCAAAAATAATGGAGAATAGGTGTTGATGAGATTTGAAAACATTGTTCTTCTACTGTGGCTCAGTGCTTGCTTAGCAAAGCCTGCAGCTCCTCATTGTGCCCACATGGTGGACACACCTGTCATATCTTTGTAAGATGGTGAATGAGTTGGACGTCACAGCCCTCTCTTGGTTGAGAAACTTTAATCCTCCAGAGATAACTACTCCAACAATTCATTAGTCGCAGAAATTGTCTGAACGTAGACTTTCTGAGAGGCAGACAAAGTGTAAAAGTTTTTCTGATATTTTAGAATCTTAGACAATTCCAGCAATACTTCTGATGTTAAGAGTAAACCTGTTTTGATATATATAATATAAGCAAAATCACCCTTTTCCCCCATTTCTGAAGGTTTCAGATATTAAGACTGCTGCTCATCTGGGTAGATTTTTGTCTTGGCAGGGTCAGTGGCTCACTTCATGAGGCCACTTAAAAGTTAAGATCATGTTAATTCTGTTAATTAGACAACCAACAGAGCGGGAGAAAATGTTTGCAAAATATACATCTGACAAAGGATTAATATCCAGAATATACAAGGAACTGAAACAACTTTACAAGAAAAAAACAAGTAACCCAATTAAAAAACGGGCAAAAGAGCTAAATAGGCATTTCTCAAAGGAAGATATACGAATGGCCAACAGACACATGAAAAAATGCTCAACATCACTCAGCATTCAGGAAATGCAAATCAAAACCACACTGAGATACCATCTCACCCCAGTTAGGATGGCTAATATCCAAAAGACTGTGAACGATAAATGCTGGCGAGATTGCGGAGAACAAGGAACTCTCATACATTGTTGGTGGAACTGCAAAATGGTGCAGCCTCTATGGAAAATGGTATGGAGGTTCCTCAAACAATTGCAGATAGATCTACCATATGACCCAGCTATCCCACTGCTGGGAATATACCCAGAGGAATGGAAATCATCAAGTCGAAGGTATACCTGTTCCCCAGTGTTCATTGCAGCACTCTTTACAATAGCTAAGAGTTGGGACCAGCCCAAATGTCCATCATCAGATGAGTGGATACGGAAAATGTGGTCTATCTACACAATGGAATACTACTCTGCTATAAAAAAGAATGAAATACTGCCATTTGCGACGGCATGGATGGACCTAGAGAGAATTATATTAAATGAAAGAAGTCAGGTACAGAAAGAGAAATATCACATGTTCTCACTTATTTGTGGGAGATAAAAATAAATAAATAAATACACAGAAAAACCGGGGGGAGGGGGGGAGACCCAACAATTACAATTCCTTGAAGTTGACACGACAAGCAAACAGAAAGGACATCGTTGCGGGAGGGAGGGAGCTTTCGGTAATTGGCCACAATAGTCAACCACATTGTATATTGACAAAATAAAATAAAATTTGGAAGAAATAAAATAAAATAAAAGTTTGATAGAATTCAGCTGTAAAAAAAAAAAAAAAAAAAGGCAGAGGAGCTGAATAGACAAAAAGAAAAAAAAGTTAAGATCATGCATAGTGCCCGGGATCTGAGAACATATCTGGATGTCATAGGATACAGAGCTTATGAACATTGACAGAATTTTATGAGTACCTCCTGAAATCTCATAAAGTGCCGGCTTAACCCGCATGCTTCAGAGACACAGTTTCCACACTCAAGACGTCCTCAGTTGAGTCTTAGGCTGCCCTGTTGCTCTTAGGGAAGTGCAGGTACATTGGAGAATCTTCAAGAATCAGGGCACTGTGGACCACCCTGGTCACTTGCCTCTTACATGTTAGATTATTCTTCTCCCCAGAAAGAGAGGCTCTTTTCTCTTTAATTATATTTAATTAAATGGAAACCTTGATCACATGAAAGGGCTGGCTCCTTTGTCACCCTTTCACTTAGTCGGGTGTTTTATACACGTTAAGAAAGTCTATTGTTGGGTCACCTAAAAGTCACCCAGAAGATGTTGAGATAAGTACTGCTAAAACAGGTTCAATTTTATGTCAAACAGATTGTATTCCTCTTTTTTACAAATTTCAAGTTTTACATGATAGCTTAGCTTCAAATTTGCTTGCTTGTTTTAATTGACTCAAGAAATGCCTGTCTAAAGAAAAGAATAAAACAGAGTAATTTTTCCCTTAACTTCTGGCATAGGGCCCAATTCTACTGAAAAGAGGAATGTCCTTTATCCTGTTCATAAGACCTGTAAATAGTTCCGATTAATATGCTTGACATGAATACTTTTAGTGGTGGTGTCACATGATTTCACCACTTACTTTGTACAGGTTTTTTTCCCTCCACAAATCAATGGACGTTTTTCTTGGTTGTGCAGTTTAGTCTTTTGACAGGTTTATTTTTAGTCTTTCACAGATATGCATATAGGTGAACAGTATTTCTCCATTTCCCGTACACTGCATTATTCCCAGCAGTGTTTAAAGCTGGGCTCACTCTAGATTTCCAGTGCCGATGTAGTGCTCTTTTGAGAGGATATGGAGAGTGGGACCCTTCGCATGCCGTGAATGAGCTGTTTGCCCTAGTTGTCCAGAGCCATGAGTGCTGCGTGAACTCTCTTTGGGAAATGAAGTCATTTCTTCCATTTTGGGATCTGCTTGTTTCAGAGTCTGTTGTCAGTTCAATAATGGAGAGTGTCTAAGCACATTACGGATTGCTCAGATGAAGTTTTTTTCTATTTCTTTTTCTTTCTTTTTTTTTTTTTTCTGGCAGAGTTGTTCCACATATACGAGAATTGCAGAGTTTAAAAAGTCAGTGCCAGACACTTATGTTCGTGGATTGCTAAGATGACAGTACTTCCCAAATTGATTCAGTGTAATCCCCATCAAAATCCCAGCTGCCTTTTTGCAGAAATTGACAAGCTGATTCTAAAATTCATATGGTAATGCCAGGGACTCAGAATAGCCAAAACAGTCTTGAAAAAGAAGAATTAAGTTGGAAGACTCACTCTTCCTGATTTCAAAGCTTACTACAATGCTAACTTGAAATAATCAAGACAGTGCAGAACTGGCATAAGGATAGACGTACAGGTCATTGAAATAGAATTGAGAGTCCAAAAATAAACCCTTACATTTATGGTCAATTGATTTTCAACAAGGGTGCCAAGACAATGGGGAAGGAATAGACTTTTTAACAAATGGTACTGAGACAACTGGACAGTCACAAGCAAAAGAATGAATTTGGACTCTTACCCCACCCCATAATCAAAAATTAACTCAAAAATGGGTCAAGACCTACATGTAAGAACTAAAACCACAACACTCCTAGAAGAGATTTATAGGTATAAATCTTTGTGACCTTGGATTAGGCAATAGTTTCTTATATATCACATCACCCCTAAAGTACAAACAACAAAAGAAATAGTAGATAAATTGGACTTCATCAAAATAAAAATATTTTGCTCTTCAAAAATCTTTTTTTCAAACTGTCAAGAATCCAAGTGGCTCACTGTTGCTTTTAGATGAAGTCTAAACTCTGACACCAGCCTACCTGTCTCTTCTCCCACCTGGTCCACTTTATCTGAACTATAGTATTTGTCCCTGCTTCCCCTAGCAGTGGCTACTCCTTCCACTTTGCCCTCCTCATGTCTTTGAACATCCTTTCTTACTCTGCCAGCCCTTGCCATCATCTTTAAAACTCACTTCCAAACTCTCTCTTCCTGTGGTTTTCTACGTTTGACTCTTTGAGTACTGTTATTCTCACTTCAGATCACATTGATTTTCATGCATTAATTCTTTCATTGTTTGGGCATGTGCTTAGTTTCTGCAAGGATGGTCAGCTGCTTGGTGGCAGTGATGGGACAGGCCCTAGCATCTTAGGAAATCCTCTGGTGAGGCAACACGGTATAAGGAAGGAGCATCAGAGTGGGAGGTGGGATTCTGTTCCACTCTCTGCTCTTGCTTTGAGGAGCTCTGCACCTTGAGTAAATCTCTTCATTTCACTGTGTCTGTTTCTTCCATTAAGAAATGAACTGGATCAGGGGTTTTCAATAAACAGATACAGGCTGGTCCCGGCCTTGCCCGATTGCCTGAACTGTTTGTTCATGTCTTGCTCCCCACCTTGTTTCCTTTAGGTCTACCAGAATTTCCAGTGCTGGCACTGGGCCCCTTGTACTCTCAGCTCAGCACATCTGATATCATTTGTTAAGCACCAGTTGAGCACCTGTTGGATGCCAGACACTGGACTTAGGCCCTGGGAATTCATTGCTGGTCCTTGCCCTAAGAAGCTTATAGGCTGGAGTTTCCTGATGGTGGTAGCCTCAGACTCTTGGCCAACCATGTGGATGGTCTGTCCTGTTTTGAAGGCTCCCCTTGGTCAGGAGCAGTTAGGTGAAGTGCTGTGGACCCCCCTACTTGAGATTGATGGGGTGAGGAAGTGAATATTTGTTCAATATCTGTTTTGTGCCAGGTATTTACACATGTGATCCTACTCAATCCTTACTATATTTGCTGTCCTTACGAGGTATTGTTTTCCTGTTGACAAAGAAGGAAACTGAGGCAGAGAGCTTAAGTAACTTGTCTGTAGTAAGAGGCAGAAACTTGTTTGTGTTGTTTTGCTTGAAAGCCCATGCCTTTTCCAACACATTACATTACCTTCCTTCCTGAGGGCTGCTGTTGCTGTACCAGGAGCCTCTTGCCATTATTAGGAACACAAGGCTCATGATGAAATAAAACCTTGTAACTTCCAAGTGGTTCATTCTTTCAACTAGTTTGGGACTAGTACTTGGTTTTGACATTTCTTTTTCCAGCAAGATATATGGCATTTATGAGTTCCTGGATATGAATTTTATGTCCCTCTTTTGCTGTGGTGAGAATGAGAAAGTTCTCTGATTAAAAACAAACAAACAAAAAAACGTTTAAGGCCATAAGTTTCCTTTGTGTACTGCTTTTTTAAAAAATGGGGACCTGGACAGGATTAAAAACAACATCTTGGCCATTTTTCAGGAGTCACAAATTCGCCAGAGTACAGCTTATAGCTTACATCAGCCTCAGGGAAACAAAGAGCACGGAACCGAGCGGAATGGCAACCTCTACAAGAAGAGCGATGGGTAGGCAAAATAGTGCTGCGAGAGTTGATATGTACGTTCATTATCTCCTGTGTCCAAAATGTCTGAACTCTTATTGTTTTTCCCACTTATCCACAAGGATCCGAAAAGTGTGGCAGAAAAGGAAATGTTCAGTTAAAAATGGTTTTCTGACCATCTCCCATGGTACCGTAAGTACTCTCTTTTAATTCATGGTCTCTGCTATAGTTAGATGAAGTTGGTGTTGGAGGACTTCATGAAGTTAGAGGACACAAGTTGTTCTGTGTGTGTTATGGTATTAAGGATGCCTTTTAAAGGATTTCCCTGTTAGAAAAGTTCTCAGTTTGTTGCACCTGCACCCTACTTATGCTTTTCCAGCCAGGTGAAGCTTTGTTATGTTTCACTACCTAGCAGAGTCAGGAGTAGCTGATAAGCCAGCTTATCTTTATTTAGAAGCCTGTGACCTCCAGAAACCACAAAACAGCAAACTGCTCTCCAAGCTACCTTTGTCTCTAGAAATTGAACATCTGACTTGGGAAGATTTCTACTTTTCCATTAAGGAAAAAACATTCAAGTGGTCAGGACTCTGGGAATCAGAAATCCAAGAGAAAAGAGAGATCGGTAATTTTTTTATAGAAATCTGACATTCTGTACCCAGCCTTGATCAAGTCCTATTTCTGTCAACCCATTTGTAAGAGCCCATGCAAGAAACTCTGAGCCTTGTATGTTGAGCTTATGAAAAAACCAGTCAGAATAAAATTACTTACCAATCTAGCTTTCAGAAACCAGCAGCTTCAATCACAGTTACAAATGCAGCCCCTCAGGCCACAGTTTTCTTTTCCACAGTGGCATCAGGCATGTTATCTCCTCACCTGGTGTGACTGGAGCTGGTGAAAACCATATAGGCTGGTGGCCAGTTTTGGAAATGCCTGAAGGCTGAGCTGGTTGCTGTTTGTTGGTAGTGAGGGTGCAGGTGGGGGTTGCATGTCTGTTACCCATGCGGAGACCTAGCACTGCATGCACACTAGCAGCCTCTGTCCTGGTAGTGGATGGTAGTGACGATAACCCTGAATCTTTGTCTTGGTCTTTCCTTCCCCTGTCCCACCCATCCTCTGGTGAAAGGCAGGACTGGGCAGGAGCACGATGGGTTTTTCAGGACCCTATAGACAGGTCATTGCTCAAAGAGGGCTCGCAAGAAACAGCCCTTCTCAATGAGAAAGTAGAGTAAAACTCCACCTAGAGGATGTCACGGAAGCAAGGACTGTGTTCCACTGAGGTCCCTTCATTTTCACCAAGTCCGTTATGGGAAGCTCCCATGTGAGAGACTAGAACTAGCATACACCGAGTGTAGTCTGCTGGGACCTCTTGGTGACCTCTGACCTAGGAGTCTGAATGTGTCTTTTGACTGGGCAAATAAAAGTCATTTCTCTCTTTTTTTTAAATCCAGCTTTCACTGGTTCTATGATCACCACCTCAGTCCTGGGGCCATGCAGTTCGTACCTTAATGTGATGTTCTTTCCATGTAGATATATACATGGTGGAGGGTGGGTATGAGTTCTGTAGACTAAGGGGAGTGACTTTATTTAGCCATCACACATCTTAAAGTTAAGAATGTTAGATTGGATGATGGCTGGTTTCCCTTCTTGATCTAAACACCTGTGATTCTGTGGTTGGCTTTCAAATTGTTGTGCACTCAGTTATTTGCTTTAACTCAGATTTATTGCCTCAGTGCAGAAACTGTCGTAAAATAAGACTAAGTTCTATTTCTTGTTCTTACAGCTCTTAAGACGTATGGCATATTTGCTTCTTTAAGAGCTCCCCTAGACCCAGGGCCTCAGCTTAAGTCAGTGAGTGGCTCTCCCTCCATAGCAGATGAAAACAGGCCTACTGATCCTTTGCTGACAGCGTGAACTTCACTTTGAGTCACTTCCATTGCTCGAGCTTCCTCTCAAAAGACACGGAAGCTTAATTGTCTTTAAATTTTGATGGGTTGCCCCAGTTTTTGGCAGATAGTGCAGTTATCACTAGCTTCACTAGGATGCTAACAGCTCAGCTTGTCATACAACATGCATATTTAATAAGTGCTTTGTGTTTAGAGGGGAAACCCTCCTCTGGGAATCTCCACTGCTGGATGCCTCATTCTGCATTTAGCAGCCAGTGCCTGCTGCAGCCTGCAGGGGTAGCAGGTCTGGCTCTGTCCTGGTCCACCACCCCAGTGCCTTGCAGGAAAACAAGTAGGTTAGTGTTCTAGGCCTCCATTCAGTTGCCGAGTATTCCTTCTCTATTCTTTCCCTATTTGTTGTTCTCCATGTTCTGGAAGTCAGAGTCCTGAACAGAGTGTTTGTTTGTGGTGATGTGAATCAACCTATACTGAAAAAGAGTTGAGAGATGCCTTTCTTGTTTGGGTTGGTTTGGTTTTGATTTGACTCTTTTATGTAGCTTACCTATTTAGCCAGCATCTCCAGAGTATGCTAGTTTGCCATCAGGAAAAAAGGGCAAATTTTCAGATTTGACTGAATAAATGGGAATCTCAGAGCAGTGTCTGGTACACAGCTGAGAATCAGGTCTTTAAGAAGTGGAAGCACATAGGGTGTGTTTACACTATTAGGAAAACCCTCCTCAGGAGGCTGGCAGTCTTCAGGAAATGAAATTGTTTTATTCTGCATTTGAGCAGAGGGATGAGGATAACATCCGGGATGAGTTCAGTGAAAGCCCAAGTTACTATTCCCCATTAGCCAAGGCTAATTGTGTTTTCTGGCACTGGGAAGAAGTGATCTTTGCGACGAAATAACTCTAATTAGGTATTCTCTTTGGCAAATTCACAGCAATTTCACACCAGGGGCTAGGGTCCATGTTACACTGGAAGAAGTATCCACTGACTCTTAAACAATCTAAAATCTTTTAAAATAATTAATCAAACATGCAGAAAGACTACAAACTTCCTTTAAAAGCCTGAGAAATTGGGAAAAATTAGAATGGTGTGATTGATTAAAACAATCATAATAAGCTGTGCCATCACAAATAATGATAGTCAACACTGCATTCCCAAAATATGTATAATCAATCATGATTCAATAAAACAGGCCAGTAATAATAATAATAATGATAATCTGTGCCTTCATGGCAAACACTAAGGGTATAGGATCTTTTTTCTACTCTTTCCTGAGTTTTCTACCTAATCAGGGCTTCTCAAATTAGGTTCTCAAGGAATACTGCTATCTTGTGAATTACATAAAACTATCCTGCAGCTAAATTAAATGGTAACACTGTTTTTTCCAGATTGCAGCAGGGAGAGAATTTAATGGATAGAATTTTCTCCCATAAAGTTTTCTTACAGCTTTGCTGTTAGCTAATATCCAATCTGAATGGACAAATAGCAAGCAATTATTAATGTAAAACTTAGAATAGCTGATATTGCTTAAGATTGTCAGCTTATATGTTTTGTGGACGCATTCTTATGGTTGTGATTTTTTAATATGCAGCCACATTTATGCCTTTATAATTATTCCTACTTCAAATAAAGGTAATGGGTATCTTTCTGTATTTTGTAATATTCAAATGCTGTGAAGTAAGAAATCTGTCTTTGATATTAGTTTTCTCAGTAGAGAATGAACAGCTTTCCCCATACAACAGAGAAAAAGACTATATGTTGGAGGTGGGGAAGGTGGGGTAGTAGTAATTGAGCTTATGGTCCTTTGCTGCTCTTAAAGATAAATCCAGGTAAGCAACTCTGTCTTCCATGGGTACCACGTTGAGGAAAGGGTGAGTGACAGTCAAGTGCTTGCACTATGGAGTCAAGCTAGCTTGTTGGAGCCCTGGCTTCACTGCTTCCAAGCTGTGCAACCCCAATCAAGTTACTTAGTCTGTCCAGGCCAGTATCCTTACCTGTGAAATTGGAGTAGTTCCTACCACAAAGGGTGGTTAGGAAAATTAAATGAATTAATTCATGAAAACAATGTTTAGAACAGTGCCTGCTTTGTATAAGTCCATAATAATAACTGAGTAAATACAGCTGTTATTATTCAAAATCATCCTTTTGTTCGTGAAAGTGCTTCTGTATTTATCAAAGTGCACTAACCTTTTTTTTTTTTTTACTACTCCTGTATCTAAGACCCAGTGGACACCACAATTTGGAAGTAGCCTTAAAAATTGCACATATACAGTTGTGTGGTCACGGGGAGGTAACAAAATAGACACCACAATATATGGGCCATGCACCCGTGTTAAAGTGCTTGGTTGCATACACAGAGTGGGCTCCTGTTCGTCACTGTAGGACTATATCATTTGGTGTGTTGGTTCCTGGATAAGCCAGTTAATCCTTCAGGTAAAGATCCACAGTCAATGTGCTATTACTTGAAACTTTCTGGGTTTGCAAGTTTAAGCAAAGCTTGGAGTCTTCCAATACTGATTATCATGATCCAGGAATTTTGTTAGCTATCTAGACTATGAAGAATATCTATGAAGACATCTGTGTAGGAGATAAAATTAGCACAACTGTGAACCAGGAAAGTGTAGTACAACCTTGTTTATCTATCTTCTGTGAATGCAAACTTCTTTTATCAAATGCAAATCTTTCACTCTGTGATCCTTATTAGTCCAGTTTTAATGCAGATTGCCTTCTACTCCCACCCCTCCCCCAATGCCTCCCGCACCCTAACTGCAGAGTTAGTGGAAAGAACGTACTGGGTCTGTAAATGCATGAGGGTCTCACATATCTGCCCAGGTATCCATGTATATGTGTGTGTATCTGGATTAATCCCAAATCCAAGCTTTTTATCTTGAAGTGATTAGTGGCCAAGGGGAGTCAGGAGCAAGAACAGTCAAAGTTTAAGGCATTTTCATTTGCTCTTTCCTTTAGCAGTTTGTTAGGTGAGTAAGGTAAGCCCATTCATATTTGGAGATTTCTGCAAGATTTATGAGACATTTTGCCATTTGGAATTTTCATTTCTGAAATTACTTCTTACCCTCTGCCCTTTGCTTTTTTGGACTAAGTATTATATTTTTTGAAACTGTAATAAAATAGCCATTTTTGACACACCTCTGACAAAAGTGTGTTGTGATCTCTTGTTACCATTGTGTGTGGGGGGCGTTGGGAGTTACATATATGAATGAAACGTATTATGTTGCAACTTAAGTGATGGTGTTGGTTGGCATTTAGGAATATGAATCTATTATCTGTTATCACTTCAGAAAGTAGGGAAAATTGTTTCTTTGCCATTTTTGTGCCATGAAATTAGTTTCCCTGGAAGTGCAGTTTATACTCAGAAAAACACTTTTAAGGTCCTCAGAAATGGAGCTGGGTGCCCAAGTTACCAGCAAACCATCTGTGTCATCAGAAGGAATCAGAACCAAATGTTTGGAGCTTTAGCCAGGGAGCATTTTGATCTCAGGAGCCCACTGACTTCCAGCAGCTTGAAGCTGGTGTCACTCACTCCCACATTGAGGTGGGTCTGTGAGACACAGAGTGTGCCTTTGCAGGAAGGGCAGGTGCCCTTGTGTGGAGCTGAGGTTTAAGGACACTGTAATGTGACCCTCTCAAGCCTTCCTATGTAGGGTCTCCCTTCTGTAAGATATCTTTGCAAATTAGTAAAAAGCCTGCTCTTGCAATATTTTCATGAGGAGTGATACTGTTTGATTTTCCATTCCTTCTCACCTGTCTCCTTTTTCTGTTTTTAAACAGGCTAACCGGCCTCCTGCAAAGCTCAACCTGTTAACCTGCCAAGTGAAGACGAACCCCGAGGAAAAAAAGTGTTTTGACCTTATTTCACGTAAGGTTCTCTCTGAGATGCTGTGCCCTACAGAAATCATTTTAAACTCTCTTCTAAGGCATCAGTCCCATTTCAAACGCTGCATTTTAAGAATTGGTTTTTGAAGAGAAATGCCCTTTTTCAAGTGACATACATACTTTGTCTATTAGTAATTGGTGGCTTGCCAGTGTCTCCAGTGGAGGATTTGACTTGGAGGACCGGCCTTGCTCCTCATGGGCTCTGTTCACCCAGAGACATCCTCTCAGCTCTCTGAGCCTCAGCTTTCCTGTCTGTAAACAAGGAGATTATACTAGATAAGCCCTCAAGCCTAAAATCTTTTTAGTTTTAGTTGTTTTTTTTTTTAAGGATAATTTTGTTGTCAAAAACTTACATAATTTGCGTGGTTAGAAATACTATAAAACTAAAATGATAGGGTCTTCAGTAGAGCCCTTGGAACTTTAGTTTTTGAATTGTTTCATCTTCCCCACCACAGAATTAGTATCTCTGCTTCTGTGTGCTCTTTTCTCTTGTGGTGTACACAGAAGAATCACCATGGAACCATCTGTTGTGGCGAATGTTTTCTCAGCCCCCCCTAAAAAAAAGAAAAGGACTCATGATGCCTTAAAGAAAATAAGATAAACTTTCTGTCCTTGGTAGTCTGCTGTGGCAGGGTTATAGTTAGGGGGAGGGAAGGGCCAGTCTCCCATTTGAAGAGACCGTCACTAGGGATTTAGGCACAAGAGTTATATTAACAGAGGAAGATGCTAGACTGTGCCTTAGAGGAAGATGGTGCTGTCTTGTTTGCCTCAGTGCCCCTGAGCATGAGGTGACTCCTGCTTCATGTGTCTGTTGACTTGTGTTATTGAGGGCTAGGAAGTCATTCATGATGTGACTGAGCACTCACAGCAAACTTGCGTGGTAATTATTACTCGCCATGGTTTGCCCTCATCCTCCCCCGCTTCCCCTTCTGCATGCACCGTGCTGAGAGCTCTAGGGAGGGCTGAGCAGTGTGATGTGTGGAAAGTGCTTGGGTGTTGTTTGTTCTGTTCAGTTTCTAGGCCGTTTGTAAACTAAAAATTGACTTTATCCTGCTCCGAACCCCCATCCCTACTCATTCTAGTAAGGTCCACAAAGTCAGTTATCCCTTCTTATCAGAGCTTGTTCTTGGGTCCTTCATTTATACAACATGATGTAAAATGCTGAGAATTCACCATAGTTTTAAATGTGATCACTGTTACCTGTGTCTAGGTAGCAAAAAAAAGCTTGAGTTAAAGGGAGACAACTTGATGGTATAATCTGATGTCTGCCAGTGGCTGGGGATGACTTGGAGGGTTTTAGGCCTTTTCATTTTCTGAAATAGTAACCCACAATAAGCCATGTGTTACCCTGATAGTAGAAGTGCCTTCAGTAGTTGATTAGCACCTAATAGGTAAGTGAGCTTGGCTGAGCCTTGCCCACCACACGGAGATAGGTGCAAGGACTTCCCTCAGCTGCCACCAGCCACCCCTAGCGCGACTTGTGGGGAGGCCCCAGCTTGAAACCATATGTGCAGAAGCATTTGCTGCAGCCTACACATTTTAAACAACATGCCAGGCACCAGGGAGGATCAGGAGACAATGTAGATAACTCCTTACCAGATGGGAATTACTGCATGCCTCAGACATGTGGGAAGGGGGTCTTAGTAAATCTGGTTACACATGATCACTGTGGCAAACTGACATTTACCCCAGGATCCAGTATCTGCTACAGCCTGACACATAGTAACTGTCTTCAGGAAGGGCTAAAGCCCCATGAAGCCCACAAAGTTTCACTGAGTCTGGTTGAGGCATTGTGATGAATTTGCTAGAGTCCACTGCCATCTTTAAAAGGCAGTCTCATCCCTCCTTCTTCCATGCTCATGCTCCAGTGGGTAAAATAAACCTCATTCTCACAATTTTTTTTATCCTCCGCTAGCTTCCAGGAGGTGCTACTCCCCTAGGAGTATCTGTAGTGAAAGTGCTTTGTGCAGTGCCATGTAGGTTTGCATTGTTGTAGAGATACCTGAAAACCAGCCAGACACCCCACAGAATCATCAAGGGAGACTATGCAGCAGTGAAAGCCCTAATTTGATGAACTCTCTGATAAGATGGGGGCTTGGTGTCAGGACCTGATTCTACCTGACTCAGGAGAGGCTGTCTTTACTTCTCTTGGATTCTTCCTCTACTTCCTGACCAGGCTTTGATTTCTTAAAACGTTTGGGTGGTTGGGGAAATGGAAGTCGAGCCACAGATAGGCAGTGAGAATGATATTTCAGGCATGTGTTTCCCAGGCACCCCAAGAGTCGCCCTTTCTCCTAATCATCACATGGTCAAGCCATCTTGAATTCTGCCCAGAGAACCAGAAGAGCAACAGACTGACCAGCTGACTTCGGTTATTTCATACAAGATCCTTCTTTGCCATTCTCCCAAACAGGGATTTCCCATTCTGACGAAGATGTGAGTGGGCCAAGCTTCTCAGGAGGACATTCTGTAGCAAGGCCAGCCCTTCTGGGAGCTTGTCCAAGCTCTTGCCCTCAGGCTGACCCCACCCTTTGCAAATTCAAGTCCTGAGCCACTATCCTCAAATCCCACAGACACTCTTAGTGGGACAAAAAGAACAGGAGAATCATGAGGTGACCCAGGTCAGTGTCCTGAGTAGGGTGGAGCCCAGAGGAAATTGTTGACCTTCCAGGTCCACGTGGCAGGTTGGTGACCAGCTGGAGCCACAGCCTCGGCCCAAGCAGCGCTTCCCAGGCCACCAGCGCATCAGAGCTCTGATCATCCCCGCCATCTCCTCTTGCCTTTCTTCCCCCTCATAGCTGAAACTGCTAGAGATTGTTCTTTTGTTTACAGGCATCTCAAGAGAGAGTCTGTAGTGGAGG
This sequence comes from Cynocephalus volans, assembly GCF_027409185.1. Lineage (NCBI taxonomy): Eukaryota > Metazoa > Chordata > Mammalia > Dermoptera > Cynocephalidae > Cynocephalus > Cynocephalus volans. The sequence continues at coordinate 9,556,033 of NC_084473.1, forward strand.
GAATTCTTGTTTGGAAGTTTTTGCAGAGGTTTGTCTCCTCCTTGTCCGGTTTTCACATGTTAGAAATGCAGAATTAGCTAAAGGAAATGGGCTGCTCCCCTGTCCCCTTGATTTCCTACCTGACTGTGCCTGCTCTGGCCATGGGGTAGTTCAGTGTTAGACACAGGGTGCTGGTGTTACCTGCCAGTGTCCCAGCTTCCTGGGAACTTTGTGATCCACTTAGCAAACCATCTAGGGTCCCCAAGTGGGGCTTGCGTTGTGGATCTGCCCCTCCTGGCCTCTCCTCCAGGGGAGGCTGTGCACATCAGCTCCACTCGGGAACAGGAGAAAGCGGCATGGTTCTTGTCTTTCTCTTGACGCTTCAGCCTGGCTCAGCCACTAACATTTGGATCTCAAAATCATGTTCATTTTTTTTTTTTTTAACTTAAAACAGTTCTTTTAAATTCTGTTCTTCTCCTCAGTAATAGGTGGGATAGAGAGTGTCATTCCACTCCCCCTGGTGTTTAAAAAAAAAAAAAAATGGCATGGTATGGTAGAAAGAGGGTTGGGTCAGGAGCTAGGAAACCTGCATCTTCTGCTGGTGGCCATGCTTGTTTTTGCCACCTGACCTCTCTGGGTGCAGCCTCCGCCCAGTCTGCTCACCAAGAGTTGTTCTAAGAACCGAAGTACTCTGGGAACATAAAAGCCGCTGCTGGAAGATGATGTGTCGGCTCATTTTTAGCGGCACAGATGTTTATTGTGTTTCTCCAAAAACAGAGTCACTCACTGCTTGTCACCCTCCACCACCTGCAGAAGTTGGATCTCCTCTTTTTTTCTTTTTTAAATTTAATTTTCTTTTTTACTTTGTTTTTAGACCATTGGTAGAGCGTGTCTGTATATCCCTCACCCAGCTTCTCCTCATGTTAATGTCTTAGTACAATTATCTAATAGTGTGTAGTACATATTGTCAGTCACATGCAGTTATCAAAACCAGGAGGTTAACATTCGCGTGATGCTATTAATTCCAAATCTTATTTTTTAGGTTTTATCAGTTTTTTCACTAATGCCCTTTTTCTGCTCACAGATTTTATCCAGGATCCCACATTGTGTTATTTTATCTTAGTCTCCTACAGTCTATAACAGTTCTGTAGTATCCCTTGTCTTTTGTGACCTTGATACTTTTGGAAGACTATTTTTCATTTTTTATCAAATGTTCCTCAGTTTGGATTTGTCTGATGTTTTCCCATGACTGGGCTGAGGTTATGCATTTTTGGCAAGAACAGCACAAAAGTGATGCCGTCACATCACCTTCCCCCTCTGTCCTGCACACACACAGGGGCCAGCAGTCAGGCAAAACACATGCAAAACGTTGCTGAGGCCAGCTGTATATGAGTGTGCGGTTCTGTACTCCACCACTGTTTAACAATATCCTGTTGCTGTAGCTGTCTTTGTAATACAGGACTCTCAGAGCATGTTGTTCTTAGAATTTCTCAAGTGAATCTTTGCTTTAGAAAGCTAGAAAACTTCCAAGATATTCTCTTTAGAAAAGGCTTTTATTATTCAGAGGGCTTTAACAATTACTTTTTTGGAGCCCAACTCTATAGTGAGCTAAGATAAATAAATAGATAAGCTTTTGAGAGGACAGTAATGGTTTTCATCCAATAGCTTCAGTTTTTAGAAGCTGCATCTGTTTAGATTTGAACGGTGGGATAGGGCGGGTTTATTAATTTGCATTACAAAGCCACAATGACTGAGCGAGGGCAGACATCTGAAGGGTAGGAGGGAATACCTGATTTTATACCAATCACTAATTTCCTAGCAGAGAGCTAAGATTTATTCCTGAGGTTAATTATAAGCCACTTTTTTTCTGGAATTGTATACGGATTGCTGTCTGTGCTCACAGATGATGAAATTTCTCTTGCTGTGCAGATGACAGGACATACCACTTTCAAGCAGAAGACGAACAGGAGTGTCAAATGTAAGTTACTTGGAGGTGGGATTTTGGTCTGGACTTAGCCGTTGTTCTTGGGATTTGACCCAGCGTCACTGTTGTTTTTCTAGATGGATGTCTGTGCTGCAAAACAGCAAGGAAGAAGCTTTAAACAATGCATTTAAGGGAGATGACAATACGGGAGAAAATAACATAGTCCAAGAACTGACAAAGGAGATCATCTCAGAAGTGCAGAAGATGACAGGCAACGACGTGTGCTGCGACTGCGGGGCGCCAGGTGACCTGGCCCCACCCCACCCAGGCTCTGAGACATTTAAATCCGTTCCGATTCACGGAATCCATTCATTGATTTTCACTTTCATTTCAAACACTAAATTAAGTGCAGCTCAGCCTGAGTTCATCCCATTACGTGTGAATGCTTAATGAACTGTGTGCAGACTGCCATAGGGGAGAGGGGGTGGGGAGATGTTTGCCGGCCAGGCTCTCAGAGCAGGACCGAGTGAAGGTGGCCTGATAGAACTGAAAAGATTCAAGTGGTTTTTGAGAAATGAAAACTGAAGGGCACAGTGAGGGTGAGATCATCAGACTGGCTCTGAGAGGCTGTGTATGTCTGGGCGACTTTGACTGGGATTTATTCCATCCTCTCTTTGTCCTACTTTGTAGAACTTCTGAAGTAACTTAAGCTGCTGTCTAGCTCTGCAACCCTGGAAGAACCACTTTCCTTTGTTAGACATCAGACTTTCCCTATCTGTAAAGTGAAGATACAGGCCCCTTCCACCTGTCATATTCTATGACTTGAGATGTTTATTTTTGCATTTTGATAAAGCATATTAGGGGCTTCATTTTTAATGGACCTATAGTATCGTTGTTGATTTTAACAGCTAGTATTTTAAAAGTTTAAGAAGTTGACGTATTCTAATTAAGATGGAATGGAATCATACAGTAGCCTTCTCTGAATATTTGTAAAATGAGGAAGATTGTCTAGAATGGTCAGTTACCTTTTCATTTCTCTAATTCTATGACAATTTTTATAAAAAAATAAACACAACCAAAATAGAGTGGATAGTTGAGAAGTGCCATTAGGTTCCTCTTATCCTGAAGGCTAGATTTGGTCTTGGATCCATTAAAAAATATCTTTTTGACAGGAGGTGAGGTAGAAGGCGGTAAGTAGTGAATTATGCTCTTTCCTGAGAAATGAGAAGGACAATATAGTACTTGGATTTTTAAAAGACTTTCATAAAGAACTCTAAGCTATATACATTGTTGTTTGAAAATGCTAACAGGATATGAGTGATATAAAAACTTGATATAAAGTATCTAAATGTACGCATGTATCTCCCAAAAGCATGATAGAAACAATAGAATAGGCATTGTTAAGTGCAAACACTGATGCCCAGAAGTTTTCCCAGCATGAATATAATTTTTTATAACTTGAGCATTTTTTAAATATGACGATGTAGTGACCAAGGTTGCAGTATTTATCTGCTGCAATTTCCTAAGGGCAACAAGCAATTCTGAAGAGAATTGTACTTATGGACTATATAGTGATATTCTCAAGTATGTCTTATTTTTAGTTTCCTGTTTTTAGTAAATCCAGCTTCATCTGTCAGGCATTTCTTGGGTTGCTATTGTGTGCTAAGCAAAGGTAGCATACTTCAGTGAGTAAGCAGACATGCTGCAAGGGAAAGTGTGGCTTTTGACTCAAGTAAATGCAGAGCTTACAGTCTGCTCTGCACATTCTCGCAACCTTGAGTCAGAGCATTGCGAAGCTGTCTCAAGTGTCTGTTGAGATAAGTATCCCTGCCCTAATCATCTTAGGGGATTCTGTAATTTCTTACTCTCTTAACAGTGTAGACTGTAGTTGTTGCTACCAAACTGCTGAATGCAGCATATCCTAAGCACATAGTGTGTGTTCTATATTATTATTAGCAGCTGTTGACATGTGTATTTTAAGTCTGTTTCCCTCATAGTGTACTGCACTTTGGTGGGTCTTGTTTTTTTCTTTCACTCTACTGGTGTGACCAAGTTGATGATGGACATTGTCTTTATTCAGGATTGGCCCTTGAGGATCCCATGGTCACTTGGGTGCACTGTGTCCTATTTATTTTTATATGCATGGCATCTGTCACTTAAATGAATAGAAGGATAGGAGATAGAGAGGGAAGAGAAGGAAGTAGACGTGTGCATATATGTGGCTTGCATGTAAACTGGTGATAATTATGTATGAATGAGGGGTCCACCTGTGTCAAAGATCAGAAAATGTTCATGCACGAAACTCCACATTCAGTAACTATGCAAGCTTAAATTTGTCCTTTTCCCTTTGGCAGATCCTACATGGCTTTCCACCAACCTGGGCATTCTGACCTGCATCGAATGTTCTGGAATCCACAGAGAGCTGGGGGTTCATTACTCCAGGATGCAGTCCCTGACCTTAGATGTATTGGGAACATCTGAGCTGCTGGTAATTTTAAAATCCTTGATTTTGGATTGGAAGTAAAGAAGCTGAAAGCTAAGTTTTTATCTTGGCATTCTAATCCATTTGGTTTCTCGAAATTTCCAGTGGGCTGGTGGTTGTTGATATGTTGTAGATGGGTTTGGGTAATTAAAAACTCTGATAATTGCTCATTTTAGCTACTAGTGGTTGAGGGCACTTCTTGTTTTAAAACCTTATTCTTAAATGAATAAAAGGAAGTGAAACCAAAAAGCGAGTGTTGAAACTGGTGTAAAATTCTGCTGAAATGGAATAGGATGGTGGCACTGTCCAGTTCATTCCATCCATTGAACAGATGGGGAACCCAAAGCCTAGAGACAGTAAAGGATTCCTTCTTCCTCAGTCGCCATCCTGTGACAATGCTGTGGTCACTACTTGCCACAAGCCTCCAGTGACTTTTCCTCTGCGCCATATTGTCCCCCTTGGGAGAGATATTGGTCTTTGTTTTTACTGCCTTTGTTTCTTTAAAAAGTCTTTCATTCTTGGTTCAGTGAAAACATATAAGCCACATGATAGAGATATGAGGAGACTGAAGCATTTTATATGAAGTTGCTTTCAGAATATTGAGACTGTGGCCCCACTGAGTACCAAGGCATAAATCAGACCTAGGTTGTGCTTTTGGCCACCTGAAACATAAGTTCTTTTGGACTATTTTCAAAGTTCATAATTGCTGGTTAGAAAGCATTGCTCGAAATTCTTTCTTGGGGTAGCTGGATGTTGGACAGTAAATAGTAAGTGAATATTGATTGCCATTGATTTTGATGTCAAGAGCAGTACTCTTGACAGAAAATCAATTATTGTGGTCAGTATTTCTCTCCAGGGACCATAACTCTTATTGATGACTACTCTAGATCCAATGTGTCTGAATTTCTAATGCATTTTGAACTACCTTGTTGAACCCTCCCAATCTTTCCAAGGAATTCTTTTATGGTCTGAAAAGACAGAGTTGGGAGAAACTAGAGTGGATCCTGGTAGCCTAGTTAATAACATGTCTGATTACTTAAAATTTAAAACTAAGCTAGGCTCAGCAAGACCCAAGCAATGCATCCTTGGTTGCATGCTATGTTATTGTTAATGCAATACATATAATAATGCAATTGATAATGTATATAGCTTACATCTTAAAGTTGTGTATGTGTACATGTGGTATCTCCTGGGTAACGATTGTCACAGTATATTTTCAAAGAAACACAAATTACTTCTCAGTAAATACTGGTGAACTATGACAGTTGCTACTGTATCAGTAATTTTATTAAAACAGTGGGAAGCGTTAAATGATTTATGCTGAAATAATGACTGTTTATTTTGTGCTAGGCACTTTGCAAACCACTTTATGTGTGTTAGCCAATTTGATCTTTACAACAAGCTGATGACCTTGGTATGTTATCCCCACTTTACAAAGGAGGAAACTGAGGCTTAGAATGTTTTTAAATGCCCAAGGTTATATAGCTATTAAGGTGACAGATCTGGGATGAGGGCCTCTTTAATATGATTCCAGAGCTCACACTCTTAACCTCCGAGGAACTTGGGACATGAACTAGCATTTGTGGTGGGTTGTCTTGCCACGTGGTAAACATTTAAACATCACTGCTGTCCCTCTCCATTGCCCATCTGCAACAAATATTTAACAGCCAACTCTAGGGAAAAAAGAACACTGGTTGTCGGTCTGCCTGTTTCCTTGGTATAAATACTCCCACCATGGCCACTTTCAAGCTATACCTGTGAATTACTGAATGTGGAGTTGGGAAGAGATGGTTGTAGCACACCATTATATAGTACATTCTCTAAACAAACACAGAGGACGTAAATAACGTCAAGAACAGCAATAATAGTAAAATGTAAAATAATTAGGAAGTGATAAGTTTTGAGTATCTCATACCTAAGTTCTTGCTATGATTTATTTAATTATGTGTTTATGTAGTGTAATTATTAGTGGTAGCAGTGCTTAACAGTTGGCTCACCAATTTCCTGAAGATTTAACAATTGGCTCTCATGAGCCTGACCCCACCATCTGCTATAACTGCCTAAATGTGTCTCAAAACTTTAGCTAATGATCTTCATGAGATCCTGTTGCATACTAAAGAGGAAAATGTTAAAGAAGGTTGAAAGGAATGTTTTTTCCATCTTGATGAAACCATGAGGTGACTTCTAATCCCTGGTTCCAATCTCAGTTTTGTCTCCCAGAGCCTCTGTCTATATTCTCAAAGAAGTTTAAAGTTTGGCCAACTCTCAACCTTATGAGAAATCAGGCAGAGCGTGCTTAATTAATATATGCAAATATTTTCAAAATCTAATTTCTGCTATAGTTTTAAACTCTTCCTTATCTAAGCCTCTTTTTCTCAATGGCTATGAGAAAACCAAAAGGATAGAAGGTGGTGAATTGTGTGGGGTTCCATTCCTACCCTCTGCTTGCCCCTGAATTCTGGCTGATCCTCTGGTGGTTCATAGGAGGTGGATGTCTCCCTGCTTTTCCACCCAGTCCCCATTTCTTGTGTGCTAGGACTGTGGGCATGTGTCCGCAATATTATCCTTCAGCTGTTCAGTTAAGCAGGTGATGGAGAGTACATGTCAGGTATTAGTATTCATTTATAAAGCACAGAAATTTCATGTCTTTTTAAAGCACCTGGGTTGTTTATTTTATTTTGCTTAGACAATCAGATGCCTAAACAAAGGATTCTTGAATTCTTGACACTTCTCTCTCTTTCTGTGTGTGTGTGTGTGTGTGTGTGTGTGTGTGTGTGTGTGTGTGTGTGTGTGTGTGTGTGTGTGTGTGTATTTAGAACTATGTCAGGCACAAAGTAAGAATTATAAAGTATTAGCTGTTGTATTAGCTTCTTCTAAGATGATATTAACAAAATCCTTTCAGAAAAATTTTTCATGTGTCCTAATGTGTGAATCCACAGGGTTGTCTACTCTGTTTATGAGCCTTACTGATTCTGAGAGCTGTGATGCCAGGGTCTTTCGCTGACTTGTTCATCATAGTATGTTTTCTTGTGCAGCAAATGTTGGTTAGACCTCTTAGTACCTTATTAGAAAGAAAGGTGCAGCCTGGACAAGTTGTCACACAGTGTTTCTCTATCTTTCAGATAAATAATGATGGCCTACACCTCAGGATAACGTGTGATGTGACAGGAAAGGGATTTTAATTTAAAATTTTTTATTGTATATGTTTACAGTGTATGATGTGATGTTTTTATATATTGTACACATTGTTGAATGATTAAATCAAGCTAGCTAATATATCCATCACCTCACATGCTTATCATTTTTGTGGTAAGAACACTTAAAATCTACTCTCATCAAAAGTTATTAATGATACATTATTGTTAACTATAGTCACTATGTTGTACATTAGATCTCCAGAATTTATTTATGCTGTCTAATTGAAATTTTGTATCCTTTGACACAACATCTTCCTCACACACCCATCCCCGTGGTCCCTGGTAAATACCATTCTACTTTCTGCTTCTATAAGTTCAACTTCATTAGATTTCACATATATGTGATCACATGGTATTTGTCTTTCTATGCCTTGTTTATTTCACTTAGCATAATGTCCTCCAGGTTCATCCAGGTTATCACAAATGACAGGGTTTCCTTCTCTTTTAAGGCTGAATAGTATTCTATTGTGTTTATACATCCCAGTTTCTTTATCCATTCATCCATTGATTGGAATTTAGGTTGATTTCCTATCTTAGCTATTGTAAATAATGCTGAAGTAAACGTGGGAGTTCAGATGTTCCTTCAACATATTGATTTCAATTCTTTTGGGTATATGCCCAGAAGTGGTATTGCTGGATCATATAGTAGTTCTATTTTTAGTTTTTTGAGGAACCTCCATACTATTTTCCATAATGGACATACTAATTTACATTCCCACCAACAACATGCAGGGACTCCCTTTTCTTCACATTTTCACCATTTGCTATCTTTTGTCTTTTTGATAACCATTCTTATAGATGTGAGGTAATACTTTATTATGGTTTTAATTTGCATTTTCTTGGTGATTAGTGATGTTGAGCATTTTCTTTATATACCTGTTGGTCATTTGTATATCTTTATTTAATAAATGTTCCAATTCTTTGCCCATTTTTTAATTGGGTTATTTGTTTTCTTGCTATTGAGTTGAGTTCCTTATATAATTTGCATATTAACCTCTTATCAGATGTATGGATTTGCAAATATTTTCTCCTGTTCTGTACATTGTCTCTTCGCTGTGTTGATTGTTTCCTTTGCTGTGCAGAAGCTTTTTAGTTTGTTGTAATCCCATTTGTCTATTTTTGCTTTTGCTCCTGTGAGCAAAGGGTTGTTAAACGGCCTGAAAGAGACAGCAGGTACATGAGCAGGACCATTTTTGATTACATTTCCATTTTCTGCTTGGCATTGTGTCCGTAAGTGGACAGATGCTCATCCCATAAAATGTCACTTCTGTCCTCCCATATGGCCTCACCATACTCCATGATAAGACTCTTCTGCTTAATTCTGAAAATTATTTTTTGGCCTCAGGTTTGCAAATAATTTTATCAGATGGTGTGCTGTGGCTGTTTCACCATTTCCTTTTTAATTTGTTTTTCTTTCAAAGCATGCTTGTTTTCCATGTTAATTGAATGGATTTCAGCAGCGTCCATCAACGTGGCTGGTTAGTAATAATCTTTTCTTCTCCTTACCTGCTTTTAGAATCACTTATTCAGTGGAATCAAGATATTAATTTTTCTACTTCTGGGGAGTCATGTCATCTTAACTACTTTAGCATGCACCAGCTTAGTATCCTTAGATTTTAAAGCAGATCTGCTTACATAAAACCTTCTGCTAAGCATAGATTTTAAAAAGATAAATTTTCTTCTTAACATAGAATATCATGATTTCAGCATTCATTTTTCAGATCCCACGAAAAACTATTATTGGTACTAGGGTACTAGTAACTTATGATCAATTTCACTATCATAAGTGAAATTAATAAAGGGAATCTTGATATTCTGAAATTGAATTTGAGTAAATAATTTTAAAATCTTCCATCAGAATTGAAGAATGAGTGTCAGGAGCCTTAGGAGCAAATATTTACTGGCTCAGCTCTTGACCTCCTGCTTCTGTTCTCAGGAGGTTGTTAATAAGCTATCAAATATTAAAGCAAGTCAACCTACATCCAAATCTGAAAGAGTGTGTGGCAAGGAAAACCCCCAAGGACCAAGGACTTACTTACAACTAGTCACTATTATCTTACCTAGGACTGAAATAAGCCACTGAGGATACTAGAAACAATTGCTTATAGCAACAAGAAACTGACTATCAGCTATCACTTGTTGAATAACTGGTATGCTTCAGGCATTGTCATATGTGTTCTGCATACATTATATCTGACCTACACGAGAACAGCACTTTAAAAATGAGGCCAGAGAGGTTAAGAAACTTTTCCAGTGTGACCGAGCCAGGATTTACCCTCCAGACTATCAGACTCCAGGGCCTGTGTCTATCCTTTTTTTAGAATCACAACTCTGAAATTTTTTTTAACCACAAACCCTGTCAGAAAAAATTGAGCATTAAAACATATATATAAGTTTACAATGGTATCTATGCTTACTAAGAAGTATATTACATACTTTGTAAATGTATCAAAAATGGAATTTCTAAAGGCTCAGGTAAAGACATAATACACTTTTTTTCTTGCCCCCAGAGTTTTCTTTTGTGCTTCTTATTTGGAGATAGCAGTGTATAGCTCACTACATTTGTTAGCTCTGTCTAGTGTGGTCAAGTTCCTTCACTTTCCTGAGCCTTCATCCATTTGTATAGCAGAAGCATTCCAGCTCTCTAAGCTTTCCACCCTGCTGGGATCTGAGGGGCCCAATTAATAGTACCCTATTTCCCTACACAAATCTGGAGCCTTTTGAGAGCTAGGCAGGCTAAGCAGAGGCCAACAGTGTGCTCACCTGCTGAGCCCACCCAGGCCGGGCAGCACACGAGGACCTGCAGGGACCTGCCCCCAGAGAACAGCACGGAGGAGCAGGCCATGGTGGTGTTTCCTGCGGGAGGGATAAGGAGATCGAGCTACTCTCACCCAGTTCTGCTTCTGAGCTCGACAGTCAGGGAAGTCTTATTTCTCTCACTTGCCCATTCCTCTCCCCAGGGTGTCACAAGAGGGAATGGCAAAGAATGCCACAGTACTGATGTTCTTCCCTGTGCAAACATGCAAATGGGTCAGGAGGTTTCCCCCTACCCCATCCCATACCCTAAAAACAATTTCTGGGTAAAACCTAAGGCCTCTTTGAGGCTCAATGGGCCCTGCTCAGGTAGGTGCTAAGGTACACAGTGTGTAATTCCATGTCCCTGTCCCAGGTGTTTGCCATTAGTGAAGGAGACTGATATACACAAATGATTGGTCTTCCTAACCCCAGGACTGCCCTGCTTCTCTGGACTTGGTGTCTGTATCCCTGTAGTGCTCAGTACGAACTTCTTTTCCAGCCCTCATCACGTTGTGTTTCTGTCTTATTGATTCATCTCTGTCTCATTAGACTGAGCTGCTATAGAGCAGGGTGGTGTCTTGTGCCCTATGCCTGGCACAGATGAGGCACTCAGATGCACTCGCAAAGTAGCGGCCTGAGGGGCGAGGGGCTGGGGCTGCAGTCTCGCTGCCTTAGGTGATCTAGTACTTAAAAACGCAGGCCTCTCCTCCCAGATTCTGTCTAGTTCGATTTCTGCCTCAGTGCAGCCCTCAAATTCCTTCTGGGTGACAGTGAAAAGCACAAGCTGTCAGGCCTCTGATTAGCACCTGACCTTCCTGTTCCCTTGGCTTCTGCCTTCCCAGCCTGCTGGGCCCCACATTTTCTTGATACAACCCTGCGGCCTCCATCTGCGAATGCTTTGCTTTTGTTGATGGTTCCAAAAGGGTTCTCTGCAGGCTGAAATACAAACTGGATTTTGGCAGAACTGTGAGGTGACACATTTCTCTAGTGTTGGGTGAATGTGATACGTGAATGCGGTGGCTCCCTGGACCAGCTGTCCAAGCAGAAGGGAAGCAGCTTTCAGATTCTGGGGAATTCTCCTCCTCCCACTCCCAGCCCTCATCTGTTTAACACAGACTAGGAGGCATCATGGTGGCCCTTCGCTTACAGAAGGGGCTGCTGTGGCTTGTTCTGTCACTCATATTCGGATAATGATTGTGCTTGGCTAGGGGACGGCGTCCAGGTTGTACTGTAAGATGAGGTTATCAGAGCTTACCTGGCTATAAATCAATGGCTCTAATGTTGAGGTTCAGTCTTGTATCTGACACCAGCTGCCTGAGAAATCCTTTTGCAGGGCATTAGCTTAATGGTAGTTGGTACTTGTCAGCTTCAGTGGTGTGGCACCCCAGCCATTAGCTTGTTCCTATGAAAACTGCAACTCAGCATATGGGTTTTTGCCTCCTGACAGTGTCTTGAAGCCCCAGAACTAGGACTGAGCAAGGAGGTAGAGGTTGTTAATGTTTGATGCTTTGGGCCATCTAGGAAGCTTTGTTTACTTACCAAAAGCAAGGTAAAATTAGGAAAGCTCATCACCCAACTGTTAAGCTACCCCACATATCCCTTTTGTCTTGTTTTAAAAATATCTTCTGCATCCTTCACTATTCCATTTCCTGTTTGACGTTATTTGCCACCAGGAAGTTCGAAGTTATATAGCCCAGATCCCTTTGGCTGTTCCTTAAGCCAGTTCCCCCTGGAGATAGATGAGCAGCCACATCTCCCAGAACATCTGTATTAAACCTTTGTCACATAATTAACTGAAAGTAGAAATATCAGAAGTGTCACTGACTACCCCAACGCATCATTTTTAACATGGGATTAAGATGTCTGTTCTTTCACAGCACCGTACTAGCCACTCCTCTCTAGTATCGATTGATTACGCATTTAAGAATCTGACCTGGAAGCTGACCTCTATGTCAGGTGTGGAGCTGGGTGTTGGGAATAAGATGAATAAATCCCTGCTCTTAAGGAGCTCCTAGTCATTCATTCATTCAAAAGAACGCCTGTTGCCATGTTGTCAAGTAGCTTGACTAAGGTGAGCCTTGATGCTCATCTTTGTGTCTGTCTCATCGAGCTTGGTGCCTGGTATTCAGTAAACATTCAGTTAGAATGGATTAAGTTAATATTTAACAAGTCAGAAGGTTGATTGGCAAGTAAAGACCTTACATTTGGAGCTAATACATTTTTAGTGCTTTGGTCTGTTGAGTTCTTTCACCTAAATTGTCCTGTTTTATCGTTATTACAGCCCTGTGAGGTAGGTGTCATCCCATTTTACTGATGAAAACTCTGAGGCTCAGGTAAACTGACTTGCTGTGGTTGTTCACACAGCCAGCAAATAGGACTATGGTTTGAACTGAGTCTTGGCTTTGTGGCCCAGTGCCCTTTCCGTTGATTGGGAGCCACCTAATATCTGGCATAGTAAAGGTTGTTTGGGAGACGTGGAATAGATCCATTTCAGTTGGAGCACAGGTTTTTGGGAGGTGGAACGGAAACTCAGGTCAGGCCAAGTTACTTCCTCACTCTGTCTCTGTCGGTATGCTGTGCAAATGCTCCTCTGTAAAAGGCGTGCTGCTCTTATCTTTAATTGTGTGGGTACCTTTGGGCTTTGGGTTTAGTCCATCTTCATTAAAATCAAACCACTTTATTGCTCAATTTCTTAGTGGCCATTAAATAAGTCATTAGATACATGAGTAATGTGTAGCAGCGGAATGTATTAATAATTGAGTACCCTGAATAGACTTTTGTTTTTGCAGCTTGCCAAGAATATTGGGAATGCAGGCTTTAATGAGATTATGGAGTGTTGCCTGCCCGCTGAGGACTTGGTCAAGCCCAATCCAGGCAGCGACATGTGAGTACATGGGGCTGGCTGGTCTCTCTTTCCGAACAAAGGCTTGTCTTTTACCCGAACCCTGGGAGCAGGAGAATAACAAGGTTTGGGTACATCAATTGTTGCTTGTTTAGGAAATAAATCAGCCTAAGTTGGGTTTTCTTAGTCAATTCAACCTTTTGGGTGACCAAATAGAAATTTGGTGTGATAGTTTTTCTAGGAAAGCAGGTGTGGCAGCGTTTTGCTCACTGCTGGCGTCTGTAACACCCCGGACTTCCTGCCTCTGCTTTCTATCCTCGTTAGTCACTTTCTCATTTTGGTTCTCGCTGCAAAAATTCCAAGCCAAAGAGGGCTGGTTGTCGTAGATACATGCCGGTGTCCTTGCAAGTATGGAGTGTGTTGTTTCCTTCAAAAAAAAAAGTTTTGTATTTGTTTTACTGTTGACACAAAACTTAACTGAGAAGCTTTGTGCCTCATCATGCATCCAGCTGGCCCAGCGAGGCAGAGCTTACAACAGGGAATTTTCTTGCCAATGTTATCAAAGTGCAAGTTGCCCAGATCACACTGGTCTTTGAGAAAGAGATGGACAGGAGACCAACAGGTCAGGGCACTGGGTGTCCTGCCTGCCTTAGACTTCAGCCCTTTGTTGACCTAAAAAGAAACTGAGGCCAAATACATATAGCAAGAGTTTGTTGAGCCAATATGGGAGAACAGCCAGGGAGACATAGATCAGACAGTCCTAATGCAGTGTTTTGAAGAGGGCCTGCAGAACTTAAAACATTTTATAATCACAAGAAGGGGGAAGGGTCAAAGCTGAGAGAGAGAAAGACAGCCTGCCTAATTACTTCCTCAGGTTTCTATTGGTTGTACATGACATATAGATTTGGAATTGTTATTAGGTTACATCCTACATGCAGGGTTCTAGCGTAAGGAGTTGTAAGAATCATCTTAGGTTATTTTATGGCTTTCTGGTGCCATTATGCCTGCTTTTAAGTAAAATGGTCATATGCTAACATTTTTTTAGGGTGGGTGGATGTGATTACTGACTTATCCCGTATCTCCTAAGGCACTGTACTTTAGCTGACCTGATCAGAGCAGATTGTTTTGGTTATCACCAAAAGAATGGCCTGCCTGCCCATGAGAGAGCTTAGGGGTGGTTTCCCTGCTGTGTGTGACATGATGCCAACTGAGGCAGACGGAAGAAAGGAGAGGTCACCGGGCCAGTTAAAAGAGACAGCACCAGCCTTTGAGTGGTGAGGCTGGATCCAAATGTTATGGCAGGAGAGGGAAATGTAAAAAAATATAGGAGGAGAGAAAGTATAAAAATTCATTTACAGAGGTAGCACTTTTCTTGAAAGAAGGCTGAAATAGAATCAATGGCATGGATTCTCCTAAAAGACACTGAGTAGCAGTGTACAATGTCTTCAAGAGTGGTTTTACAAATAGGTGGTAGTGTGTGGGCCCTTTGAAAAAGCAGAGAATTTAGATTTTTGTAACCATTTTGTGGGGCAGGTCTTTGGGAAATTGAGTTTGCTAGACATGTGTTCTTTTGTGTTCTGGTGATATATCTTGATACAGTGAGAGAGCTGACATCCTGGTACCATGTGCATTGTAGGCCCTCTCAGGTATCACATATCCTAGGTGAGCCATTTAGTGGGTGTTGGATTAAAGTTCATTTCTGTTTGAATCCCGTAAAAAAAAGCGTTTGTGTTGTAGCATTTCCTTGAAATTGGATAATGTGTGATTTTAGAGATCAGTCACGAGGCCTACAAAGTTTTTTATCCTCTCTTGATGAAGATTTAAGTTTCAAGTCTGTGTTCTTACCCAGACCTGGAGGGGTGATAGGGACACATATGTATCCCAGTTCTTACCTGAGTCATGGGACCAGGACAGGTTATTTGACCTCTCTGAGCCTCAGCCCCAATTTCCTCAAATGCAAAAAAGGAGACGACACCACCCACCTCACAGAGGCACTGGGAAAATGAGCAAAATGAGGAGGAAAAACATGGTGCACTTAGGTTTGCTGCTTAGTTGGTGTTAGCTACTCTGCCTGCTTTGTTGTATGGGCCACAGAGTCCACATATGTACCCTGCATTGATTCCACACACCCTCTAGAATGAGGGCCCTCTTCTCTAGGTTTCTAGTAGAGAGTTGTCTAGAGGTGATCAAACTTTTCCTGGGATGGAGGATCCTGTTTAGTGGAGGAGATGTCATGGTCCAGTGCGGCCAGTTTAGTTACTGCTGTTTAATTGACACCTGCTCTTTCTGCTTGTTCTTCTCACACTGAAGGCACCAGTCTCCTGAAATGCTGTAACATCGGTCAGTTCTGAATAAAGTATATGATGAATAATTTCTTCCAAGTACCAGATATACCTTATAAGAGTAGAGCATTTGTTCTGGGGCTAGATGATTCTAAAACTGCATGCTACCTAGTTGGAATCCTCCATTATAAATGTTCTCTCCTATCCCCAACCTTGGCACTGTTGAAAAGGAAGTTTACACAACCCCCCAGTTCTTCCCTCCAAAATGAGGGCAGATGACCAGTGTGCTGGCAAATTGCCAGCTTCTTTCATTCCTCTTCAGTTAAAATCAATTGTTTGGTTCTTGGTGCTCCTGTAGCATTTGGCTTTATTTTAAAACACTTCATCCCACTTATATTATACCTAGTTATTTACACATATTTTTCTGATAAATTGCATCTTACTCATTTTTGTGTTTTTCACCACAGTATGTTGCTTGTGGTGGCTCAGTAAATATTTAATGAATCAGCAAGTCAAGTAAATAGCTCTGTGCTTCTTAAATAAGCAAACATTTTACTTCCAGATGAAAAGGAATATACTGTTTCTAGCTTTATCTCAGAGCAACATACCATCTGCAGATACGTCTATTGAAGGGGAAATCAGAGATACCCTCTTCTGGACTGTGGTTCCCTAGATGTATTTTGGGGGTGTTGAGAGGATATTACTGGGTGTGGAAAGGCCAGACTTGTATCTGCTCACAGAGGCCAGAACTCTTTCTCTCTGTGATTTGGGACCGTTATACACATCCTGTCCTTCAGAAGGGTAAGGAAAGCCCTTCTCCTCTGAACACTAAATTTATATTTGGTTATATTAAATTCATTTTCTCCAAGCCTAAGCTTTTAAACAAAAAATTTTTTAAAAGGGAAGGGGATTGCATTGGCAGAGCAAACCTCCTTCACAAAACCAGAGAACGTGTTGTAAATAGATCCGTGCCCACATTTGTGTAGGAACTACCTTCAGACCGAAAGCCCTGGGCAGATGAAAAATACATTTAAAAAAATAAGGAAGTCTAGTTTATCTCTATCCCCTTCCTGCGGGGGATCACAGTAATGAGTATCCCACAGTGACTATTAAAAGTACATAAAACTTGACAACTGTCCGGTCTAATTGCCTGTCACAAGAGGCCCCGTAGGGTTTAAATCATTAGATAAGCTGCCAACATGACACGTCATCAAGCCAGGAGTGGTTGTGGAGCAGGTTGTAGAGCAGTTAGTTCCCCAAGCGTCTTACATTGTGCTCAGAGGCCCGAAGAGGAGAACCTGCCCC
Source organism: Cynocephalus volans (assembly GCF_027409185.1). Lineage (NCBI taxonomy): Eukaryota > Metazoa > Chordata > Mammalia > Dermoptera > Cynocephalidae > Cynocephalus > Cynocephalus volans. The sequence goes on from NC_084473.1 coordinate 9,572,840, forward strand.
CAGGGAGCTTGTCAGCTGCTTGAGGAAACAGAATCTAATCTTGCCTTTGTGGACTTCAGTGCACTTATCTGCAAGGTGGGGGAGATAAAGACTCATTGCACTGTGCTGAGGATCCAGTGGGACTCATGTGGGTGTGACACACACTGAAGTCACTCAGCACCACAGTGGGTGCTGTGCAGGCAGTGGAGTGCAGTGTGGGAAGTTGAGGCACAAGCCTGAACCTAGGTTTGCAGGGTGGGCAAGACAGGGGCCAGAGCCCTCCCCTGGTGTGCTTCAGCCAGGACTTCCATGGTGTTGATGGGAGGAGTGGGCTGACCAAGCAGCAGTGATTGCATCAATGGGCACAGCCCCGGGTGCCAGAGCTGAGAAGAGCTGACAGGTTCCCAACCTTAGCCCCTTTGTTTCGGGCTGACCATTCCAATAATCATAGCTGGCCTTCCTAAAACGCTGTGCTGAAAGCTTCTCTGGTAAATGTTATCTCATGTAATCCTGCCACAGCCCCAAGAGGTAGGTACAATCCTTATTTTACTGGCCAGGAGGTTGAGTTGCTTGCCAAGGTCACACCAATGGAAGTGCTGGAGTTGGTATGAGATCAGGCCCTCTCAGTGCTGACCATCACCCTGTGGACAGTGCAGCCCCTCCTGTTAGTTCAACCTCCCCTGCCTGACCTTCTGAAATTTCAGTGCAGTTCATACCTTTCGGAAAGAGTGGGCAAGAGGAGCCAAGGGATCAAATCCTATCAGGTTATTCTCCCTACATTTCTGACAGATTTATTGACTAAAATATTGTCGGTAGAATTTTTTTTTTTCTGGCATTTTTTTTTTAAGCAGCTTTATTGAATTCACATGCCATACAGTTTACCCATTTTAAGTGTACAATTCAGTGGCTTTTAGTATATTCACAGAGTTGTGCATCCATACCACAATTGATTTTTGAAGATTTTTATCACCCTAAAAAGAAACTCCATACCCGTTAATCACCTGCTCAATCCCTCTGCACACCCCAGCCCTAGGCAACCACTAATCTATTTTCTGTCTCTATAGATTTGCCTATTCTGGACATTTCGTATAAATAGAATCACACAATATGTGATCTTTTGTGACTGGCTTCTTTCACCCAGCACAGTGTTTTCAAGATTAATCCTTGTTGTAGCGTGTCAGAATCTCATTCCTTTTTTATTGCCAACTAATACTCCATTGTATGGACATACCACATTTTATTTATTCTGTTACCAGCTGATGAATATTCAGGTTGTTTTTTGACATTTCTGACTTGTTTGATGTAGGTAACTTAGCATTGCTGGTGTTTGTTAAGATCCTAAGAGCAGTTGGGATTATTCAATGCTTAGAGACCTTTTGACTGGTAAGCTGCTGTTTCTCCTGTTCCCCTTCTTTTAAGTTCATCAGCACTTTCCAAGGTCCTAGGACCTACTGTGTGCTCCACAGCCATGTTAACTTATGTACTTCTCACAGTTCTACTAAGAACTATTGTGTGCATTTTCACTTGAGGCCTGAAGAGATGAGATAGTTGTTCAAGCTGAAACTGTCAGTATGTGCTGGGAGTGGGACTTGAACCCAGGCTTCTTGAACTCCTCTGGCTTTGCTGCCCCTCTGGGCTCCTTGGATAGGGTGGAGTCTGAGCACAGTGCCATTTAAAGGCCAGAAAATAGAACACAAAGAAGACCAACAGTTCACTTTGGTTCTTCTGACAGTTAGTGACTGCCTTTTATACCCAGCATGGTGCCTTCAAAAGAGAGGACACGGTCTGTGTGTCCCTGAGGGGCTTGTGGGCCTGTGGGGGAGATAGGCAGGCAAACGACTGGGGAGAGAGGGTTAGAGCAGAGGCCAGGCCAGGGTGGCTGGGAGGGCAGAGGAAGGGTGGCCGGTCCACCTGGAGTAGATGGCCCATGAGTGGCTGTGGAGAGAACGTGGATTCAGGAGAGAAGGTACCACAAACATGCCAGGTAGAGGGCACCGGCATGATGAGGGGGGAGCACAGACCTTCAGGAGGGAGGAGGGAGACAGGCAGAGGCCGGCAGGCTGAGAACGTGAGGGAGTTGTCCACCTGGCCACCATCCCTTCTATCTGGGTGAGGCCCAGGACAGCTTCTTGAAGGTGTCTGGGTCGCAGTGAGCACTGGCGCTCCAGGAGCCACATGGCGCCACGCCTGCGTTGCATCTTGCTGTTGTGCTGCTCGCCAGGAGGGCGGGGCAGGGTTTTTAAAGTGGTTATGGATGATCGGATGCTGGATGACTGAACGGAGGCCCTTTGTGATGCACAAGGCAATTATGTCTGGTTTCAGGAATGCAAGAAAGGACTACATCACGGCCAAGTACATCGAGAGGAGATATTCAAGGAAAAAGCATGCAGATAATGCAGCAAAGCTTCACAGCCTTTGCGAGGCCGTCAAGACTAGAGATATTTTTGGATTACTCCAAGCTTATGCTGATGGTGTGGATCTCACTGAAAAAATCCCGCTGGCCAATGGACATGTAAGAGTGTGGGTTGCTACTTTTAAAAGAAAAAGGAAAGAATGGCAGGGCAGTGTAATAAGAAATGCTGACTGAGCTTTGTAGTTCTGTGAAAGAAGACAGCACTGAGTTCTGTAGGAAGAAACTGGTGGTTTATTTTTTTTTTTAATTGACAAATAATTGCATATATATTTATGGCGTACGGTGGGCTGTTTTGATATATATTAATGTGTGGGATGACTAAAGGTAATTAACATATCCATCACCTCTCTTCTTTTAGCAATTTTGAAATACGCATTATTACAAATATCAACTGTAGTCACTATGCTGTGCAATAGATATCCAGAACTTATTCCTCCTGTCTCACTGAAACTTTGTACCCAGCCAGTGCTTTACTCTTAAAGCAAAAATGTAGTGCCAGCTCTGGAGAGAACCCAGCCCTGGGACAGAGAGGAAGGCATCTTAGCAGCCCGGGCAGCCTCATGGGCTTCAAACCTCTGCTGGGAGCCTGGTCGCAGCCGATCCTCGGCATTGGCTTCCTGAAGTCACACTGATGAGGAGGAGGAGAGTTCTAGGGGGATGGTTCCCTGCAACCTGCACCCCACCATGCGCAGGGAGTGAAGTAGGGGAGACATCTCCCATTTGCTGAGGGAACTCTCTTGAGCAGGTTCACAGGAAACTACCAGCGCCAAAGGGGTTAGCATGTCTCCTGGTTCTCTTCCACAAACACCCTGTGGACGTATACTTCGGTCCCTGGAACCTCCTGACCTCAGGACTGGGCTCGCCCCTCATCAGCAGAGCTGCTCTGTGGAGCCATCGTGTTGGAAGCCCAGACACCACAGGGATCTAGCCACGTCCTCTCAGGCTAGCACCAGGGTGGGTGGGGATGCTTAGGGCAACAGCATCTTTCTCCTGGTGACAGACGTGCTCCTGGATGTGGGTCCATGCACACTCAGACTATGGGGTGGCCTCATTCTCTCCTTTAGAGAGAACTCAGGCCAGGCAGTGCAGGGCGAAGCATGCTCAACCCTGAGCTGTGCCGCAATCAGAAGGGCAGGGGAGGCAGGTGGGAGGTGCCTCATTCTGCCCCATGTCTCTGTTCTCCGGATATTTCCTTCCCCTCCAGTTCTCTCACCCACCCATATCTCTGAAACATCCTCTTTCACCTCTTCTCTCCCCCCTGCCACGCTTACCTGCTGAAGAGGCAATGGTGGTCATGTATCTCCCTGTATGAAGTAAAGTGAGCTGAAGAGAGTATGGGTCTTAGCATTCATAGCCTTATCTGTAAGTACAGAATGAAAAACTTCAACCCTGCTTAGAAAACATACATCTCTAATTACTCAGGGAGCAGGTAAAGGGATTGGAGTTCAGGAGGCCTGGGAGAACCTTCCTGGGTTCTTTGAACAAGACTTCTGCTTGCAGGCAACACCTTGTGTTGTTGATGCAGGAACGGGGGCAATCAATCTAGAGGACTTTGAAATGAAACTGCAGAATTTCTCATTTATTTCCCATGGAGGAAGGAGGAATAGAATCTATCTAAATTGCATGTTCCCGAGGGCAGAAAGTTTGCTATGGAGATTATAAGGGCACAGTATATCTTAGAGATAAGTTTTTTGATTAAAAGGATGAAAGTCTTTTGGAAGAGATATACATGATTTCATTTGTGTTGGACACATTGAATGCTACCATTAGAATTCTGGAATGTCTTTGTCACTAAATTATTTTTATTTCATAAAAAGAAGTTTTCACAAAAAGATAACATTACTGGTGTTAACATAGGTAACTATAGGTTTACTATTATTGATTTTTAAGTGAGTTACATAAATATTTTTAAATTTATATTTGTTTGGTTTTCAGGAGCCAGATGAAACGGCCCTCCATCTTGCAGTCAGATCTGTGGATCGGACTTCTCTTCACATTGTAGACTTTTTAGTTCAGAACAGGTAGGTGTTCTGAAATTAAGGGAGGTGTTTGCTTTTGTTCCTTGGAATTTCCAAGGCAGGAATCAGATGCTACCTCATTGCTTCAGTTGTGTTGCCAAGAGAATCTTCCCAGGTCTAAACATGAATTATGGGACAGAAAAAGTGCTGCCAGATGTGGGTGTTCCATGGAAATCCTAAAAAAAAAAAAAGCCCCAGAATGTGAGAATAGAAAACCTTTGTAGTATCTACAAGATCCAACTTCTAGTGTCTGGGACTGAGAGAGAGACCAAGTAGACACAGCTGCTGAATCTGAGCCCTGGAAAGCAGACTGTGTGTCTGGGACCTGTGACCACCATTTGTGTGTATTAGTCTGTTCCTGTTGCTTATAACAATACCTGAAACTGGGTGATTTATAAAGAAATGAAATTTATTTCTTATACTTTGGAGGCTGAGAAGGTCATAGTCAATGGGGTGCATTTGGTGAGGGCCTTCTGCTGGGTGGGAACTCTCTACAGGGTCCCACAGTGACCAGGGCATCACATGACAAGAAATGGCATAAGCAAGAAAGTTAATCTTCTCACTTGCTCTCTTTATAAAGCCATCAGAATTGCACCCTTGATAACTCATGAGTGGATCATTCCATTCATGTGGGCACAGAACTCATGATCCAATCACCTCAGAGGTCCCACCTTTCAAATACCGTAATTGTATTTCCCACTCTCTTTATACTGTTACAGTGAAGATCAAATTTCCAACATATGAACTTTTGGGGGACATATCTGACTCAGAGTGTAACCAGAACAATGGGTTACGGGCATTTTGTTTGGTTTGAGAAGTTGTTCTTAAGCTTTGAGTAGAAATGGCCTTTAGGGATGTGCACGTGCAGTTTGACATGGGCACAGGAGTCCCTGTTGTTTGGTGTATACTGTTTCACTTGTGTGTGTTACCTCCTGGCAGCTGAAGGCCAGTCTCCAAGTCCCTTCAATGTGTGTTTTGACTCCCTGATCATGGTTTAGGGTATATATGTGTCCGAGGGGGAGGTGCTAGTTGAAAGCCACTGAAATTGCTCCAAATGAAATGGAAAATTCTACAATGCAAAAGCAATGTAATAGTTTTCATTTTATATCCTCTGTGTTTCCCTATCATTCCTGGATGGTGGAGTGAAGAAATGTCTAGAAGTAGAGGGGCTTTGGGTGGGTCATCCCCAAGACCTACATCCCCTTCCTAAGGAGCCCGAGTTCACTGGACTCCTGGTGGAAGGTGAATAGCTGAATGATGCCTCTCCCTCATTGTAAATTCTCTGGGGGCGGAAGGAAAATTCTAGATCCTTTTCTTCCAGAATGGAAGGACAGCAGTAGAGGAGAGATCAGAAAACAAGGCTTTTTTACATTGAAAATGTTGCTGATTTCCTCCTGATGGGAGTAGTGGGTTCCACCACCTGAGGTCACTTCTCTGTCCCCACCTGTCTGTCCAGGGGCGCAGAGCCCCACTGTCCATCCACACTTGCAGGGCTGCCTCCCTCTGGGGGGTTGAATGGCTTGTTCCATGTCTGGGGAGCATGGGCACCCTTTTTTAGATAGCCTGGCCTTGTTTTACATTGGAAGAACTCTTGAAAATCTTCTCAAGAATCCCCCTTAGCCTGCTTTCAGAAGGCAGTCCCAGGGCGAACAGGCTCAGGAGCCTTGGGACTCTGGACTTCAGGAAAGTCCCCTTCCTGGTGGGAGTATCAAATAATAAGATGGAAAAAAGCTCATGGACAGGATGGTGAGTCATGCAGACTTCCTGAGGCCCAGCAGGACACAGCAGCCCCTTGGCACTGTCCCCTACCCCCAGCCCCTGCTCAGCAGAACACAGATGCCTGCTCCCTTTTTGGCCTCCTCTTTTGTCACTGTGTTATTTCTCTGATTGCGTGTACCAAGGCCTCCTCATCCACACAGGTAGGGATGGTGCGGTTGGTGTCCCCCTCACCTTGTGCTGTTGTTTCCCACCCACTGTAGGGACAGTCTAGAGAAACCATTCGCTCATGGGCTCTGCCCACTGCCTCTCCCATTCACGTGCCCTGCGTTCCCTGCCGGGCAAGCCCTGGTCCTCTGGTCTGTGAGTCACTGTTCTGTTCTCTTTTCTCTGTCCCTGTTCCGGGCCAGTGGGAACCTGGATAAACAGACAGGTAAAGGCAGCACCGCTCTGCACTACTGCTGCCTGACTGACAATGCTGAGTGCCTCAAGCTCCTCCTGCGGGGGAAGGCGTCCATTGAGATAGGTGAGTGGCCTCCTGTTTGCAGTTTCCGTAATGCAGTTGGAAGCGGCGGTACCAACGCTCTGGGCTCTTATCAGAGGAAAACCTGCTTCTGAGAAGAAAGGCCTTCTCCCTGCATGTTCTGTGAGGCTGATGTGGGCTCCGTGTTGGCTGGCAGTATTCACCCACCTGCTTAGACTCTGGATGCATTTATAGGCATTTTACAGATTATAAGAAAGGCTAAGGACAGGCCTTGCAGCTGTCTCTGCTGCTGGGGGGGAATTTGGGCAAAGCTGGGGGAATTTGAGCCTCCTGTTAACAAACCCTAAGCCTTCTCACCTCATTCTGACATCACTTAGCCCTTGCTTGTCTGTGGATTTAGATGGTTTAGTTGGGGGAGATGCTCTTGACTGCCCCTCCTTTCATTTGCACTGAGTCTCCCCACAAGGGACCCTAATTCTTGCTTGGCTTTTGTCCCTCCCTGACACGCTGACCATTGTGCCTTGAGGGCAGCCAGCTGTTGTCATTTCATGAGGAAGTATTTTTAAAGAACTATTGAACAAAGAAAGAGTGGGAAAAAACACAGGTCTGCTTGAGAGCCATGCTTCTTTTTTAAAAGATTAATAATCAAACCTCATCGACTGAGACTTATTTAGAAGAAAGTACAAAAAGGAGGTATAAAAGGTTATTACATTCAAATGCATGGAACTAGGTTAGCAGTGCTTTGGGTTAGAGATGAAACTGATTTATTCAACAACTTATAGTTTGGATATTGATTTTTATTAGTAGGCTGTTTCAACAGTTTTGTTATATTCATTAGTTCAAACCTTGCTTTTTAAAATCTTACCTTCTATACTGTGCTGCAGTTCTATAGAATTATAAGACAAATTCAGCCCCACCTAGGTCACACTAACTGTATCTCATTACTTGTGCTCAATTTAATTCAGTGCTTCTTTATAGTATCTTTTTTGAAACTGCCCCAGATGTCAGACCTTTGCTGAATTTGCCATAATGCCTCCTTTTTTCACCTTTGACCTTTAGCAAATGAGTCGGGAGAGACTCCACTGGACATCGCCAAACGCCTCAAGCATGAGCGCTGTGAGGAGCTGGTGAGTCTCCCTGCCAGCGTGGGTGTGGGCAAGGGGGTTTGCTCTGAGCCCCTCAGCACGTGTTGCTGAGCAGTCCCAGTGTCCTAGATGGGATGAGCTAAGAATTGGCCTGATTTGGAGAAGGTATACTGGGGAGTCTTTATAGAGGAGGTGATCACCCCCCCTCATAGTGAGACTTGGAACACAAGCCAGTATATTTGGTTAGACATGTTGACAACACCACTGGCGGTGTCAGGGACAGCTGGAGCAGAGGCCTGAGGCTGGCCCCGAGGGCCCATTCTCTGTTCTCTCATTACTTTGCAGCATGCTGAAGCTGGCTTGCTTACTTTGTTCCTTAACCCCTGTCACGTGGGTTGCCCTGCTCTGTCTTTCCCTTTCCTGTTCTGGAAGAGAGGCAGTGTGGACAATGCAAAGAGCCCACCGGGGTCTGGCAGACCTGGGTTTGTGGTGGGACTACACCACTGTGACTTGGGAAAGACACTCAAACTCTCTGAGGCAGTTTCCTCATTTGTAAAGTGGAGTCAGTTATTACTGGAGTCAGTTATTCCAGTTTGAAGGTTGTTTTGAGAATTATTGTTGAACTCTGTAAAGCAATTGGCACATAGTAAGTGCTCAGTAAATAGAACTATTGATAATAAATGCTATCCAAGTATAGGATAAATAACAGGTACTGTTGTAAGCACTATAGATCCATTAACTCATTTAATCATTTTAACTACTTTATGACATAGTTTCTATTGTTGTTCCCATTTTGCAGATGGGGAAGCAGGCACAGAAAGGTTAAGTAACTTGCCCAAGGTCACATAGCTACAATCTAGCTATGGGGAATATATAGCCCTACAGTCCTAAAATACCCATTCTATGTAATGAATTAACTCTCTTTTGTGCATCTAGAATTAAACTAGCTATCTACCTTCCTTGAGAGAAATAAAATAGTCATTCAGATTGTATTCTGCAGGGCTTACTTCTCTCCTACTAGCTGAGAAAGGCTGGGTTTATAGTTAATAGACACATTTGTTTTCCTAAGCTAGAGTTTGCTCCCATACATAGTATCAATACTTGATCATCATCCTTTAGATCTCAGATGTTCCTGCCTGTGTACAGCACTCTACAGTTTGCAGAGCATTTACTGGGAATTACTAGGTTTGAGTTTCAAGATTATCCTACAAATTGGGTGGAAGGGGCTCAACCTGAGACCTAGAGATTTAAATGAGCTTCCCTCGGAGTAGAATGCAGGCTCCCTAACTTCTGGGCCAGGCCTCCTGGGACTCTGCTTCTGCACTGTCCACCTGCTGTCTGCCTGGACACCTCAGGGTGCCTGCCTCCAGGGCTGAGTGTATGAGCAGCAGCACTGACCTTCCCTTTGCTGTTCTCAGCTGACCCAAGCCTTATCTGGAAGGTTTAATTCTCACGTTCACGTTGAGTATGAATGGCGATTGCTCCACGAAGACCTGGACGAAAGTGATGACGATGTGGACGAGAAATTGCAGGTCTGTGCCAGGTTGCCAAATGTTAAAAGGGTTTTCATAAGCTTCATTCAGAGCCATGGGGAGTCGTAGCCTGTCAGTAAGGCAGAAAGCTGTCTTGTAGAAAAAAAAACATAGCTTGCTTTTTGCTTTCATTGGTCTTGGTAGGTTTCCCCCCACCCCAAGTACCTCCTGTCTCCAGCTCCTATGCACATTAATTTAAAGGACCAGCTAATTATGTAATCAGAAGCCACTACTCACCTTTTCCTACTGGGAAAGGTATAGGAGGGCCTTTGATTCCAGCGTGTTTTAGAGGAAGCTCACTCACTTTATAACTATGTTATAAAGAGCCAGCTTCCCCCCAGTGCAGAGGATCATGTTCACCTGGTTGATCGTAAGAACCGGTACTGAAATCATTAAACAACCCTTAGAGCTCTCTGGGTCCAACTCCTTCCTTTATCAAATGGAGACATTGAAGCTACAAGAGAGAGGTTGACTTGGCCTAAGGGCAGCAACTATTTAGAAGCAACCTTGGGACTAGAAGGAGGACTTTTGCCTCCTAGTGCACCTCCCTCTCAGCACACTCACTGCCTTGCACACATGGGTGGAGCCGGAAGGTTGCTACCTCTCACAGGTCTCAGAGCCGAGAGTCCAACTCAGCTGGTTTGACCCCAAAGTCCATACTCTTGGCTGCACCTGTTCCACCTCCCTTTCAGCAGTGTGCTGCGAGATGTGCCTGAAAAGCGTTCTGTGTGCGGATTGTGGGAAGTGCCATGGTACACACATTCCTGTGGCTTACATTTTTTATTTTTACCGTGGGACTTTAGTGTTCTGGTGTGTAGTGAGGATGTCTAATTAGATAGGTAGATAGAATGGAATTTCTGAAGCCTATTGGATTATCTTCGTTCCTGGAGCAGTTAACATCTATACTTACTGTTTCTTAGAATGCAGAATAAGAAATGTCTTCACCGAGTTAGCTACAAAACAGTAACAAAGTGAAAGGAGCTGACTAATTTTATGCTTCCCTGCTTTAAAAACAAGTTTGAAGAAGCCTGCCCCAGAGTGCCTCTTCATCACGTGGTTACGCCTCACATTCCCATCTGATGGGCAAGTGATGAGGCAGGTAGCAGAGTCCAAGTAACAGTGAAAGCAAGGGCTCTGGTCTGCACTCCTAAGACCCATGCACCCCACTCACTGGATTTCTAGCAGAGCGGTGGGCATGGTTTGTCCCTGCATCTGTCGGCTTCGTTGGAATTTGGGAATATATGTGAAAAGCCACTGGCTGCTGAGATCTGGGTTTGAGCTGTTGATTTGGCCAGAACCTATAGTTGGTGGGTGGTCCTGGGGGGGGGGGTATGCAGCAGCTGAATACTGAGTATCTGCTAAGCTCCTGGCACTGTACTAGAGGAGCAAAGTTGTACCCATTTAACAGATGAGAATGGGAGCAGCAAGGTTAAATAATTTGCTAAAGATCAGAGCTTAGTGTAATGAAGCTGCCATTTGAAATATGAGTTAGAACTCAGTTACCAGAGTCATAAGTCTATGGATTAGTTTCCAATAAAGCACATGACCTTCAGGTAGAGCAGGGATGGGCAAACTCTTAAAGGGCCAAACAGCAAATATTTTAGGCTCCCAGGCCTAAAATCTCACAGCCTTTGTTGCAACTTCCCAGCTCAGCCAGGATGACTCCAAAGCAACCATGGACAACATAAAAATGACAGGACATGGCCACGTTCCAATAAAACTTTATTTATAAAAGCAGGTGGTGGCCCACAGGCTGTAGTTTGCCAACCCCTGAGTTAGAGGAATCTCAAGAGTTCCTGTCCATATAGGAAGAAAACATTGATCTCCACTGAGTTCTCCATATAGCTGTTGGAGATTGTTTGCAGCCAGTTGGCCAGAGCCAGCTATACTGTCCTATAACCTAAGAAAGCATATTTAGGAAGGGGAACCATAGGGAAAATGCACAGCGAGGTTGACGTAACTCTGGCCAATAAGATGAAATAGCTTATATTTGAAATCTTTCACAGAATGAAGAATTTTAACTCTTAAGTCATGGCTTTTTTAGGGGACGTGGTATGTGTTTTAATTGTGAGATGTAAGAAGAGTGAGTTTTAAATCTTGCAGCTCTCACGCAACAGTTGAGTGCTAAAATGGCATGATGCAAAGCAAAGAGGTCACGTGAGTTCTCATCGCTACATTGGATGTTATCACCAAGACAGATACGTGTCCCCTTCTTACACGCCCTGCCCTTGGTGTTCCTCTACAGCCTAGTCCCAACCGGCGGGAAGACCGGCCCGTCAGCTTCTACCAGCTGGGATCCAACCAGCTTCAGTCTAATGCTGCGTCTTTGGCCAGAGATGCTGCAAACCTTGCCAAGGACAAGCAGAGGGGTTTTGTGCCCAGCATCTTGCAGAATGAGACCTACGGAGCCATTCTGAGTGGCAGCCCACCTCCCACCCAGCCCACAGCCCCCAGCACCACCAGCGCACCCCCACTCCCCCCTCGCAATGTTGGCAAAGGTAAGGAACCTGTCTGTGTTCCCCTGAGAACGCATGGAGGGTTTTGTTTTGTTTTGTGCTTTGGAAAGTTTGCAGCTGCTTTGCCTCCAACTCGGTGACATTTGGGCTCTTTGGTGGTTTTCCATTTGCTTCCTAAACGGAGTCCATCATTCTATGACACCAAATGGTGCTAGAGTATCTTGACTTGATTCTTACTCTGGGCAGAGGTGTGGCGCCCGTGTGATTTGGGTACTGAGGGTGGGCCCACGGTTGGCTCCTGGAGCTGGTGCCGAGAGATGCTTTCCTGCACACCTTCTCTCTGTTCCTTTCTCTTTCTCCACTCACTACGCCTCCCGTGGCTTTCATTCTTCCCTTTTTTATTTCTCCTCTGCCTGCAACTGAGCCAGTTGGTGCACCTGTGATTATTTTTTCTCCGTGATCCCCATGAAATGAAGGATAAAAAGATACTAATTTGGGGAGCCGTGTTCAGCCTAATTGTAAAAATACAAAATCACCCCTGTGGGTCCTGCCACTGCTTGAAGTGCAGAAAGCATGCTGTACTGACTTCAGCTATTCTGTCGCAGAATAGCAAGTGTGGCTCAACAGATGCTGGTTTTTGTTTTTATAAATAGGGACACTGAAGCTCCCAAAAGTTAAGTAATTTGCCCAGTACTGGAGACCAGCTGGCTACTATGCTCCTTGAAAGCAGCCCAGCAGGTGACTGGCTCAGCTCTGGGCTGGGGTGTCAGCCATGGCCAGTGGCTTTCAGAGGGCTTTCCAGGTGAGAGAAGAGCTGCTCAGGCTTTGTTGGGAAGGGGCTAGAAAGGACAAGAGCATGTTATCCAGGCGTTGTGGCAGCTCTGAGCTGCTGATGGTGCGGAGCCTATGTCATAATAAAAATACGTCCCAAATTGTGTGTATGCCATAGCTAATCACTGGGAAAGGGAGTGCAGGTGAGCAGTGATAGCAGGGACTGGAAGAGCTGGCATGAAGGGTGAGAGACCATGGCATGAAGGGTGGCTGGCCCCCTGCTGTCCTGGGTGTCTCACAGTCCCGTCACCCAGAGGGGCCCAGAGGAGTGACGGTGAACCTATCGTTTGAGTCACTGAATCACAGTCTTCAGAGCAAACCCACTGAGAGCAGGCCCAGAAACCAGCCAGCATCTGCCCGAGCTTGACAAGGGCTTCCCTGAACCAGGAAGGCAATTGCAAGATTAAGTCTCCTCCCCATCCCTTCCCCAGGCTGGCCTGCAGGTGGCATCCCGTTGCCTTCTCCCACTAATTCTTCCCCATTAATTCTGTAAGGTCCAGAGGCAAAGTGCTTTGGTCATCTTCTAGCTGCGTGTGTCACATGAGGAAAGGTTTTATGTGCTCTTTTGGGTCATGGTGAGCTCTTCATCTTGATTTCTTGGTGTCCTACAGTCTTGGAAATAGAAGGCTTTGATTTTTTTTTTCTTCCCATTCGTTTTTGTCATTCTTGTCTTTAGCTTTGCTTCCTCTTTAGATGACACGTGGACTGTACTTCTCACCTGCTGCCCTGCCCCCACATGGATCTTGCCCTGTTCTTCATCTAGTCCACACTTGGTCCAAGGTGGAATTCCCGCCCAACAAATAAATAAAAAAGGGAGTTGCCGTCGTCAGCCTGGCACTTTTGGGCAGACCCTGTTGGCTGCAGGAGCAGTGTGGAGGCTTCCTCTGGACCAGGCTCTGTTCTCGTCCCCAGGCCTAGCCCTCCCATAGGCCATGCACAGCCTCAGAACACAAGCCACACCTGCACACCTGGGTCCTGTGCACCTGAACTTGGAGCTTGTGAGGCAGAGGAAGGGCTAGTGATCAGGGACATGCCATCTCTTTTGTGGGTTCCTGAACCTGCTTCGTGCCATACGTGCTGGCTTCTGGCCAGAAGTTTGTTTGCAGGAGGTCAGTGGGGAGCACCCTGCCCTGCTGTGTGACCTGCACCCTCCCTCCAGCAGCCCAGGCAGGGACAGGCTGCCTTCCCTGCATAGCGATGACCCCCACAGCCACAGCAGGGACTCGCTGAAATGGCAGAGATGAGCACAGGCTCCCAGTTCCATAAGCAGTTAACGCAGTGCTCAGGAGACAGGGTTGTGATGACATATTTCCCTTTTCACACAGTATTTGCATTTCAGAAATAAAATCAGGAATTTAGAAATTTCACAGTCTGATTGAGAAAACCAGCTGGGAATGATCCCTGAAGCGTCTTTGGTTTAGTGGGTATCAGTATTTATTTTCCATTTACCAGAGATAAGAATAAATAAGGTCAGCTTCTACAAGGATACTTCAAAAAGTTGGTGAAAATAAAATTAAAAGATAGTATGAATCTTTCCATGAACTTTTCGAAGTACCCTCGCATATCTGCTATTCTAGAAGGGTCATGTGGATCATTTTATAAGGGAGAGGATCAATAACGCAGTGTTTTGTTTCTGTTTTTGTTGTGTGTGTGTGTGTGTGTGTGTGTGTGTGCACGTGCATGTGTGCGGGTTTAGTTCAGACAGCCTCCTCAGCTAACACACTGTGGAAGACAAACTCTGTAAGTGTGGACGGTGTGAGCAGGCAGCGATCTTCGTCAGATCCGCCAGCTGTCCATCCCCCGCTGCCCCCTCTTCGAGTGACATCGACCAGTACGTTTCTTTCCTTTTTCCTTTCTTGCCCATGGGCTTTGTAGATCTGGATGGCAGAGGGGCACTACATGGGGAGAGAGCTGCACACCCACTGGCAAAGACACGTGCCAGGGGCCCGACAGTGTGTGGCCAACTGTGGCTCTTCCACAGGGCCTCCAAGCCTACCAGCCTGTCTGCCCCACCTCCATACCCCATGATGCCTCCCTCACTCTCTCCATCTTCCAAAGCATTTTAGCAACATTTCCTCCTTTACACAGTACCCCAGGGCTTCCATTTCCTTTGGCCATTTGGTGATTTCTAATATTTGGGGACAGTCATTTGGATCATAATCTAGCTTTTTTTTTTTTTTTTTCGGTGTCAAAATGTGGTTGAAAGTCCCCAAAACCTCAGGGTGGGAGGCTGTTGGAAGAGGTTTTTCTCCGACATGCAGAGCCGAAGTGTCTTTTTTACTGAGTCGGCGACACAAACAGGATGCTGCCCTGTCTCCTTCCTGCTGTGCACTGGCTCTGGGAGGGACGAGTCCAGCATCTCTGGGCTCATTGCTTCCAGAGCACTGAGAATATTTCCTGGGCTAAGGTGCTTTGATTTCCTTAAAGTAAGTCAAAATAAAAAGCAGCCCACCCCAGCTACAGTAAGTGCCACGTGTGCATATGCTGGTGGCAGAGCTGTCAGCAGTGTGTCTGGGAGGGTCTTCCAGAGGCCGTCCAAGGCTGAGGGGTTGGGGGGCCAAGCTGAGGCATATCCAAGTCGAACAGCAAAAGGGGCACGTAGTAGGCCAGAAGCCCACTTTCCTACCTCATAGTCTGCTGTCCCTGGGGCTAGATTTGTATGCTAGAATCTGCCTTTTGACTTTTCCTTTAAAACAGAAAAAGGAAACAAGAATGAAAAAAGAAAAGCAAGACCACAAACTGAGTCCCTTCATTTTCCCCACCCCAAGGTCCCTCCTTGGCCAGCCGAAGACCTTGCTCCCCTGGCTTGTCCTGCATGTGTTAGCTCCCATCCTGCCATAGATGCCCCTTAACTAGGACCACAGGGTGGTAAAGCCAGGCATTTACAGTGGGCTTCAACACTTGTCAGAGAGGAGCAATGGGGAAAGAAGACACGGGCTCAGGACCTGGCTCCATGTCTTGCCAGCTGTCTTCCTTGGCAAAGTCACTTTACTTCCTTGAGCCACAGCCTCCTTGTCTGTAAAATGTAGATTATAATAAAATTCTTGGCCCTGCCCACCTCACAGATTGTGGAGCCTTTGCAAAGTTAGCGATCCATGATCTGCCCTCAGGTCTGCGCCTGCTTGGCAGCCTGGTGAAATAGGGCCTCGTTCCCTTTTGGCGATGGCCCGTGGAGGCAAACAGTCCTGGCCCCAGAAGGCCCAGCTCCCAGGGCAGAGATAGGGCCAGAACTGGGCCCCAGCCTGCTGCTGCAATGGCTTAGAGTTGAGCTTAGAAAACCGTGTTGGCTTCCCCATGAGGACTGCTAGCTGAGAAAATACTCACAAGCTAATAGAAAAATTTCAGTCATAACTTTAGGCTTTCAGCTTCCTTATTAATTTGGAAAAGACTCTCCACCCCCTCCTACTAATACTGTTTTCTGAAAATCAGCAAGGAAACAGCAGCAGGTTTTTTCCTTAGGAAATAGCAGTAGGAATAGAAGCCCTTATTGGTAAAGCCTCTGGTGAGAAGGTTGGAGTGTGAAGCCTTGGAGGCTGATCCTGTGTGTTTCTCTCTCATTTTCTCTCTCCACAGATCCCCTGACTCCCACGCCGCCCCCTCCTGTGGCCAAGACACCCAGTGTGATGGAAGCCTTGGGTCAGCCGAGCAAGCCGTCTCAGCCTGGGATCTCACAGAGCAAGCCCCCACCCCTGCCGCCCCAGCCACCGAGCCGCCTCCCTCAGAAGAAGCCTGCTCCTGGGTAATCTGCCTCTTCTGAGCGTCCGCCCACACCTGGCCATGTCACCCAGTCAGGAACCTTCCAAATGGCACTGGCCCAGAGCAGTGTTGCCTAGCTAATGCATCAGGTCCCAGGGTCTTTAAATTAATTCATCAAAAATTTTTAAACTGTAAACATTTTTTACAAACATATATCTTAAATCCACATAATAAGTTTAGATTTCAGTTTAGTAAGACACAGGGGCTTTGGGGGTTTCATGTTCTCGAGCCGTGAAGCCCCTGGTTCTCTCTGCTGCTCGCTGACAGGGCTGTCTTGAACACGCGGACCCCTGCAGTGTGCGGCATGTATTTCCTACAGGCAAGGACGTTCTCCTACATACATACAGTGCAACCAGCAAATCAGGAAGTTAGCATGGACACCTAGCTACCAGCTAATCTTCAGACCTGATTCCCGTTTCTCCATTTGTCCATAACAAATATGGACTTAATGGAAATAATGTTGGAAATAATAGAATATTGGAAATAATGTTTTTTCTTCATGGTGGCTGGGTCCAAGGACAAGTCCCCAGAGATGGCCCTGGTCCTAGGAACTGGCACACATTACCTCCACCACATGTTACTGGTCACGTAGTGACAGAACCCAGATTCAGTCAGGGGCAGAGAGGGCTGTGGAGTGGCACCAGGTGGTCATAGACTCCACCTCTCCATAAAGAGTGTTCTCCAACCAGCACAGGGTTCATTCTCATTTTCTCCTTTCCTGTACTTGTTACTCCCTTCTCGGATGGTGAGAAGGCGGCTCCCACGTCTGCTTGCTTGGTCGGTACTCCTTTGTGGAACAGCTCTCCCATCGCTGCCTCCACCACCTCCTCTGTGCAGAAGCCTCCTCTCCCTGCTGGGCTCTGACTCTCCAGTGTGAGTCTGTTTTCACTCATGCTGCCAGATAGATGATGGAGCCTTCCAAGATCTAAAGGACACTTTCAATTCTGAGAAAGTTCACTGATTTTTTTATGCCTTTAATTCTTTTTTTTCTATTCTCTTTTTAAATATAATTCTCACTCTTCAGATGTCCAGTCTCCTCGGCCTTTCCTCTAAATGTATCATCTTTTCTCTTTTTACTAGAGGGAGCTAACTGCTGTGACAGACGACCCCAAAATCTTAGTGATTTAACAGTGGGCGTTGACCTCTCATCCACACCAGGTTTAGTGTGCTTGTTCTCAGTTGTACCCCAGTCCTAAGTGTAGACCCCTTCTTCCTTCTGACTGCACCACCTTTATCCCTAAGGCCCAGGGTTCTTTCTGAAGGCATGAGATGGTGGGAAGCTTGCGGGATCCTCACGCTCCCATGACAGGAGCCAGTTCTGTGATGCCACCGAGAAGCCGGGGCTGGCTGTGCAGCAGCTGGGCTCTGGGGCGGGGCTGCGGGGCAGGGGACATGTGTTTTGCATCATCAGCTGGCTGCCTGCCACCTCATTTCCATTCCTGCTTAGTTTGCTTGCCTGGTTTTAAAATCTACTTTCTAGGAGATTTTCTGAGTTTTATCTTCCAATTCTTGTATTGAGTTTTTCATTTCTGCTCTCATGTAATAATTCTCAAGTTAAACTCTTTATAGTCTCCTATTTTTGTTTCACGAGGTCTTTTTCTCTTATCTCTCTGAGAATGTTAGTGATGGTTTTTTTTGGGGGGGGGGTGTTTTAGTTGTTGCTTTTCTGCATAGTGGGGTCTGTGCCTGTGTGTTCCTATGTCAGGTGCGTGACAACCTGCACCTGAATGCACAGCACCACCAGTGTGGGTTTCACTCGAGTGATCTGGCTGGGCTGTTTGTCTGGGAACTCTGAATGTGGGCCTTTTTTTCTTGGTCAATAGGTTCTCTAGAGAACAATCTTCTAGTCTCTCACCTGCAGGGTGTAAGTTTTCTGGGAGTTGAACAGAGAAATGAAGTTAAGCTTTCACTTAGTCCCTCTGTTTTAAGATACTCCCAACAACTGCAGCTGGTGTCCCCCATGTCAGACACCCTTTGTTGTGCCCTCTCCAGAAACAGGGGCTCTGGTCCTCAGCAGAGCTGGGTGGTGGGCAGCAGCCAGGCTACACGAGTGGGCCAGAAGCCAGGGACTCAGTAGCTCCCTAAACAGATCTTGACTAATCCTCCTATTATTGACCTGCCTTATCTCCTGCTTCCAGAGGTTCTTGAGCCTTTTGGAGGCTCCCCAGGACAGATGGGAGTGTCTGCGGGCTTTCTTCACTGTCAGTGTGGGGTTCCCTGCCTGAGATCAGCTAGGCTGATTACAATTAGTCCTTCCGTCTCCAGCTTCCAGAAGTTTGTTTCCTTTTCAGTTCCCTTTTTGGTTTAATTTTTCTTTAATCCTTTTCCTTGAGAGGAAGTGGAAGTAAATGTATTTTAGTTCTCCAGTTTTGACCGGAAGACTTTCAGAACTTTTTTAATGTTGCTTTGCAAGATCTTTCTAAAATATAACATGTATATCCATGTCTTCCTATTCTTAAACAGCTTACAGAAATATAATCAGTTACTGAATTATTCGGTAATAAATATGCCTTCAAGTGCCAGTTACCATTACTTGTGTCCACACTGAACGGCCACAGGCTGTGCCTCTCTTAGTACCAGTGTCAGGCCCATGTCTTGTAGCGGGGTTTTTCTCTCTTCCCTTGTAGTGCTCTCTGATATGCTGTTCTTTAGGAGACCAAATCATGTGTTGAAGTTCTGGACAAGAAATAGTTGGCTCCTGGCGCTTCTCAGGGCACTCTGAGAATGGAGAGTGTTGGCTGTCAAGTGCCAGGTCTTGGGCACCTTCTTCCTAGCTGGCTCAGGCCTCTGCTTTCCTGTTTCTCAGAAGAGTTCTAGCTAGGGGTTGCTGGATGAGTTTGCTCTCCAGCACGGTCTTCCCTGGTTTTAGGTCTGGTGGAAGGAAAGGCAAGGGAGCAGGGGCAGAGCAGGTGAGGTTAGACGGAACATGTTCAAGACAGAGTTGGACGAGCAGAGCCATGCTGTCAGTGTCCAGCGGAGTTCTGTTTTTAAAGGACTACACTGGTTCATCCCCTGTGTACATGAAGCAGACCTCACCTCCCCGTTTGTTATCTTAGAGCAAGAGTTGGCAAACTATGGTGCATAGGCCAAACTCAGCACACTGCCTATTTTTTGTATGGCCCACGAGTTAGGAATAGTTTTTATATTTGTAAGTGGGTGTAAAAAAATCAAAAGAAGAATATTTATGGCACATGAAAAGTATGTGGAATTCAGATTTCAGTGCCCGTAACAGAAAGTTTTATTGGTACACAGCCACACTTCTTAACTCGCTGACTGCGGCTGCTTTCGCGCCACAAGGGTAGATTGAGTAGTTGTGACAGAGACTCTAACCCACGAATTCTAAAAAATTTACTCTGGCCCCTAAAGAAAAGTCTGCTGACTGCTGTGTCAGAGGATCAGGCCTTCCCTGTAAGCATTTTATAGTTAGGTGACTGCAGTCTGCATAGTTACAGGCCGGTGTGATGTCTGCCAAGACATTCACACCCAGAGACATTGCTGGAAATCAAGTGGAAGACTGTTCAGATTGGCGAGGCCTTCCTTTATACGCCTTTTCAGTTCTTGATTGTATGAGCAAAACCTCTTCTGTGTTTTCTCACCTTCATTCTGAGACTACAGGCACCAGGGCCCTGGACAGGGTTCATTCAGGGCAGTAAAGGGAAGATCTGATGGAAGTGAGCCCAGAGGGAAAGAAGCCCACCTCGACCTCCTCCCTGGTCCTACTCTCCCGCTTCTCCAACCCTTCCTTGTTGCCTGTGAGATCCAGCAAGATCCACCAGGGAACTGAAGATCGATAGGCACATGTCCCTTGTCCTTGTTTCGAGAATTGACAGGTCTGGTGTCATACCTTCTACAGATGAATATGCCAACTCTCAGCAGCCCACATATCCAGGCCTCCCATATAGCAAGTCTGCGTTGGTAGACCTCCATCCACCACTCCCCTGAGAGCCAGTCCCCTGACTCATGTGCTTCTGCCTCGCACTTCGGGCCATGCTGGACCTGGCAGCTCACAGATGGGGCCAGGGCCCATGGTCAGCCACGTCTGCTCCCAGCAGCATGGAGGCATGGGTGACACTGACCAGTGGTGCCTGGACAGGCCCGGCAGAGCCATCTGGGCCTGAGATTAAGATTCAGCTCCTCCCTTTTGCATGAAGGGACCAAGGCCCAACCAGAGAAGGGACTGAGGAAACTGGGGGTACAGCCAGTGGCAGTGCCTGGCTTCCAGCCTCAGGCTGTGGGCCATGTGGATGGGTGCTTTGGAAGAGACTTGATTTTAGGCCCAGGAACCTCGGATCTTACACCTTCCTCTGGGCCCCTCATTCTTCCATTTTCAAAAAAGAAGGGAGTTGAATGACAATTGATAAAGTCAGCTCGCACATTTTCTGCCTGAACACAGATGGTTCCCTTATAAATGGGGACGAGGTAGGGGCAGAAAGCCTCAGGGTTCAGTAAGTCTGTTTTTTTGCCTTCTCTGTAGGGCTGATAAGTCGACCCCACTGATCAACAAAGGCCAGCCAAGAGGACCTGGTAATTGTTTAATTTGGGGCTGGGTTTGTTTCTGCTTGGTTTGTGGGGGCAACATGGGGGGTATCTCTAGCTGGGTGGTCAGCCTGGGTGAGGGCCCAGCTCTACTCCCTTCTGCAACCATCCTGCCCTCCTTGGAGGTCTCTGCTGCTCCTGCTCCTGAGCAGCTGAGTCCTAGGGCTCCTCTTCCCTGTGCCCCTCACTGCCCCCACTTCTGCTCACGTGGGTGGGCTGGGGAGGTCCGGGCTGACATTTAACTTGCTTTGGGACACTTGCCTACCTAGCATCTTCTGTAAAGGCTTCATCCAAGGCAGAAAGAAGGTTCTTTGGCTTTTAGGGGACTTTTCCTTCAACAGGTCAGAACATCTGAGGAAATCTCTCAGACATGACACTGTAGCTTTTATATTCATTGTTTACATTTCTGGTTATGATGGATGGGCATTTGGTAAAGTTGCTTCATTTTGGCCCTAAAGCAGTGGATCTCGCTGGAACAGAATCTCTGGGTCCTCCATCCAACACTGCGGTCCTGCAGCCCCCTGCACCCATGCCCAGGAAGTCACAGGCGGTGAGTGGGCAAGCATCCTTTCCTGCCCTTTTGCCCTGGTGAGAGGACGTAGGTTATTCTCTGAGCACTCAGGAAAAGCAAGTCTTTCCCTCTTCCCCTGGGCAGAGGAAGGCAAAGGGCTTCTTCCTGGTACGTGGTTGCTTGGATCTGGGCAGCCAGTGGGCATGGCCTTCTCATCATGGCCCCAGATGAGCCTGACATGCGAGCGCCAGGCCCAGCTGCTCCATCTCTGCTCGGCTGGGCTCTCTTCCCTTCCCTCTCCCTGGCTCCCGAGCTGCACTAAACTGCCCCACCTTGACATCTGTGCTCTTCCCAAGCCTGGGTGCCACAGACTTCCTGTGACCAGTTGGAAGCAGAGCAGCCCAGTTCTCTCCCCCACGAACTTAGGCCTCCTGCCACACTAACCTCTGTGCCCATCCTCTCCTGATGCAGACCAAGTTGAAGCCCAAGCGGGTCAAAGCGCTCTATAACTGTGTGGCCGACAACCCAGACGAGCTCACCTTCTCCGAGGGGGATGTGATTGTCGTGGATGGTGAAGAGGACCAGGAGTGGTGGGTGAGTTGGGGTTAGGGTTGGGGCTGGGAGGGGCCGGGGGGCTGAAGGACATCCCAGCCCACCTGGCCTGAGAGAGATGCTCCCAGGTGAGGCTCTCTCAGCCCGAGCCATCCTGTCCTCAGGCCACTGCTGCTCTGCCCTTATCTCTTCCTTTATGGACACCCACTTCTGAGTGGGCCCAATTTTTTCCCTAGGGAGGATCCTTCCTCTTCAGGGTGGGCAGGCCACTTGGGCTGCAGTTTCCAGAGTCACCTGAGAGCCTGGAGTGAGACCTTGCATTTTGAGTCCTTGAGTTTCTAGGTCATTACCTCCCTTGCCGGATTAGTGGAGTGAGACTCTGGAAAGGGAGCTTACCTAGAGGGCAGAGACCCCAGGTGTCAGCAGGTCCTGAACCAAGAGCAGGCTGCGCAGGCATCCAGCTGCATGCTGGAGCAAGATGAGCACAGAGCTTCCCCTAGTGACCCCAAGAATTCAGACTGGGCCACTTACAGGCTCGCAGTGTTGGGCAGGTTGCTTGTAGCTTTATAAGCTTTAGTGACATTTTCTATGGAAGGGGAATCACCCACAGCAATCTGTAAAGGTGACATGGTAAGCACCACTGAGGGGTGGCCGTCATAAAATGGGGGTGAAAGAGCTTGACTAAAGCATGTACACAGAGCACTTGTGTCTGTTGCACGGTGGCCACTGATGGCCCAGATCCTAGACTGAGCTCACATATTGAGCAGTTCACCTGATGACTCCAGTAGGATTTATGGAAATTTACTTTGTGAAGTACTGGCAGTTTCGATGCAGGCCTCGGTCTCGGCCCTAGCACAGCTCCCCCCTGTGGTTAAAGTTCTCTGTCTCCAGGGGCTTTGTGAGCTCTCAGAGCCCTGCAGCACTGCTGTTGGCACAGCTGGACTCACCAGCTTTTCTTGTGGCCTCGTCTCCCCTTGAGGGGTTAAAAAGTGTCTGTGGGTCAAGAGTTCCCACCTCCATCAGCCCCACCACAGCCCCCGGGTTTCCATGAGCCCCTGCTGCGTGGCTGCCAGATGAGGAGTGGGTGCCTGGCTGCATAGAGCATGAGGACAGAAGGCAATAGGGCTGGTCTGGCACCCATACTAGCCCACAGCCCGCAAGACAGCCGGGCTCCAGCCTGACCACAGCCGTAGCCGTGTGGAAAGTACCCGTCCATTTCCCCAAATGTGGAAAATACAAAAAGGTATAAAGACGAAAGTAACGTTGCCCGTAATCACAGTCCCCCTCCACCCTCGGTTTTCTTTTAGACTTTTATTTGCCTACGTAACTTACATGGTTGAGATCATTCTTGGGTATAATTTACATAATTTACCCAGAGTGAAAATAAATGGATTTATTGAAGCCTTCCGTAGATGTTTGACTAAAGTTAAATGAATCCAAGTCACACCTTTGCCATTTTCTGTGACTTCGCAGCTCACAGGCTTCTGACTCTCAATTTCTTCATTTTTTTTTTTTTTTAAAAAGGCAAGTAGGGAGTGGTGGGCAAAGGGCTGTCCTGTGTGTCCCACGTCACTGGGCCATCCTTCCAGGCAGGTGTCTGAGACGCATAGAGACACGCACCTCTGCAAACATGAGAAGAGAGGGAAAAGGAACAGGTAGTTCTGATGCTTTACCAAATACTTCTTTGTCAGCAGAGATTCTTCTGGACAAATCTCTTCTTTTTTTCACCAAATGCTATAGTGCCCTTCAAAGTTTCCAACATTTGGAATTTTTATAACAACGTAAACCGTTATCCATTACAGATTGGCCACATTGATGGAGACCCTGGTCGCAAAGGAGCATTCCCTGTATCATTTGTGCACTTTATTGCTGACTGAATTGCTACTGAACAAAAGCATTTAACAGTTACGTTCCTGTTTCATTATTGGTACCAAAACTCTTGCCAGATAGCCAGTGTCATGAATTATACTGTGGGGTAGCCCATTTTTCTCTGATACCACCTTTCTGTTTTAAAAACTCAAAGGAAAATTTTATATGTAAGCAAATTGTTTTTATAATTTGTGGTTTTCATGAAACATTGCTATACTTTTATTAGGAAAAACTGTATTTCCTAAAAGGTGAACTGAAAAGTTATTTTAGCTAATAATCAAGACCTTTCAACTACAGAATTAGCTAAACCTAAAAATGTTTAAGAGTATCGGAAATAAATCCTTCCTGCTTTCCTTGGCTCAGTTCTGGAGTTGGTGACCTTTAGTGCAATTATTATTTTAGGAAGCCAGTAAACTGCTGCTTCAGAAGCCCGTAGCCCAGCCCTGGACTTTCTCAATAAAATGCCATCAACTCACCTTTAAAGACATGTATTCCTTTGAAATCCACCCAATGTCTATTTAAAGCAACTTGGAAATTTACTGATTAGCATTGTACTTTCTAGCCCTAATTTGTGAGATTGCAGCTGCCATTATATTCTGCATGTGTGTCTATAACCTGTTGCTGTGAACAGTCATGCTTATAGCATATGGGAATAGCAGTTAACTCAGTTCCAGGAGGTTACATAAAACTGCATTTCCTGAATTTGGTTAAAAACTAAGGATGATGGATTGCAAAACAGTTCTTTAAACTAGTTTATATGCTTTAGGTGTTTTGGAATTTGCCTTCATGAACTTCGCTAATCACACAGAAAGCAACTATATACAAATGGGATACTGTGATGCAGACCAGATATATTAACACGTTACTTGCTGTTTCCTACCGAGTGTACGTACCACTGCTTCCCCTTCTAGATCATGAGAATGTTTACTCAGTTTAGTGTATTTATATAATATCCCAACAGGAATGGTAGTTATACTGTCTTGAAATTTAATGTCCATTTGTTTGTGTCATGAGCATATCAGCAATCTCTAAGTCCCAGGTAATAAAATACTCCTAAACATCCCAGTTTTACTGTTTAAGGCCATCATATCATTCATATACTTAAGCTGTTTGGGGGTGGGGGGATTAGGTTGTATGTGATACATTAGTTTAATGAACTTGACTGTCATACCTCTATTTAGTAATTGTGAGCATAAGATTCATAGTAGGAATATTGGAAATTTTGGCATTCTTTGAGAATAAATAGGCATATGATGCCCACTTGGATTTTTAACAAAAGTTAAAGGAATAAATTTTATAGGCTTGGAAAATGAGGCAACAATACTGATTGCATTTGCTATGATGGTACATTTGATTGAAGCAGCCTGTCTTTATTATACAAGACTCTTGTAAGTGTAGAGCTCTTGGGGGGCGGGGGAACATTTTACTTTTTGTTTCTATTGTAAAGGAAGACAGAAGACAGAACAAACTGGAATGTTTTATTATGTAGTATAGCGATCACTTTTTGCCTTTCAAAGTTCTGGGTAAAAATGTGTTAGATCTGTAATTAAACTCTTTTTTTAAAAGCACTACATCTATTTTCACTAATTGTTAATTTCTGTTGTTTGAACCCTTCATTTAGTTAATTTTCTTATAGATTTAAGAAAGTAAATGATGTATTTTGCACAGTGCACTTCTTATGTCTATTTTAACAATCCTCCTGCATCTGTATCTTACAGTCAGCCTTTTGACTACCTGGTGCCAGCTATATAAGGAGTAAAGTTGATTCTTACCAATATTTGAACTCCAGTCCCAAACTAATCTATCGAGTTCACTGGTATATAAATATCTAGGAAATATTTTTCCAACCTACAATTTGGTGGTGCTATTGTGCAGTAATTAATAGTACTCTTTCCATAGAAGAAATTATATTAACTTCCCTGCTAATATCCTTTCCTAGTTATTTGCTCTTTGCAAATTAAATAAAAGCAACCAAGAGAAAAGAAAACATTGTAGATATCTATTTATATTTAAAGTTTACGTTTCATGAACTTCAGCTGCAGGATTCTGGCATTTTGCATGCCATTTTTCATCAGATCTGACTTCTAGGATCATGACTCAGAGATACGTACACAGACTAATAGATCCTGTGTGATCTGTTAAGGGGTGGGATAACCAAATGCAGCTTAGAATGCTATTTTGAGATGTATGATATTCAGTTCATCACTTGATTGCTTTGGTCTAGTTGCAGCGCAACTGTATATATTGTACAACCTAAATTGATTCTTATTTTCATTGTCCTTAATGCAGTGATTTATAATTAGAGCATGTTTAGTAAGTTTACTCTTCCTGTTAACTAGTCATTTGACTGGGAAAAAAATAAAATACTTTTAAATGGACATGGTTTTATTTTTAATGTTTTTATTAAAGTATTGTGTATTGATGGTCCTTTTTTTTTTTTTAAGTACACTAGCATACTTGCATGATATTCTTTAAGTACTAGTTACTTTTAGCATAAGCAGTACTCTTTTAAGGTTCTCTTCACTCTGAGATAAACGTAGTTTACTAGCATGTTATTTTGAAAACACGCTCTGGCAAATTTACTTTGTCTTAAGTTGGCAACGTCCCTGTTCCAAACCAGCGTGAACCTGGGTCCGCAGTCCAAACCTCTGCTTGCCCACAGCCCCAAGTGGGAAGCTGCTAGAGAAGAGATTTCAGTAGTCTTCCTCAGACAGGTCCTCAATGTTGTTATTATTCACTGAATGGACTTCTGTGACACTCAGGTGTTAAGCTTATTTGCATTTAGAAATGACTTAGGTTTCCTTTTTATCCCAGAAAATAACTTCATTAATAATTGTCACTGTTTAACACACTTTAATATAAAAACAAATGATCAATATTTTATACATTGCATTTTCTTCAGAAAATCTAGAGCAAGAGATTACTTCATAGTTCCATGCAACACTGCAGACTGAAAACAACTACTTAGAAAACAGCTGAACTTTCAGATGAAGTTGACTTCCACTTGATTGCAGGATTCAAGATTTCTCAGACGTTAATACAGAGTCAAAAGCGGTGGATAAAACTTTGCAAATGGCTTGTGCTTGTTCCTACATTATATGAAAAGATACAGTAAGAGCATTGTTCGTAAATCTCTTCCTGAAGTTAATTTGACCAAACCTGACCCTCTTAGCATCTTTCCTAAACCTTCACATAGCAGTTTTGGAAAACTGACAACACATGCCTGCCAGATCAGCGGAACACATGCCTTGAGCTGCCCTGCACGTGGGGCTCTTTCTGCTCTCCTTCAGAGAAGAACATGCACAATAAACACACGTGCTGCAGCCTGTGAGAAAGCTGATCAGAGTCAGGGAGGATGACAACATACATCTGCTTTATGTTTACCCTAAACCTATAAATCCAGGCACAGCGACTGCTGCTGCTGGGCCTAGCAGAAATAGTTCACAACCTTCACTAAGTATGGACAGCTGGCCAACCTAGCACCTAATATTCAGGTTTCTAGGTTACACCTCTTCACTTGAATAAGAAACTAAGCAAGGTAACTAAAATCTCACCAGGCTGTTGCATTGGTAAACCCACAGGCTGTATTCTTCATTGTTTGCATCTGTGGTCTTCAAAGCCAGTAAGCTTTTTCCTGCCCCAAGGCCATCATCATAGCATACCATCCGGATGATTAAATATAGAGCATGCCTATGTAAAACATCCTGCAGAAATCAGGAAAAGTTCAGAAAGCATGACTATTTTACGTGTTTCTCAGTTCTTACGACATAGTTCCCATGCAGAATGTATTCTGAGACTTAAAACAACATATCTACGGGTCTGACAAAAAGTAGCTATATAGGTTTCTCACCCCAAGGAACATTCTCCAGTATGCCCAGATATGGGGCAGTTTGCCTTCAGGATCACACCTTCCTGCTTAAATCCCAGAAAGAAAGGAGTAAGGTGCTCTAAACTTACTATCCCAGTCTCTATGCCCAGCTCCTAAGCTGATAGCTGCCCTCAATTGATGTGGGGCACTAAGTTGAAAATGCATTAGGAGCTATCAGTGAGGGATTGCATGGGCCCTAACTACACAGGAGATACAAAAGGAAGCCCCCATTCACCTTAAGAAATTGGTCACATTTAAGACCAGCTGCCAGGAATGTTTACAAACCAGCCACTCTGCAAACGGGAGCCGACCTAACTACAAGTGGGCTCTTAACAGCCTGAATTCCCTATTACCTAAAACACATTTTTTCCTTATATTACTTACATACTGATCTGATGTTGATACTTTTATACCATACTTGGAAACTCCCATAATAAATTCTTCCTCCAGAGGAACAAAAGGCAACTTTCCATCTTGCTTTAATGTAAAAATAAATTACATAATATACATTAAAATTATGTTATAGTCTAAAGTTTGATTAGTCACTTTTTGTATCTGGCCATTACAAACCCAAACCCTTTAAAGAATGTAGGTTAAACACTAGCCCAACAAGAGTTTCTCTCTGAAGCGGCAGAAGAAAACTTTTCCTTTTTTTTTTTGATTTATTCTTTCTTTGTTTTCTTCCTCCCCCCGCTGCCCCCCACCACACTATGTATGTGTGTATGTTTACAATCCACAAATCTGAGCAAAATTCAGATCCATCTACTTCATGCATATTATCATATTATCCTATTTCCTCTGCGTTGGTTTTAACCCAGATTACAAACTGAGATCCTCCTCGTAGATCCCAGTGAAATTACAATATGTACACTTGAAAAATAAAGGTCTTTATTTGGGTTTTAAAATACTCAGAGCTTCTGCTAGTGTCAGCACGTGGAAGAATCAGGAAGCATGGTTGGGGGAACCCTTTTTTTCAGTCACTTTATATCCTACCCAGATGGTAAGATATGTCTGGTTATCTCCGTGCCCCTGGGCTTCAGGCTGGCAAATGCTGCTGATGAATGGTTACTTGGCTCTCAAAAACATTAATCAGTATTTTTTGCTATTCACAAACAAGTAAAGCAGCAGATAATACTTGATGGTTTCCCTAACAGATTATCTGGTTTTATCTCCTAAATCAGAATACTGCCTAATTTGTCTTCTCTAAAATAAATACTGTTGGCAATCAGGTCTGTACTGTAAATGTTTTTGTGGAACCATCTGCCTACACTAAAGAAATTGTAAATTAGCTTTGTCCAAATACCTTAGGTCCTCACAATGTTATAGCAACCTCTTGCCAATCTTTTCTCACTAGGCTTAAAGCAATTCCAAGAATCAAAATATAGGATAATAGTAATGCTACTGTCAATAATGGAATTTTAACAAGCAAAAATTCTATGGTGATATGAGAAATTTAGCAGTCCTTGTAAGAATTAAAATAATCCTAGTGGATTTCTGAGGGGAAACACTAGTAGTCTTTCAGTACGGTACTTTAGTTAGTTGTTTATTCTTTGTTGGAAAATAACTATAATTCCATACTAAATGCTGGAATACTAATTATATGAGTCCAGACTACCAGGAGTTCTCTGTTAATGGCAATTAGATTCACTGGTTTCCCTCAGACAGAAGTGACTTCCTTTACTTTTATGAAACATTATATTTAATATTCCCATTCCCCATGATTTAAGAGATTGCACATTCTTAAGATTAGTATTCTCTGGACAGAGTAAAGGATCTTTCCATTGCAGTAATGTGTTAACGAACACATAGATATACAGTTTGTTTTCTAGAAACTCCAGAAGTAATCTACTAACTCTGTTAACTGTGTAAGTCTTTTGGTTCATCTGCTTCCACCACAGGCAGAGGTAGAGACCTTATACTATTTTATGCATTAACCTTACACCTTTGACTTAATTTTCATTCTGAATTTTCCTTCCTGATGATTTCTTTATTTTTTATCTATTTATATCTGGATATATTTTTGAAACTTACCTCACCTCAATTCTTGTTGGAAACAGGGTATGAATAAATAGATACATTGGGTCAACACCACTATGAATTAGATTATTCAAAGAGATGAAATTATTTCAATGGAGATTTAGTAAGGTTTTGCCAGATTGTTCTAAAAGAAAAACCTATATGTGGTTTAACCAGTCACCACAATCAGCTCCTCGTTTAAACAAGATCAGACAGCCCTCTAAAAAGTAAAAAAGTACTATGTTTGAAGGAAATGTCTATGTTCTATGCAACCCAATCTCCAAGGCACCTTGCACTATCCACAACCACAGAGCACAGTAAATATTTGTAACAGTGATGAAATTGTGGCTTCTGCTAAGACAGTGGGGACAGTGCCATCCAGTGGACCTGGAAGAGCACACATCTTTCTCCAAAGCCATAACTTGACTCTCTAGACTGTTATAACCAGAGGCTTTAAACTGAAATTTTTTTTTTTTACCTGGGCAACATCTATGTAATTTATGAGGTCAAGTGGCCCTTCAAGACTTTTTCCCTCAGCGAGTTTCAGTTTCTCAATGGCACCAACATATTTTATTCGAAATTCTGCACAGGTATCTGAATTATTGTTGCTTTGTCCTAAAGGTGAAAGAAAAATTATAATAGTAAGACTTCAAAAGAAGGTCTGCATTACAGGGTATCCTCAGTCCCATCCCAAATAAAAAACAGGCTGTGTCATTAGAATTACAAATTTTTAAAATACAGAATTTTTTGATGTAATGGGGAAGAACTTAAAATTTCACTAAACTTTTTCCTCAGTGACTCA
This sequence comes from Cynocephalus volans, assembly GCF_027409185.1. Taxonomy (NCBI): domain Eukaryota; kingdom Metazoa; phylum Chordata; class Mammalia; order Dermoptera; family Cynocephalidae; genus Cynocephalus; species Cynocephalus volans. The sequence continues at coordinate 9,603,264 of NC_084473.1, forward strand.
CAATATACTAAACTTATAAAGGTCTCAGTAATAGGAATAAGTTAAGATTAATAATCTTCATTTCAAAACAAATAGGAAAAACAAGCCAACTAGATAATGACTGAGTACCTTTATAACGCATAATGATATTTAATTATTTTTTGGCTTTTGGATTTTGTGCTATAAAATTAAGCCAATGTAAAAATCACCACAAACTATTTATGATTCTACCATATTAAGGAGAGTACACTTTTAGGTTATGTTTATGGAATAAAAAGATGCCCACATCTTTAATATTTTAAAGGCATTGGGAAATAAAGGATTTTGTTACAATATTCTCTTTTATAGATTGACTAGTCTATGATCCTGAAGGGAAAAGTAGGATTTTAGACAAGAGAATGAATGTATTTCTAATTAGTCACTAGCTGTTTATGGAGCTTGGGTTAGAAGCCACATTTTGATTTCTAAGGCGCTACTAACTTTGTGAGGCTGCATAAATGTTTGCAAAGGTCTGTGACAGACACTGCCCTTAAGTACCTGTGTTTCTGGTGGTCACGAGCTAGTGTGTCTTGGGGCACCCCCGGATAAATGGCTCCTTAACCCTTTAATCATCAAGACTTTTGTCTTACTCCCCATAAACAACATAAGCCCAATATAACTAACCCTTTGCCACCCCATTTCTTACAAAGCTATTTTGAAACTCCTAATTTTTGCACATGATGTTCTCGAACACTTCTGCTCTAGGACCCATTAAGAGCAGTTTGCTGACAGGCCAGAGCCAACCTCCAAGGCACTGGTTTCCACCAACCACACCACACCCTCAACCCACATCCCACCAAATCTCGGTCCATTTTCTTTGTTTTTTTAACTTGACCGTATCTTTTTAGTCTTGATCCATTTCTAAACTCTTGTCAAAGTGGCAGGAGAGGAAGAGAACCGCAAACACAAGAATGCATTGCGCTATGCTGGCAAGACTGAATGAACGTAAGCGAAAGCCGTGGACGATAAATGACCCAGCCCTTTTATGTACCCGAGCTTTTGGTGGAATCTGTGTCAAGGCTGGCCACTGTGCTGGATCGTGAAAGACCCCCAAGGCTGGAATCTACAGACTGAAAAATAAAAACAAACAATAAACCTACATATAATAAGAGGTTTACTACCAAACACATTCAAATTACTTTTTATTATAGTTGAGATGACATATACAAAATCAGGTATTCAGGCAGACTGGCTGTAACAGATTTTTCTAAACACAAATTCTATAGCAAAACTCGAAAAAACATTCCCAACTGCTCTTCCATTATTAACCCAATATGAGATACATGTGCTGTCCACATTCTCAGTCTAGATCTAAGCTGTTACCTCTCCCTCCTTATAAGATGCCCTATACTGATATCCCTTGTGAAGATCTACGCTTTACTTTCACCTTATTTCCACTGAACCCCGAATGAACCCTGTGCAGAAAGCCAGGCAGGGAGTATTATCCCTGTTTAACAAATGAGAGAGACCAGAGATGTTAAGTGACTTATCCAAGGTCATACCTAATAAATACCTGAAATCCCAAATCTGGGTTTCCTCAGTCCTACTCCAGTGCTCGGGCAGTTATAGTGACTAGCACCTGGCCCACAGCAGTAATACAGGGGCTGCCTGACCAGAGCACAACTATCAATGTGAATTGCAATGGGAAACCAACAAAACTGTTAAGCAAAGTACAAAGAATCACATATGTAAGGGCAGTTTGTTCTACATAGTTATACTCAATGTGCTTAATTTCTTTAGAAGTAACATCCCGTGAGAACATTTGTTTCAAAATATGAGTCATTTTTTTTGCAACTCACATCAAAATTAAATTTTAGAAGTACACTCAAATTTTTTTAAAAGTTTAAAAAGTAGGGGCTTAGGGCCTGCCCGTGGCTCACTCGGGATAGTGCAGTGCTGATAACACCAAGGCCACAGGTTCGGATCCTATATAGGGATGGCCGGTTCGCTCACTGGCTGAGTGTGGTGCTGACGACACCAAGCCAAGGGTTAAGATCCCCTTACCGGTCATTTTTTTGAAAAAAATAATAATAAAAATAAAAAGTAGGGGCTTGCCAGTTAGCTCAGTTGGTTAGAGCATGGTGCTAATAATACCAAGATCCAGGGTTCCACCCCTATACCGGCTGGCTGTCCAAAAATAAAGTGAACCAAAGTGAAAGCAAAAATACATCAAGTCTTAAATATGTTCTTCCCTTTTTCAATAACTGGACTTCTTGGAACACAATCTAAAATGAAAACATGGCTATGTGCAGAGCTGAAAACTGGAAACAGCCTAAACGTTGGATGGGTGGGAGGCGGGGAAGTTGCACTGTTATGAAATCAGATGGCTTCTGGGACGAGCACAGCTCCTGAAGTGAGGACAGAGTCCAACAGGAAAACAGCAGTCCCTAGTGCCTGCTGACCAAGAGAACAGGAAGGGAGAAGCTGATCTATTTTGCCTATGTTCAGAATATTACAACAACAAAAGCTGACATCATCCTAAAACAAATCTAACAGTTGCTTAGAACAACTCCCCATCATTTCAGGACAAAATCCACACCCCGAGGCATGGTGTAAAGGCCCCTTCTGTGCTGGCCAGTCTCACTGCATCCTGGGTGCCCGCACTGAATCACCAGCCACATCCCAGAAACAACATCTCATGCCAATAGCAAAGTCCTCAGGAATTAGAAAATCTGGGCTCCAGGCCTGGCTGTGAAGCAGCAGGCCATGGAGTCTCCCTTCTGCTTTCTGATCTAGAAAATCTGCTTTCTGATCTAGAAAACAAGAGGTTGGGCCAGATCACTGTTCCCCTCTGGGGTCCTCATGCTGAAGGCTGTGAAGGGAGCAGTAGGGAGGTTCTTGACTAGCTCCCGGAGTCCAAAAACTTTAGAGGAAATGGTTAATTTTCCCATCCTCAGACTGCACAGGATTCCTAAAATGTCAAGCTTCTGTGCTGCTGGCTACAAGTCTATCAACTCAGTTGTGGCAACGCTGCTTATTTTGCCCTGACTGGAAATTCTGAATGTCACATGTCTCCGTCACACCACAGTGTGGTTGTTATGACTTAATGGTGTGGTCCTCACAGAGTGGGGGAGACAGGGCAGGCACCCAGGACGCAGGTCTTAGGAGGCGTCTCTCGGGGTCATTTCGTGACCCTCACGTGTTGTGCTGGATGTACCTGTCTGGCCTCACCCAAGCCCTGGCACTGAGTAAACACACAGCTTTTAGATCAGAGAGTTCACTAGGGTGGGAAACAATGAAAAGGCTCTTTAGTAATGAAATGTGGGAACCTCTGGGCTACATAATATCTAAAGTCCATTCAAATTAAAATACTCCTCTAGGATTCTGATCCTGACATACCATCCAACTCAATTACTAGACTCAGTCCCTATCTTCTTACCCATAACTAGGATGTCTAACCTTCTTAATTTATGCATATTCTACCCACATGTTTTATGTCCCATTCACTGCCTACTTTTTTTTTTTTTTTAAGACTTCTGTGATGGTTAATTTTATATGACAGCTTAGCTGGGCTGCAGTGCTCCTCAGACATCTGGTCAAACACCTGTCTAGATATCTCTGGGAAGGTGCTGAGACTGACAGTCTCAGATGAGATCGACATTTGCATCAGTAGACTTGGAGTGAAGCAGATGACCCTCCACTGTGTGGGGCTGGCCTCATCCAATCAGGTGAAGGCCTTAAGGGAAGAAGACCCAGGTCCCCTGAGGAAGAAAAAGTGCCGCCTCCAGAGGCCCTTCTCCCCTGAGCTGCACATCACCTCCTGGGGATCTCCAGCCTGCTGACCTGCCCTGCAGATCTCAGACTCAGCCCACAATCACGTGAGCCAACTCTTTAAAATAAATTCCTTAAATCAAAATCAGTTTCTGTCTGAAACACACACATCCTACTGGTTTTATTTCTCTGGAGAACCACAACTAATACAACTTCCTCCACGACTCCAGCGCTACAGTTTCCCCATTCTCCGAATTATTCGAGTAATATTTGCCATTATCCCACGCAACTTCCCATTTTCTTGGTTCTTTACTGTGTCTGGACTATTTCCTGTTTATTGCATTGATCACGTCTCAAACGGCATCTGAAGCACCTGGAAGAATCTATTTCCTCTACGTCACTCAGCACCTAGTACAGTTCTAAGCGCTGTAGACAAGCATTAACTAGTATTCACTAGTTAACTAGTATTCACTAGTTAACTAGTATCCAAACAGCCAGGTCCTGGGGTGGCACCTACTACCCACGGTGTTTCTCTACTTACCAGGCAGGTCAGAGAAGACATATATGGGAAAGTGCTTTCCACATTATAAAGCACCTGAACCAACTGTTGTTATTTTCAGGTGTTAAGCTTTGAGTCCTCTCTTTTTCTCATACTCCACAACTGATCTATCAACAGGTCCTGGGAGAGCTCATCTCAAAACATCCCCAGCCCCTGACATTTTCTCACTGCTCCGTCCCCCTCTACCCAGTCCCAGCTACCACCATCTCTTGGGCTATTACGACATCCCCCCAGCTGGTCTCTGGTTCTGTCCTTTTCCTGCTTATGGTGGCCAAAATGATCCCAATTACACTTACATAAGATTATGTCACTCTCCTGCCCCAAACACCCCGATGCTTGCTTTCTCACACAGGGTAAAAGCCCAGGCCCACCACCACCCGCCCGGGTCATGCTGCCTCCCTGCTGTCCTGTCTTTGGCCTTTGCTGTTGCTCCTTGCCCTGACCAGTTCCATCTAGAGATGACTGTGGCTCCTTGTGCTCTAGATGCCTGCTCAAATGCTGTCCAGAAAACAAAACCTTTCCTGACCAGACTGGTTAACACTGCAGCTCCCAACCTCCCACCAGTCCCATTCCCTAGTTTCCTCCCCTGTGTTAGTTTTCACCATCTGACCATCCACCTTTTACTTATTATCTTCTCCCCCAACTAGAATGTAAGCTCTGTGAGGCAAGGGACGTCCCCTCCCTCACTGCTCCATCCCCTGCTCCCAGCACAGCGCTGGGCACACAGGGGCATCATAAATATCTGTCAGATGAGTGAGTTTCCACATGTCATCATCCAGGAGGTGGGAAAGAATGCTATTCCTCTAAACACCAACACAATTGGTGGCAAAAATCTAAAATTCTCAGAAAAAAGATAATTCAGGTATATCATCTTATAATCTTATATCAAAAAATTCTCAGTGAGAAACCATCCTCTTCTTTGAATAGGAGACAAAAGTTGCCAGTTAAATAGATTTCCAAAGGTTCGTTTTGCATAAATTAAATCCACACATACCTTCAATCAATGTTCAAAAACTATGGTCTACCAATCTCACTGTTAAGTAAATATAGTTATGCACACCACAACCCCTAGAATTCAAGAGATCTAGCCTCATAGCACCTACAATTTCTATCTAAAAAAAATTTAAATCAGGAGTCCCAGTCAAGAAGGCAGAATAGATGGACCCCAGCATCACTCTCTCCCACAAATCACCCAATTTACAACTATAAAAATGCAACAACAACCAGGCTGGGGTGGCTGGAGCTCAGGGGAAGAGGAGGAGAGACCTACAGAGTTCATGAAAGTGGGAGAAACCACAATGAGAGAAAGAAAAAACTGCTTAGAGCATTTTGGGCTGCAACCACTTTAAGGCTGGAGCTGCTGAGCACATGGAGCAGGAGCCAGCAGAAGCCACAGCTGTGCCCTTCAGATGGAGTTGCTTGGAGGCAGCAGGGGAGAAGAGGGCCTTGGTGGCCCCCAGGACAGCAAGACCACTAATAGGTTTCCTGTGGACACATGCAGGAGCAAGGAGACAAAACAGCCGAAAAGGGGGAGTCATTCAGAGGCCAGTAAGTCAACGCAAGGGACCAGTGCAGGGCCCATCCAATGGGAAGTGTTTGGAGCACGGGCGGTGGGGGAGACAGGCCCACCAGAAGAACACTGGGACACAGCAAGGATAGCCGATTAGCCCCCCAAGCAGCACAGGACCACTCAGAGGAGACTGGTCGGGAATGCAGAATTGCATGGGGTGCAGTTTGATGAAAAGATTCAGGCCCAGATCACAGTTCTACACAACCCAGGTGCACCCGGTCTCTGGAGAGCCGGAAGTACATAAAAGGTCAACCATTAAACCCTGAGCTGCACAAAAAGCCTTCCCTAGGAAAACAGCAGCAAAGCAGCAGTTTAGCTGAGCCACATAGCTCAAGTGCTGGTTCCTGCAGGAAGTTCCCCCCATTTTAGAAGTAAGCAAAGGACAAAAAATTAGTTCTGGCCAAGGCACACCACCAGTGCCTCAGGGCTGCCAGGGGACCTAAGGCATGAAGCTATGGACCAGAACCCCACCACCACCACCACAACCATGCACACAGCCAGTGCCTCAGGGCCCTGCCTAAGGGCCCAGGGCATGGATCTGGGCACCAGACCCCCCCACCAGCATCCAGGCACACTGCTAGCACCTCGGCGCCCCACCCAGGGGCCTGGGGCATCGAGCTGGGGACCTGACCCCCTGCCCATAACCAGGCACACCACCAGTACCTTGGGGCCCCACACGGGGGCCTGGGGCATAGAGCCAGACACCAGACCCCCCCCTCAACCAGGCACACCATCAGCACCAAGGAGCATGCCAAAAACATCACCTCCATGTGAGTGGCCCACCACAACCAATACAGTAACCACAGCTGCTGCAAAAGTGGCTAGACATCACAACTACCATGCAGATGGTCCACCAGCCACTGGAGTGCATTGACACAAGGAGAGTCACCAGCAGAGACCAAAGAAAAGAACAGGATGTCTCTCTCCACAAAGCCCATTCCAGAGTGACAGAAGATGCATCTGCTCTATGATAATACTGGGGGACCTGAACACACCTCTCAGCACTGGACAGATCACCTAGGCAACAAACCAGCAGAGTAACCACTACTCTTTCAGATGAAGAGAAGAAATTTAGGATTATCAGTGGTGGGAAGGGGAGGGAGAGGGAGATAGGGAGAGATTGGACAAGGGGCATAAAGAATAAGTATAATTTATAACAATATACATACTAGTAATATTGATTTGATCAACATATGTCAACATTGAATCCCCAAAATTTTTATAATCAATTATGATTCAATTAAAAAAAAGTTTAAAAAAAAAAAAATTAAATCAGTGTTTGTTTCAATGACACACACTGTGTCCCATCTAGTATAATGGACTTAAGAATTTCAGAAAATCTACTAAAACAGAATAAAATTAAACCAAGCAGAATGTATCTCTAGTGCAAAAATGAATGTTAAAACACACCTAATTTGAATATCAGGAAATCAGGTTAGTATCCTCCATGCAATATCAGTGAGAAGAAACAAAATTCTCACTGCTTTATGATTCCATTCCAAATTCTATTTCTCCTACCTTGCTCTTAGTACTGATTTCACTACTTTGGGAACTGCTACTACTGTGCCGTTTTTTGCCTTTCCGAAACATTTTTCACCATAACTTGATCCAGAGAAGATCCCCTGGAAGAACAAACGTTGGTTACAGTTACATCAATAAAAGCAATTTTAAATCACTTTATGCATAATAGGAATAAAAATCATCAATTCTTTCCAGTTCCATGGGTGTACAGATGCTCCTCGACTTACCATGGAGTTATGTGAAATGTGTACGTAGTACCCCTAACCTACCAAATATCATAGCTTAGCCTACCTTAAACATGATCAGAACACTTACATTAGCCTACAGTTGGACAAAATCATCTAACACGAAGCCTATTTTATAATAAAGTGTTAGATATCTCATGTAATTTATTGACTACTGATCTGAAACTGAAAAACAAAGGTTTCACATTTTTGTACAGTCAGAAAATCTTAAGTTGAATCATAAGTCAGGGACTGTCTGTATTCCTTTTACTTAAAACATATTTTCCCTTGGATACTATTTTTTTTTCTTTTATTTCTTTTTCTATTAAATTCCAAAAAACAAACCCAACAAATCACAAATCAAAAAGGCAGAATCCTTCTTGTCCTATAAAGAGGTGTGAAAAGCATTTTTCACATAAATAACAGACAGACATCATCTAGTTCTCAAATATTAAGTGCTTTACTTCAATCAATTCAAGATTTTAGCAAAATACGAGACACAGTTTACTGGCCGAGACACTGAGTTACTGTCGCAGGTTCACATTCTGTACTTGGCAGGGTTAAAAACAGAAGACACTCACACCTCTCAAAAATGTGAGTTTTTCTTGAAGTCCTGAAATATCTTGAAGTAAAAGCTGATATAAAAACATTACTAGGTGCTAGATCCTCACCTCCCTGCTACAGTAGAGCCAGCTAAGGAGATGACCTGAAGTTTCCCAGAGTCTGTGTTACATATATCCTTTTTTAAAGGGCCGACCCCGTGGCTCACTCGGGAGAGTGCGGCGCTGGGAGTGCAGCAGCACTCCTGCCGCGGGTTCGGATCCTAGGTTCGGATCCTATATGGGGATGGCCGGTTCGCACACTGGCTGAGCGCGGTCACAAAAAAGGATAAAAAAAAAAAAATTAACAATGCCTTGGAGACATAAGATTCATCCTTGCCCAGTTCACAGGAACACACCTGTTATACTTGGAAATTAACTAACCTGCATGTGGCACAGCTCACAAAACTTCCAAATATACTGTCTCTTTACATCCTCACAGCAATCGTGTGACATATTCATTTGTTCCACGGATGTTTTTTAAAGTCCTGCTCTGCATCACATGCTGTGCTCTGGGCTCTGAGCTCCTACCCTCAAGGGTTATAATCTGCACTAGGCTGAGGCAACTGTGACCCACCTTCCAAGAGGATTTATGAATAAGAGACTCTTAACAGATTTTTACCAAAAATTGAATTCTACAGCGGAAACAAGGTAATGTGCTTACTACAGAATTGAACACTATTGTATCGTCTTCACAGGTCCCACAGAGAGCAGTCTGCACTGAGAGCTTCCTTTCATGCACACATGGTCAATTCTTTTCAGAAAAACAATGTACCTGGTAAAGGAAAAAGAATGAGTAAATCATGGGGTAGTCAATGAATGCCTCTGCTGCAATTCAAAGTTTATCTCATTAAAAATAAATAAATTAAATAAATAAATAAATAAATAATATATATATATATAATTTTTAAAAAAGTTTCTCTCATTGAATTAGGAGACCTCACTCCCAGTCCACTTAGAAGGGGATGACCTCAGCCACTTACCTGCATCTGACTCCTGAGCCCAAGCTTTTTAATCAGCCTCATCATCCAACTGCTTTCTATATTTTTGCTTTATTTGTGGGGTAGCAACAAAATCTGACTCACTCATTCCCAAGTACTCTAGGTGCTGCGGCTACATTAGTGAACAAAACAAAGCCCCTGACCTAGGGGAGCTTATTTTTAGAGGGAGTAGACAGACCGACAAGAAAAACAAATATAAAACATACTATCAGGAAACAATACTTGCTATGAGGAAAACTAAAGCAAGTCAAGGTGGGTGATCGAAGGAAGGGGTGATTATTTTAGAGAGAAAAAAACGCTCTGCAGAAGCAAGGGCAGCCATAAATAGCTGTGGAGGAAAGCACTGTAGGTCGGGCGGAAGGCGAGCGTGAAGTCCCCAGGGACCACGCTGATGCAAGGACAGTGACAGGCCAATCAGGCCAGAGCAGGAGCAGGGGGCAGTAGTGGATGAGGAGAAAAATCCACAGAAGATCTGGCAGGCCAGGATAGCAGTTGGGGTTTTATTTGGGGTTTAACAAAAAGATTCTAGGGGCTTTTAAAAAGCAGTCAAGTGACATGTCAGATTTCTGTTTCAAAAAAATTACTCTGGCTGTCAAGTAGCAAATAACTCCATAGGATAAGAGTAAAAATGTCTTCCCCAGAGGAAGACTGGTTAGAAGGCTACTGTGGATACGTTGCAGCAAATGATAGCCATCACAGGATACCTTTCAGTAAGAGAGAGATGGCGGGAGAGGTTTATTCCACCGTCTGCATAAAGCTCCATTAACCTAGCAGCACAAAGTATCCTCTAACTGGTCTCTGATGGAGTAAATGTTGGTATAGAACATATTTAACCACATTATGTTTAAGTATATATAAATACATATTTATACCTATAACAATTTTAAATATCATTTAAAGATACAATCTGATTCTACTATTCGTGGAATCCTGAAGCATTTCCTCAAATTCCTAGAACACTAGAACAACTTGGAAATCACTACCCTGCGCTATAATGCCTTTCCAACTCCTTGAGACTTTCCCTTCTTCATCAATCCAGGAGCTTAGGAGGGGAAAGCATTTATTAAAGTCTTTGGTATCTGCTGCTATTTTGATGCATGTTCTTAAGCAAATCGTTCTTGCCTCTGAGTACTCATGCATAAGAATGAGGCCAGTGTTACTGACGGTCACTTGGATGTTCCACAGGCTCATTGAATGCAAAACGGCCTAAAGCAGAACCCATCATCTTCCCCTCCAGATCTGCTCCCCTCCTCTCAGTCTCAGGAAATCATATAATTGCCGGTAGAAACCAGGAAATCATCACTTCCTCTCTGTCCTTCAGCCGCCACATCCAATCAAACACCAGGATCCACTGACTGCCCCACCTGGAGAATTCTCTGACCCAGTTCTCTAACAGGGCCCCACATCATCTCTAGACTATTAGTATATAAAATTATATTTTTAGTATCTGATGAAAGCAATAGATCCTCAACCTACAAAAATGCACGCATACACAAAGTTTGGCATACGGTTTAAGGAAGAATTCACAAACCTGCAGAAGATATTTCATGGGTAAGGGACGTTGTCCTACCGGTGTCCCTCCAGACTTCAGCCAGAATAATTTAAATGATTTCTTTTAAACATAAATCTCATGTCACTAGCCTGTTTAAAATCCTTCACTAGTTCCTCAAAGTGAGAGACTGAAATCAAAGCTCTCAGCAGGACACGCGAGGCCCTCCACGGTGCACTTAACCTCTCAGGAATGCAAAGCCGGGTCTCTGCAAGCTCTGCGCTGCCTTTTTCCCCATGCTTTGCGCCTCATTCCCTCTGCCCGGCATACCCTTCACCTCATAGACACCTGGCTACCTCTTACCTTTCCAGACTCATCTCAGGCCTCTTCTCTTCTAGAAAGCCTTCCTTGGACCTCCAGGTTGGGCCTAGGCACCCAGAGCTTGAGAGTACTCCCGGATCCCAGCATCACAATGTGTTATTGTCCACTTATACCTATCCCACCCTCCAAACTACAGGCTGTCAAAGGCGGGCCCGGCTGATTATCTCTGCACACCCAGCGCACAGCACAGCCTGGCAGAGGACATGCTTAACGAATCTGAGGACTTTCCGGGGAGGTGACACCCAGATCACAGTTCCCAGTACTGAACACCGTGCCATGCACAGTGCTAGGAGCTAGACACCTCCCACCCTCACTACCGAGCAGCGAGGTTGCAATATGACCGCCCCTCTCAAATGAGGTCGCCAAAGTGCCAAGAGACTCAGTGACGTGCCGAGGTCACTGGGCTAAGAACGGATGGGGCCACGCTTTGGACCTAGACAGAGCTGGCTCCAAAGCTCTTTCCAGACACCAGCCTGCTTCGCACATACCTGTCACCGTGATGGGGTCCCCGCCACGTGCTGGGCACGGGGGATGCGACAGTCAACAAGATAGACACAAGCCCCAGCCAGTGCAGGGCGCGGGGGCTGAGGCGAAGCAGGAGCGAAGCCTGCACCAAACGCAAGGGCGCCTCGCGCTCGCCTCCCTCCCGGGGCTGGACTCCGCGGATCCAAGCCCGACCCCCCGGCGTCACAGGAAGACGGTCCCCCGGGAGCCGGGCACCGCGGCTCCCCCACGGCCCCACCCAGCCGTCCCGGCCGCCGACCTCCCGCCCGCACCGCCCTCGGGGCCGCGTTCCTGCCACGCGCCCTCAGCTGACCCGGGGTGGGGCGAAGGCCGGGCGCTCACCTCGCGGCCGCGAGCCCCATCCCTGGGGCCGCCTGCGCCTCCGCCCGCGTCGCAGCGCCCCAGCCGCCCGCGCAGCGACTCCGCTCTTGATCCAGCTCCAGCTTTTCCAGCCCTCCTCCTCCTCTTCACGTCCGCCAGGCCCCGCCTCCGAGTCTATGCGCAGGCGCAGTCCTGACGGCCCGCCCCAGCTTCCCGCGCGCAGCGTTCTGAGGAACCTCGGCAGCCTGGGTTTCTAACCGGAAGTCGAGGGGAGGAACCTAGTGCCGCGGGCGCCAGACTGCCGGAAGTGGTGTTCTTGGTGGATGGGTTTTTCCTTCTTTAGTTTCCCGCGGCTGTACTTCCGATTTAGAAAGACCCCGACTACGTGTTCGTCGTCCCCGCTTCGCCCTCTGACCTCTGCAATGTCTGCGATTCCTGCTGAGGAGAGCGACCAGCTGCTGATCCGACCCCTGTAAGGGACCAGCGAGAGAGGGAATGAAGCCACAGGCGGTGTGAGAGGCCAGGGGGGACGGGGGACGTCGGCCTCCTCCGTCGCCCCCGCTGCAGCAGGCCTCAGCGGCCTGCCCTCGGTCCGCAGTTGCGGACCACTTCTCTCAGGCTCCGGGGATTTGGAGAATTGTGGATAGGAAGGGGCTTGCTAGGCTGAATGGGATCTTGCTTTTTTTCAGCTTCAGAGGAGTGTATGTTGGAGTTGGAAAAAAAAATAAGTTATTTGCGGGCACTGGGCTCTTGCCTATACGGGATTTTTATTAAAAAAAAAAAAAAAAAAAAACGTTGTCAACTAGCACAAACACGGATTTGTGCGTCAGGGCAGGCCACGAGGGAACTGGAAATGCTAATGACTCACAGGATGAGAGGAGGACCTGGATGAGGCTATACCAGTGCAAGGAAGAGCTAAATCTGTTTCTTATCACCTTCAGGACTTGAAAGAGAGAGAATAAGTGAGGGAGTTCCTATGAGTTTTGACCTTCCTAGCTCAGACCGTAGCAGAATAAGGAAGGTGGGAAGTTGAAGAGGAGAAAGAGCAGAGAGATGTTAAGGACAAAATCTCAGCCTTGACCGTCATAGGAGACTGGTTTGCAGTGGAGATGGCCTTTAGCATTCTGGAATGCTGCCGAGAAAGGGAGATATAAATGTGGAGCACTTATCCCTACAGATGAGCAATTCGAGTCCATATCATGGGTGTATTGTTAGGTCTTAGTTGGTACTACATGAATGTGTACATTTTTCAGAAGGTAGAAAGTATCTTCACCACACATTCATTGTCTTTGTTGAGCACCTGCTTGGAATATAACCCAAGTTTCCTTCTGCTTAGTTCACACCTGTCATCTCTTCCTGTGTTTAGCAAACACTTGAGCAAGTGGCAAGCATCACACCCTGATAGAATAAAACTGGGGCTGAGTTAAATGCTTTCACCCTTTTGGAGAGAATTACAGTGGAAAGTACTGGAGAGATAGTTGGGAGTAATAGGAGACCATTACTTTGGAGTCTGACCTAAAGTTCATTACCTAGTCTTCTACTTACTAGGACAACAACCTCACTGAACCTGTTTCCTCATGTGGGAATAATATAACAACACTTAGGTGCAAAGATTATGGCAGGTGCTCAGTAACTGATCGCTAATATAAGAGCACAGGTAGGCATTGCAGTGAGTGCCGTGAAAGTATGGAAAATGGATTTCTAACTTTGAGGAAAAGGAGGTGATCTCATGCACCCTAGAGAATATGATGCTTGAGCTGAATCCTAAAGAAGGAGTAGGAGTTAAAGACAGTGTGAGGGCCAGAATGTACCAGGCAGAGGAAGTGGCACATGTAAAAGTGAGAATGGTCATAACTTGTGGCCAGTTTTCATGGCTGTAGCTAAAAGGTTAGTAGATGAGGTGGGGCAGGCTGTCAGTGTCCAGTCTGTGAAGGATCTCATATACATATTAAGGAGTTGGGGCCTTTATCATGTCAGTTATAGGAAACCAACAAAGGATTTTAAGCAAGCATGGGATATAGTGGGAATTATGTTTTAGGACAATCACTCCTAGCAACAGTGTAGCAGGTGAGTTTGGATTAAGTGGAGGGATCCAGTAGGATGTAATGGAAATAATCCAAGTTTAAGCAATGAGAACCTATAATGAGTGAAATGAGATGAGTGGCATGGGTTGGAAAAAAATGGGTTTGAGAGAGTACAGAAGTGAAATCTTTAGGACTTGTAACTGATCAGATGTATCTGAAGGGACAGTTGTGGGGAGGGAAGGCGGGGCAGAGAGGAGTGCTGGGATGACTCAGTTTCCTAGATTGGGCAACTGGTAAAGAGTTGTGTTATTCACTCAAAGAGTACAGGAGATGGGCAGATCCAGAGTAAATTTGGGAGTTTTGTTGTTTTGTAACAGCTTTATTGATATATAATTTACATACCATACAATTCATTACTTTACAGTGTTTCTTAGTATATTCCCAGAGCTGTACAACTATCACCACCCTCTAATGCCAGAACATTTTCATCACTCTAAAAAGAAACCTTGTACCTATTAGCAGTCACACTCCCTTTCTTCCAACCTCTCAGCCGTAGGCAACCACTAATCCACTTTCCTTCTGTATAGATTTGCCTGTTTTGGACATTTCATATAAATAGGATCATACAATATGTAGCCTTTTGTGTCTGGCTTCTTTAACTTAGCATAATATTTCCAGGGTTCATAATTGGGAGTTTCAATAAGTATTTCTTGAGATTTACTAGGACAGGCACTGTGGCAATACAACAGTGAACAAGGCAGACTATGTCTCTGTTCTTAGGAATCTTTTATTTTAGTAGTGAGAAACAAACTGTAAATAGAAACATTGACTTCATGTAGTTGTAATTGTTATGATAAAATGATGTTGCATTATGGCTTGCTGTGATGGACAAATTAGAGGAGGTAGTCAAGGAAAAGCCTCTGAGAAGGTGATATTTGAACTGAGACCCAAATGATACAAAGGAGCCCGTCATGTCAGTATCTGATGGCAGAGTATTCCAGAAACAAAGAGCAAGTGCAAGGGGCTTATGGTAAAAACTAGTTTGAGGTTATGAAGTGCCCGGGAAATATTCCAAAAGAGATACCTAAATATCAGGTGTATATATTAGAGGTCTAGAATTCAGAACAATCTGGGTTACAAATAGAGGCTTGCAAGTGACTGGCATGTCAAAAGCATGGGAGTGAAGATTGAGAAAAGGGCCAAGGAGAGAACCCTTGAAATATCAACATTTAACAGGTGGGTAGAGGCAGCTGAGTGTGTTAAGGAAACAGGAGGAAAGCCAGCAAGCAGGATGAGAGCATGCGGTCTGCGAAGCCAAGGGAGAAGTCTCGAAGAAGGAGCAAGTAGTTAGGGACGACAGCTGCTGCCAAGAGAACAAGTAAGATAAGGACTGAAATGGCTGTGTGCACTTACAGCAAGAACAGTTTCAGGAGAGTGGCTGGTAAAAGCGTGGCTGACTAGTGAACGGAGGTGAGGGAAGGTGAGGAAATACAGGCAGAGTGTACAGAGCTCTTTTAGGAAGCTGGTGGGAGAAGAATAAAGTGGGAACTAAAGGAGATTAGAATCAAGGGATTTTGATTTTGGTATGATAACTGTAGCATGTTTAATTCTGATGGTAAAGAGCTGATAGGAAAATGTCAATGACGTTGCATTGTTCAGTTCCTCAGAAGGAGGGAGTATGTAAAGTGTAAAATGGTGAAAAGATTCATCTTAGAGAGAGGTCTGTTCTATTACAAAAGAAATGGAAGGAGACGAAGATGTGGGCGGATCAGTAAGTGAAGAGGACATTGACAAATGGACTGTGTATTTTTTTGATGCAGTTGATGGCCCATGCCTCAAGTGAAGAAGAGGATAGAGGGTTGGGAAATTTAGAATAGGGAAGAAACTTTGGAAAAGTTACTACAGAAACTAGAAGAGAAAACTCAACTAAGGACAGTTAAGTGGCAACATCAAGGGCCAGTTAAAGTGGAAGCCAGGAGTTCAGGTAGCTCTGATCTGCAGTTGTTTGATTTTCTTTATCAACAGCCCACTCTGAGGTAGCTTCTCAGCTTGGGGATAGATTCATTTCATGTCCATCTCCTAGTAAACTGAGTTCCTTGAGGTCAGGGTTTGTGTATCCAGCATTTCCATATCCTGGGCAATTAATACAGTGCTTGGTAAATAGAAGCTGCTTAATGTTGAATGACAATGAATTGTGAGCTAGAATAGTTGGAAAAGGCATCAAATAAGGTGAGGGATTTGAAAAACATATGAAGTTTAGCTTAGAGTATGCCTTGTGATAATTGGAAATTATGGCTGTTTTATTAATTTAAGAAGAAACAAAAATAATTTAAGTACTTGGTATAAAATATACTGAAATAGCAGAAGGTAGAAGGGAAAGGGATTGAAATTCACAGTATGAAAAAGATAAGTATTTAAATTTGAGCTATTTGGTAAATGCATATCATGATCTTAAAGAAGATGAAAGAATTTTGAAGTACTTATGGCTTTATATTTAAGTGCTAATTCTGAAACTATTATTACATAATCTGCATAACTGCTAGTTTACGTTTTAAGTACATCATAATTTAAAACTAACATTCGGAAGATTGAGTTTAACCTTGGGCTTCTTGGATCTCTACCACCTTCTCTCACAATTTTAACAACTGCAAAATCCCTGAGCTGCCAAAGATCATTTTTCATCTTTTTCCCACATTGACACTGTTCTTGCCTATCTTTGTAATTTTGAAGAGCTCTCATCTGCCTCAAAATTTTTGAGTG
This sequence comes from Cynocephalus volans, assembly GCF_027409185.1. Taxonomy (NCBI): domain Eukaryota; kingdom Metazoa; phylum Chordata; class Mammalia; order Dermoptera; family Cynocephalidae; genus Cynocephalus; species Cynocephalus volans. The sequence goes on from NC_084473.1 coordinate 9,619,946, forward strand.
CTGTTATCAAATGGGACTCATTTTAAGTTGTAAAAAAGTTTGAATTTATTGGGCTCAGTTTTGATTGTTTTTTATTTACATCATTTTTATTTACAGTGGAGCTGGTCAAGAAGTAGGAAGATCATGTATTATTCTGGAATTCAAAGGAAGAAAAATAATGGTAATTATTATTTTTGTAGTCAGGTTAACTGTATGGCTCCGTTTGCAGTGGGTGTTAGGTCTTTTTTAGTAGACTAGTTATCTGTTTAGCTCCCAGAAAAATGTTATAGTGCATGTAACCTATGCTGTGTAACAGTAATGTGAAAAACTAATACACACTTCTACTTAGTAATCTGACAAAACATTAAGTAAACCTGAGAAGATATATTCTAAGATTGTAAAATTGTCAACTAGATGGGCTGCCCTTGTTTCTTCCAAGTCCCTCTTCTACTCCTGGAGGGTCTAAGCCAACCTAACTGCCCTGCCCCCAGTGGAAACCCCCAAGGAACCGACTGGCTTGGCCACATGCAGAGCACTAGCCACCTCCATGCAACATATAGTGATCCAGCCCTAGTTTGGGAGTTTGGAGACCCAAGTAGTATTAGAGCCACTGTCCTCATGCAAATCCGGCAATATCTCTTAGGCTGCTTCTCTAAGCCTACTTCTTTACCTGAAAGGCAGAGGGATTAGAAGAGATGGTTTCTAAGGTACTCATTAGAAAGGCAGTTTAGTAGCTCGTGTTTCTTTGTTTTTCTGTCTTCTCTACTTCTCCCAGTCTCAGAAGAACAGGCATATGTCAAACAAAGTCATCTTCTTAGTCATTTATTGTATTAATTTGGTAGTAACGCCTTATAAAATAAGTAAATCCTTAATGACTGACTGTTAAGAATTTGTTCCCTCATGCCTTAAAATATTTAAATTACCCTAATCAGGGAAGTTTCCAATTTCTTTTTTTTTTTTTTTTTTAAAAGATGACCGGTAAGGGGATCTTAACCCTTGACTTGGTGTTGTCAGAACCACGCTCTCCCAAGTGAGCGAACCGGCCATCCCTATATAGGATCTGCACCAGCGGCCTTGGTGTTATCAGCACCACACACTCCCAAGTGAGCCACGGCCGGCCCCGAAGTTTCCAATTTCTAATTATTGTCTTCTCACAATAGTCAGATCTGGTTAAGTAGTAAATGTATGAACTTTTAAAATGCCCACCATCTTCTGATATCCAAGTTCTTGAAAGAGTTCAGTCATTGTTAGAGTGATCAGCAAAAGTAGCTGGAAAGAAGATGTCTTGTATTTTGCATCCTGTGATCCTAAGTGCGAACTATATTTTAAATTTGTTGGGGAAGTTAAAATTATTAAGGCATATTTGCCATATTTAATAAGAATTGCGTTCCAAGTGCTAGTGTATGGAATCCATCTTGATTACGTGGGTGATGGATCAGTTATAATTATTATCTATTGGCTGAATGAATGTTAAGAAAATGTGTAGGAGATTGTGATTTTTTTTCTGTCTCCTTCAGCTGGACTGTGGGATCCACCCTGGCCTGGAAGGAATGGATGCTCTTCCTTATATCGATTTAATTGACCCAGCTGAGATTGATCTCTTATTAATTAGTCAGTAAGTTTTTTCCTTTAATAACAACATTGTTTTCCAAGGACTTTTACTATCAAGATTATTCTTTACCAGATTTTGAGATTTTGGTTTTTTAAGAGTATTTTCTACTGGGAAGCATATTGTAAATATCTGAGTCTAAGCCAGCACTCCATATTGCCATCACAGGCTAGAGAAGTTTACTATGAAGAACTCACCTACCTCTAGAAGTAAGCCCAGTGAGTAAGCACTTTTCCAAGATACCTTCTTGGGGTCACTATTTTACCATGTTCTTCTATAAGAACTTCAGGGTTTTTTGGTGGCTGGCCAGTATGGGAAACTGAACCCTTGACCTTGGTGTTATCAAGAACTTCATTTATAAATAGTGACATGTTTCACCTTATTCCACAAAGTGTTTGTTATAATTCTGGCTATCAAGGATAGGTTTGGATATATCCTTCTTTCTTCTCTAATTATTCACTGATAAAGTTTTTTTGCTGTTTAAAAAAATACTTTGTGGGCAGAGCCCGTGGCACACTCGGGAGAGTGCAGTGCTGGGAGCGCGGCGACGCTCCTGCTGCGGGTTCGGATCCTATATAGGAATGGCCAGTGCACTCACTGGCTGAGTGCCGGTCACGAAAAAGGCAAAAAAAAAAAAAATGCTTTGTAACTTTTTTCCCACACTAAAACTGTGTGCATTATTTCTTCCCTCTGCACATACCTACTCCTGGTTTTCTGAAAGTGTCAGTATGTAATTATTATATAGAACTTTTTTGTACAGTGAGCAACAGTTTCATTACGTATAGGATTTGATGGATAATATTTTAAGTATTAACACAATGTCTGTTTATTTTTAAGTTTCCATTTGGATCACTGTGGTGCTTTGCCCTGGTTTCTTCAAAAGACAAGTTTCAAAGGAAGAACATTTATGACTCATGCCACAAAAGCTATTTATAGATGGCTTCTTTCAGATTATGTCAAAGTTAGGTAAGTTATTAGATTATATACATGCATTTGGCTCTGCATGATACATGCAGTTCAAGATTTGGACCATTTTGTGTTTTGAAATAAGGCGTTCTCATTTTATTCACAATGATGTCAGTAATTTAGTCATTTGTTAACAAGTCATTGAATACCTATTGTGTATCCAGCATCTTCCTGACATTAAAGTCTTAATATAGTTTTTAAATATAAGTAATATATCCTTTTAAAGTAATATATCCTTTTAAATCTTTGTAAAACTTACATGAGTTATAAGGTATGATAGAAATGATCTGTAAATAGTATTTCATAATTTTATTAAAATTTAAGACTAAATACATTATGCAGAGGTATTCTGAATTCTTATTTCAGATTATTAGATAAAAGAAAGTTGACTATCTTAAATGAAAAAGTTCTCTGGGGAAGTTCTTACCAGTTAAAAGAGGAACATCCACTACTCCAGCAGATATTTTGGAGCATTTTTCTGATACCAACATAAACTATTAACCTGCAAAAGTTGACTGTTTATTCCAAGGGTAGCTAAAATACTGTTTGTTATTTTTTCTTATGTAAATACAGAGAAATGGAAAAGTTATCCTTAGTAATAGCAATACCAGTTTACACTTAAATAATGCTTACCACATGCCAGGCACAGTTCTCAGTTCTTAATATATGACTCTATAAACTCATTTAATCTTCACACTAATTCATGATGCATTTTACAGATGATGAAACTGAGGCACAGAGAGATTTTTGCCTAAAGTAGTCGTTGTAAGAGACAGCTGGAATTTTAACTTAAAGCAGTATGGCTCCAGAGTCTGTGTCCTTCACCACTAATCTCTCTTGCTTTTTTGGAAGTATATTAACATATTTTTCAGCAGAAAAGTTATGCTAGACTTTTTAGAGAAATTTTTTCATATCCCATCGTAAGACTGTTCAATATATGTTAATGTGTTGTATCTCTCAGGAGTATTTGAGGCGGAGAAAAGATTAAGAAATATTATCCTACAGAATGCTTTGTCTTAATTTACTATTTGTTTTACTTAAAATCAAGAGTACATTGAGCTTACTTAAAATCAAGCTTTGTAGCTATGCATGCTAAACATTTTTATCATAATTGCAGAGTAGAAAAATACACAAAATGTCTTAAGAGATTCAAAATAGCATAATCCATACAGTATATTTTTAAGAAATATCTTCGTGGATATGTTGTCCACAGACAATCTATTTAGTTCAAAGACTTTTTTAAAAATCTTACTCTTAATTCTCTTTGTTGGCATCTTTCAAAATTCAGTAACATATCAGCAGATGACATGCTGTATACTGAGACAGATTTGGAAGAAAGCATGGATAAAATTGAAACTATCAACTTTCACGAAGTTAAGGAAGTTGCAGGAATCAAGTTTTGGTGTTACCACGCAGGCCACGTTCTAGGAGCTGCCATGTTCATGATTGAGATTGCGGGTGTCAAGGTACTTTCTAGCTCTGATACTTTTCTCCCTACAAGAAATCAGTGCAGAGCTTTTGCCACAAGGTAGTATTTAAAAAAATTCCCTAACTTGCAAAGTGTTGAAACACTGAACCGTAACATGAAAATAAAGATCATGCTTTTTCCTTTTAAATATCATAGTTCCTACCTCCATTATAATACTTTCTATCAAGACTGAGAAAAGAGTAAGTTCCCCAGCACACCATAGACTTAATTCCTTTTCAGTGCCCTTTAGAAAACTGGTTAGAGAAGGGCTGCCTTTGTGGCTACATCTATTTAAAATTGAAACATGATTTGGTACTCATAGATAGACCCCTAAGCAGGAGACTATAGGAGTGAAGGAAGTGAATTAGGAAGGATATTTGTAACCAACCTTGATGGAAAAGTGGAATAGAAGTCTCAAATGTCTAAAAACCGGGGTGGACTAACAGGTTTTTAGACTCTAGAGCAGCAGTTCCACACTCTGGCTGTACATTAGAATAACTTAGAGAGCTTTTAAAAAATACATGTTGAATCAAAATCTGAAGGTGTGACTTTGGCCTTTTTCTCTTTAAATATTCTAGGTGATTCGAATGTACAGCCAGAATTGAGAACCAATGCTATAGTGTAATATTGTCCAAATTTTTTTACAGCTGCTCATGTATTTGAAAATTGTATGCATTGAGTTGTACAGTATATCACTAAACCACTTATTCTTGCAGTTTGCTCTGGGGTACACACATGAAAAAACAGGAAATAGCATGAATGCAGGTCTGATATTCTCATTTGGAATTTGATACATACCCTCCTACGATTTTATCTTCCATTTTAGACAGTGCTCTCGTGTGCCTCAGTAGATTCCTTTCCTTACCAGCATACCCTTTTTCTCTAAGAAGTTCAGAGCACTTCTCAAGTTTATTAATGTATAGGTTATCTTTGTGGGATGAATCAGGGAATATATTATTGCCATTAATTAGATCAAATAATTGAAACACTGGATGGTTTAGTGACTTAAATGACACATTTTGAATTAGACACAAGCATTGCATCTAAATTTCATTAGTTGTAGGCTATTTTTTTTATTTATTTAACTTTACTTTTAGATTTCATGAACTTAATATATTCACTAGCAAAATGAAGCCTTCCCCAAATCTTAACTTTTTCACAGCTTTTGTACACAGGTGATTTCTCAAGACAAGAAGACAGGCACTTAATGGCAGCTGAAATTCCTAATATTAAACCTGATATTCTTATCATTGTAAGTATTAATGTACTGTATTGTAATTACTGTAATATAAGCAGAATTTTTTCTAGTGGAAGAAAGATATGATCTGACTTTCATAATATGTCATTGGATGTAAACTTATTTTTTTAGTATAAAAAAATTTTTTTTGGCTTCTCTTTGTAGTACAGTTCCCCTTTCTTGCTGTTAAGTGTATTAAGACTCGTCTAATATCAGAGGCGCTAGGCTGTCTCTGGGCAGGATGTTTTGTACTGGGTATGCTCCTTCCCCATCTCCTAAATATTATTGTCTGGGGAGTTACCCCAGATTTGTAGAAAAACATCTTAAGGGTTGTTTTAGAAGTGGTGTGGCCCCACTGCCTTGGCCATGGTGACTATCTTTTGGCCTTTAGTACATGCACTTGTCACATTATTCATCTTTATATGTCCTGTCTGCTTACTAGGTTGCAAGTACCAGAAGAATAAGAAAAATGACCTGTGTAGGAAAGCTCTTTTTGGAAGACTGGAGGACACACAAGTCAATAAATGTGTGTTGGTGACGATGTCAGGGATTGAGGGAGAGATCTTTTGAGCCTGTGATACATATATAAGAACATCAAGTGTATTTGTTCAAGGCAGAAGAGCTGCCTGTTTCTCCCCCACCACCTACAGGATCCCCCAGCTGCCCAAAAATGAGGGGCCACTGCATATTGCTGTCCATAGCAACGTGTTATGAGTGGAATAGATTCAACTCAGCTTGAGGTATACCCAGCATATAAACTGACCTTAATTTAAGGGAGGATTTGTTTTTTTAACTTCAGAAAAAGGTAGCCATTTTCATGATATCTGGTACTTTAGAGCAATACTTCTCAAACTTTAATGTGCTTATGAATCATCTGGTGATATTGTCAAAATACAAATTCTGAGTCACTGAGTCTAGACTAGGGCCTGAGCTTCTGTACTTATTAGAAGCTCCCAGGGGATGCCAGTGCCGCTGGTCAGTGGACCAAACACAATAAGGCTTTAGGGGATATTCTCAAACAGAGGTATAAGAAACAAAACCTGTATCAGAGGTGAGAGAAATATCCCCCACCCCCCATGGAAAGCAAAATGGTTTTAAAAAACAAAAGACATAGCAAAATTATCTTGAGGGGAAAAGATACATTTGGAGATTTTTGGACTATTTCCTGATTCCATTTTCTAAAAAGTTCTTATTACTTAGATCTGAACTCTAATGTTCTTATCTGTTCTTCTTTCCAATTAATATCATAACAATATGTATTCAAGTAAATGACATGTTAATGGAGGAATGAATCACTTTGCCTCAGCAGTTCATTGATATTTAACTTTTGAATTCTTTGGGGATCATTGATCTTGGTCTCACACTTCTAATGTGTTATTTAGGAATCTACTTATGGGACCCATATTCATGAGAAACGTGAAGAGCGAGAAGCAAGATTCTGCAACACTGTCCACGATATTGTAAACAGAGGGGGCAGGGGTCTCATTCCTGTCTTTGCTCTTGGAAGGGCTCAGGAGCTGCTCTTGATTCTGGGTATGTCATTTCCTTTTTATTTGTGAGATTGTCAAAATCTTAAATTCATTTTATTAAGATAATAACTTGGCCCCAGATAAGTCATTTCACCTTTCTGGACTCATTTCTTCATTGAAAATAGAGATTAGGTGCTAGTAAGAGCCCAGGGAAACAGCAACTCTTACGCACTGCTGCTGGGAATGTCAGTAGGCGTGACCTTTCTGGTTGCCATCAGCATCAGAAGTCTTAAAATCTGCATACTCTTTGACCAGCAGTTGACTTCTGGGAAATAAATGAGATGCATGGGAAACTTTGTCAGTACGGGTATTCATCATTTTCTTATTTTTAAAGAAATAAATCATGTCAGTAAATATCACATTATAGAAAAATATGTTGCAGATGAATAAATTACATACTTTCATATAATATATTAAGAAGACCAAAAAAATAGGGTTCAAAATTGTGGGTACTCCAGTCCTAGTTAGGTGAAAACTACACACATAAATAACTGGAAAGATAATAAATCTGAACAGTGGGAAAGTAGACGATTTCTTTTTTGTTTTCTGCTTTTTTCCATTTTCTAAATACTTCAATGAACATGTGTAACTTTTTGTGTTAAGAGGAACAATGAATGCCACTTTTTAGCATAGATTTGTACTTACTGAGCCCTCCTAATCTAAACATTCTTTGATTCTACTTGGGGAAAGCACTCTTCTTAATAAATAATAGGTGCTTTGTATGTCTGTAGCTTCAATGTGGAGAACTGGAGATGACTGCATGTTAAGCTCTTACTCTCGGTTCTGCCATCTGTGATGATGAGGACAAATAGTGTTTCTGCTGCACTAAAAAGGAAAACAAGGAGAGATGAAAGAAATGACCCAGATCAAAAGCAAATCTGTAACAGAAACAGGACTTTCTAGAAGCTAAATTTTCTAAATCCTAATCCAATCCAATCTTCTTTTGATCCTGATTGGTCCTTCTTTCTAACTGCAAATCAAATTAGTCCTTACAAGTCTTGAAATGAAATCTTCATAACCAGTAATATGAAGAGCAGAGGAAACTAGGAAGGTGAAATCATGTTGTCACCATCAAACTGGGTTGCCGATTTAGCAAAAAAGAATACAGGTCATCCAATTAAATATTAATTTCAGATAAATAATGAATAACAATTTAGCATAAGTGACCCTGTATTTAATATATATTCTTGTACTAAAAATTTTTTATTGTTTATCTGATATTCAAGTTTAAGTGGGTGTTTGGTATTTTTATCTGGCAACCCTACCATCAAAGCACATAGTATGATTCTTTTCATGAACCAAGACTGCTCTATGCAATTGGTCACCCCTTTTCCTTAAATTCACCCTTATAGTATAATAGAAGGAGGACAGCCATTCAGATCACTGGATTCAAATCTCATTTATGTTCTAGCCATATGACCTTGGGCAAGTTATCAACTTTTTTTTTTAATATTCAAAGTTTATTTATAAAAATATACACCAACAAAACAGGAAATTATAATGTGAAATTGGGATATAATCTGCTTTACACAGTAATTAAGAAATCACAAAATTATATGTTGAAAACTTTGACACCAGTAAAAATTTAATTACATCTAAGAAAACGTGAACAGAGTAAATAAGAGGAGAAAGCAGAAAATATATTTGTAGCTGGGCCAGCCCGTGGCTCACTCAGGAGAGTGTGGTGCTGATAACACCAAGGCCATGGGTTCGGATCCCGTATAAGGATGGCCAGTTAGCTCACTGAGTGAGCATGGTGCTGACAACACCAAGTCAAGGGTTAAGATCCCCTTACCAGTCATCTTTTTAAAAAGTATATATATATATATATTTGTAGCATGCATGACAGAAAAAGTCCCTGTCCTTATATAGAATTATCATTTCTACATCAAGTAGGAAAATAACATTCCCACACTATTCAAACTTTTTTTAGCTTCCATTTCCTAATCTATAAGATGAAGATAAATCTTCACAAACTTGTCTTGAAAATTAGAAATGATAAATGTAAATTACATGCTAGACATTTAGTACATTTCCTAAATGCACATGCACCTAAAAGAATAGTGATGTCTTTTGGCCATACTACCTTTTTAAAATTTTAGGATTTAGTGAAGGTTTTTCCTTAAAATAAGTCTTATTTTGAAGATAAATTTCCTGTTGCATTTATTAATTATCAGATACTGTTTGGTTATTAGTTTTTTAAAAAATACAATAATAGAATAATATGACTTTTTGAGTATTCAAAATCAGTTTAATTCTTTTGGCAGTTCTGTTTTATAGTTATCAAACAGTTCATAAGTCTGTTTGAAATATTAATAATACATTTTAATTTAAAACCATTATAGAATTTAATGTCTTGCTGGGCTAATAAGTTATGGTCTACTATTCAGTATAAACTTATGCTGAATCATTTTAAAAAGCTTTTATATCCATGGACTACGATCATAGCATTCTTTTTCAGGTCATGCACTAGTATTTAGAAGTAAGTTTTGGATTTGTGAATTTTAAGTTAGTGAGGACAAGATTAATTTTTCTTAAACTCTTTAAAATATAGTTATGTGCTTTAATTTATATCTTGGTTGCTTGGATTTTTAAAAATTAATTATGTATATCATTTATTATTTGCGAACTATTTATCCCTCATAACAAAGTGTTTGTTTCTTGTACAATCTCTCTAGATGAGTACTGGCAGAATCACCCAGAACTGCATGATATTCCAATATACTATGCATCATCTTTGGCCAAGAAATGTATGGCAGTGTATCAGACATATGTAAATGCCATGAATGACAAAATCCGCAAACAGATCAACATCAATAATCCATTTGTTTTCAAACACATTAGTAACCTCAAGGTGAGTGCTTGTGAAAGAAAGACAGACAAGGATGGATGAAACACAGACCAGTCAGTCGTAGGAAGTGCCTGTAGTTGATTCTGTGGCTGAATCCCTCTTGCTGAAGTCTTACCTTTTATGCAGAAGTCATCATTTTTTCTGTAGGAAATAACTCCAGCAACTGGCATTCTTTCTTTGCTTGAACATATTTTGTCACTTGCTCCAAGTCTCCATATGTTCACAGTATTTCCAGTTGCTAAATAGCTTGGATCTCTTTTGCCACAGGAATAAAAAGTCCTAACGTAACGAGAAAAATATTTTGTATTGCATACTAAGTTTCTCTATTCTCACTCAGACCTAATCATCTTTTTGATTGGTGCTGCAAATTTTATATGTGAAAATTTTGATATGTTTACTTTTCTAGAACATACAATAAAATCTGATTTGATTTTTTAAATGTATTGCTTCATTCAAAGTGATGCTTTAATCATAATAAAATAAGGTCCAAAATACTCGTTATAAGTGGTCTTCTAGTTTATAAATAAGCGTTGTTTGTAAAGTATATTTTTTAAGTTAATTGCTTAAGAATTAGAGCCACATTTTCCCTAGAAACAATGTTAAACCATTTGATTTCCAGGCCAGCTCAAAATATTCATGAAGTATGCAAAGCCATTGTGAGTCTTTGGAAACATTCTTTTTGAGTTCTATCTTGCATGCGTAGAAACCCATTTGATTCTTCCTTTTACTTTTCTGCCTGCCTGCTAGGCACTGAAAAGGGTTGTAATGGTCCTTTAGCTACAAGTAGAAGATTTTAAAGATCAATGTGAACTTTCTGCATTTTATCACTTTATTTTTCTGTCATTCCTAGCCTAAACTGTTTAGAAACTTGGCAATTGGATTTAAAATGTTTACCAGTCTTGTCAAGGCCTTTCAGTAGTATGATTAATCTTTTACCTAGCTTTTTGTTATTCTTTAAAAATAAAGAATGCTTTGTCAAACCATGGTAGTTAATGTGCTTTTGCATTTCCTTTTCTCTCTTAGAGCATGGATCATTTTGATGACATTGGTCCCAGTGTTGTAATGGCCTCCCCAGGCATGATGCAAAGTGGCTTATCCAGAGAGTTATTTGAAAGCTGGTGTACTGATAAGAGGAACGGCGTCATTATCGCAGGGTACTGTGTAGAAGGAACACTGGCCAAGGTCAGTTATAGTCTTAGGCTAGTGCATTATTCCTAATCAAAATTGCAGAGGTAGCAGTATCCTCACAGGTTTTCCACTAAAGTAGTTCTTTAAATAATACAAGTTTTTTTTTTTTTTGTTTGTTTTTTTTTTGTGACCGGCACTCAGCCAGTGAGTGCACTGGTCAGTCTTATATAGGATCCGAACCCGCGGCGGGAGCGTCGCCGCGCTGCCAGCGCAGCACTCTACCAAGTGCGCCACGGGCTCGGCCCTAAATAATACAAGTTTTGATTTCAACAAATGAAGGTAGAAATAGGTAGCTAAAGATGTTTGCAGGATGAGGAATTATGCAGATGCTGGATGGCATAACAGGATCCATAGGTGACTGGTATACACATTAAGGTTTCAGTAGTGCTCATCTGCTTGGAAGTAAAAAAGAAAAAAATGGATAGGGACCTATTTGAGACCAACACATTAATACCTTCATTGGTAAAGAAGAGGTTTACTAATACATATTCTCTTAAAAGCTATGAAACGTGTTTGGGTTGACTGCACATCTTCCTATTGGCATAGAACAGTTGATGTTAGCACTTAGGAAGTAGGCATTGCAGAAAATATGTGCAAATCTTTAGAGGCAATTTCTGAATGTCCAAACATCATGTTCTCATCCTTTTACCATTAACATATATTTTATTTTTAAAAATATAATGTGGGGCTGGCTGGTTACCAGCCAGATGGTTAGAGCATGGTGTTATAACACCAAGGTCAAGGGTTTGTATCCCCATACCAGCCAGCTGCCCCCCCCCCAAAAAAAAATATATGTATTACATATATATATATATACACACACACAATATATATAAATATATGTATTTTTTATATGATTTATGATTCCTTATTTTGATCATTTTATTACTTTACCTTATTCTATAAAGTCCTTTACAGACAATATTGACCAGGTATTTAAAGTAGGTTTCCAGAATACAGATGTATCTGTCCTTTATACAAATCCTTATATCTGGTAAGTGACTTTTTAGAGCAGAAGAATTGGGAATACAAGTCTGTCTTTTTAATCATAAGAGTTAACAGTTTTCACTGCCACTATTCCAAATACATTGAGTTTTAGTTAATCTGCTTACTTTTTTCATTAAATGCTTGCTTGGTCAAGAAAATGAGTATTTGATATTTACTAAGTCAATAGTGTTAGAATGATTTTTTGTGCTGAAGGTTCTAAATGTAACATAAGAGTTTATGGCTATGTGAAAAAATGGAAATGTACCTTTTCTTTTTTTATTGGATAGTTTATTTATTTATTTTTCTTTGTTTTTAATAGCATATCATGTCTGAACCTGAAGAAATCACTACCATGTCTGGACAGAAGTTACCACTGAAAATGTCTGTTGATTACATTTCTTTCTCTGCTCACACCGATTACCAGCAGACCAGTGAATTTATTCGTGCTTTGAAACCGCCTCATGTGGTTAGTCTGTGCATTTGATTTACAGTATTAAAGGGGAAAAAGCATACACAAGAAACCATTCAGCAGCCAGTTCACAAGCATCACCTTCTGTTAATGTGTCAGTTTATGAACAGAGCATTTGCACTTGCACTTGGATTGGACCTTTAAAGCTCCCCTTTGAGTTAGGCAAGCTGGACACTTTAATTTTCTCCCTCTTATTCAGATCTACCGATCCCAATTTTGTGTTCTTTCTATTATTTTCTGCTGCCTCCATGATAACTTAAGAGCACAAGCTTTGGACTGTGACTGCTTGTTTTGAATCCCACCTCCATCCCTTACATGCTGTGTAACCTGGGTAAGTTATTTAACCTCTCTGTACCTCATTTGTAAATAGGGATAATAATACCTTATAAGGTTATTGTGAGGACTAAATAAGAGAACATACATCTAAAGCAGTTAATACAATGCCTGGCACATAGTAAATACTTCTGATATTATTATTAAATAGGCACTGCAAGGATAATTTGAACAGAGGAGAAAGGCAAGTTATATAATAGAAAAAGTTTGATTTAAATAGATATGAAGCACCTTTACATAGTTCCTTATTAGTATGACTTGTTTATATTTTAGGTTTCATGTAATTATAAAAGTAACAGGTACATATTTTGGTGGGATTGGGAACAGAAATAAGCTGAAAAAAATATGTACTTTTTCTTTAATTTTTACTTTTTTAATTGATACATAATACATGTATAGAATGTGTAATGATCAAATCAGGGTAATTGGGATTTCCATCACCTCAAACATTTATCATTTCTTTGTGTTAGGAATATACAAAATTCTCTTTTCTAGCTATTTTGAAATATACAAAAAATTGCTGTTGACTGTAGTCACTTGACTGTGCTGTAGAACACTAGAACTCACTCTTATTCCTCGTACCTAACCGTAATTTCGTACCCGTTAACCGAGCTCTCCCCATCCTCCTGCTCCTCTGACACTTCCCAGCCTCTGGTACCTTCTCTGCCCTTTCCTTCTGTGAGGTCAGCCTTTTTAGTATGAGTAAGGACAGGTGATATTTGTCTTTCTGTGCCTGGCGTGTTCCACTTTGCATAAGGTCCTCCAGGCTTATCCATGTTGCCGCAGATGACAGGGATTTCATTCCTTTCTATGGCTGATGATATTCCACTGTGGATATATATGTATCACATTTTCTTTATGCATTCATCCATTGACAGTACTTAGGTTGATTTCATATCTTAGCTATTGTGAAGAGTGTTGCAGTAAACATGGGAGTGCAGATATCTCTTTGACATACTGATTTCCCTTCCTTTGGATATATATCCAGTAGTAGGATTGCTGGGTCATATGGTATTTCTATTTTTAGTTTTTTGAGGAACTTTCATCCTGTTTCCCATAATGGCTATACTAATTTACAGACCCACCAGAGTGCACAAGGATTCTCTTTAATCTTCATCTATGCTTGTTATCGCTTGCCTTTTTGATAAAAGTTATCCCAGCAGGTGTGAGATGATTGTGGTTCTAATTTGCATTTCTCTGATAATTAGTGATGTTAAGCATTTTTTCATGTACCTGTTGAGCATTTTTATGCCTTTTTTTGAGAAATGCCTATTCAGTTCATTTGTCCATTTTTAAAATGGGTTATTTGTTTTCTTGCTATTAAGTTGTTTGAATTCTTTATTTGTTTTGGATATTCACCTCTAATCAGATGTATGGTTTGTAAATATTTTTCTCAATCTGTAAATTATCTCTTCACTCTGTTGATTGTTTTCTCTTCTGTGCAGAAGCTTTTTAGTTTGATATGTTCCCATCTGTCTATGTTTGCTTTTGTGCCTGTGCTTTTGAGGTCTTACCCAAAATATCTTTACCTAAAGTCAGTGTCTTGAAGTATTTCCCCAATGTTTTCTTCTAGTAGTTTCATTATTCAGGTCTTACATTTAAGTGTTTAATCTATTTTGGGTTGATTTTTTTATATGGTGAAAGATAAGGGTCTAGTTTTATTCTTCTGCATGTGGATATCTAGTTTTCCCAGCACCATTTATTGAAAAGTCTGTCCTTTCCCCAATGTATGTTCTTCGCTTTGTCAGAAATGAGTAAGTTGACTATAAATGTGTGGATATATTTCTGGGTTCTCTATTCTGCACCTTTGGTCTATGTATCTATTTTTATGCCAGTGTACTGTGCTGTTTGGGTTACTATAGCTCTGTAGTGTGTTTTGAAGTTAGGTAGTGTGATGCCTCCAGCTTTGTTCTTTTTGCTCAGTATTGCTTTGTCCATTCAGGGTCTTTTGTGGTTCCTTACAAATTTTAGGATTGTTTTTTCTATTTCTGTGAAGAATGTCGTTGGTATTTTAATAAGGATTGCATTGAGTCTCTAGATTGCTTTGGGTAGTATGGCATTTTAACAATATCAATTCTTCCAATCCATGAACATGGGATATCTTTCCATTTTTGTGTGTCCTCTTCAATTTCTTTTATCAGTGTTTTATGGTTTTCATTGTAGAGATCTTTCACCTCTTTGGTTAAATTCCTAGGTTTTTTTGTTGGGTTGGTTTTTTTTTTTTTTTTTTTTTTAGCCTATTACAATTGGGATTGTTTTCTTGATTTCGTTTTTAGATTATTATTGGCAGAAACACTACTGATTTTTATTTGCTAATTTTGCATCCTGAAACTTTACTGAATTAATTTATCAGTTCTAACAGTTTTTTAGTGGAGTCTTCAGGTTTTTCTAATTATGAGATGTCATCTGCAAACAGGGACAGTTTGACTTCTTCCTTTCCAATTTGGATGCCCTTTATTTCTCTTGCCTAATTGCTCAGCTAGGATTTCCAAAATATGTATTTTGGGGCTGGCTGGTTAGCTCAGTCAGTTGGAGCATGGTGCTGATAACACCAAAGTTCAGGGTTCAATCCCATACTGGCCAGCTGCCCCCCCAAAACAAAACAAAACAAGATGTATTTTTAATTAGAAAAACACTTATAAAACGTGTCTGTAGAAAATAGATGAAGTACCCCTTCTGAATATATTGAAAAGTAGTTTAGAGGAAATGGCCTTTTGTTAGTGTTTGTTTAATGTTTAAATGTGGGTTTTTTTGCTTTTTCTTTTCTTTTTGGCGGCTGGCTACCACAGGGTTCCAAACCCTTGACCTTGGTGTTATAACACCATGCTATAACCAACTAAGCTAACCAGCCAGCCACCAAAAATCAAAAGGAATCATGCAATACTTACCATGATGTTTTCAGAGTTCATCCATGTTGTAGCATGTATCAGAACATAATGCCTTTTTATGGCTGAATAATATTCCATTGTATGAATAGCACATTTTGTTTATGCATTCATCTATGAATGGACACTTGGGTTGTTTCACCTTTTGGCTAAAGTGGTCTTGTTACGGTTTTGATTTTCATTTCCCTAATGACTAATGATGTTAAGCATCTTTTCATTATTATTAGTTTCTGAGTTCTTTCTAGCATGATCATCCTCAGAGATATTTGCCACTGGCCCTTAATGAGCAGGTTCTTTGATGGAGAAAATCACTCACCTACTTCCTAACATCATAGCATGTAGAGTTTAGTTACAGTGTGGGTTCATTTTGGGTGTTTTCTGGTGTATGTAGTTTATGGACATTCCCTCAGATTTTTAAGCCAGGGAGGGAAAGTT
Source organism: Cynocephalus volans (assembly GCF_027409185.1). Taxonomy (NCBI): domain Eukaryota; kingdom Metazoa; phylum Chordata; class Mammalia; order Dermoptera; family Cynocephalidae; genus Cynocephalus; species Cynocephalus volans. Next base: position 9,635,882 of record NC_084473.1, read on the forward strand.
ATATTGCTTTTTCTCTGTGATATTACCACCTCATTCTCAGTCCAATTCATCTCATCACTCTCCAGGTTCTATCTCTGCTGACAATTTAAACTCCTGGGTTGAACTTGATGTTTACCTTCCTCCAATAGCCAGCTTTAACCAAAATATATCTACATGATAAAATTGTAATCCTAGTAGTGTTGGTGGCAGTAATTAATAATTGCTAGCATTTATTGAGTATTTACCATGAGCCAGGTACTGTACTAGTGTTTTACATGAATCGACTTGCTTAATCTTAACAACCAACAGCTGTTTCATAGATGAGGAAACTGTGATGTTAAGTAACTTGGTCAAGGTTACACAGCTAGTTAGTGGCTGTGTCAGGATTTGTGCTCAGACAGCCCGACCCAGGTTTCACCACTAGGCAAAAAGCCTCTGCCTAGTACTGATGCTTCCCTTAACCAGACAGAAAGCTATCTACTACTAGTCTGTAGGCTAAGAATGATCTGTCCTATAAAGTAGAGGTTATAAAAGTGAACAGAAAAAGACTGATAGCTAATGCAATAGTCGTATATACCCCCCTATAATGTTTCATTTGGTTCTGAAATATTTTATTTGATACTGCTTTAATAAACAAGGAAATATCAGAAGTCACTTTCTTTTCCTTCACAGAAAGCTTCTTTTATAAGTCTTATATGAAGAAATCTAAAGAAATCTATGGTTGCTTTCTGAGATAGCAGGAGCAGCAATAGTATTATGCAAGAATCATATGCATTTAAAGCTGATGGAGATTATAGAAGTCACGTGGTCCAGCTCTTTAGCAGTGTGAACATAGAAGCATAGAAACATAGGAAAACGTGTATCTCATTAGTGGCAAAGACTGGAATAGGAAAGAAGTTTCTTTACTCTCTTGAAATAGTTCCACGTAAGGATCTTTTAAAGCTGCACAGAATGAAGATGTTACAAGTTTGATTGGCTGGAGGTCCTTAAAAGTAGTAAAGTTTCATGACTTCAAGTATGTCTCTGTTTTATGTATTTAACTAATTCAGATAAGGGTCATCATTAATCTGAACGAAGGATATTTCCCTATGCTTCTATCAAAATTTATCCTGTGTAGATTTTAGTCCATGGAGAACAGAACGAAATGGCCAGATTAAAAGCAGCACTGATTCGAGAATATGAAGATAATGACGAAGTTCACATAGAGGTTCATAATCCTCGGAATACAGAAGCAGTGACCTTAAACTTCAGAGGAGAAAAACTAGCCAAGGTAAAAGGTTATGGTTTCTAATCCTATCCATGTTTTTTCTTCAGGGAAGAATATACGACTTAAGAAATAGATCTCCTTTAATCAAATCAAGATAATGTGCTTATTGCTGTCTAATTAGTATATTACGAGAATTTTATCCTTATGCTTTTTAGGCTTCTTCTGGTTCTAATTTGTTTCTTCAGATGGAGAATTTACAGATAGATTAGGTTTCAATGCAGTTGGATCTGTTAGCTTGTTAATCCATATCCTCACTTTTTCTTCCTGTGTTTGAGGGTAAACAAATGTTTATTGCTATATCCAATACAGTATTGTGTCCACCTCTTCTTTCTCCCTAAGAATCTAAAGATAGGCCTATATCTCTAAACATGTAAGTTTGCGTGGATATGACAGAATATATAAATCGTCTTTTTAAGAATTAATAATTTTTGATAGTGAAATATAATATTTTCAGAATTTAAAATTGAAATAGTTAAGAAAAACCTTATCTGGGATTTTAGAGTTGTGCTATAAGAAGTCTCCATTTTTACTTCTGTTGATCAAAACTCTTTTTAAGGGCTGGCCCGTGGCTCACTTGCGAGAACATGGTGCTGACAACAGCAAGTCAAGGGTTAAGATCCCCTTACCAGTCATCTTTTAAAAAAAAAAAAAAAAAACAATTGGTTTAAGATACTTCTAAGAGGAACTTTTTAATAATTTATTTAAGGTTTTAAATATCAGATATGTATTAATGTGCAACCTTACAACATCTTTTCAGTGTATAATAAGCTAGACATGAAGAAGCTAATCGACTAATATCCTTTCTTGTGGTTGAATTTAAGGAAAAAAAGAAATTAACAAAATATAAGATGTGAGGTTTTATTGCCAAAGAAGAGCCAGTGATTACTCCTGAGTCTCACTGTTCACAGAACTTTTCAGGGGCCAATTTAATAGTATTTTTCTTATACCTGTAGAAAAATACAATCTAGGGTTGTATTTCCCTACTTCTGCTGGTTAGGCAAAGCTGAGTTTTTTTTTTTTTTTTTTTTTTTTTAAAGATGACCGGTAAGGGGATCTGAACCCGTGGCCTTGGTGTTATCAGCACCACACTCTCCCAAGTGAGCCACGGGCTGGCTCCAAAGCTGAGTTTGTTATTAGATAGAGTGTTGTTATGTTTTTCAGCCCTAATTTCACTTATTTAAAATCTCTAGCTTAATATCGAATATACTAATTATCCTGATTTGAGCATCACATATTGCAAATAGATACTGATATGCAACCCTGTACCCCACAGACATGTACAGTCAATTATGTTTCAATAAAATTAATTAATAAAAAAGTAAAATCACTAGCTTTAGTTTTATTTTTTCCTCAAGTATGACATCACCATGTTAAAAATCATTCTGCCAGGAGCAAAGCTCCTTTTCATAAAGAGATTTAAAGAGAAAATAACCTTAAGAAATCATGTGAAACCATAATCCTCTCCATGTATAGTTAAGAACAAATGTATCACTGCCTGGGTACTGTTTGCCCTGACCTGATTAAAGATAAATAGGTATGAAATATGCTGCCTTTATCCCCTCGAGTTCATTTATTTTTAACTGAGAGAAGTTATATTTAAGAATAGTGGGTTTCATGTTTGTAACATTTTTGTTTTTATTTGTTTTGGAACAGTAGTTACTCCGTTCTCTTAACAATGCTTCCCCTCAGTGTATTATCTCATCCATACCCACCTTTATTGGGCTTTTTCTTCAAAGGTGCTGCTGCTTTTAGTGTTAGGTTTGGCACAGCCTCCCACCTTTGCATGAGTAGAGCTCACTCTGTGCAAGTTGATAACCAGCCTGGGGGGCGCATGTCTGCTACACTGTAGTGCTGAGAGCTTTCTTAAGCCCAGTAGTAGGCTCACGTGGTTGTTGAACTGACTGGAACTGAACTGAACCTAGCTGTTCTTGCCAGCTCTTCCCCTATGACTCTTCCCTTTGATATCTTGGTAGTCTTGTTATTGCCATGGTGGTAGAGGTACAAAACATTTTATATTTTTCACAGTTGTATTTATACATTGTTTTCATAGTTAAGATATCTGATAGTCATCATTATGGTTGAATGCCTGAATACTGCATTTTACAACATTCTATTTTCTTCTATTTTTTTGTTGCTGTTGCTGTTTTCAATAGGTCATGGGCTTTTTAGCAGACAAAAAACCAGAACAAGGACAGCGGGTCTCAGGAATCCTTGTTAAAAGAAACTTTAATTATCACATACTTTCTCCTTGTGACCTGTCCAGTAAGTTTACTATTAAATGTCAAATAAAAGTTTATCTTAGCATTTAAAGAAAATCAGTGAAAACTACTCTAAACTTAATGGCCACGTTTTAATAACAACCAAATAATGAAATAGGAATAGGTGAAATTAGCTTTTTGGGGTAAAAAAAATCTTCCTTGAACTACTAAGACATTTAAATTATTTGTGAAATTAAATGGAGTATTTATGTTTTTATTTTCTGAAGTAACTTTGGACTCCTCAGATAAGCATTTTGTTTTTTATGACCTGTAGTTTTTCGTTATTTGCTAGGCCTTTCTATTCTACGCCATTCCGAAAGAATGGTCAGGAGTAGGGAACAAAACTTTCATAATTTCTTTAAAAGGGAAAAATAACTAATGTAAAATGTAATTTTTTAAAATTTTTATTATTTATTTATTTTTTTATAAAAGATGGCCGGTAAGGGAATCTTCACCCTTGACTTGGTGTTGTCAGCACCGCGCTCTTCCAAGTGAGTGAACCGGCCATCCCTATATAGGGATCTGAACCCATGGCCTTGGTGTTATCAGCACCACACTCTCCCAAGTGAGCCACGGGCCAGCCCTAAAATGTAATTTTTTCATTGCATTGAAACTTTCTCTTATCATCCAAATAAAGTAACACCACCTATATAGCTGAAGTATGTAGTATACATAAATTGAAGGTCATTATAGAGAAAAATGAAAATTTGCATAAAGCTAAATAGGATTATATTTAAGTTTGTAAATTGCTTCTTTTCCAAAATTTATAAACATTTCCATGTGAGTTCTGTGTCTGTGTAAATGCTAAACCTTCAATAAGTACGGTAATTACTTTCCCAATAAATATTGTATTATCTTTAAGTATATACTATGCTTGATTTTATTTATATAGTGCTAATAAATTATAAGTGCTTTATGAAAGAGTAAGAAACAGCACCAGCATTTAGGATTTATCTGTGAGGTAGGCGACTGTCAGCTTTCAGACCATCACACATTAGTATATAATTTGTTCCTCCATTTAGCAGTTACTGCTCTTACTCTTACGCCAGGCTTTGGGCTAGGTGCTGGGGGACTAAAGACATACTTAGTAACACAGTTCCAGTCCTTGAAAGCTCAGTCTACTGAGGGAAGCAGTCGAGGGAAGCGCTCGTTGCAGTATTGCCCAGTGACACGTAGAGGTGTGCGGGAAGTGCGTGAGGAGAGACTGGGCCTAGAGAGTTGGGATGAGCTTTGTAGATCAGCCAGCGCTTGTGCTAGGTGGTGAGAGATTCTTAGGAGTTCACAAGCAGAAAAGAAGGCAGATGACAGCTGGCCTGCTGGCTCACAGACATCCAAGAACCTGGTGTGTTCAGGGAATGAGGCTGGAGCAGAAGTCAACTGGGGTGAGGGGCATAGGGAGACAAGCGGGGCAGGCGGTATGGGACTGAGTTAAGGAGCACCTTGTTAGCTTTCTGAAAAACCTGTTCTCATCTACTTTGCTTTTACTTCACTCTTTACTCCTGGTATGTGTTTGCAAATTGTATTTTGTGGGACTAGTATTATTTCTCAAAGTATATTTATTCTCATTTTCTCTTCAGATTATACCGACTTGGCCATGAGCACTGTGAAACAGACCCAAGCTATTCCATATACTGGTCCCTTTAATTTGCTCTATTACCAGCTACAGAAATTGACAGGTGTGTGTGTTTATTGAAATTTATTTGTTTTCTGTTTTTTTTGTGTATTAATGGGGCAATGACTAAATTAAAAGGTGTGGACTCTCTCTAATAAAGCAAAAGCACTTCATATATGCTGTCCATTAATATGCTCTTCATAATTCATATGGTAAAGTACTGCTGTAAAATAAATTAGCAGAAAGAGAATATTTTTTTTACCTCAGAACCTCATGTTAGAATTATAGGTCATGTGGTGCTGAGAACACCAAGGTCAAGGGTTCGGATCCCCATACCAGCCAGCCACCAAAAAAAAAAAAAAAAAAGAATTATAGGTCATAACATAGAAAGCTCATAAAATATTTCTGAATTAATTCTTGATTAAGAGGACACTAGGAAGACCAGAAAATCTCTTTTTGATAATAGAATTTCCCTGTGGAAATATTAAACTTATGAAGCTACAGCATAGACATGACTAGTTGGCAGTAGTTGACTAGTCTCATATTAAATGTTAAGATGCTGCTGATGGAGGCTAAACCTCTTGTACAGACAGATGTTTGAACATCACCTTAGTTTGCTACTGATAAAATGTTTAATGCCCAAGGCAAATCCTACCTACCTAGTTTCATTAATTTTTATAATATATGTTGAGATCTTTTAGTTGCTATAAGCAATTAACATAAAACTCAGCTGTTTAAAAATTGACTATACAAATGAGTTATTAAATTTGTCATTGTGTAGTAGCTTTATTTTTGCTGTCTTTATAAACAAATAAATAATTACACCTCCAGGGCCGGCCTGTGGCTCACTCGGTAGAGTGCGGTGCTGATAGCGCCAAGGCCCCGGGTTCGGATCCCATATATGGATGGCCGGTTCGCTCACTGGCTGAGCGTGGTGCTGACAACACCAAGTCAAGGGTTAAGATCCCCTTACCGGTCATCTTTTTAAAAAAAAAAAAAAAAAAAATTACACCTCTGGAAGATTATCAGAAAATTATGTACATCTTGTAATTACTTTTTCTTTTTTAGGTGATGTAGAAGAATTAGAAATTCAAGAGAAACCTGCTCTGAAAGTGTTCAAAAATATTACTGTAATACAGGAAACAGGCATGGTGGTATTAGAAGTAAGATAAGATCATTTACTTAAACAAGGAGGGGGAAAAGTTTTAAAGGATTTCATGTGCAGTTGTAGAGACAATTAGTTTCTTCCCAATCAGGAAAAGAAAATTGTTGGAAAATATATATGTATATATTTTTTCTTCCGAAGATCAGATTTAAATATAACACAGCTGGATTTTCTCTGCAGCTGTAACAACAAAGTAACTAATAATAAATTAAGACTTAATATTCAGTATGTGTAACTCTCACATGAGTAACAGCCCCCAGAATGTCTTCAGTTAAAACAAAAGGTCTTAAAATTCTCAAGATAATTCTGTTACATTAAAACAAACTTTAATGCAGCACTCCTTAAAAGAGCGAAATGTTGAAGATTCAAATAAACAACAGTAAAGCGATCCAAATCCAAAAGGCTAGAAGTCGTTAATTCCGGTGAATGTGGTTCTTACTGTTAGAATTGTAAATTCCTACTGGTAGAATTTGGAAGACAGACACTAAAGGAATTGGGTGGTTGACTTGGATAGGCTGGCAGATGTTCATTTCAGAGAACGGCTTTCCAAGTGAGTCCTGGGACAGAATGATCCAGGGAAGCACCTGGTCTCTTTCTCTGCCTCAAGGTAGAATTGTTTGTAAATTCACCAGGTATATGGTCAACTATTTTATTCATACATTTCATTCATACTATTTTTTTTAAAACAACTAAAGATTTGTCAGTGTTGGTCCACTTCAATTCTGTGATTTAAGTCTAAATTTGATTCATAAGGCTAAAAACAACTAAACAGTCAAAGGAGTAAGTATCTATAACATGAAGTTACATATAATAATATATAAAATGTTAATATCAGAGAAAGGGGACAAGTTACTAGAGACATTAATTTAGCTCTTGCTACTAAATACTATTAGAGAACGTATTTCTGTTCCTGGAGTTAACATGTCAAAGATCTTAGAGAAAGTTTTTCAAGTGCCACACATTGCTGGTAAAAGTCCTCTTTGGAGAGATGATAAAAGCTAGGGAGGGCACTCATTCCTGCAATAGTTCAACTGGTCTCACTCCTAACCTGAGAGATATGGAAAACTGTTGAGCATTGGACATATAAAAGAGTGTCAGGGGATCTTAGTCTTCATGCAGGAAGCAAAAGTAAATGTTTAAAAATGTAACCCTCTTACCATACTGTCAGTTCTACTGTAGTGATTAGGAATTTGAGTTTGAGTCCCAGCACCGGCAATTATCTTGTGCAAGTTACTTTTGAGTCAGTTTTCTCTTTCATAAGATGAAGTTGCTAATGAGAATTAAATGATAATGCATATAAAACACTTTGCAACAAAGGACATGCTCAATACATTTTACTTTTGTTATTAAAAGAAAATTAGAGTCGTCAAGCATTACAAGGATAAAAACAAAAAGTTTGTGGAAAAATGGAATTAAGAGATAATACAAATCTTTCCAGGAACGTTCTGAAGAACCCTCGTATTAATTAATTTCAGTGAAGATGCTTGAAGCAGTAGTTCCATAGTGCAGTCCATGGATGCATGGGTAGTATTCATAGCTTCTGTGGTTGGCCAAGTTACAACTTCCTAATTCTGCCTTTTCCTTTCCAGTGGTTGGCAAACCCTTCAAATGATATGTATGCGGATACAGTAACAACAGTGATATTAGAAGTTCAGTCAAATCCCAAAATAAGGAAAGGTATGAAACTATTTCATTTTTATCAAGTCTTTCATTTCTCCCGTGTTTTGGAGAACTAAAAAGCAATAACTAGAGTCCTAAAGAACTTGAAATGTCCTGATTTTTTCATTCCTATGTAATCATTAAGATATATGCACAACAATGCATATTATTAGTACTTTTTGTCCTGGCTCTTTATTCACACTGTAAAAATATGGTTGCAACCAACATTAAGATAAAATCCCTTTAGTAACAGTCCTTTTAAAAAAAATTTAATCAGAAATTCCAAAATATTGCTGAATTGAGCTAGTATGTCTATTAGGAAGATATGCTGCTATCTTTATTTTTCTTAAAAATTGTTGAATAGTAAAAATAAATAAATAAATAAATAAATAAAATAAAAAATTGTTGAATAGAATGTAGTCTCCCTATGGGACAATATTCAATCAAAGAAAATACCTGTGAAAATATTTTTATGTTATTTATAGTTTGATTCTATTTGTTACATAATTTAGTATAATACATGTCTTAAGATAAGCATCTTTGGCATAACGTGCAGTTGTTTTTGCCACTGGGGGAAGGATTCACACTGGAAATATTCTGGGAAGCCTCCCAGCCTTTACCCTTCACATGGCATCAGATCCTGTTCTCTGATAGAAGATTCTTGTTTCTTAAAGTTAAAAACTATATATATTTTTTATAAATTTTATATATTACATATATATGCACGTAGTTATTCCTTGATTTCAGGAGGAAAAGAGTTTAGCTGACTACTTTGTAACCCATCTTCTTGTAATTAGCTGCATCTATAATATGAAGCAAATAAATAACCTAGACTAATCTCAATTATTTATTTGAGTCATTGGTGTTTGAATTTGTTTTGAGTAATAGAAAGTGTAAAAATTATCACGTGGACATTGTTAGATAATTTGTTTTAGTTGAATTAACTAACAGGCAACAGCAACTCCCATGTGTGTGTAGCATAGGAGACGGAGCTGTACATTTATAGAAGCCACAGAGGAGCGACACACCATGGACTCTTACATGATGCTCAGTGTCACAGTCTTTGCCCTGGGGTACAAATATGTATAGGACCAGCCATTTTTATTTTTTATTTTTTATTTTTTTATTTTTTTAAAAAAGATGACCGGTAAGGGGATCTCAACCCTTGACTTGGTGTCGTCAGCACCACGCTCTCCCAAGTGAGCCAACTGGCCATCCCTATATAGGATCCGAACCCGGGGCCTTGGTGTTATCAGCACCGCACTCTCCCGAGTGAGCCACAGGCCAGCCCGGACCAGCCATTTTAAAAGGCAGTGGTCAGTTTTCTCTTATTATTTCATATTTTTCTTAGGTGGTAAAAATAAAGGACAAGGTACAAGGGTGAGGGTGGACAGCAAGGAGGACCTTTTACAAAGGTCATAAGTAATTAGCAGTGCAGCAGTTAGGAGCAGTGAAGTGACGGAGAAGGGTTAGGTGCAGAGGGGAGGAATGAAAGATTAAACCCAGAAGTTTAGGCAGGGCACCTGTCAGATCCAATGCCCTGTTATCCAAGAATAAGGCTGGCCTGCACGTGCATCCTGTTCAATTCAAATCAAACACTGCTGAATTCAATTGTGCTTTAGTCTCCAAGGTTGCTTTCTGTTCATTAAAGTTCTGATGACCCTTTTGTGAAATGAAGTCTTTTTTGTAATACAATCAACAAATGAGATATTTGTAAACTTTTGTGAAAGTGAAGTTTCTATGCAAAAATGGCATATTTTAGGTCAATCAAGATGTAGTGTAGTCTTCAGTGATGTCTAGTGTCTGAGCCCTTCTAGCCCATTTGCCATGTTTTCTGGTAGAAAAGTGTCACAGCTTGTTGTCAGGGTGTCATCTGCCATTCTGAGGAAGGCTCTGCCTAATGATGATGCTGAAACACAAAACATGCTGTGGTTTAACAGTCACCAAATCTTTCACGTCTGCATTATACAGGAAGGAATACATGAACTATCTTAGATTGATTTGACTTTATCTTTGTGTTAAGCATCTGTTAAATAGCTGTCTGCCTTGTGTGCCCTAGTTCTTTCTTATTTTGTAGTTTGTGGAGAATGAGATTTTATATTCTTCTGAAGTGAGAAAGTGCTTGCATATTTTCATTTAACATCTGTGTGGTAAATATTGAGCACCTGCTGCTTGGCAGGCATTATTCTAGGTGCTTAGACTCCATCAGTGAATAAAGCAGACAGACTTGCCTCCAGGAGCCGACCTCCTAGTGGGTCCTAGGCAGCTCAGCAGGGGTGGAGTGGTGGCAGATCCCACAGGACCTTGATGGCCACTGTTGGGACTTTGGACTTTTAGTCTGAGCGACATGGGGCTACACTGCAGAGCTTTGAACAGGAGCAAGATATGATCTGAGAAAGTTTTTTAAGGATTACTCTCCTGCTTGTTGAGAGTAGACTGTTAGGAGGGCAACTGTGAAAGCAAAGGTTCCAGTTAGGTGCTTTTTCAGTCATCCAGGTGGGAGATAGTGGCTCAGACCAGGGTGTAAGTGGTGGAGGTAGCAGAAAGTGGTCGGATTCTGGAGATAATTTGAAGGTAAGGCCAGCAGTATTTGCTGAGGGATTAGCTATAGAGGATGAGAGAAGAACAGACTCGAGGAATTTTAAAGAATAAGACAGTGAGGGCCAACCCTGTGGCGCACTAGGGAGAGTGCGGCGCTGGGAGCGCAGCAGCGCTCCCGCTGCGGGTTCAGATCCTATATAGGGATGACCGGTGCACTCACTGGCTGAGCGTGGTGCGGCCAGTCACAAAAAAGACAAAATAATTAATTAATTAATTAAAATTAAAATTTTTTAAAAGAGAAATCATAAACATTAATCTATATCGACAAAATAAAAGTTAAAAAAATGCAAATATAAAACAAAAAAATAAATAAAATAAAAATAAAATAAAAAAGAATAAGACAGTGGTTCAAAGGGTGTATGTGATATATTAGCATGGAAAGTTGTCATCCGTGGTGGGGCTAAGGGACAGGTTTTACCAAGCAGTCCTTGCGCCTTCCAAACTTGGGAATGCTGCAAGGACCAACGTGCTCATTCTTCTCTTTTGCTGCATGTGAGGAAGTTGAGGAAGTTCATTCTATATGTTTATTATTTAACTGATTGACTTTATCCCATCTGAATTTGTGGTTTTAACACTTCAGAGCAGGGTCAGCAACTGTGGCCCATGAGCCAAATTCAGCCCTCCACCAGTTTTTAAGTAAAATTTTATTGAAACATAGCCATGCCCATTGGTTTACATTTAAGGATATTTCAAAAAGTTCATGGAAAAATAAAAGATAATATAAATCTTTCCATGAATTCTTTCAATACCACTCATATTGTCTCTGGCTGCTTTTTTGCAACAACAGCAGAGTTAAGTAGTTGGAACAGGGACTACGTGGTCCACAAAGCCTAAAATACCATCTGGCCATTTACAGCAAAAGTTTGCCAGCCCTATTCTAGAGGCACCTTCTGTGAAACAATCTGATTTTTCTCTGATAGCATTCTTTCTCCCTTTTCTTTTTTTGGCCTCCTGACACTTGAGTTCAGATTCTAGAAACATAACTTGTGCTTGTGTCTTCAGCAACTTCAATGTGTATGTCCCCCATTCTCACTGAGGACACATAGGAAAGCTTGTACATTTTCAAAAGGCATTCTTTTATGTTCTCATACCCCATTACCATCTTCTGTTTTATGCTGCACCTGTTTTCAGCATGTCTGTGTCCTGTTTCGTCACACATACCTACTAAGGGCAGGTGTGCAAGTCTGAGTGCTTTCACGTTAGTACAATCCCATGTGTTTGAGGAATTCGTCATAAATATTAGTGATGGCTAGGAAAATATGTATATATATATGTACATACACTTTGGAAAGTTTCTTTTAATAGACAGTTTCATAGCTTAGATATTTATTTTTTAATGTATTTTATGAGATTTTTTTTTACATGTCAGTTAAGAGCTTATTTAATACTTATTAATAAATAATAAAATTAATGATTTTATTTAAAGTATCAAGTTTGTATTATATAGCTTTCTTGGCTGGCATCTGGTTAGTTGCAAATACAATTGAAACTCATGAATTAAAAACAGATATACAATAGTCTGAATTAGGAGAAATGACAATTTGACTCTTTTCCATAGAGTAGATTTAAATATGTATGTGGGAGAACTGAGATCAGTTAATAAAGCCACACTTAGATTATATAATATTGTATGAAAAACTTAATAGTATTGTATGATGGAATAATTATAGGTTGAGCATTTCTAATACAGAAATCTGAAATCCAAAATACTCCAAAATCCGAAACTTTTTGAGTGCCAACATGACACACAAAGGAAATGCTCATGGGAGCATTTTGGATTTTGGATTTTCAGATTAGGGATACTCAATCAGTGTGTGTATTCTACAAATATTCCAAAAATTTGAAAAAATTCAAAATCCGAAACACTCCTGGTCCCAAGTATACTCAGGTATATTCAACCTGTACCATGGCTAAAACACTGAAAGCATTGAAGAAGTCTTTTAATTTTTTAAGTCTCATTAAAATGATAGAGTCTTACATATTTTCCTATTTGTGGGTGAGACCATAAAATTATTTCTCGCATTTTCTTCCATGGTATATATGTATTACGTGTGTGTTTTGTCTGAAGGATTATAAAAGTCTGCACTGCTCTTTTTTTGTAAGTTTTATTAATCAGAATTCACATACCATGCAATTCACCCATTAAGTGTACAATTTAATGATTGTCAGTATATTCAGAGTCATGCAACTATTACCACAATTAACTTCAGTACATTTACATCACTCCAAAAAGAAACCCCATATCCTTTAGCTATGTTGCCCCAATCCCCCCTTGTCCCCCCAGCTCGAGGCAACCACTAACCTACTTTCTGTCTCTGGATTTTTACTTATTCTGGACATTTTATATAAATGGAATCATACAGTAAGCATTCGTTTGTGAGTGGCATCTTTCACTAAGCATAATGTATTCAAAGTTATCCATGTTATATCAAAATCAGTACTTCATTCCTTTTTATGGATAATAAAATAATTTCCTATTGTATGAATTTAACACAATTTGTTTCTCCATGCATTATGAATAATGTGGCTGTGGATATTTGTATATAAGTTCTTGTGGAGACATTATATTTTCATTTCTCTTGGATCTATACATAGGAGTAGGATTACTGGGTCATATATTAACTCTATTTAACTTTGCAAGGCACCACCGGACAGTGAATTCTGTACTGTTTTGCTGCTGGCAATGGACAAGGAGGTATTTAGTGATGTGCCAGGGCATACTTGAAACTCCAGATTAAGGAAGGCTCATCTTCCTGAACAGTCGAGTTACTTTGTTTTGGAGGGAATTTAAATAACAGGAAAGTGATTTTAAATACTAATATTTATTAAAATAATTATAATTGAATGCTAGATTTACATAAAATTTTAGGTAAAACAAAAGTCTTTAGAGATCTTTGAGCTTGGAAGTACCCTAGAACCCCTAGAGTTATAAACGTAAAGTTTGAGAAACAGTGGGAATAAAATTTAAAATAATCTTAAATGTCATTTTGTTGTTCTTTAATAACAACATGAAATAAAGTGATGAAAATATCAATTTGCCCTAACAGATTTGCTGTAGGTAGATGATATGTATACATGCTTGTCACTTTAAGGATTCCATAGTTAATCACTTTGACTTATCAGTAACCATGTTCTGATTCTTGATTTGGAAATTACTCTAAATAGGAATTTGGAAATTGAACTCTGTTGCTTTTTTTTTCCAGGTGCAGTACAAAAAGTCTCTAAAAAATTAGAAATGCACATTTATAGCAAGAGGTTGGAGATCATGCTCCAGTAAGTTTTTCACCCATTATTGTGTAACAGGGTAGTGAGGATGGGGAGGAAGGAGTCCTGGAATCGGCTCTGGCTAACTCACCGACTGATGTGTGGCTCAGACCAGGCCACTCCACTTCTTAGGGGCTGTTTCTCTATCAGGAGAGAGAGGTTTGAACTGCTTGCTCCTGCTCAGCTCCCTCAGTAGCTCCAAGAATGTCTGTCCTGCTTGGTCAACCACTTGTGTTTTACTTAATAGGGCACCTCAGGATATTCTCATAGGACTGGCATAGTCAGCAAAGATTAAAACATTACCTTCAAGGATAAGTACTAGATTTTAGCTGCATATTACTATGCTGTTAAGAATTATCTTATAGGGCCGAGCCCGTGGCGCACTTGGTAGAGTGCTGCGCTGGGAGCGCCGCGACGCTCCCGCCGCGGGTTCGGATCCTATATAGGATTGACCGGTGCACTCACTGGCTGAGTGCCGGTCATGAAAAAACGACAAAAATAAAATAAATAAATAAATAAATAAAAGAATTATCTTATAGGGCTGAGCCCGTGGCGCACTTGGTAGAGTGCTGCGCTGGGAGCGCGGCAACGCTCCCGCCGCGGGTTCAGATCCTATATAAGAATGACTGGTGCACTCACTGGCTGAGTGCCGGTCACGAAAAAACGACAAAAAAAAAAAAAAAGAATTATCTTATATATTTACTTCCTAAATGTGAATTTTTTGTTAAGAATGGTTTTCTTCTAGACTTTTCTCAAATAGTGAGTCTGTAAACTTTGAATTACCTTTAAACTCAAAATTTTTCTAAACACCAGATTATTAGGTCTTTCACCTTTCCACAAGTATTCTTTAAGCTAGATTTCAGAATGTTTTTCCAAGTAATCATGTAAAACTGCTTTGTAGTGGATAACTGTAATTTAAGCTATGTACTACACCAGGAAAAGGATATTAGAGGCTAGCTGGTTAGCTCCGTAGGGTTAAGAGCACTGGTGTTATAACACCAAGCACCAAGGTCAAGAGTTTGGAACCTCATACAGGCCAGCCGCAAAAAAAAATAAAAATATTTATATTGAGTTTTTAAATTTCAGCATCTAGCACAGTGCCTTGAACATAGTAATCTCTCAAATACTTGTTGAATAAATGACTGCTTCTATTTTTAAACCCAAGGTTACCTAATTAGACATCTTAACAAAATAAGGTGTTCTGCATGTTTGGAAGATTTTTATATTCACATTTCTGTTTCTTCTTCCTTTTCCCTAAAATTCCACACTGATAATTTTTTCTGAAGCAGCCATTTAGTGACTTTTTAAAAAATGTATCATAGGCTTTATTTAAATGATGACTTTGCTTACAGAAGCTGTCACACATCTCCAAAAAAGTGTTCTTGGTGTTGTCATTTGTATTTTTAAAAAAGCATACTTTTCATACAAACCACCAAATAACAGTGCAGGAACAGTGATTACCATTGCCATAGAAAAGGCCGCAGATTCTGTTTGTTGATTCCCAACACTGTAGCTGTAGTAATTCATTGATTTTCTTAACTTTTTGCAAAGGGCTCTGTTCTTCAGTTTCTGTCAGCCTTACAGTCTGAATGTCTCAATCATTTTTAGATCTTTGACCCTTTTGACAGCCAGGTAAGACTGTGGGATTTCTCCCTGCTGGAGGCGGAGGGATACACACACACAATTTTGCGTTTCATTTCAAGGTGGTTAGACGACCCTAGCCCCAAAGCTTCTCCTGGGACCCCAGATTAAAGAGTCCTTTTGTAGGTGAGCGTCGGTGCTCTCCTGGGCCTGGCTAGGGACGTAACTAGAAGAGTTGTGCTGTTGGCAGCTCTGTTCTCGGAGGCTTCACAGGGTAGAAAACCTGTGTTGCCCTTGAACAGCTCTGCTCTCCCAGGCGCAGCAGGTGGTGCAGAATGGAAGGGCATCGCTGCCACCTGCAAGACCTGCGAGCCCTTCGCCTTGACTTTCCACTCTTTCTACCCCCACTCCGACTTGGGCCATCCCCCCACCCCCACCCCAGCGATTCAACTATTAGGAACAGGAATATGAGACAAAGAGCCAATTCTTTACATACACCTCAAGAATGTGAGATACCAGAGTGTTTAAACTGCTGAGTCTATCGTACCCTAAAAAAGGCAGCTTATTTCCCCAGTTGTTTAAATGCTTAGGATTTTATAGAAATGAAGGTACTGGTTTCTTTAGATAAACCAACAATTGATTACTCAAAACTGAAACTTCTTTTTCCTATCATTTTGAATATATTTCTGTATTTTTTCTTAGTACTAGGTTACCCAACCAAATTCATTCAAACATGTTAACTGCCTGAAAGAGCAAGCAGTTGCCCCCCCCACCCCCAGTTAATACAATATTGTCAGCACTTGACTATTCAAGGGCTGACCGGTGTCTTCATGGGTTTTCCATTTTTAGATACACTGACTATGTTTTCTCACCTGCACCCAGCCTACTGATTGCACTGCTGTTTTCTAACACCTCTATAATTGATGGGGACAATCTTGAAATTAATGGTTACACTGTAGTTCCTCAATGACAGACGTGTGTCTTAGGGATTTTTGTATCCCCAGCACCTGGCACATTAGAATATGATCAATAAATACCGAATTTAGTTAACTCAGAGTAGGCATTTGGAATTTTTGATTAAAAAAATTTATGGACTTGAAAGCCAGTTAAACAGGTACTAGAATCTGAATACCAGCTCAGCTGCTTAGTAGCCATGAGGCTTTAAGCAAATCACTTAACTTCTCTATGTCTTGTTTTCCTCATGTGTAAAAGGGGATTCTGACCAAAATTATTATAGGTTAAGATAATGTACGTAAAGTGCCTAGCACAATGCCTGCTGAACAGAGCGTTCTTAATGAATGATAGCTGTGTACTTACCTGTTTTATAAAATTAATAAACTCTATCAAGGAAAATAATAATAAGTATATCTCAAAAGTAGATATAAGTATCCTACTAGAATTTGGGCCTATCTTCAATTTTACTTTTTCCCATATATATGTAAAATTGGACTTTTCCATTAATATTTCATCTTTATTTAAAGGGACATATTTGGAGAAGACTGTGTAAGTGTAAAAGATGACTCTATTCTTAGCGTCACGGTGGATGGAAAAACTGCTAATGTTAACTTGGATACACGGGTATGTAGCTGTTCCTTCCTACATTTCAAGACATTTGGGAAATAAAGTGAAGGCAAAAACAATCTATGATCCCACAGTTAAGAGTTTACTTTTGCATTTTGGCATTTCGTTCCAGTCTTTTCGTACATTTTTTTAAAGTGGCTGTGTTTATATTATTACATACACAGGGTTCCATCAGTATTTTTCCATGATGCTGCACAGAACATGTTTCTCATGTGTTCCATTGTTTTCCTTTTCCATAACATGCTTTAGTTTACCTCAGCATTTCTCTAGTTTAGTATCCAGTTGATTTCTAGATTTTTCAGAGAAGTTGCTGTTCTGTTTGTACCAGCAGGATCCAAGTGGCTTTTCCAAACAATAGAGTTTGAGAGTGTGGGGCCTACTCTGGTCTCACACCAGCAGATCTTGTATAATTATTTCATGAGATGAATGACTAGGTATGTCTTCCTTGCGGGGTTGTTTTTGAAGATTAGAACAGTTCTACTAAACAAGTAACTTATGTTTTAAATTTCTTTTGTATGTTCTTTCACTATAAAGGTGCTTTCAGAAAATGATATATTTTAACTCAATAGAAAAATAAGCTAAGAACATTAACAAGTAATTCACTAGAGCAGAAATATAACCAGTAAACCTAAGTGTTTCAGATCTATTAATAATTAGATCAAATACAAATTTAAAGTATCAAGTATCACAGCATATCATAATGGCACACATTAAAGAGTGATGTGAGCCAGCGACAGTGAAAGAATAGGGAACGTTGGTTATTCTGAGGTACTGTTGAGGGGAAGGGAGGATGTAAATCAGGCGCACAGTCTTTCTGCAAGGCAGTTTGGTAATATACATCAAAGGCCTTCAAAAAATAAGGCCTATAGCCACAATCCGCTTATTGAATTTAACCAAAGAAAATAATTTGACAAGAGAGCAAAGCAATGTATATAAGGATGTCTATTTTAGCATTTAAAAGAATAAATAATAAATAATGTATATGGTGTATCCTTATACCTGGAGTACTATACACACATCCGTCAAGAATAATGATGCAGATTTATTAATGTGCAGAGTTGTCCACATTGTTGAATGAAAAAAAAGTTACAAGACAGCACATATCAATTATCCCCATTTTTGTTTTTAAAAAATTAATATGTGTAGCTAAAAGTCTAGAAAATCATACACTGAAATGTTAACATTAATTATCATTAGTTCATAGAATCTTTTTTTTCTTTTTTCTTTTTTTGTTTTCTTTTTAATTAAGTCATTGAATTAAGGGTGTTTTTTTTCTTTCCTAAATTTTTTTATGAGAAGTATTTACAGTGTGATAAAAAATTGTCAAAACAGCATATTCTTGTAGTGTTTTATAGTTGTTTTAAGAATTAACTAGAAGATTATTAGTGAGTTTAAATCAAATTTAATACCAGATGTTGAGCAGATGACCACATCCATCGCTTGCTGAGTAATTTGTGCTGCACAGCCTCACTTCTTTGGAGTATCATTTATTGGATCCCAATATGGGCTTTGAAGTAAATGTAGTTTACTAGGCTTTCCCCCAAAATGTCCCCCTGCCCCAAATTTACGTTTAATTAGACCTAGTCATTGTGCTGTCAGGAAGCGCTTTGCACCCAGGCACATGCCCACAGGTGTGCGCCCACAGGTGTGCAGCGCAGCCATTCTGCCTCTTAGTAATTGGCCTGGTGGTGACCTCCATTCCTATAGGACATGATTGTTTTTAAAGAGTATTCATTTGTCTTCCATATAATGATTATAGAGTCTTAAGTTGAAAAGTATGTTTGTGCTTTCACTTTCAGACTGTGGAATGTGAGGAAGGAAGTGAGGATGATGAATCTCTCCGAGAAATGGTGGAACTGGCTGCGCAGAGACTCTACGAGGCCCTGACGCCAGTTCACTGACAGCCTATGTCTCTGGATATGTTAACTTTTTTTTTATACATGGGACTCCACTTCTTTTACTTCAAGTAAAATATGTTAGTTTCTCTGGGGTAGCCTATTTACTTTTCACATCAAATGGCCCTTATTTTAACAGCTTTATTTCAACTGTTAATTTACCAACTGATTTGTCCGTTATTCTAGAACTATTAAATAAACTGCCCATTGTTTTAGAATTTATTGATTTTGCTTGCAGGCATGTCTGCAGCTCCCATTGAAACCTTTAAGATCTGCTCATAGCAAGTGAATCAGAATGTCTTATTGTACTTATTAAGCAAAGAAAATACACAGTGGTTTGTGTTTTCATACCCATATTCAGAATTTGGGTTTTTTTGTTTTTTGTTTTGTTTTTGGTCGCTGGCCCATACAAGGATCCAAACTGTAGACCATGGTGTTATAACACCTCACTTTGACCAGTTGAACTAACTGGCCAGTCCCATATTCTGAATTTAAATGAATAATCAGAGATTATCACTTAAAAGTTTCAATCCCTTTTCTTTTTTTTCCTTCCTGACGCTCTTGCCAAATTCCCTAATATGTTTGTAAAATCACGACTTTCAGCACTCAGTGTTTTCTTTGTATAGTTTCTACACATTTGATTAGAGATTTTTAGTACTCAGTCGTATTCTGGTGTCAGCTGAATTGTTTCATGTGTAAGTTAGTCTAATTTCCTGAAGTACGTTTAATTCAGATTTGCAAGTAACTGGACATAGGAGTTCAGTTGCAGGAAAGCAGCTCAACTCTACTAGGGACATCTTTGGCATCTACTTCAATGACAATGGCCTGATTGCTACCTCTTCAAAGGCAGTGAACACAGGCATTGCTAGCTCCTCACTTTTGCAGCAAGACTTGAGAGTTGTCTCTGCTCACTGTCAATTTAAAGTCATCGGTCACTAAATTCCACCATAGTAGGTTATCCTTATCTTGCCTCACTTCTTAGAAATGTACGACCATTGTTCACTCCCCTGCACTTTGGTTACAAACTTCCGTGTGTGTCTCTCTCTCACTTAAAAGGAAATACATCTATTTCTATAAAATAGCCCACTCACTTTTGTCTTTTGCCAATACCAAAGGTCTAGGGGGTCACCTTTTGTAAGTGCCGTATAAGATTTTATCATGATAGGCCCAGCCAGAGAAGCCCAAGATCCACGGAGAACACGTGCACTGTGATGCCAGCATGTGACCAAGCAGGTAGGCCTCACCGCTGCCGCCCAACTCCATCCCCAGCCTGGCCAAGTGCACACTGATCAGAGAGGCGCCCAGCCGGAGAAGCCCAAGGTCTGCAGAGACCATGTGCCCTGCAGTGCCAGTGCGCAACCCAGCATGTAGACCTCACCGCCGCCACCCAACTTCATCCCCAGCCAGGCTGAGTGTGCACCAATCAGAGAGGTGCCCAGCCGGGGAAGCCCAATATCTGCAGAGACCATGCACCCTGTGGTGCCAGCGCACGACCCAACAGGTAGGCCTTGCCACCACCACCCGACTCCATCCCCAGCCCGGCCGAGTGCATGCTGACCAGAGAGGCACCTCCCCGTAGAGGTCCAAGACCCGAGGTGACCACACACTCAAGGCACTAGTGGGCAACCGAGCAGACATTGAGACAGCCAAATCAAATTGACAACCCCACCAGCATCCTAGCCAGGCAATAGTGTCAAACCAGTGGACCATGAAATCCCCTGCCACAGGGACTAAACATCAAAGGAAACATAACCAGAAATATGAAAAATCAAGAAAGTACACCACCAAAGGGTAATAACTCTCAAGCTCTAGATTCTATGGAACAAGAAGCCCTTGAAATGTCTGACAAGGAATTTCGAGTGATAATTCTAAGGAAACTAAGTGAGATACAAGAAAACTCAGCTAGACAACACGATGAAACGAGGAAAAGTATACAGGACCTGAAAGAAGAAATGTACAAGGAAATCAATGCCCTGAAAAAGAATGTATAGCAGAGCTTGCCAAGCTGAAGAATTCATTCAACAAAATAAAAAACACAACAGAGAGTTTAACCAGCAGGCTTGCAGAAACAGAAGAGAGAACTTCTGACCTTGAAGATGGGCTGTTTGAAATAACACAGGCAGACAAAAAAAAGAAAAGAAAAAGGAATTAAAAACATTGAAGAAAATCTAAGCGATATCAGACAACCTTAAGTGTTCAAATATCCAAGTCATGGGTATTACAGAAGGGGAGGAAAAAGGAGATTGCATTGAAAACATATTCACAAAATAGTGGCAGAAAACTTCCCAGGTATAGGAAAAGACACATATCTTCAGATTCAGGGAGCTCAAAGATCCCCAAACATATTCAACCCAAAAAGGTCTTGAAGACATGTTATAGTCAAATGGACAAAACTCAGAGACAAAGAGAGAATCTTAAAAGCTGCATGAGAGAAGCATCAAATCACCTATAAGGGAACCCCAATCAGACTAACATCAGACTTCTCATCACAAACCGTAAAAGCCAGGGCCAACCCCGTGGTTCACTAGGGAGAGTGTGGCGCTGGGAGCACCGCGGCCGCGGGTTCAGATCCTACATAGGGTTGGCCAGTGCACTCACTGGCTGAGCGCGGTGCAGGCGACAACAAGCCAAGGGTTACGATCCCCTTCTGGTCACAAAAACAAAAACAAAAAAACCCTAACAGCCAGAAAGGAATGAGATGGTATATTCAAAATACTAAAAGACAGAGATTGCCAGCCAAGAATACTCTACCCCACAAGGCTATCCTTCCGAAGTGAAGAGCAAATAGTATATTTCTCACACAAATAAAAACTGGGAGTTCACTACCATCGACCACCCTTACAAGAAATTCTCAAGGGAGTACTGGGTTTGGTACCTGAAAAATAACTACCACTGCCATAAAAACTCTAGAAAAATCAAAACCCACTAGTAAAATAAAAATGCCAACAATGAATAGAAAAAAAAAGTTTATCTACAACCCAAGGAACCAACAAATACAGAAGACAAACAGTAAATCAGAAGGAAAGGAACAAAAGACACCTAAGACATCCAAACAAAAATCAATAAAATGCTAGGATTAAATCAACACTTTTCAATAACAACTGTTAATGTAAAAGGCTTAAATTCCCCAATCAAAAGACACAGACTGGCTGACTGGATTAAAAAGGAGGACCCAACTATATGCTGACTTCAAGAGACCCACCTTGCCTATAAAGACTCACATAGACTAAGAGTGAAAGGATGAAAAAGATTTACCATGCTAACAGAAATGAAAAACGAGCTGGAATAGTATTCTTATATCTGATAAAATAGACTTTAAACTAAAAACCATAAAAAGAGATAATGAGGGCCACTACATAATGATAAAAGGATTGATCCATCAAGAAGACATAACAGTCATATATACATAAGCACCCAATGTTGGAGCAGCCAGATTTATAAAGCAAACTCTATTAGAACTAAAGAAGGAAATAGACACTAATACCATAATAGCAGGGGACCTGAACACCCCACTGTCAATATTAGACAGATCATCTAGGCAAAGAATCAGCAGAGAAACACAAGATCTAAACAACACTCTAGACCAATTGGACTTGGCAGATATCTACAGAACATTCCATCCAACAACCTCAGAATATTCATTCTTCTCATCAGCACATGGATCATTCTCCAGGATAGATCACATGTTAGGTCACAAATAAAGTCTCAACAAATTCAAAAAAATTGGAATTATCCCATGTATTTTTTCAGACCACAATGGATTAAAATTAGAAATCAATAACAAACGAAATTCTGGAAACTATACAAACACATGGAAATTAAACAGCATTCTACTTACAGGAAATCAAAAAATTTATTGAAACTAATGAAAACAATGATACATCATACCAAAACCTGTGGGATACTGCAAAAACAGTACTAAGGGGGAAATTTATTGCATTAAATGCTTACTTCACAAGAATGGAAAGATGTCAAGTGAACAACCTAATACTTCATCTTAAAGAACTACAAAAATAAGAACAATCCAAACCCAAAGTTAGCAGACGGAAAGAAATCATTAAGATCAGAGCAGAATTTAATGAAATTGAAACCCAAAAAACAATATAAAAGAGCAATGAATCAAAAAGTTGGTTTTATGAAAAGATAAATAAAATTGACAAACCATTAGCACGGTTAACTAAAAAAAGAAGACAGAAGATCCAAATAACAAAAATTAGAAGTGAAAAAGGTGATATTACAACTGATACATCTGAAATACAAGGAATCATTAGAGACTACTATAAACAAGTATATGCCAACAAATTTGAAAATCTGGATTTCTGAACACACACAAGCTACCAAAACTGAGCCAAGAAGATGTAGAAAATCAGAACAGACTAATAACAATAAAAGAGATTGAAGCTGTTATCAGAAGGCTCCCAACAAAGAAAAGCCCAGGACCAGATGGATTCACAGCAGAATTTTACCAAACATTCAAAGAGGAATTGACCCCAATTCTCTACAAACTATTCCAAAAGATTGAAAGAGGCAATTCTCCTGAACTCATTCTATGAAGCAAACATCACCCTGATACCAAAACCAGGTAAAGATACAACTAAAAAAGAAAACTACAGGCAAATATCCTTGATGGATATAGGTGCAAAAATCCTCAGTAAAATACTAGCTAACAGAATACAGCAACACATATGCAAAATTATACACTGTGATAAAGTGGGATTCATCCCAGGGATGCAAGGTTGGTTCAACATACGCAAATCAATAAATGTGTTACACCATATTAATAAAATCAAGCACAAGGACCATATGATCATCTCTATAGATGCTGAAAAAGCATTTGATAAAATTCAACATTCATGATAAAAACTCTATAAGTTAGGTATAGACGGAAAGTATCTCAACATAATTAAAGCCATATATGATAAACCCACTGCCAATATCATCCTGAATGGGGAAAAGCTGAAAGATTTTCCTTTAAGAACAGGAACTAGACAAGGATGCCCACTCTCACCACTCCTATTCAACATAGTGTTGGAAGTACTAGCCAGAGCAAGCAGAGAAGAGAAGGAAATAAAGGGCATCCAGATGGAAAAGATGAAGTCAAACTGTCCCTCTTTGCAGATGACATGATCCTGTATATCAAACAGCCTAAAGCCTCTACAAAAAAAACTCTTGGAGTTGATAAATGATTCCAGCAAAGTAGCAGGATATAAAATCAACACACAAAAACCAGTAGCATTTCTATTCTCCAATAGTGAACATGCAGAAAGAGAAATCAAGAAAGCCTGTCCATTTACAATAGCCACCAAAAAAATAAAATACTTAGGAACTGAGTTAACCAAGGATGGGAAAAATCTCTATCATGAGAACTACAAACCACTGCTGAGAGAAATTAAAGAGGACACAAGAAGATGGAAAGATGTCCCATGCTCTTGGATTGAAAAAATTAACATTGTGAAAATGTCCATACTACCCAAAGTGATATACAAATTCAATGCAATACCCATCAAAGTTCCACTGACATTTTTCTCAGAAATGGAAAAATCTATCCAGACATTTATATGGAATAACAAAAGACCATGCATAACCAAAGCAATTCTGAGCAAAAAAAAAATAAAGCTGGAGGCCTAACACTACCTGGCTTTATACTACAAAGCTATAATAACCAAAACAGCATGGTACTGGCATAAAAACAGACACACTGATCAATGGAATAGAATAGAGAATCCAGAAATCAATCCACACACCTACAGCCATCTGATCTTTGACAAAGGCACCAAGCCTATACACTGGGGAAGAGACTGCCTCTTCAGCAAATGGTGCTGGGAGAACTGGATATCCATATGCAGGAGAATGAAATTAGGCCCATACCTCTCACCATATACTAAGATCAACTCAAAATGGATTAAAGAATTAAATATACACCCTAAAACAATAAAACTTCTCAAAGAAAACAGGAGAAACACTTCAGGAAGTAGGACTGGGCAGTCTTCATGAATACAACCCCAAAAGCACAGGCAACCAAAAGAAAAATAAACAAATGGGATTATATCAACCTAAAAAGCTTCAGCACAGCAAAAGAAACAACAGAATTAAAAGACCACCAACAGAGTGGGAGAAAATATTTGCAAAATATACATCTGACAAAGGATTAATATCCAGAATATACAAGGAACTCAAACAACTTTACAACAAAAAAAAAAGTAACCCAATTAAAAAATAGGCAAAAGAGCTAAATAGTTATTTCTCAAAGGAAGATATTCGAATAGCCAACAGACACATGAAAAAGTGCTCAACCTCACTCAGCATTCAGGAAATGCAAATCAAAACCACACTGAGATACCATCTCACCCCAGTTAGGATGGCTAATATCCAAAAGACTGTGAACGATAAATGCTGGCGAGGTTGCAGAGAAAAAGGAACTCTCATACATTGTTGGTGGGACTGCAAAATGGTGCACCCTCTATGGAAAATGGTATGGAGGTTCCTCAAACAATTGCAGATAGATCTACCATATGACCCAGCTATCCCACTGCTGCGAATATACCCAGAGGGATGGAAATCATCAAGTCGAAGGTGTATCTGTTCTCCAAAGTTCACTGCAGCACTGTTTACAATAGCCAAGGGTTGGAACCAGCCCAAATGTCCATCATCAGATGAGTGGATACGGAAAATGTGGTACATCTACACAATGGAATACTACTCAGCTATAAAAAAGAATGAAATACTGCCATTTGCAACAACATGGATGGACCTTGAGAGAATTATATTAAGTGAAACAAGTCAGGCACAGAAAGAGAAATACCACATGTTCTCACTTATTTGTGGTAGCTAAAAAGAAATAAATACACAAAAAAACGGGGGGCAGGGAGAAGACACAATTACAATTCCTTGAAGTTGATATGACAAGCGAGGGAGGGGGGAGAGGCAGGAGGGAGGGAGGTTTCTGTAATGGGCCACAATAATCAACCACATAGTATATTGACAAAATAAAATTAAATTAAAAATAAAAAGACTTTATCATGATAGATTTAAAAACATTTTTAAGTTACTAAAAATATACACTTCCTGTAATATTTTAACACTAGACATGCAGCAAGAAGGGAGTGTCCTTTTCCTAGTTCTTGTACCTTGAGGTAACCAGTTTGTTATTAAGGATTTGAAATCGCTCTTGGATCTGTCCGAGTCCTCATCTCCAGCGCTGCTGTTTGAGCCCAAGGTGTACTCCCCCTGAATTCCTGCGACAGCCTCCCAGCTCCGCTCCCTACAGCTGATTCCTAAAATACCCAGATGTGACCTCAAGCCTCTGCTGCTTAAAGTCCAGCACCTTAACTCCGCCAAGCAGGGGCTCGCAATCTCGGCTGCACTTGGCGAGCATCACACACGTGATGGTGACGGGGTGGCGCTAGAGCTAGGGTCCTTTTCCAGTACACATTTCTAAAGCTCCCCAGCAACTCCAGCTTGGAGCCAGGGAGCCGGCCGCCTGCAAACTTGGTCCCGCTCTGCATCGTGCCACCCGCCTCGCCAGCGCCAGCCCCTCCCCGACACCCTCGTCTGACCGCACTAGAGGCAGGTCAATCTTTGCGCCCTGTTCCGCTGCCATTCTGGCTTTCACCTAAAGTTCAGCTGTTTCAGGGCATTTTTCCGACCGTCTTTGTCCCCGCCGCCGCCGCACTCATCATACGGGTGAGGCCCAAATGTCTGGACCGGCGGCGGGGGGGCGGGGGCACGCCCAAGTGCGCAGGCGACTCTCCAGGGCGGGGGACTCTGGCTCGACCTAGCCCTGCCCCCAGCCCCCGGCCCCGCCCCCGACATCTGGCCCCGCCCCCAGCCTCCGGCCCCGCCCGGATATCCGGCTGCCCTTTCCCTGGCCGGCGGGAAGATGGCGCTCTCTGAGGCGGCTGGTTGCGGGAGCCTCGTGCTCTGGCCTCGCGTGTTGCTTTTCGGAGACTCCATCACGCAGGTACCGCCGCCTTGGCCGCGTCTCCAGAGCTCCGTTCTGGGCACCGCGTGTCCCTCCGTCACGAGGGCCCCGCGCCCCCGCCTGTCCCCTCCCGAAGGCTGAGGCGCCGAGGTCGTTTGTCCAGCCTGCGGCCTCCTGTATCGGCCCAGAGGAGCCGCAGCGCCCCGCCACCCCCAGTGGCCTCGGTGACACCCCTGCGACCTCTCCTCCTGGTGGCAGGCCCCCTCAGGGATCGTGACGTCTCGGGGGGTGACGGTGCGGTGTCTGCGTTCCGCGCGCACGTTTGCACCCCGGCCACGCCCCAGCGAGGGACAGGGCCACCCGTGCGACTTCCGCCACCTTTTCCATTCTGCGTCACTTCCCACGGGGATTTTAGGACGACCAGGCACAAGTTGAGGTGCATTGTTTTCATCTCGGTGTCTTCCTTGTCAGTGGCCGTTCTCCTTGATCGAGCAACGTGATTTGGTGGCTCCCAGGCACGCACAGCGCTTCGTGTCCCGGGAGCCTCTCCCCAGGGGCCGCCTGCAGGGACGTGGGCGGCTGCTGCTGCAGCTGCAGCTTCTGTGCAGCCTCTTCCACGCAGAAG
This sequence comes from Cynocephalus volans, assembly GCF_027409185.1. Lineage (NCBI taxonomy): Eukaryota > Metazoa > Chordata > Mammalia > Dermoptera > Cynocephalidae > Cynocephalus > Cynocephalus volans. The sequence goes on from NC_084473.1 coordinate 9,663,290, forward strand.
CACTTCGAACCATTCACCCCTGCACTTCCTCCAACCTGTGGACAGGCTGGGCAGTTAATGGTTGATCTTGAAAATAAAACGCCTTCAAACGACCATCTTTTCATCCAAGATCGTGTCAACTCCCATTAAGAAAAAATTGTTCCGCAGATATGTTCTTAATTCAGGGAGGGAATAAGTTACTTTCCTGTGGGTTTTTTTCCCCCCTAACCTTCAGACATAACTTTCTAAAACAATTTTTTGTGTCTGTGCCAGTAATTGGTAACGTTATATTGGGACATATGGGGCTTAGGTAAGGGCTTTCCAAATCCCATGGGAATGTGCGTCAAAAAATATCCTGAGTTCTGTAATTAATAAAGCACTGATTGCCCTTATTAATTCTTTCATCTGTGTAGAGGTAATATAGCAAGGACTTCATCTCCTAACACATAGTTGATTTTATCTCTTGTACAAAGATTTTTTAAAAGTAGCTTTTCTAGATACAATGACTCTAATATTGGGTCTCAGTAAAACGTCTATGACAGGCTCAAATCCAACTGATAGAGAGGAAAAATGCACCTTCTTTTCCTGCTGCTGGGTGTGGCTATGGTAGTCCCCAAAATGACCTTCCCTGAGTGAATCAAGAGATGAAGGCCGAAGTCAGGGAGTGCAAAGAAAAGAAAAGGGGACTTGCTGATCAGTTTCCCTTCTGCAGTGTTCTGATTACACTGATAAGTGGTGATGAGCTTTTCTTTCTGCAGTTTTCTTTTCAGCAGGGTGGATGGGGAGCATCACTGGCTGACAGGCTGGTCAGGTGAGAACAGTTTCTCGATTAATACTTGAGTATTTACTGATGAGAAATGTCATTATCTTAGGAAAAGAGATAGTGAATAATACAGTTTCAAACTATAAATTCTTCCTTTGTTACTCTTTGCTTGCCTTTGCTAGTCAGTGCGTATGTATATGCGGGGAGGAACAGAGAGAGCCCACATTCTTCCAGTAGACGGATCCTGATACATGTGAGGAAGCAGTAACATGCCCAAGGTTACGCCTAGTCAGAGACGGGGCTGGGGTGCAAGCCCAGGCAAGCTGGCTCACAATCCATGGTTGATTTGTTCATTATAAATACAGTACTGTGAATCAAATTATTTTTACGAAGGAAAAAAAAATGCCTGTTAATTAATTGGTTTAAATTGAAACACAACTGTTTACTAAAATTATTGAATCAAAACCAAAAGTCTTAAAAATATTCTGTACACTTATCCCAATCTAAACCATTGTTACATTTGAGTTCTGGCTTATTAGTGACTTTCTACCTAACATAATTGCTCAGGTTAATATCTACCTATTCTAAACTCCATTTTAAAAGCATCCCACTGTACCATCAGTGAGTATGCAGACTAAATCATAGCCCCTTTGTATGTAATTATTTATATCTTCACCCATTGAGGAATATGGTGTATTAACCTAGATCTTTGAAAGACAAGGAAGATTAGATGCTTAGACTATGTTCTTGCTCTTATCAAAGTGAAAACCTGGGGCTGGGTCAGAGCCCTGTGACAGGATTAGAAGCCCAGAGAGCATACTCTCACTAAAGGTTGGCAACCAGGGACCGTAAACAGTTGTGCCCACAATTCATCTCTTAAAATTTCTCATTTCAGAAAATGTGATGTTCTGAATCGTGGATTTTCAGGTTACAATACCAGATGGGCCAAAATTATCCTCCCAAGATTAATCAGGAAAGGGAACAGTTTGGACAACCCAGTGGCAGTTACAATTTTCTTTGGTGCCAATGACAGCGCTCTAAAAGGTAAAGGCATTTTTGTTTCTCTAGCACATTTTTAATCATTTTTATGTTACAACAAACTTACATCTGTATACTTTTTTCAACTATTTACTTCTCTCCCGGTAGATAAAGTTTTGCTAAACTTATAATGAGTTCCCTGAGTTTATTTAAATATGCATTTCTTCTGGCTTTAATGTCGGTGGGTTTTATTCTATATTCATTTTCTACCTGCCTTGGTTATTGGCAGACCTAAAATGGAAAAGACTTTAGTGTTTTCTAGAGTCTGTTAGTGCCGTGCTAAATTTCTAGTGTTTTTCTCTCTTTAGTTGATACAGTTGGCAGCAGAGGGCTCAAGATGTACACCTTGCAGTTTGCATAGCCCTGATGGGAAAGGAGAGTATCTCAGGGCAGCAGCAGCCCTGATCTAGGCTAGGTTTGAATCCCAGGGGAGAGTAAACATGGGTTTGGAAAAGGAGGCAGGTCTCTCCTTGTATTCTGTAGAATTGCTACTGTGACTACAGCAAAACTGGCCATGTGCGAGTACAGGCCTTTCTGTCTTCCCTTTCTACTCTTGAAATGAGAGCTCTCTGCATAGAATAAAGAAGAAAAATCAACCTTTGTTTTGGGAAGTTGAGTAGTCAGCTTCCAGAGATTCCTTCTGTGCCCCCACGTGTGTCACAGACATGAAATGGTCTGCTGCTTATAGGTGCACTGTAGGGGACATCTTAAGTGAGGCTCAAGATAAAGGAAAGAACAACTGCCAACTGCAATTTGAGGAATTCTTGTGGCCTAGGAGAAAGATATATAAATTACCGGTGTTAGTAGAGATTGCAAGCTATTTGGGAGAAAATAAATCTTCACTTTACACATCTTATACCAAAAACCATAGGAAAAAACTCCAAAAAATAATTAAGAATGTGAATTTTTACCAAATTTAGCAAAAGGAAAAACTTTCTCAGCATAAAAGCAATGGAGGAAGTTGCAAAGGAAAAACAGGTTTATGAAATAAATTTAAAATAGCTTATGCACAAAAAAACTATAAAAAGAAAATGACACATTGAGGAAACTATTTGGAAAATATGTCAGACATGTCTAATGTAGAAATCAATAAGAAAAATACTAACTAATAGAAAAATGGGCAAAAGACAGGAACAGATAATTCACAGAAGGAGAAATTTAACAGCCAATACTTATTTGGAAATGTGTGAAAACTTCAGTTAACAAAAAATGCAAATTAAAACAAGGAATTTTGATTTTTGACTCTCAAATAGGAAAGCAATTTAAAGCAATTTATACCTAAAGCTGACAAGTGTGGAATAAGTTGGGAACATTTACATTACTGCTGGGAGAATTAACTTGTAACCCTTCTGGAAAGTTGTTTGGCAGTGTGCATTGGGAGACTTCCCCACTTCTAGAAATTCAACCTAAGGAAATACTCAGTAATGCAGCCAGATATATGTGCAAAGGTTTCTATGTATTGTTATTTACAATAGCAGAAAATTAGAATGCTGTGTAGTGAAGAATTAGAAATGTCAATTGTGGTCACTCTACAACTAATTATCATTATTTTGAGGACTATTTATGGACATAGAAATGCTCATATTTAATGTTATGTGGAAAAAGCACAGTGAGCCTTGTAATGCTTATGTGACAGCTGATCTAGAAATAATCCTTTGCGGTCATAATAATAGAAGTAGTAATAGCTGACATTTGTTTATTAAGCGCTTGCTTTGTGGAAGGCACCCTGCTCCAAGTGCTTTACACACTTAGCTAATTTAATTTTCACAACCCCAGGAGGTAGACCCTATTATCGTCCTCATTTTACCAGTGAGGAAACAGCTCCAGAAAGATTAAGTATTTATCCGAGGCGATGTGGCTAGTCAGTGAGAAGGGTGGGATTAGAACCTGGGCAGTCTCTCTCTCGATAGCCTGGCTCTCGTTTTCTTTACAAATTCAACCTAATTGATTAATGACAATATAGACACTAGAGGAGAAAAGACAAGAGTACTTAAAATGTCTCTAGTCAGAGCTTTGAAGTCTGTTTTATGAAGACCTGTATATTTTCATTCTTTAAGGGAGAAATCTTCTCTTTGTGTCCTTGGTGTGTTCCCCAGTGACATCATGAGTCATATACATTTACAAAAGTGTATTCATCTTGATTGTTGTCAATTATAACAAATATGCAATTGGGCTGAAGTTAAGTATTCGTGTTCCTCTTAAACAGACGAGAATCCCAAGCAGCACGTACCCCTGCATGAGTATGTTGCAAATTTAAAGAGCATGGTGCGGTACCTAACGTCTGTGGACGTCCCTGAAAGTCGCGTCATTCTCATCACGCCGCCCCCTCTCTGTGAAGCCGACTGGGAAAACGAGTGCATCATGCAGGGTAAGCGAGCTGCAGCCAGTCGCATTAGCCTGGATGGCAGTGCTCAGAGAAGAACTTCGATAGGACAGTCGTGTCCTGCTTGTGGGCCTCAGTTTCCAGGGGTGGGGTGGGGGTTTGTAAATCCCTATCAGTCTGTGTTTCTAGTCAACTGAAGTTAAAACAAAAATAGGAAAGCTTCCGTTATCTCACATCTGAGGTCTTTTTTGACACAGAAAAGGGATTCTGGCTTTGGATAAGTCGGGAGGGAACTACTAGCCTGGCATTTGCTGACTTTTATAGTTGCCAGACTCCAAGGGACACTTGAGGCCCACCAAGAATACCTCGGAACAGTCAGGGGGACTGTGGAGCTCCGTGTGGTGCTGAGACCCAGTGGCTGCATGTGCACTTGACTTGTCTGAGTCCCCATTTGGGACGTTTTTCCTGACCTCATGGCACTGGGAGGCGACTGCAGCTGTTTGCCCATTTCCGTCTGTAGGCGGCAGGAGAGGCGGCCCTTCTCCACTCTGCTTGTACAGACTCTCCCCTTTTCTGCCTATTCTTTGGCATTTGGAGAACAAGTGTAGTTAATAGTAAAAACTCTCTTCACTCTTTCTTCTATACAAAGACACCATTATGTAACTTGAGTATAATAGTTCTCTCGTGCTGACATACACTTTAATGGCTGGAAAGGTGTATTATGGAATTTTTCTAACCTGTCTGGAACTCATGAAGAATGGGTTATTCTAGGACAAATTAATGACTTTGGAATACAGGAAAGCTCTTTCTTAAAGCATGGTCTGACTCCAAGTTAGCTATTATTTTTAGGTAGATTTCTGGGCCCATTTTAAGCACTAGACATTTCTTACACCCACTGCAGCAAGCACACCACCACATTACGGAACATTGTTATTGTCCTTACTTAACAGATGGGAAAATTGAGTGTTAGGTTAAGTAATTTGATGAAGATCATGCAGCCAGTGACAGAACTGGGAATCAAATCCAGGAAGTCTGACTTCATAGCCCAAGTACGCACTCTCACACAAGCCTACCAATGTCCCTGCCCTCCAAGAGCCTGTTGTCTGTGGGGGGGAAGCCAACACATTCTCAAGTCACAAACAGCATATGTCAAGGGGAGCCACACAGTGGAGGCACAAACTTGTGGAGAAAGCCCAGCCTGTGGTGCAGTGGTGGTAAGCTGAGAGAGTGCGTGAGATTCCAGAGCGACCGTTCTGCAGAGAGGTAGTAAGGCCCAGGAAACAGTCTATAGCTGTGTTGGACACGAATCCACCTCCCCAGCTTGCTGTTAGCCCTGCAGCCATAACTGATCTGGAGGCAACCTATTGTTGGCCTAACAGAAGAGGATGAATTTCATATGCCATGGTCCACAGAAGCTGTTTAAACTTCTGTTCACTGTTTCCCAGGAAGAGAATATATGAAATTCTGAAATTTTAATTCATTTCCTCTTTCTGCCCTTGAATGTAATCACCAGTAGATTTTAATAAAGTTTAGAGATGAGCAAAATCAGGGAAGGGTCACACCTCCTAGAGGTTACACTGATTATAACCCAGGTGAACTTTATAAACAAATAGAATCAATCCCGTGTATGAATCAAAACCAGGGAGGAGTTTATTCTTTTCTTCTCTCAGACATGAAGCCAGGGCCAGCATAGGTCTTCCTTGCTCTTCCATATCCCTTTGCCCTTATCTTTGTGTTTGCTCTTCACTATCACATTCATTAGTCCCCCTCTCCACCAACCCCTCACTGCCCTGCCCGCACTCCTATTCCCCCGCCTGGTACTGCCAGCCGCCTCGAGCCTTCTACCCCAGCTCCAGCTCTGGCTTCCAAACCAGGCTGGTTCAGCCTCCCAGCACAAGGCACCCCTCTCCCCTGGTGGGAGAGGATGAGGCAGCATGCGCTTGTGTTAAACACGCTCAGACACTCTGGTCTAGATGCATTGGATGAGTTTAGTCCTTTAATATTTGGCTCCCTCTCTTTCCCACTTCACTTTGTCCCTGCTGGGTAGAGCAGCACACGTGAGTAAACTGTATTTCCCCAAACCCTGTGGCTGGCCCAAGTAATGTCAGTATTTAATGGAAAAGAGAAAACATCCAGGTCAGTAGAACTTCTACAAGGACCAGCACTTGGGTTTAACCAATTGCCACCTGGATTTCCTCCCTTCCATAGGTTGCAAGTTAAATCGCCTGAATTCGGTTGTTGGTGAATATGCCAGTGCATGTTTTCAAGTGGCCCAAGACTGCAGGACTGATGTGCTTGACCTGTGGACCCTGATGCAGAAGGACAGCCAGGTACAGTGACTTGCTCAGTCCTCTCCAGTACGTGGGATCACACATAAGTAAACCAGGTGTGTGCAGATTTCCCTAGAATGGCTCTGCTTAGGGAAGACAGTCGTCCCTTCCATCAGTGAAAACAAAAAGATTGGGGCAGAGGAGAGGAATGGAAAGGATCCAGGACAGCTCACAAACCGAGGAGCTTAAGAGTTAAGAACATCCAGGCCAAGTTCTTCTTTTATACATGGAGTGGGGAAAAGTTAAAACTTGTTAACAGGCAAAACAGTGAATTTAAGTAGAATATAGTATTGGCTAATCAAATTTGAGAACTTAATTCTAGTCAAATTATTTTGTTTTAAAGCCTGAAAGCCCAATTACAAATATAAAAGGTAAAAATCTGGTCCCCATGCACAGTGGTGCAGGCACCCGGCACCCAGGAAGACAGCTAGATTACACTTAGAGGACCCAGCAATCTACTCCTGGTATTTACCCTAGAGAAATGCAAACTATATTTACACAAAACCAGGATATGACTTTATAGCAGCATTATTGCTAACAGTCCAAAGCTGAAGCAACCGACATGTCCTTTGGTGGGTGACCGGATAAACAAACTGGTACCCCATACAAGGGAGTACTACTCAGCATTAGATAGGAAGTATTGATACACACAACTAGGATGAATCTGAAAGGCATTTCGCTGAGGGAAAGCAGCTGGTCTCTAAAGGTTGCCTACTACATGATTCCATCTACAGGACATCTCAAAAAGATAAGACTGTAGTAACAGGTCAGCAGTGCCAGAGGTTAGGGTCGGGGAGGGTGACGACTGAATTCAGGTTCCACATAGATACTGATGAACCGCATAGAAGAGACAGAGTCAGGCAAAGGTCTTTTTCTCTTTTCATTTTTTTTTGCCACCTTCCACTCTTTAGTAAAGGGCTTGTTCTGCAGGGCACATTTCATTGCTCTGCTGAGATGCAGAGAGAATGCTGACTTTGACAGGAACCGGTGTACTCAGGGGAAGGGAGGATCTAGTGTGTAAGAAATTCTTTGGACAAAAGACAATACTCACCCTAGTTTACTCTGTTCACACCTTGTTAGGTTTGGCCACTTAGACAAAGGAAGGTATAAAGAAAACAGCCAAGTATCACTAAACCAGGTGTCAACTTTTCCTCTCCCCTAAATCTTGATCCATACCAGTCCTTCCAAGGACCTGCCAGTTTCTAATATTTACACAGTTACACACCTGTAATGGGGAAAATGACAGCCAGTAAGTCACAGTACCTTGTGGACACTGAGAATTGCCAATCATCTTTGGAGATCCTGAGAGCCCTAACTTTGGTGCCAACTCTGCCACCAGCCCTGTATCTGAGTAAATCACTGACCCCTAGGCCTCCAGTCTTCCTCTGAAACCTTCACTGGACTTGAACCTTCTGGGTTTCCCAAATCAGGAGGGTCCCTGGCAGCTTGAGTGCTGAAGGGTCAACATCAAGAGTTCTAATTTTATCTGTTAAGAGTCCACCGGAAAAATAAACAAGAAAAAAAGAAAAGTCCACCAGAGATGGTCTGAAAAAGTTGTCCTACTAGAGGAAAGGAAATCGCAAACTATTGGGCTAGTTACATTCACACATCCTTTTCAATTTAACACAAGTCATATTCTAGAACTGGTATAGTGTTCCTTAGAGATCATCTAATCTAAAACAATCTAGATTAAGAAAACCAAGGCCCAGGGAGAAGTGGTACTAGAATCTGAATTCCTGATCTATGAAAGTCATGGCCGGCCACTTGGATTCTGCTAGGGATCAGGAGGTGGAGCTCTTGCTCAGGGAGAAGGTTCTTCCCAAGGGAGATATGGCTCTTAGGGTGAAAGTTGTTGAGTTCAGGGGAGTGGTGGGGAGACTGGACTCATATCCCAGCAATTATTGTTCTAGGCTGGATGGTACAAGTTCTTTCCACCAAAAAACTTTCCCATCAATTTAATATATAGACTAAGACTCAAAAAACAATATTGATTCACTGGGGCCCTGTGCTCTTTTAATACCAAATTTTTCATTTTCATTGATTGATTACATTAATGGCCCATATCCGCTCATTAAGCTTCTTTCAACTGATAGCCCTGTCATGTGATTCAGAAGATCCAGAATGATGTCCCACCTCAGACAGTTGAATGGTATGTGATTTCATGAAGTTCGGTTCTTTAACATGGACATAGTACTACAGCAGTAGTAAAAGTTCTGTGTGTACAAGCACCTGTGTAAATAGCACGTCCATGCTACTATAGTCCAAGATGACTTTGGTCAGAGGCCTGAAATGAGAGGGGCAGGTGATCTTTTTGTCCCAGGGCCACAACTGGGAGTGCAGTGTACACTGGCATTTAGAAAATTACTAATGCCTTTAATTTGAGTTCTCTCTCTCTCTTACAGGACTTTTCATCCTATTTATCAGATGGATTACATTTATCACCACAAGGAAATGAATTTTTGTTCTCACATCTCTGGCCTTTGATTGAGAAGAAGGTCTCCTCTCTGCCTTTGCTCCTTCCTTACTGGCGGGATGTAGCGGAAGCAAAACCTGAGCTCAGTCTGCTGGGAGATGGAGACCATTAGTCAATCTCAGGCAACCCAAGTCTGCCTCTGGCTGTTAATTTACAGAATTCGAAGTCACCAGTGCACAAAGATTCCAAGGACATTAATCGTAGAATTTTTTTTTTTTCCTTAAAAAAGATTAAACTTTTGCCCATGACCCTGGATCAAAAAACACTAAACATTTGCCACCAATATTAATAAAAATATTAGGATTTTTCAGGGAAGTTTTGTAATTATGTACATTGTGTTTTAAATATTTATTGATTGATGCATGTATCATCAGTGCCACAGCTACAAAATATACCCTGAGCAGCTTAATTGTAAAAATGGCAAAAAATGTAATGACAAGCTTGTTTTTTTTAAAAAGTCACAATTTTATAAAAAATGGTTTTCTTACATTCTGAGAACTGTTTCACTTTCATACATACACCCACACACCCCACTCACCTTATATCAAATTCTGGAAGTGTAACTAACATATAAGAATATCGTGACTAGTTAAAAGATAGCAAATACCATAAGGTACAAGTTCAAGTATTAGTGTAATGAGTATCCGCGTAACAAACATCCTGGGGGGGCGGGGGGGGGGAGGCATGATTTGTCACAGGTTTGGTTAATTGCCCTGAAAGTTTACAAGTTACCTCAGTTAAAATGTGTTGGCTGGTGAGCACATTACAGTTCTTAGGCAGAAAAAAAAGCTTTTAACTATAATTTTATGGAAATCATTATTTAGGCTGATGATTTTTATCCTTCACACAATAAATGTAGATCATCCAGAATCCTGAAGCACCAAAGCAAGAATACAAATACCCACTGTGGGCCAATACAAAGGGTTTCTGAAGTGTCAGTTCGTCTAGGGCTCATCCCCAGCCCCAAAGGCAGGCACCACTCCCCGTCCTGACCAGCCCATCTGCCTACTCAGAATGACCTCTTCTTTTGGTAAGAAATATCTCACCTTCTTATCCACTAGCTTTTGAAAACAGGCAACCATACCTCTTTCTTATACTTTGAAGTAGTTTACGTTCTGTGGATAGAGAACTTTTTAAGAGCATAGCAACAGTATTAGGCATATATGAAGATACTTAAATTAAAAGCACAGAAAAACTGCCCAGCAAATTGGGGCCCTGAACAGTTAGCAGGATTCTATAAGTTCAACTGGCTACTATTTGTAACCTTTACTAGAATCTAGATTGTTTAATTCTAGAAAGTACTAGCCTTAGGATTATGAAGAAACATATTAACCCAAATAATTTCTAAGTTTACTTGTATAATGCTCCCTGCTGCTAAAAGCTCTGGGTAATACCTAGAAACAGACCCACGTTTTGGAGATAATATATAACTAGGTTTCTCTCACTACTTTGTCTTTACTTGAAGGCAAATAAATAAATAAATCTATGTTCCAGTTGTCCTCACAAATAACTGCTAAATGCCTCTTTATATTCAGCGGATCATTACAGTGTATAAAAAAGAAAAATTGATCACCTCCCTAATCAGTGCTGTTATTAATATAAAAAGTTAATTTACAAAAATGTAGAAGTTCATAACCTAATCCAGCTATATTTTCTCCTTTTGCACCACAGGTTGAAGGATATTTTAAAGATCAAAAAAACTAAAACCTGAAAGCCTCAAAGTAAGCTAGATTCACCTTACCTCTTCAAAAGGAAAAGGACCTATCCACATGAGTATTGTTTATGAGAAGGAAGTTCAAACACATGACCAGCATCTGCTAAGTCACTTCCTCATTTCCCCCAATTCTTCACAAAATATATGCTCTGATTTTAGGTCAAATCTGTAAAAAATATTTTGCACACTTAAGTCAAAGAGCTTAGAAAGTGAATTCCTAAACTAGCACTCTGTTTCTTTGCTGTCAACACGATTCTGACGCTGCAGTTTAAAGGACGCGGCCTTTTCACTTCTGGTGACTGGATGGTCTGTGAGATCCTCAAACGACTTGGCAGCTGTGCTGCTACTGGGAAAGGGGTCCTTCTCAAAGCCATCCTCGTCCATATGTGAGTCCGTGCTGGGGTCTTCCTGGATGGTGTCCATTCTCTGGTGGTCCAGTTTCGGAGCTGCAGGCACCGGAGGTATCACAGGAGTGGGCTGCAGCAGCTGCAGGCGCCCTGGAGTCTGGGGTGCAGGGAAGGGTTTGATAATTCGAACTGATGCTGAATCCATGCTGCTTAGCATTTCGACATTCTGGAAAGACAAGGGTTCAATTGATGGGAATAAAATATGAATGAAAGGTCCTCACAGCTCCATCTTTACCCACCAAATGGACTTATCTGTTGGCTCCGTCATCCCTCATGCCAAAGAAAGCACCAGGTGAGGCTCACTCAGCCTTAGAAGTAACTCAAAACGGCTTTCAAATGTCCTGACCATCTACCCTTTGAGGATCCCAAGGAGAACTCAAATCTATCAAGTTAAGATCCCAAGACAGGAAAAGATCTCAAAATACTAAGTGCTGAACAGCTATGTTACTCCTTAGGGCTGAGGAGTGGCAGAACAGCACCCCTCTTCTTTAAGGTTCTTCCTCTTTTTCAGACTCCACCCATGCAATAATAAAAGTTCATTCTCACTGTTGTCAGGAAAGTTAACAGCCAACCTAGATGCTTCCTGCAACATGACCCTCCACTAGCCAAAGACTGGCCCAGCTGTAAAGGCTGACGGCTGTTGCTGTGGTGGTCAACTGAACGTCTTTGCTTAACAGGATCTCAAAGTATAACTGAAAATTATTTTTTCTTTCATGTGGTGGACTTACACTGGGGTGAAACAGCGACAGAGATTCATATTGCTTATCCAATTTCTTATCCTAGAAAGAAAACAGTGAGAAAAAAGGTCATTCCTACAAATAAAATTCAGTTAATAAGAGCTCTTTCCTCATAAGCTACTCCTAATATTAAGCACAGAACTTAGAAGTTGAGTTTTAGAAAGTGATAGCAGGCTCAGTAAATGAGAATGCATTTCTTACACAAGCTTTACGGTTATGCCATGAAATATGATTTTTGGCATTAAAGACAGAAAGAGGCAAGGTTTGAGTGCTACTTTTCTGAGGGATTTCTCCCCCTATGGGCAGGAAAATTACAAGAGCATCTTCCTGTGCACGAAGTACTCACATCAGTGCTCCAGCTCCTGGGCACACAAGGACAGTGCTGACTGGAAGGGCAGCTGGGGGAAGGGTGAGGTGGCCACACCTGCAGTCTCCCTCCACTAGCCCCAGGCGGCCCAGCTCACAGCCTCACTTTGTTCTCAGCTGTTTCCACAGTTTCTGTGGCCCAAACTCTGTTGGAGGAACTGGGCCTCAATCCTACATCACACTTCTGCAGAAGGCTGAACATGAGGCCATCTGGTGACCCCAGTACCTGCCTGTAGCTGAAGTATGCAAAAGGAAAGATAGGACCTAGAATCAAGGCGTTGGCTTCCCGTCTGGCTACTATGGATGTACTCTGTAACCAAAAATAAGCTACCACTCTTCACCTACTCAGTGGCCTTGCCCTGAAATCAAGGGTCATGCTTCATGGTCCACACATGAAACATTCACTGTCAACAAAATAGGTTTGAGCCTCCAGTAAAAGCAATTATGATGGATGGCAATGTCATCCAGAGACATACCTTCTGTCAGAGCTTCAACCCTGTCACTTTAACACAGCTTTGCTCCAGCAGAAGTGTTCCATAGAGATTTTCCTCCCTGTGCTCTCATGCTACCACCCCAAAAAGAGCTGTTCAGTGAGACAGCCCCCAGGCAAGAGAAGCCAGTGGGAAGGGAAAGGAAAGGAAACAGAAGGCAGGAAAAACGCCTTGGTCACAAGAGTAGGCTGGGCTGGAATTATTCAAGTGTTCATAAGCAGCGGTTCCATGAAAGAGCTTCAGAGACCATGTCTAAAAGTATGGGTCTGACTTCCTCATCTCTACAGCAGACAAATCCCCACTCCCCATAGGTGTAAGGTGAATAGATTTGTAAGGAATTTTTTGGAAAAGGAGCTCAAATTTATAAAGTACCTGGAGTTCCTTAGACAAAGCCCAATTCAACTTATAGCTATTACTCATTTTGAACAAGAACAGAAAATATTGCTCACTCTCATTTAGTTGGAAAGATGTGAATACTCAATATGATAATGCCAAGAATCTATATGGTATATGAGGACCATCTTTGAAATGTTGATGTTTGATATTGCTCTGTTCTATAAAGTCAGCCTGAACATGCTTGTTCAGAAGCTTTACTCATCAGAGGTTCTAGACAAATCTAGTTAAACGGTCTCCTGTTTAACTTAGAAGAAATTAAATGTTAGAATAAAACATATGACACAAAAAAGTATAGTTCTTTTAAAATATTAGCTGAGCTTTCTATAAGTCATGCTCTCCTAGGGAAAGCAACAAAAAATTGGAAACTGCTAAGAGCAAATTTTATCTTTTCCAAAGATTACATGGTTGTAGTTGCTCAAAATTTTAAAGAAATATTTAATCACTTAAAAATTGGTGACTTACCACACAATGGACGAGAATGCTGAAAGGAATCCAAAATATCAACGAGAAAACCAGGACGGACCCTACAATGTTGTCTGCTAAGAACTTCCCTGTAAACAATTCCAAACAGTGAATATCTCGACCAAGTACTTAACAAATCTAAAATGAAATGCTCTTAAAATATTATCATTGTGGGCCGGCCCGTGGCTCACTCGGGAGAGTGTGGTGCTGATAACACCAAGGCCCCGGGTTCGGATCCCATATACGGATGGCCGGTTCGCTCACTGGCTGAGCGTGGTGCTAACAACACCAAGTCAAGGGTTAAGATCCCCTTACCGGTCATCTTTAAAAAAAAATTTAAAAAATAAAAAAATAAAAAAAATTATCATTGTGTCAAATGCTACAGAGTTGCTGCCTAGATACTGCTACTGGCAGTATTGAGAAGAGGGTCTATGCCACCTCTATTAAACCTTACCGTCTCTCTGCACCAACAAATGCCTTTAAATAGCCCTCGTGTACTTGTTGAACAGAGTTACTGCATCAACATATTAATCATGTAGAATGCCACTGCTAGTAACAAGTGCTTAAGACGGCAAAGTTTTTGTTATCTAGTTATTTTTGTGACTAAACTCCAAATTATGGACTCTTGAAGACATAAATATATCCTTGCTTCTACAAAATCTGAGACCCACTTTTAAATAAGCGATTTTTATATCAAACAGGAATCAGACTGACAGTCTGGAGGATTGAACCATGCTTATGCTACCATGTGTTTATTTTTTAGTAAAGAGGGAAGCCAACATTTTGACTATTTATTTCCCTTGTTTGAAAATTTGTGCATCCAAGCTACACAGGGACAGACCAATAATGAATCAATTTTATTCTAGCCAAAGTTGTTTTATAACAAAAGAGGTGAATATATCCATCTTCAACTGCACAATTAGAGCACAACACTCTGAAACCACACTTTTCTAATGTCATCACAGAAATCAGTTCTAAGTAAACTATCTGAGGAAATCACCTACCAAAAGTATTGATGCTCAGCTGATCAATGAAATCCCATAATCGCTCTATTACATCCTGAACTCGTTTCTCACATTTTCCCTATGAAGAGAAAACATACAGCATTATCCCTAAAAAAATTCATTTAGAAGCAATGTGGTTTTATAAAAACTAATTGACATGTAAAGGACTTCGTTAAAAATGAAGCATTTAGGGGCCCATCTTTGACACAGAACAGTAACTTCAGTGTAACAAGTACCCAAGAAAGTAGGATATACTGTCACTTACACTTTCACAATTGGTCCATTTTTATAAGTAAATTTAGAATTACCAGGAGACAAGGCCGAGCCCGTGGCGCACTCGGTAGAGTGCTGCGCTGGCAGCGCGGCGACGCTCCCGCCGCGGGTTCGGATCCTATATAGGACTGACCGGTGCACTCACTGGCTGAGTGCTGGTCACGAAAAGACGGCAAAAAAAAAAAAAAAAAAAAAAAAAAAAAGAATTACCAGGAGACAAAACTCAAGAAAACCAGTTTGCCAAAGATGAGGTCTTCCAGTAAGGACTATACTGGTCAGACACACTCAGTGGACAGAAAAGAACACAACCAAGCTCCCTGAGAAGCCTCTTTAAACCTAGACACCCTCTCCCATGATTTTACATGAAGTTCTGCAGACAACAAAGGGGTCTGACTTAGGTAAGTCACGCAGTCTTCTAGGTTTTTCCTACTCATTCAGCACCTGTTTCAAAATCACACCTGAAGAATTTTGCAATCTTAGTCAATTCTATAAATAGCCTAAAAAAACATAATTAAGACCCACAGCCTGAAACCAACCAACTTTACCATGAAGTCCCCTCCTCCCAGATCCTTCCCAGTTTCCCACTGGGCTCAGGGTCTCCTGCTATGATGAGTATGAGCTCCAGTGACCTGAAAGCCATTTCCTCTTAAGTAATACCCACCATACTTCACTGAAAACTCAAACCAAAACAAACAGTGGGTGAGAAAGATGGAACAGCATTTGTGTTTTGATTTCCCCATTTGTACAACCAAGTACTTAAATATAAAGACTTACAGTCTGGCTGTTACCAAAAAGGCTGTACATAAATACTCACGTTCATGTCACAAAATCCTACTGTACAGGGCTTTCCTTTCCTCAAAAATAAGTTCTTCTGTTCAGCGTCGACATAAGGCACACAGCGGCCCGAGGGGTCCCTGCAGCACACCTTGCACGAATTGTCAGTTTCTGAAACAGAATATGCACTGCCAGCTGGAGTCTTCAGAGATCTGCTCTCCTCCCCATTTTTTCCTCTCTATGTTCCCAAAGAGGCAAGAAGTCCCATTTATTTTTTATTTCAAAAGCTATTACTATCCATATTCACCCTCTAAGGAAAAGTTTCAGTTCACCCTCTACATACCTCAGAGTTACAGAGGCCACAAGGTTAAAAAAACTTTACACAGAAAAGTCTTCATTATAAATTAAAAGCCTCTCTTAAAAGCCAAATTATTCCCTCTACTTCAAGCCCTTCTGAATGCTCTTCTAAATGTTTCTCTTTGTCCCAACATTCTTATTATACTTCCAATGTCAATCCTTGGCTTCTCAGTTCAAAGTACATCCTGCAAAGCCAATGCTGACTCCAGCAAGAGCCAGTGCAGCTATAACAGACCTGTCTACCTGCAGGCACAGGGCTAAGGAACCTCCAGTCCTGTGAGCCCTGCAGTCTAAGCTCCATGACTCCCTTTGCCAAGGACAGCTCTGAGAGCATGTGGGGTGAAAGTAAAACAGCAGGCATCAAATGAGCCATGTGGGCACACACGTGAATGGCAGAAATGCCAAAAAATCAAATGGCAGTGTAACTCAGGTAGTCTTTATCTGATCCAGGACAGACTCCTGGTATTTATATTTCAGAGAAAAAAGATAACCAGAACACAAAACAAGCAAAACAAAAACATTTTGATTGTTCATTCATTCATCAAATAGTTCTTGGACATTTACTGTGTGTCAGGCTGTATTCCTCCCAGGGCACCCCAAGCCTCTTGCCATTTGCTGAACAAATTATTTGGCATTTGTGATGTGTTATCTTCTTTGCTTACATGTCATTCCTGGAAAAGCCACTTACTCCACTGTATGGATGATGAGCTTCCCAATGATTTTAACTACTGGGTTGTCTATTTTGAAAGCAACAGAACTCTATTATCAACTCATATGCTCCACAGTTGAAATGGGGTGGGAAGCTCAGAGTCCAACTAGTACCTGAGGCCCTCCTCAGACTGAAGGGTTCCAAAAATAGAGCTTGGAGACCTAAGGAAAACTGAGAGGCCATCATGAGAGAGGGTCCTGCCCCAGGCTGCTTTAGTAGAGATCATAGGGGAGCGGGCCCAGTCCTGTTGACAACAGCAAAAATCCTCATCTAGTGGAGTCAGATCCTGGAATCAGCTCTCGCTGGTGGAGTTATTGAAGGAGCATCCTAGTTCAGTGCCAATGGAATGTAGACAGTTACTGCTGTCTTCACGGTGTGTATGGTACCAGGGAGAGGAGGGTAAGAACAGGCCTCCGCACACTCACTCAGACACAAAAATTCCCTCCATTCCATCCCAAAGTCTGCCACATGTTCTGAAATGTAGCAAGAAGAAAAATCGACAGGACCATTTTCACAGGTATGGTGGAAAAGCCAGGATCTGAATGCAGTAGATGTCTGTCTCCAGGCACAGCCCTGCCTTCCCCACAGCCCCTTTCCCTGGCTTGGTTCTCCCCACTGCCCTGACCAGCAGTGAGCAGCTAACACTGCCAGACCTCCAAGTGGAGAGACAGGGCCTGGCAGACAAAGACTATGTTTCCCCTGCTACAGAACTCAGCATGAAACTGCTCACCATTACACGCACACGACTCCAGCTGCTGCTCCCTCTCGCAGAAGGGGATGCATTTCCCATCCTTACACTTGCCGAGATCCAGGCAAACCGTGTCATCTTCAGCATTTCCCGGAGCAGGGCACTCACTGCTATTACCTGGAAATAAAGACCAGTTTGTACACTGAGTCTCATGTCTGCCAATTCCACAGGTGCATGATGATATCCTACTTCTCATAAAAGGAGTGAGCACCTCGCAAAAATGACCCACAGAGCTAGGACGACAGCCTACATCCAATCAACCGATACCGTTTGGGGAGTACCAGCTGTGTGCCAGCTGCGTTGCACAAGTCCCTGGCCTCCCAAGCACCCAAATGTCCACGGGCATGGTCTCCATGTCCTCACCTCATAGCCACTGTATAAAGTTGTTCATATAGTCTTCCTGCACCTTTTTAATGTGAAACATTACATATAAAAGAATATACATAATGTATTTTATATATATAATGCATATATATTATTATCATTAATAAAACAAAGACCTATGTAACATTACTTAAAATAAATGTAAACTCCCTACAAAGGCATAAAAAAGCTGCATGGCCTGGGCCTGCCTCTGTCTCCAACCTCATTGCACACAACTCTCCAGAGCCTGCTCTGCTTCAGCTACAACAGCCTCCATTCACATCAACACTCCAAAGTCTTTGTCCCCTCACATCATCAATATATACTATTCCTTCTTCTGCAATGCTCATGTTCCCACTCTTGCAGAGGGACTAGCTGGCTTTTTCTCATCATTTAGGTTTTATTTCAAAGATCTTCTCTTCTGAGACATCCCTGACGACGCTAAGTTGGTATGGCCTCACCTCCATTATGCTGTCACCATATGCTCTTTCTCTCCTTCCTACCACGTTTTACAATTTATATATTTGATTATTTACTGTTGTTTCCCTTCCACTAGACTGGTATACTACATGAGAGCAAAGATCAAATCTGTTATTAATCAATTTATGTCCAATCCCTATCATATTGTAGGTAACACCACAAATATTTCTTGAATGAATCAATGATTCTTAAGGACAAAGAAAACCAAAGAATGTTAAATGAGGGAAAGGATGGAATGAGAGACTCATTCTGGAAAATGAATAGCACAAGCAGTTAAAAGTCAACACAAGAAGAAAAACTACTGCAGGAAAGCAGTGGACTCTACCCACAAGTCTGGTCTGGCCTTCCTGCTAAAGAATGGAACCAATCAAAAGAATCTTGAGAGGCTGGCCGGTTAGTTCAGTTGGTTAGAGGGTGGTGTTGGTAACACCAAAGTCCAGGGTTCAATCCGTTACTGGCCAGCCACAAAAAAAAAAAAAAAAAAAAAAAAAATCTGACTTAAATGGCTCTGGAGCAGTAAGACAGAATTTAATGAAATCTGGCCTGTTCCAGACAAAAGCAATGGTTTGTTAAGTACCTAACAGATATCAGGCAGTCTGTTAGGCACTTTGCACTTGCCTTGGATCTCAACCCTTCATGAGCACTGGGTATTTATAGTGGCAACAGACAGTCATATAACAACCTAACTACTAGGTAAGGCAAGATATCTGTAAGAAGGCCAATGAGCTCAGTGAAGATTTATTCTGTGGATCATTATTGCATGTTTGGCATATGTTGCCCTAATACATTAAAAAAATGCTTACTTGTTAAACATCTGTTCTTAAAAGACTAAAATCAGAGTTCTTAAAAAGACTAAAATCTGTTCTTAAAAGACTAAATGACACGTGACACAAGTCGGAAAATAATTTTTAAAACTGTATCATCTTTTTAACAGGCCCTCAAAGTTTAGTCCACGTCAAAATCATCTGATGAAATGTAACACGATCGCTGGGCCCTGTCCCCAGAGTTTTTGATGAAGTAGATCCAAGGAGGGGACTGAGAATTTCCATTTCTCACAGGTTCCTGGATGATATGATGCTGCTAGTTGTGAAATGCTGATTCCTTATAATGAACGACGTATCCTCTGCTAGCTGCGACTTGGCATAAATTATCAAGGGAACAAAAGGCTATTTGATAAGAATACATTTTTTTTTTCAAATTGTTTTACTTATGCTTATTTAAAAAGATCTCTCTGATTCTTTTATTATTACAATAAAGGCTGAAACATTGAGCACAGCTAGAAAATTTTTTTTAAAGCTTGAGATATTCTAGCTCCTGACATTTGGCAAACTAAATGATACTTTAAGATCCCACAACATAAAAATCATGAGCAACATGTTATAAAATGCACATTTAGGGGCCGGCCCGTGGCTCACTTGGGAGAGAGTGGTGCTGGTAACACCAAGTCAAGGGTTAAGATCCCCTTATCCGTCATCTTTAAAAAAAAAAAAAAAAAAAAGGCACATTTAAAAACCAAAGGAAAAACCAAATAACACAGAACTTCACTATCCATGAGGTCCCTAAAGACCTCTAGCCTTCTGTTTGCTTCCTTATCACAAAACCTAGGATGGCTACAATCAAAGAGATACAAAATAACAGGTGCTGGTAAGGATGTGGAGACACTGGAATCTTCACACACTGCTGGCAGGAATGTAAACTGGTGCAGCCAGTTTAGAAAACGACCTGGCACTTCCTCAAAGATTAAGCATAGAGTTACCATATGACCCAGCAATTCTACTCCGGAGTATATACCCAAGGGAAATGTCCATAACTTATACACAAATGTTCATATTCATAATAGCCAAAAAGTGGAAACAACCCAAATATCTATCAACTAATGAATAAATAAAATGTTAAATCCATGCAATGAAATATTGTTCAGCAATAAAAATAAATGAGATACATGCTACAACACGGATAAACCATGAAAATGTTATGCTCAGTGAAAGAAGCCAATGACAGAAGACCACGTACTGTGTGACTCCATTTATATAAGGTGTCCAGGAGAGGCAAATCCAGAGACAGAAAGGAGGTTAGTGGTTTTCTTGAAATGGGTGGATTGGGGGAACATAGCCGAAGCATATGGGGTTTCTTTTTGGAGTGAGGTAAATGTTCTAAAGGTGACTGTGGTGATGGCTGCACAACTCTGAATATACTAAAAATTACTGAATTATACACTTTAAATAGGTGAACTGCATGGTTTGTAATTATGTATAAAAAAAATCGTTATAAAATCAAACCAACATACCAAGAGAGACAAATTTTGAAGAATATTAGTGGGATATATAGGAAAAAGTAAACTGACAAATAAGAACAAATAAACTGGGGTAGCAAACTGGATATTGTTTTTTGACAATTTAAGTCAAAAAACATCACAAGTATCAAAAAGAGACATACAGTCATGCACCACATAACATTTTGGTCCACGATGGGCTGCATATATGATCAGAATTTCATAAGACTGTGATATCCTATTTTTACTGTACCTTTCCTATGTTTAGATATAGATACACAAATACTTACCATTGTGTCACAACTGCCTACAGTATTCAGTACATAGCATGCTGTACAGGTTTGTAGCCTAGGAGCAATAGGCTATACCACATAGCCTAGGTGTGTGGCCAGCTATACATCTAGGTTTGTGTAAGTACCCTCTGTGATGCTGGCACAATGACGAAATCACCTAAGGATGCATTTCTCAAAACGTAGTCCCATCGTTAAGTGACATATGACTGTATACTTGTAAAGAACATCAGGTCAAAAGACGTAGACAGAGGCCGGCCTGTGGCTCACTCGGTAGAGTGCGGTGCTGATAACACCAAGGCCACGGGTTCGGATCCTATATAGGGATGGCCGGTTTGCTCACTGGCTGAGCGTGGTGCTGACAACACCAAGCCAAGGGTTGAGATCCCCTTACCAGTCATCTTTAAAAAAAAAAAAAAAAAAAAAAGACGTAGACAGTATGCCCATATAGATACCTAATAATATAGCTTTGAAATTTTTAAAGCAACTGACAAAACTACAAAAGATATGTATAATCAGTAAAGATAGTTGTAAAGGTTAGCTCCAGATGGATTCAAATGCTATGTATAAAAGGAAAAATTAATAAGCTAATAGAAGCTGCTGTGAAAAAATCTTTGCAACTGTCTACAATTGAAAAAACAAACACATGCACACAACAAAATGATAGATTTGATCACATTAAAATTAAAGATTTACATTCCAGGAAGGACAACAGATTGGAAGGAGATTTATGAAAACCAAATGAATTATTATACAAGAATTCCTCCAAATCCATAGTAGCAAAATAACATGAAACCCAATTTTTAAAATGAACCAAATATATGAACTGGCTATTCACAGTAGAAATCTAAATAGCTGACAAATATAAAGAAATTTTCAAGAAAAATGTAAATAAGAATGAGAAATCACTTTGGAGTATCAGATTGGAAAAAGATAAGACAGCTGGGTAACACCAAGTGTTGGCCAGGACATCAGGATGCAAGAAACTTCATGCTCAGACAACCCAGTAATGCTGTTTTAAAGACCAGTGTAGTCCCGCCCTCTGTGACTAAGCAATTCCCCTCCTGGTATGCACTAAGAAACTCTTACGCAGACACCTGAAGGAATGTACAAGGGTTTTTACTGTAGTCCTATCTGTAGTATCAAGGAGATGAAGGCAATCCAAGTAGCTGTCATGTGGTAAGTAAAATATAGTAAATCACGTAACTAAATACTTTGCAGGTGCCCAAAACAATGAAATGCGTACAGATATAGATACAGAGACATAGACATAAAGCACAACACAGACAATTATTAAAAACATAGTACTGAATTTTTTAAAAGTAGATCTAAGGTAGAACAGCATTTTGGAACACTGAGACACACACATACAGAAAATAACACTATAATCTTTCAAGGATATACATATATCCAGGCAAATATTAAACAGTAGTATGGATGTTAGTGATGGGAAAGAGAAGGACAGCGATGAAAATTAAAGGGAAATAAATAATGAAAAGAAATAAAGAAATAAAACAATGATGGGTCTTGCACACACCAATGCTAACTGTGTCGTAAACTAAGAAGTACCATCAACTCAACTCTACACGTGAGGTGAAAAAAGAGATTGCTTTTATCTGAACAAAAGATAATTTTGTTTCTCAAACATACACATACACACTGAGCCACAGTGTTCCAAGAGAGGCAACAGCGGCACATACCTGTGCAGTAAGACACGCCTTTGCAAGTAGCATTAATAGCCTCCTGGCACTTCTTCTGGGCAGTCTCAAACTGACAGTTTTTACAGCAAGGACTGTTCCTATCACTGCAGAAGAAGAGCAGACAGGGACAGTTTAAGTCAAATGACAGCCCCACATCAAACACTACAGTCATGTTTACAGGGACTGAAGATCATAGGGGAAACCTCCTGGCCCAGGCACCCGCTGCTGCGTAATCAGACTTCCCTGGTGCTGAAGCCTCCTGCACACACTGTGTGCCCTGCCTAATTAGGATAAGGCAACATCAACGACATGCTGTAGTAGAAAAGAACAAGTAACAGCCGTCATCTCAAAATATCCCAGTGTCCTTGGTTTTCATTAATTTAATGAATTTTTAAAAAATGACAGGAGCCCAAGGGCCTACTCTATCAGTATTTACAGTGTTAATATGCACCAACTGCAGTTAAATCTGAATTATTCACCATAAACTAACATTTAACCTTTCTATTTAGCCAGGCACTAGTCTTCACTGGACATAAAAATGGAAACACAGGTACCTTCTAATTTGTACCTGCTCCCTCCACATTTAGTTTATATCATTAAACGGTATTCTACAACACCATTCTATTTTATAGATACACAATAACTAATTTATATTTCGGGATTATCATTTTGATTGTCTCCAATATTTTGCTATTATAAAAGGATGTAGCTATGAAACATCCTTATTAAATCATCTTTCTTGGACATTTCTGTTTCCTTAAAAAAGATTCTTTGAACTGTGGGATTGCTAATTCATTGCCTCCTTTTTTTTTTTTTTGGTGGCTGGCCAGTCAGGGGATCTGAAGCTCTGAACCCTTGACCTTGGTGTTATCAGCACCACACTGTTCCAAGTGAGCTAACTGACCAGCCCAGTGGGATTGCTATATCAGAGAGCATGTGAGGTCAAGGACTTTGTTATATAATGTCAAACTGCTTTCCAGAAAATACCAGGTACTTCAAAAAGTTCATGGAAAAATAGAATTAACAGATAATACAAATCTTTCTACGAACCTTTTGAAGTACCCTCATATTTTCTTGCTGTGAAGGGCAAAAGTGGTAAACATAAACACACACACCCTATAAATGACTGGAAAACCCTTGCATTTTGTCTTCTGTGATGTGGACACCTTGTTATACCAACTCCCCAAATTTACAGTTGGACTATTTCTCACCTGCACTGGACACCTTGTTTCAATGTGCAGTTGCTGTTGCAGCAAGTGTCATTGTTCAGGTACATGATGCCAGGATCACACTCTTCTCCTTCGTCCACCCTAGAGTTCCCACACACCTTGTTGCTGCGTTCTTGAAAACATTCCTGGGCCTTACTTTCAATGGTCTTATAGATTGACTGTTTACTGCAGTTTGAAAACATCTTAAAAGAAAAATGGCCACATTCATTCCCATGTAGTGTTTGTGCTTCTTCTCCAAAGACAAACCCTTAATGTAAAAACCACCATTGGAGTCACCCTGTAGTTATGTCAAGGCCATCACAGTCACCTCCAAATGCCATCAATATGGAAGTGAGTACGGTAGTCCCTCTGATCTGTGGTTTCACTTTCGGCAGTTTCAGTTAACTGAGGTCAACTACAGTCCGAAAATATTAAATGGAAAATTACAGAAATAAACAATTCCTAAGTTTTAAATTGTGTGCCATTCTGAGTAGCATGAAGAAATGTCACACCATCCTGCTCTGTCCTGCCCTGGACATGAATCTTCCCTTTGTCCAGCATCTCCATGCTGTATATATGCTAGTCGCTTAGCAGCCATCTGGGTCATCAGAGTTTATATTAGGTTAGATACTATCTGTGGTTTCAGGCATCCACTGGGGGTCTCAGGACATCTCACCTGCAGTAAGGGGGTGATATCTGTATCTCCCTCTATAGGACACTAAATGGCTGGTGTGAACTTGGTTGCGGACCTAAAATTCCTCACATGAAGGCAAGCTACACAAATACTGAGACAAAACATCCCACTCAGCCAATGCTATCAAAGGGACAAGCAGTCTAACACATGCGGAGCTCATGAATTCCATCAGACTCGAACTCTCCCACCATCAGGCACACCACTGCTGCAGTGGCATGACCGTTGTATTCCCAGACAAAACAATTCAGGAATGCAGAAAAGAGTGTGTTCTGGTTTACCCACTTCCCTTTCCCCAGCTTTTTATACGGATGATACACATTTAAAGTTTTTAAATACTTGAGCTTAGTAAGAGGCATGGTATTACAAATAGTCTATTTCTAAAAATTAAATTCCAAATTGTTGCCTGAACATTTTCATGAATCCACAAGATCTTAAGTTTCTCTGAGTTTTTCTACAGCTGACCAGTGTCTCAAAGGCAGCCTCTACCCTAGCTTCCCAATTTGGAGTACAGAACCACTGAAATGGCCCTCTTTTAAGTTTGGGAATTTTACCTGGAGCTCTAAAACTGAACCCATTTTCCAGAACACCTGAAATGATCAGAAAAGGGGTAAGGGACTTGGGGAAAACTGAGTGTGGTTATTTCTTAGGGCAGGGTCTTCACAGATGCTAAAATGCTCTGCAGATGCTAAAATGGCTTCACTTTCACCCCAGACAATCATGAAGCTCCTGAGAGCTCTCCAAAGATGACTATAACCACTAAATCAGATACCAAAGGAGTTAACTTTCAGAAAGACAGCAAAAGGTAGCAAAGAACTCATCATCCTGAACAGAAGTACTAATTGAACTTTTAAAAAAGATATTCCAATTACAGTGAAGATGTTTAAGGGGTCTGGTTATTCCAATCTGGGCCTTGGACAGTTGGTATTTTGATGGGATGTTTTATTCATCAGTATTGCAGATTCATGAGCTCTATTTCATTTTATCAGTTCAGTTCCAGGAGCCCAGGTCCTAATGAATTAAAACTCACAGCAAAGAGATAAGAACGCCTCTTCATTAATTTTTCAGAGTTACACTTTCCAAGCAGCTGGATTTGCTGGACAATGCTAAGGAAAAAGTAAACAATCTTCAACTCTAGGTTTTTGCCTACACACTCTTCCTTTTGATCCTTACCACAAAATCTTCTCCCTTCAGTAAACCCTCCTAGGAGGTTACAATCCCAAACGTCCCACATTCCTTTTCACTAATGTTATCTGTTCACAGCTACGTCCATCCATGGCATGCTGCTTTTCATCGGCATGGTTAGTAGTCAGTGGCAGGTCCTGTCTAAGTCAAGAAACTACCTTATTTTTGTCCTGTGGCCCTTTTGTTTAGTTAAAACATTTTCACTAAGAAATCTATTTAAAATATAGATTAGGGGCTGGCTGGTTAAGTCTGTTGGTTAGAGCACAGTGTTATAACACCAAGGTCAAAGGTTCGAATCCCCTTACCAGCCAGCCGCCAAAAAATAAGATATAAAAATTTTAAAAATAAAATAAAATGTAGATTAGAAAATGCATAATATAGTTTCTTGCAAGGGGATTGCTACTTGGGAAAACCAAATTATAAAAAAATACACTAAACATGACGTGTTCGGAACAAAATAAATATAGCCTCACACTGCATAACTTTTCAGTCAACGATGAACAGTCTACAAGATAGTGGTCTCATAAGATTATAATGGAGTTGAAAATTTCCTATCATCCAGTGACATCATAAAGTCATAGTGCAGTGAATTACTCATGTAGGAGCAACAGACTACATCATATAACCTAGTTGTATAATAGGCTATAGCATCTAAGTTTATATAAGTACACTCTACAATGTTCGCACAAGGACGAAATTGTCTAATAACACATTTCTCCGAAGGTGTCTCTGTAGTTAAGCAATGCACGACTGTAACTAAATTGTTCTTCACTGACACAGACTAGCAGCTCCAGAAAAAACAGCTCTGTCCAGGCTCCATTCTCAATAACAAGTTCTCACAGGCTGCTTGAAGAGCCCACAGGGAAAATTTCACTTGGGAAGAACTTGTGGCAGGAAGAGTTGGCAACATACATGTCTACTTGAGGCAGAGTCTGTAAAGTAAGCCATTTGCCTCCATAGTTCCATCATAACCAAGAAGCAAGTGAACCTGTCAACTATCGGTCATATACTGTCCAATTTGGTAGTCAGTAGCCATATGCGGCTATTTAAATTTGTTTCCTAGTCACATATTTCACACTTTTTATTACAGAAATGTTCAAGCACCTATAAAGTGGACAGAATGGTAACATGAACACACACATGCCCCTGACTAGCTTCAACAGTCATCAACTCATGGCGTCATGGCTCATGAATTTCCTCATCACTTTTCCTCTGCTCCCACATTACTTTTTTTGTTTACTCTTTAAGAGCGTTATTAAGGCATATTTTACACATCACAAAGTCCACCCATTTCAAGTGTACAACTCAGTGATTTCTAGTAACTTTATCAAGTGGTGAAACCATCACCATAAGTTGGTTTTAAAACATTTCCATCCCCCCTCTAAGGTCCCTTACGTCCTTTTACAGTTAATGACCATTCCCACCTCCAATAACAGGAAACCATTATTAAATTTAAATAAAATAGAATCTAAAATTCAGTTCCACAATCTCTCGCCACATTTCAATTTCTCCATGGCCACACATGGCTAATGGTTACTGTATAGAGCAGAGCAGAGCAGATCTAGAACATTCCCATCCTCACAGGAAGTTCTATTGGACAGCACTGAACAATAATGCACATGGTTAGAAATGCAGAGACAACCTCTGAAAAAGAGGAAAGTGCAACAGGGTGTTTAAGTTGAGAGAATGGGCAAAAAGGCGTAGGAAAATGTTTCTCAGGTGCAAGTTGTCAAGCAGAGGAAAAATAAAATGTAACATGTAAAGCAAGAGAGGAAGAGGCTGTTTATACATAAAAGCCAAAGAAAATGAGGTTCAACAATCAGAAAAGATTAAAAAAAAAAAAAAAAAAGGAAAAATTTTAAGCAGCGGGGTCAGGCCAAGGAAACCCAAAAGCAATCCTTTCCTCTAGATGCTGCTCAAATTTAGGTAGCCCATGGCCTGGCTCAAAATAGAAGTCAGGACAAATATATCACCATTCTTTCCTGACTAGATTCAGGTCCTTTAGGCACCCTCAGCCCTCTAAACTCAGTAACAAAGCTAATATGTTTTCCACACACTGCATTATGTTGTTTAAATTCAAATAAAATGAAAAGATCAGACATCCATTAATACTTTCAACGTTTAGTTTAGATTCTTAAGAGTTAGTCATAGCCATTCTTAAAGTCTCTGATATTGTTTATAATATCCCAAATCAACTAATATACTCTATCAGAAACCCTCAATAGTAAATTGTTCACTTATTTACTCAATAAATATTTATTATGTGCCAGCAGTCCTACTAGGCTCTGGAGACAGAGCTGTGAACAAGAAAGCCTGTCCCACATGAGGCTTATAGACTGGCAAATAGCATGTATTCTGTTGCAAAAGTTAATGAAAACATGCAAATTGTGAAGTACTGCAGTATTAAATTGAATAACAACTTGTAAATGAAACAAGAAATTTTTAACCGAGCCCACTGGACCCTGAAATCTAGACTCTGCCAAAAGTCATTTCTATTTAATAAATTTTTCTTATAGCCCAAATCTATACACAATTAACCTTAATAATGAACAGTCCAAATGACAGCTTTAACCAAATTTAGATGCACCATGCTTCACTTCAAAACACACAACCAACTTTCAAGGTACTTTGTAATTTGCAGCTCTATCCCTAGGGAAATACCAGGGAATGAAATACTTTTCTGTGCTCTCATTATGATAATCACACATAAACTCTTTCCTAACCACATAAAAAAGCACCCAAATATACATACCTTATTATTCTCATGATCACCACTCACAGCTATGGGATACATAACGTATTTTCCTCCCTGGTCCTCATTGGGGGCACATTCTGCTAGACCATCTGGATCATGTTCTGCTCCAAAATTGTGTCCCAATTCATGAGTTGTAACCAGGTCAGCTTCCTTAAGGATGATGCAAAGAAAGCATTATTCCCCAACACCCAGCCATCAGCTACTACTGCTAGTAGGGCCCATACTGGTTTAAATAGAGCCCTTTAATCAGATCAACAAAAGAATAATAATTGGACTATGATTTCTTATATCAATTATAAAAATTAAACAGATAAGCAGAATCCTATTTAATACTATTAAACAGTATTATAAAGATTAACAAATCAGTTTAAGGAAATATAATTTATAAGATGTACTGGAACATTCATAACAAAACACCAAACATAACCCATTCCAACTATACACCTGTCTGGTGCTGATAAATCTGATAGCTAACTGTAATTACTAAAGCCTCCCCCCACTTCTCTCTTTAGGTTAAAATCTAAAGCATCTCAGCAGAAGTGGGGGGAGGGGAAAGTAAGGGGTAAAAAAACAAGGCAACCAAGAAAAATCAAAACAATGTTTTATTATTTCACTAACTAAATTCATGTCCAATAACAATCTGAATGACCTAAAGGATTTGGTTTATTTGAATCCAGTTGCAGGGCTGTACTTAATATATCAGGTCATTATAAGATTTCTATCTGAATATGACATAATAATAAATTTAGCCAGCAAAGTCAAAATTTTTTTCCATATTTATATGAACAGAATAATACAAAAACAAAATTCCTGATTTTTTTTCATAAAGGGAGGAAAAATCACTCCATTTAACCTGAAAAATTAATATTTTGCAAGTCATTTTCTACACAAGAGTCCCAATTCTGAAACCAACATTCTGAAGCTTTCCACATGTTTATATTAAAACAGTAGTGAAAAAAACCTGAATTTTTAGCAAAAAGCACTCAAATCCCAAAGGTATAACATGGAGAGGTAATTACTAACTGTGCTTGGGAAAAATTCATGAGGGAATTCGCTGACCCTGATATTGTAAAAATATCTCAAAATCTTCAAAGCAAATTCATTTTTTCTTCTATGTGTGTCTTAGAAAAATTCTGGAAGACGAAGGAAAATAAGTCATAAAATGAAACTATTAAGATGTTGTAACACCAAAAAGGTAAAGGAACACCATAAGAAATAATTCTGGAAATTAAAAGCTTTCCAAAAACTTCTCTCATACTTTACATTGTTGTTTAATCAACCAAAGTCTATAGTTTACATTAGGGTTCATTCTTTGTGTTGTATATTCTATGGGTTTTGACAAATGCATAACGCCTTTTATCCACTGTTAAGTATGACACTGTTTTCACTGACCTAAAAATCCTCTGTGCTCCATGTATTCATACCTCCTTTTCCCCAACTCCTCACAACCACTGATCTTTTTACTGCCTCATGGGTTTTGCCTTTTCCAGAACATTATCTACTGTACTTGGAATCATACAGTACATACCAGTTTCAAACTGGCTTCCTTCAATTAGTACAGGCTGAGCATCCTTACTGGGGAAATCTGAAATACTCAAAAATCCTAAACTTTTTAAGTACTGATGTGATGCTCAAAGAAAATGCTCACTGGAGCATTTAGGATTTCAGATTAGGGATGTTTAACTCGTTATGCATCTGCAAATATTCCAAAATCCAAAAAAATCCAAAATCCGAAATATTTCTGCTCCTAAGCATTTTGGATAAGAGATGCTCAACCTATGGTTATGCCTTTAAGGTTCTTCCATGTCCTTTCATGGCTCAATAGCTCCTTTTTTTGGCTTTTCTATTGTATGGATATACCACCATTTTATCCATCTACCTAATAAAGGACGTTTTGGTTGCTTCCACTTATTTAGGTAAATACCAATGAGCACAACTACTGGATCACACCATAAGAGTCTATTTAGTTTTATAAGAAACTATCCAACTGTCTTCCAAAGTGGCTGCACCGTTTTGCATTCCCAGTAGCAATGAATCAGAGTTCCTGTTGCTCCACACCCTTGCTAGAATTGTGTTGTCAGCATTTTGGATCTCAGCCATTCTAATAGGCCAGTAGTAATATCTCACTGTTGTTTTAATTTGCAATTCCCTAATGACATACATTGTTAAGCATCTTTCCATATGCTTATTAGCCATTTGTATATGTTCTTTGGAGGTGTCCTGATCTTTTGTCTGTTCTGAAATGTTTTTCCTCTCGTTGATGAGTTTTAAGATCTCTTCATATATTTTGGATAGAAGTGCTTTATCAGATATGTCTTGTGCAAATATTTTCTCCCAGTCTGTGTCCTGTCCCACTTTTATAGTCCAGGAAATGCCATATACTTACTCTCCAATATTCATTTTGTCTTTCTCTGCTCCTTTCTGTCTTCTGTCCTATTCTTTCTGAGTCATTACATTTTCATCCTAACTGTTTTTCAAACTCTAAAACTTTCTAATATGCTTCACTTTCCTTTTTTTTTGGAGGGGGGGGAATTTGTTATGTGACTGACTTGTCAGAAGGTTTGGGAAGAGAGGGATTTACATTACAGCAGCATAAAAAAAACCTAAATACTAGGCACTTATATAATTAACATTCCACATGATTTTCTATCATTCACCAATATTGCTGCACTCCTCCCAATACTTAAATTGATGGCTTTTAACTTTTTTATTTTTGAGAGTTAAAATCAATAATGGGAATCTACCAGTAAAACAGTGTATACTGCATTTACCTCTACTCATTCACAGAATCCCACCAAAACAATAGGAAAGGAATAAAAAGTATACAACTCAACAAGAACAAAGAACAAGAGATGAGACAAGAGCAGAGAATAGATGTCAACAAAACTTTGGAAGGTGAAAAAAAGGTACTCAAGTAGAAAGAGAAAATAAAATACTGCAACCATAAAAGCACAGGAAGCCATAAAAAAGAAAAAGAATAAAAGGGCTACCAAAACCAAAAAATGCTGGCAGGAATAAAAAATTCAAAAGAATGACTCAAGATAAAATGAGGAACATCATCTAGAAAACAGAATACATGACAAACACATGGAAAAAAGGAGAAAAACTTAAGGAAAACGAGACTATCATTCTAGGACATCAAATATCTGATTTAACAAAGGTCCAAATAGAAAAAAAATAGGCAAAAATTATCAAAGAAATAGTACAAGAAAATTTTGCATAATTTAAAGACACAAGTCTCCAGATTAAAGGGCCTAGCTGCCCAACACAGGAGAAAAAATACATACACCAAGTTATAACATCTTAGTCAAAATATCAGTGTATCAGATACTGTGATTTCCTACCAATAGCTAGTCTCCCCTTCTTCCTTAAAGAACCCTAATTCTGCTCAGGGCAGCAATATATTCAGCTAAAACAGCCACCTTCCCACATTTCTTGACGCTAAGGGCAGTTATGTGACCCAGTTCTGTCCAGTGAGATATAAATAGAAGCCAGATAAGGCTTCCAGAGAAGCTTTTTAAGGAGGAAAGATTAAGCTCGCCATGTTCTTTTTCTCCAACACAGAAGAGAACCATCTTGTGACTATGAGGTGACAAGCATGAAGACAAAGGCCTTGTGCTTAGAATGACTGAGTGAAAGTTAGGAGACCCTGGGCCCTGAGAGCATTCTGAGCTGCTGTGCCATCTGGAGAATGCTATCCCTGAATGCACTGTTGACTGAGACAATTAAATCTCTTATTTAAGTCACTGTTCATTGGATTTTCTATTATTTCTAGAAAAACACAAAATACTGTACCAAATATACCTGGGCAAAAACAAAAATTCTAAATCTTCTGGAGAAAAAAACAGGTCACTTACAATGGATAAGGACTCAGAATGGCTTCAGAGTCTAAGCGCAACATGAACATTACATTACAAGATAATGGAGAGCATGAGAACTGAGAATATACGCAGCCAAGTTATCAATCAAGTTTAAAGGTAGAATAAAGACATTTTCAGATATGCAAAATCCCAAGAATTTGCATCTCATATATCTTTTCTTAGGAAGCTCCATGAGGATATACTGCACCAAAATGATGGTCTAAATCAAGAAAGAGGAGAACATGGGATCCAGGAAATGAGAAAGTGTGAGGTGCCTTAGAATGACAGCTGTGTTGCAGGACTAGGAGACAAGGAGCCCTAAAAGGAGCTGCAGGAGAGAGGTGTTCAAGAAAAGCAATAGTCCTAAAATGTCTTGAAAGAAGGTTGACAGGTCATTTTTATTTTCTTCTTTATGTTTTAATCTTCATATTTCCCACAAAAAACATGTTTGTCTTTTTTTTAGGTAGAAATAAAAAATACATATTACTGTTTTTTAAAGATACCTATACACATATACAATAACAAATTTCTACTACAATAAACTCCAAAACTATCCTTTAAAAAAATGAAAGAACATACCTTTGTAAGGATGGTTTTACCATAATTTTTTGTGCTGGTCAAACCACTATTCAAATAGATATTTTTCTTCCCCACTGGACTATAATAAGCTAAAGGCAAAAGGAAACAGAGACAAATTGCTTACTAAATACAGAATTATAACACAAGCCAATCAACTTACAATTTCAGAATCATATTCACACAACAAATGGGAAAACTTACCCTTTGGACAAACACCTCCGTGACTGTTTGCTCTGGGAGAACCAACATAAGCTAATCCAAGAGTTCCCATATCAAAATCTTGATATGTGAAAAGATGTGCCAGGCAGACTTTAGATGCTTCCTCAGCTATATCAAAGCTAAATTGCTTTTTTTTTTTTTTTAAAAAAAAAAAAAAAAAAAAAGGATTCTTAGTTAGATTAACAATTACATCAGGGTTTCAAGATGGCGGCGGCTGCGGCGGCTGGCGCGGAGTAGCTGAGGTGGAAAAGGTGGCCACTGGGCCTCAGGCAGCCGGGAAACTTGTGGACCTTCCTCTGGCCATCTCTTAAGGGAGGACTGTTGCTGCTGGCCGGTCGTGGGGGCTCAACGCCACTTTGCCCCCGGCAGGAGAGGCTGCCTCATTTACAGGCAACAGCTTTGAAGTGTGGAGCAGGAAAAGAACTGATTCTTAGCTGCAAAAGTGAGTCTTGAAACAGGGAACACGGCGCCAGGGCTGCTGTGGATGCAGCCAGGATCCCGGAGGCTGGGGCCGCACTGAAGGCGGCCAGCTGCCCTATTCAGGATTCGAGGTTTCAGGCCGGCATTAAAGAAGATTCCTGGGAGCGCCCGAGCGGCGCCGCGACTGAACAGCCCGAGGCGGCAGCGCCGAGAACACGGAAGGCAACAAACCAGAGACAGAGCGAGCGCCCGACCTGGCACAGCACTGTGAGTGATCCCTGGCACAGCTCTGTTCGGGGGGTGAATGCCCACGCGGCTCCCGCCTGCACCACCAGGCCACTCACTGCCACGGTGCTGCCTCCATTTTCCCAGGGCGGGCAGCTCTGCCCTGCTCGGCCATCACTGAGCCCATTTGCTTGGCCTGGCGCGGGGCTTTCCGGACCCTGCGGGCCGACCTCCTCTCCCACTCCCTCTGCGGTTCTCTGGCAGGGCTGGGGCTGTGGGGCATCCCGACCAGTTTTGGGAGGGCTAGGAAGTACGGGCGGCCGACTGTCACTCCACCACACCCTGGACTCCGGCCCCGGTAAACTTCCTGTTACTGGGAGGCAGATACCATCTCTGCGACCACCAGTTTGGAAAAAAGCCTAACGAATTTCTGGTTGGGAATAGTGTGGTAGGAGAGTTCCCAGGTCCGCTTGAACCTGCCGGAGAGCAGGCTGCAGGCGGGCACTAGACTCGGTTTATACCGGGGGGATACAAAGGTGAACAAGACCCGAGAAAGATCTACACAGTGCTACAAAGGCACCCAGAGAGACCGGTCGTCGGTGCCTAGCAGAAACCTGGTAGACTTCCTGGGCGAGGCGGTGCTGAGCAGGGTCTTGAAGGCCCAGCTGATAGACGAGGGGTGCAGAAGACACGCCCCAGCCCAGCACAGTGTGCACAGAGGGGGGAGACGTGCGGCCAGGGAGGCGGAGACTCGACAGAAACCACACACCCGGTGGGGTCGCCACTGCACGATCTAACAGCCTGGGCCAGAGCACACGGAACGGGGAGAAGTCCTGTACAGAAAGTGAAAGCTCAACAGAGATCACACACCCTGTGGTACGTGATCCACCAGCCCAGCAGAGTACAAGCTGACCAGAAAGGTGGATCCCCGGAGAAGCCCAAGACCCGAGGCAACCACACACACAAGACACTAGAGGCCAACTGAGCAGTCACGGCGGGAGCCATACCAAATTGGCAACCACAGCAACATCCTAGTTAGTCATTAGTCTTAAACCGGTGGACTGTGAAACCCCCTGCAACAATGAATAAACACCAAAAAAAAGACACCAGAATTACAAAAAATCAAGAAAGTACACCACCAAAAGTTAATAAATCTCATACTCTAGATCCTATAGAACAAGAAGCCCTTGAAATAACTGACAAGGAATTTCGAGTGATAATTCTAAGGAAACTGAATGAGATACAAGAAAACTCAGCTAGACATCATGATGAAATGAGGAAAAGTATACAGGATCTGAAAGAGGAAATATACAAGGAAATCAATGTCCTGAAAAAAAATGTAGCAGAACTTGCTGAACTGAAGAAGTTATTCAGCGAAATAAAAAACACAATGGAGAGTTTAACCAGCAGGCTTGTCGAAGTTGAAGAGAGAACCTCTGAACTTGAAGATGGGCTGTTTGAAATAACACAAGCAGACAAAAAGAAAGAAAAAAGAATCAAGGACATGGAAGAAAATCTGAGAGAGATATCAGACAACCTCAAGCGCTCAAATATCCGAGTCATGGGTATTCCAGAAGGGGAGGAAAATGGAGATTCCATTGAAAACATATTCAAAAAAATAGTGGCAGAAAACTTCCCAGGTATAGGAAAAATCACAGATCTTCAGATCCAGGAAGCTCAACGATCTCCAAACGTATTCAACCCAAAAAGGCCTTCTCCAAGACATGTCATAGTCAAATTGGCAAAACTCAGAGACAAAGAGAGAATCTTAAAAGCTGCAAGAGAGAAGCGTCAAATCACCTATAAGGGAGCCCCAATCAGGTTAACATCAGACTTTTCATCACAAACCCTAAAAGCTAGAAAGGAATGGGATGATATTTTCAAAATACTAAAAGACAAAGATTGCCAGCCAAGAATACTCTACCCTGCAAGGCTATCCTTCCGAAATGAGGGGCAAATAGTATATTTCTCAGACAAACAAAAACTGCGGGAGTTCACTACCACAAGACCACCCTTACAAGAAATCCTCAAGGGAGTACTGGGTTTGGTTCCTGAAAAATAACTACCACTACCATAAAAAACCTAAGAAAAATCTAAACCCGCTAGTACAATAAAAATGGCATTCATGAAGAGAAAACAAGCTAACAAAAACACTATCTACAACCTAAGGAACCAACAAACAAAGAAACCAAACAGTAAATCAGAAAGCAAGGAACAAAAGACACCTAAGACAACCAAACAACCAATAAAATGCTAGGAATAAATCAACACCTTTCAATAACAACTCTTAATGTTAAAGGCTTAAATTCCCCAATTAAAAGACACAGACTGGCTGACTGGATCAAAAAGCAGGACCCAACTATATGCTGCCTACAAGAGACCCACCTCACCCATAAAGATTCACACAGACTAAGAGTGAAAGGATGGAAAAAGATTTACCATGCAAACAGAAAAGAAAAACGAGCTGGAGTGGCTATTCTTATATCTGACAAAATAGACTTTAAACTAAAAACCATAAAAAGAGACAATGAGGGACACTACTTAATGATAAAAGGACTGATCCATCAAGAAGACATAACAATCATAAATATGTACGCACCCAATGTTGGAGCAGCCAGATTTATAAAACAAACTCTATTAGACCTAAAGAAGGAAATAGACACTAATACCATAATAGCAGGGGACCTGAACACTCCACTGTCAATATTAGACAGATCATCTAGGCAAAGAATCAGTAGAGAAACACAAGATCTAAACAAGACTCTAGACCAATTGGAATTGGCAGATATCTACAGAACATTCCACCCAACAACCTCAGAATATTCATTCTTCTCATCAGCACATGGATCATTCTCCAGGATAGATCACATATTAGGTCACAAATCAAGTCTCAATAAATTCAAAAAAATTGGAATTATCCCATGTATCTTCTCAGACCACAATGGATTAAAACTAGAAATTAATAACAAACAAAACTCTGGAAACTATACAAACACATGGAAATTAAACAGCATTCTACTTAATGACATATGGGTCCAAGAAGAAATCAAGCAGGAAATCAAAAAGTTTATTGAAACTAATGAAAACAATGATACATCATACCAAAACCTGTGGGATACTGCAAAAGCAGTATTGAGGGGAAAATTTATTGCATTAAATGCTCACTTCAGAAGAATGGAAAGATGGCAAGTGAACAACCTAACACTTCACCTTAAAGAACTAGAAAAACAAGAACAATCCAATCCTAAAGTCAGCAGACGGAAAGAAATCATTAAGATCAGAGCAGAACTGAATGAAATTGAAAACCAAAAAACAATTCAAAAGATCAACGAATCAAAAAGTTGGTTTTTTGAAAAGATAAATAAAATTGACAAACCATTAGCATGGCTAACAAAAAAAAGAAGAGAGAAGACTCAAATAACAAAAATTAGAAATGAAAAAGGCGATATTACAACTGATTCATCTGAAATACAAGGAATCATTCGAGACTACTATAAACAACTACACGCCAACAAATTTGAAAATCTGGAGGAAATGGATAAATTTCTGGACACACACAAGCTCCCAAAACTGAACCGTGAAGACGTAGAAAATTTGAACAGACCAATAACAATAAAGGAGATTGAAGCTGTTATCAGAAGGCTCCCAACAAAGAAAAGCCCAGGACCAGATGGATTCACAGCAGAATTTTACCAAACATTCAAAGAGGAATTGACACCGATTCTTTACAAACTATTCCAAAAGATTGAAACGGACGCAAATCTCCCAAACTCATTCTATGAAGCAAACATCATCCTGATACCAAAACCAGGTAAAGATATAACCAAAAAAGAAAACTACAGGCCGATATCCTTGATGAATATAGATGCAAAAATCCTCACTAAAATACTAGCAAACAGAATACAGCAACACATACGAAAAATTATTCATCACGATCAAGTGGGATTCATCCCAGGGATGCAAGGTTGGTTCAACATACGCAAATCAATAAATGTGATACACCATATTAATAAACTCAAACACAAGGACCATATGATCCTCTCTATAGATGCTGAAAAAGCATTTGATAAAGTTCAGCACTCATTCATGACAAAGACCCTCTATAAGTTAGGTATAGAGGGAAAGTATCTCAACATAATTAAAGCCATATATGACAAACCCACTGCCAATATCATCCTGAATGGGGAAAAGCTGAAAGCTTTTCCTTTAAGAACAGGCACTAGACAAGGATGCCCACTCTCACCACTCCTATTCAACATAGTGTTGGAAGTACTAGCCAGAGCAATCAGAGAAGAGAAGGAAATAAAGGGCATCCAGATTGGAAAAGATGAAGTCAAACTGTCCCTGTTTGCAGATGACATGAGCCTATATATCGAACAGCCTAAAACCTCTACAAAAAAACTGTTGGAATTGATAAATGATTTCAGCACAGTAGCAGGATACAAAATCAACACACAAAAATCAGTAGCATTTCTTTTCTCCAATAGTGAACATGCAGAAGGAGAAATCAAGAAAGCCTGCCCATTTACAATAGCCACCAAAAAAATAAAATACTTAGGAATTGAGTTAACCAAGGAGGTGAAAAATCTCTATAATGAGAACTACAAACCACTGCTGAGAGAAATTAGAGAAGATACAAGAAGATGGAAAGATATTCCATGCTCTTGGATTGGAAGAATCAACATAGTGAAAATGTCCATACTACCCAAAGTGATATACAAATTCAATGCAATCCCCATCAAAATTCCAAAGACATTTTTCTCAGAAATGGAAAAAACTATTCAGACATTTATATGGAACAATAAAAGACCACGAATAGCCAAAGCAATGCTGAGCAAAAAAAATAAAGCTGGAGGCATAACACTACCTGACTTTAAGCTATACTACAAAGCTATAATAACCAAAACAGTATGGTACTGGCATAAAAACAGACACACTGACCAATGGAATAGAATAGAGAATCCAGAAATCAACCCACACACTTACTGCCATCTGATCTTTGACAAAGGCACCAAGCCTATTCACTGGGGAAGGGACTGCCTCTTCAGCAAGTGGTGCTGGGATAACTGGATATCGATATGCAGGAGAATGAAACTAGATCCATACCTCTCACCGTATACTAAAATCAACTCAAAATGGATTAAGGATTTAAATATACACCCTGAGACAATAAAACTTCTTAAAGAAAACATAGGGGAAACACTTCAGGAAATAGGACTGGGCACAGACTTCATGAATACGACCCCAAAAGCACGGGCAACCAAAGGAAAAATAAACAAATGGGATTATATCAAACTAAAAAGCTTCTGCACAGCAAAAGAAACAATTCACAGAGTTAAAAGACAACCAACAGAGTGGGAGAAAATATTTGCAAAATATACATCTGACAAAGGATTAATATCCAGAATAAACAAGGAACTCAAACAACTTTACAAGAAGAAAACAAGCAACCCAATTAAAAAATGGGCAAAAGAGCTAAGTAGGCATTTCTCTAAGGAAGATATCCAAATGGCCAACAGACATATGAAAAAATGCTCAACATCACTCAGCATCCGGGAAATGCAAATCAAAACCACATTGA
This sequence comes from Cynocephalus volans, assembly GCF_027409185.1. NCBI lineage: Eukaryota > Metazoa > Chordata > Mammalia > Dermoptera > Cynocephalidae > Cynocephalus > Cynocephalus volans. The sequence continues at coordinate 9,702,462 of NC_084473.1, forward strand.
GATACCATCTAACCCCAGTTAGGATGGCTAAAATCCAAAAGACTATGAACGATAAATGCTGGCGAGGCTGCGGAGAAAAAGGAACTCTCATACATTGTTGGTGGGACTGCAAAATGGTGCAGCCTCTATGGAAAATGGTATGGAGGTTCCTTAAACAATTGCAAATAGATCTACCATACGACCCAGCCATCCCACTGTTGGGAATATACCCAGAGGAATGGAAATCATCAAGTCGAAGGTATACCTGTTCCCCAATGTTCATCGCAGCACTCTTTACAATAGCCAAGAGTTGGAACCAGCCCAAATGCCCATCATCAGATGAGTGGATACGGAAAATGTGGTACATCTACACAATGGAATACTACTCAGCTATAAAAACGAATGAAATACTGCCATTTGCAACAACATGGATGGACCTTGAGAGAATTATATTAAGTGAAACAAGTCAGGCACAGAAAGAGAAATACCACATGTTCTCACTTATTGGAGGGAGCTAAAAATTAATATATAAATTCACACACACACATACACACATACACACACAAACCGGGGGGGGGGGAGGAAGAAGATATAACAACCACAATTATTTGAAGTTGATACAACAAACAAACAGAAAGGACATTGTTGGGGGGGAGGGGGGGAGGGAGAAGGGAGGGAGGTTTTGGTGATGGGGAGCATTAATCAGCTACAATGTATATCGACAAAATAAAATTTAAAAAATAAAAAAATAAAAATAAAAATAAAAGATTACAACTAAATAAAAAAAATAAAATAAAATAAAATAAAATAAAATAAAATAAAATAAAATAAAATAAAAATAAAAAAAAAAAAAAAACAATTACATCAGACTAAAAGATGTTTCAGCTAAACATTCTTGGACAATACTCTGACTGACAGCAGCTCTGCACCAGCAACCACAACCTTGTGCTCTTTCCCTAGGGTTCTCACCCACATGCACAGGTGAGAAGCAGACAGATATTGTCTAGCAGGGGAAGCACAAAAGGGAAGAGCTTCAAAGCTTTTTACACCTCTTCAGAACCAACTCATCACTGCTTCTCAAGGGCTGTTCTAAAGACATAAAGCCCAGCAACAGAGATACTCCGATTCTGCAAGGGGATTCCAGCACCCCATACCAAAACAGATCCCTCTAAAGTATTTCAAGGGGTTTGTACTGGTTTTGCAGGGATGTTTAAGTTTTTTTGGGGGGGTTTTATAATACATAGGAGTTATAAATATAAACTTATATAAAAACATATATACCTAGTTACTAAAATAAAAATCTACATCTATTTAAATCAACAACATAGGTTTGTGAGGATTTTTTTTTTTTTTTAATTTAATAGGGCTTCATATATTACTTTAAAAACCTATATGATAACAGTCTGATTAAAAAAGACTCCAAGTTAAAAAACTTGATTTTTAAAATGCTTAAAATGAGAGATCAGAAAGCCCTGCATGAGGAATGAAGAGTGGCTACACTGGGATTTTGAGAGTTCCATGTAATAGGGTGGGCTTCTAGAAATTTTCTAGGAGCCTTAAGGAAGAGAACTGAAGAGGAGCATCTGTAAATACAAGTCGTTCTTCCCTCTGGTCCCTCCCTGACGTGGGCCATCTGGTGCCCCACAGAAAAGCAGAGAAGTGCAGTGGTTCAGCTGTGCTAGAAGTCAGAAGATCTGACTGCTCAATTCTACCTTTGCCATTACTAGTTGTATGACTAACCATGAACAAGTCATTTAACCTTGCTGTTATGGAATAAACTATGCCACCCCAAATTCATATATTGAAGTCCTGTCCCCCAATATCTCAGAATGTGAGCGTATTTAGAAATAGGCCCTTAAAGAGGTAATTAAGGTAAAATGAGGTCATATGGGTGGGCCCTAAACCAACAGGATTGGGGTCTTTATAAAAAAGGAGAGGGCCGAGCCCGTGGCGCACTCGGGAGAGTGCGGCGCTGGGAGCGCGGCAACGCTCCCGCCGCGGGTTCGGATCCTATATAGGAATGACCAGTGCACTCACTGGCTGAGTGCCGGTCACAAAAAAAGACAAAAAAAAAAAAAAAAGGAGAAATTAGGACACAGACACACATTGAAGGAAAGACCATGTAAGGACACAGGGAGAAGACAGCATCTACATGCCAAGAAGAGAGGCCTCAGAAGAAACCAGTTCTGCCAACACCTTGATCTTGAACTTCTCACTTCCAGAACTGTGAGAAAATTTCTGTTGGTTAAGCCACCCAGTGCACGGTACTTTCTTATGGCACCCCAAGCTGACTCAGACACTTGCTGAGCCTCTTTACAAGAGTAATGTTGCTATCACAATCTACCTACTTTAAAATAAAGTACGAGGGTGCTTCAAAAAGTTCATGGAAAAATAAAATTAAAAGATATGAATTTTTCCACGAACTTTTTGAAGTACCCTTGTATGTCAGAGTATTATACGCAGATCCTGCACATTATGGTTCTTAATTTGGATGAAGAGTTGACAATATACTTTAATTCCATTCAAACTTTGAAAACTTGACTTTGGCCTAAGGAGACCCCAAGCAGAGAATCCTGATGAGCCACACTATGCCTGGACTAACCCAGGAAAAATATGAAATAAAAAAAAGTGTTGTTCTAAGCTGCTAAATCTGTGGTTAGAGCAGCAATTGGATTAATACACTTACCAACACATTAAAAGATAAACACTATCACTTCATAGAAGGTCATTTTACAACAAAGCAATAGTACACACAAACTCAGACACTGGACTCACATGGCAGTATCCTATTATAAGGCAAGGATCCATATAATATAGAATGTTTAAGTTAACTATCTTTGGATCACCAGAATAAAAACACAAAAATTTAAAACTCCTGTAGAAAACTTTCAAATCTCTAAGTTGTATGTCTACTGTCCGATACATGTTCTTTTTTTTTTTTTTTTTGGTCTTTTTGTGACCGGTAAGGGGATCGCAACTCTTGGCTTGGTGTCGTCTGCACCGCGCTCAGCCAGTGAGCGCACTGGCCATTCCTATATAGGATCCGAACCCGCGGCGGAAGCGCCACTGCGCTCCCAAGCGCCCCGCACTCTCCGGTGTGCGCCACGGGCCGGTCCCCCGATACATGTTCATAGCCTATTTGGTAATTACTACCCTAAGAGATCCACTGGTAAGTTTCAGAGAGAAGCTTTTGTTCAGACCTAACAAAATGGTGTGCAAAAAAATCTATATATTTGCTGAAACAATCAGTAACTTTTTAACAAACATATGTTTCATTTTACTTTTTTTTTTTTTTTTTCAAAATGCAATGTCACATTGAAATCCCAGAAATCGCATGAAACATGGAAATAGCCACAAGGTAAAACTACAAATTACAAAATATCCCTGACAAGTCCTGTGGAGCTTGAGGAATCTAATAGCCAATTCATGGCACTTTAGACTTCAAGCAGCAACAAAAAAATCTCTTAAAAGTTCAAGGCCTGAGTGGCGACAGGGTTTTCAGAGCCACAGTGAGACCTGAGGATACTCACTGATCATTTGGACAAAGTGTCTGATTTGAATTCCCCCTAGTTTGGTGACTGCTGATGTTTCATTGCTTTCATCTTCAGGCATTCTTGAATTCTCCTGGACAGCTGTTGCCTTTTGCTGGTGCTGCAAAGCCCTCTGATCACTGGCCATGTCCTGCATCTATTTTCTAGCCACTGTCCAGTACCATGGCCACATTTGTTTTGTTATTTTTTTTAAAGATGACCAGTAAGGTGATCTTAACCCTTGACTTGGTGTTGTTAGCACCACGCTCTCCCAAGTGAGCCACGGGCCGGCCCCACTCTTGCTTTTTTGACCAAACATATCCATTGGTTATGTCTGAAATTTAAGATACCTCAGTACATAAAGCAAGTGTGTGCATGAGTGTGTGTGTGTATCTGCATTTGTGTTGCTGAATTAATTTTAACCTACTCCCTATGGATGGTTAGATTACATTTGTAGGTACCTAATTAGGAATACACAATTCAGAAGTAATTAGCATTTGAAGACCCTTAGTCAGGAATTCATACTCAGAGCATCTATGTAAGCTCATTATACATTACTAAGAAAATATGTAACAGAAGGCTCATAATTAGCATTATAAACATCAAATATGTTCTGTTGGGGGAAATAAATGATGTTCAGGATATATGCTTGCTTAGAGTGTATATAGTGCATTACCATTACCATTACCACCACCACCACCACCACCACCACCCACCCACCCACACACACACACACAGAGTTTCTTTCTCTCTCCTCTATTTATTAACAAAGATTCTGATACCTGAACCAAGTAAAAGGCTGGCTGATCCTACCATAAGTTTATCATTTTATCTGCCTTGAGTGAACTGAAAATTTCAAGGTACTTATAGGAGTGCATGAAAGAAAATAAACACCAATGTCATGGAATAAGCTATATGATCATTTTTGTACATACTTGGTAATAAATATTTGTATGTTGATCTGAAAAAAAAATATCTATATATTTGGTATCCATTTATTTTCTAGAGAAGACCCACTGCCTCATTAGATCTGCAAATATATTAAGGTTAAGCAAGATTGCTTTACAGCATTTTTCTTTTTCACAGTTTTTTGCCATTTGTCTTCTGCCCTGCTACAGGGGATGGGGCCCCTGTTGGATCAGCTGGGGAGGAGTGCTCTTGGTTTTCCATAATCTTTTCTACTATGCCCCTTCATTAATGCAGATACAATCCACATTTTAGAAATCACAAAGTGGTGTTAGCAGCACCATACCCAGGATTCTATGACCTACCTCTAGCAACATCTTCACATCCCAAGCATCCTTTTCTTCATTTGGATAACTTTTTGCCATATTATAGTGCTTTTCACCAGGTCTTACCTCTTGTGGAGACTTGAGAATGCGAATCTATACTTAAAGAGATAACATACTTAGAACACTTCCAGAAAAAAAGTCACAAGACCCTGAATACTGCATTATTTTATCTGCTAAAAAAAAGACCAACCATTCTAGAAAAAGTGTTTTATAACCAAAATTCCAAAATTTCTTTAGCTCTAACATTCAATGTTTAATACAAACTAAGATATAATACAGAAAACATGTCAATGAATTATTTATAAAGTTATAAATGTACTTCTAAATTTTCACAAAAAATAGGAACTTGGGTTATATGAGTCTAAAGTATTATAACTACAGTTAACAATTTGGAAATGAAGAATAAGATGTACATCACTTTGAGTACCACAGGAATAAAAAATTATAAAGAATAGGGACTTTGCTTTCTTCACATTTCAGACAAATTCATGTTAAAACACTAAGAAGGAAAAAAAAGTAACAAAGGCTTCCAGTTAGTGAGTCTAGGAAAAAGAAGGAAGCCATGTTCAGCTGAGTGGCTTCTGGGTGTCTCTATTCCCTGCCTGCCTACCAGCCTGCAGAGGGCCCATTCTGGTCTGCTCTGCCACCTCGTGGTAAGCTTACTGGGGTGGGCTCTGCAGCGTTGGTGGTGGGTGGTCAAGGTGAATTCTAGGATGAACTACTTGGAAGCACACATGACTACACATCTAAATCACATCCTCCAATCCATCTTTTATCAGATGTAAAGAAGTTTTATTTTGTTGTTTTTTCGTGTTGGTTTGTTTTTTTGGCAGCTGGCCAGTACAGGGAAGGAAAGTTTATGTATTTATCTCCTATGTTACTCTTATGTTCTTTAGTTGGTTCCAAGTTCCTAAGGAAAAAAGGAACTTTATTGGTGCCCTAAAAAAACATGACGCAGCTATTTTAAAACAAGTGAGACAGCTTTATATGTAGCAATACGGAATAATTTCCAACACATTGTGAAATGAAAAAACAAGGTGAAAAAGAGTTCTGCATACTGCCACTGTGTCAAATATAGACATACACACACACTATACAAGCATACGTCATCACTGGAAAGATACATGTGAAACTAAATGATGATGTCCCTGGAGAAAGGAACTGGTTTGACAATGGACAGAGGTTGTGGAGACTTACTTTTCACCAGTTTTTGTACCATGTATATATATTATCTACTTAAATAACTTAAAAAAGAAAATGCAAAACAGTAAGAGAATGAAAAAGGGAAAAATAATTCTCTCAGTTTTATACAAGTATTATCAAAGTTTAACATTCATAAGTATGGTGCATGATATCAGAAGTTTTTTTAAATCTCTAAATTCTACACTACAGAATCTATAAGAATATGGTTTAGACTGGCCAGATAGCTCATCTGGTAAAAGCACAGTGTGATAACAGCAAGGTCAAGGGTTTCGGTCCCCAAACCAGTCAGCCGCAAAAAAAAAAAAAAAAAAAAAAAAATTGTGTGTGTGTATATCATATATAGTTTAGTACAAAAAGCCTGTTAAAAATAGATATAATAATTTACACATCAAGATATCTGTCCAAAGCAATACTCAATGTCAGAACAATCTCTTTAATTTGTCTTAGCAATTTGGGACAACTTTTATTATGAGACATAATTAAGATGACATTAATTATCATGGCTAGACATACTCTATTAACGTATTATAAGGAATCAAGAGATATTTGAGAAAACAGAACTAATGGTTCTGTATCTATAAATGCCTTGCAAAGGTACACAGTATTTCTGAGTAAATTTTCTGACTAAGGATTTAACAATATGTGCTAGGATTCTAATTAAAGACAAACCTAATCAGAGGGAAAAAACACCACAGGGGATAAAAGGGCCATGAATTCAGAGAAGGGAGAGAGAAGAGTGGCATAAAAAGGTTTTCTGCCTAAAAACAACGCTAAGACAGAAAATGACATAATCTATAATTAATATCAAAAACAATGCACAATTTATCAGAAAAAAAATAACTGGTATTTGAAAATTATGATTAATGTTGAAGATGAGTTTGAGTTTTGAATACAAGTAAGAAATATTTACATCACATAACTTAATGAGTAATATAAGCCGTATCTATTGATAAATACCTGTTCTATCTGTATTCCATAACCTTTAAAGCCTGCATTGTCCCATGAAGTATTCCGATAGATGTCATCAACTCTGTCAATTAGTTCTATCTGTGTGTATAAAAGAAAAAGACATTATGTAGATCTTTACCACTCTTTGAAATGTAATACAAAATCTACAGGGATAAAAATTGTTTAGAGAAAATGCCATTGCAAGTTTCTACTGATTACGAAAACTAGCATTAAAGATGTTACTCTTTATCACTGACATCTCTAACAAAGAAACTATTAACCCCAAAAGTGTTGTTGCCAGAATAAAACAATGATACAGTTTACCCCAAATTTCAGGTAAAATAATAGGCTTTTTAAAACTGCCATTCTAGTCAAGTATGAAAATGAAATTTAGAAGTCAATCAATTTACCTAAAAGATTCCCTTCTAAGAAGTATTCCATCATCACTCTATCTCTTGGCAAGTACTTCTAATGCCTTCCCCTGAAACAGGTAAAGGGCAGTGATAGACAACTACTAATCTTATTATCTCACCCTCACCCTGCAAAGTTCAGCACTGAGAAATGGGCAAAAGGAGGGCCAGAAGGAGTGAGGTGTGTTTCAACATTCCTCCTGTTCTCTGACTTGAAAAGACTGTGGGAGGAGGGACTGTATAAATCTCCAAGGACAACTACTGGAGAAAGAACAAGATGCAAATTACTTACTTTTCCTCAAAGAGAATAGTCTATTGTTCAAAAACTGGGTGGATGATGTTTGTTCCAGCAACTGTGAAACAAGTTATAGGTCTAAGAAACCTTTCTTTGTTTATAAGTAACTGTAAGAAATGCTATTTTTAAGACTAGACTTCTGATTATGTTCATATGTGGTGTAAAGAACTAAGAGGTAAAGTAAGAGGAGCCCCTTAACACAAAACTCAGAAGAGAAAAGCTCTTTCAAGAAAGAATCCCTCTTAGAAACAAGAATTACAATGACTCCTACTATCCTCATAATAAATTCATTCACTTGATATGAAGGGAACAGAAAGAAGGGTGAGGGAGGGTATGAATAAAATGAAGTGAAAAAAGCAAGGCAATGAGAAAGATGCCTTTTCTGCACTAGGCCTTTTGTTCATGAATAGCTGCATTCTCTTTTATTCCCTCAATAACAATATTTTGGTCAGTGCCAAGTTATCATGATGATGAGGTCATACTAACAAAAAATGTCAATGAAAAATGATTCCCTTGACTTTAAAAATTATAACAGTTAATGCTTAAAAATCCAGTGTCAACGCTTCTCTCATCTCTCTGCCCTAGAGTTAGTTACGATCATGAAAGTTCCACCTGCTTCATGCAGTTATAGTCCATGATTGGTTCTTAAACATAACATGAATAAAACTGACCTTCTCTGAAATATACACATAAGCAAAAAAATATGCACAGATTCAAGCAAATACATACATATATTTTTACTCTGGAGCATACATCACACATGACACCACAGGTTCACTGCCATCATAGCAGCAATGTTTTTAAAGTCTCACTTGTATAAAGATAGGAGGACCACGTTGTGAACTCTCCCCAAACTAATATGCATAAAAATGCTAATGTAAAGAAAATAATAGTTCAAAGGTACAATGCATTTGCATAAATTTTAAACTACTGGCTGGCCAGTCAGCTCAGTTGGTTAGGGTGCAGTGTTATATAACACCAAGGTCAAGGGCTCAGATCCCCATACCAGCCAGCCGCCAAAAACACAAATAAAAAACATTTAAAACTATAATTTCCATATAGTAATGTAAGAAGCTCAGAGAATAGCACTCAAATATTTTGGGGAAATAACAGAGCATCTGGAACAGATCTAGTCTCATTAAGTTTCAAACTGTCACAGCCTTCTCTTAAATGGAATTTAAGCACCTACATGGATTTTTTTAACCAATTACCTTATGCAATACCAAGTTCTTACCAGGTAATTTGTGGTTGTGCTCTCTTCCCCTCTGCCCATGTATTTGTAAAAGCGATGATCTGCTACCACCAATAATTTACACGTGTTCTTCATGGGATTAGGATCAGCTCTTCTCTTCACCCGATGAACAAGCTCTAATATGAATTTGTATGCACTATTAAATTAAAATTCATCAAAACAAGGAAGTTTTTTATAGTAACACTTTAAATCTAGTATAATTTTGAAAAACAAACATTATTTGAGCCTAGTATCCTTAAAGGTATCTTGAACAAAAAAACAATTTGGAGGAAAACAGAAAAGTGAAAAGTAATCGAGGTTTTAAAATTGTAGAATTCAAAACCAAAGAAAAGTATTTCTCCAATTTTTAAAACACAGAAACCTTAAGAAGTGCTTAACAGAGTAAAACAATCACCTACTGCTGGGCTATGAAGCCATCAGTCATTTTTTTCTAGAAGTAGTCTACGAATTAACCGAAGTAACAGAAAAAAGTCAAGATAATCACACATTAAAAATTAGTTTGTGTCAATAGGACATCTTATCAAATAATCAAATTGTTTAAGAATTTCTTTAAATACTAAAATGCTAGTAATATTATCTAAGGTCTTCAAAAATGAGGACAGCAGAACATCTCTCCAAGATGGTTATGTTTTTTAAATGACCCTGAACAGATCTGTCCAAAGACCGATAACATTTTTGTATTCAAAACAGTATATAGATCTCCTTTGCTTTCAACTGATTTCTTATAAACTCTACTGATTGTTTTTCAACAATATAATCTTGTCATTTCTTTTTTTTTTTTTTTTTTTTTTCGTGACCGGAGCTCAGCCAGGGAGTGCACCGGTCATTCTTATATAGGATCCGAACCCGCGGCGGGAGCATCGCTGCACTGCTAGCGCAGCACGCTACCGAGTGCGCCACGGGCTCAGCCCTTAATCTTGTCATTTCTAAATACCTGTAAATAAAGAGTATTTTCCTTCAGATCATTCAATTTCCCCTCTCCCTAATCTTTTTTAAAGTCCAATCTTTATTGTTCCCATTATTTTCTAGTGTTTTCAACTCTTACATTATAGACAAAGGAATTAATTTCTAGAACAAAACTCTATTTTTAAGACAAATACTATCACTTTATAATATGTCATTTTTTATCAATTAATAGTCACTTTTACTGAAGACAGCTGTAATATGCTTCCTATTTGAAATGTATTTTTTAAGTCTTACCTTCAGGTGGCTTTCTGTCTACTAGCCCTTTTGGAAGCAATTCTTCATTATCCACTCTTAAATAACCACACACTTTTGGAGACTGCAAACGTGAAACATTCTTGATATCTTCGGATTTATAAACTAACATTCTTCTGTCTTTAGTATCATTAATAAATCTCCAAAGTGGCTAAAACAGCAATGAACAAAATAAAAATTCCTAAACACTAAATTCTTCCAACATCCTTGCTTGTTCTTAGATAACATTCATTTCTAGGTTAAGTAAACTGACTAGTCATTTTAACCAAAATAAATCACTTCAACTTTTATCATATGGAGTTTCTGTGCTGGTAAATAAATACCTGGATTATTCTCTCTGATTATTTTATCTGTATAAGAAAAGCATTACTAGTTTGCACAAGTTATGAAATTTTTTAGAGGATCCGGAAGAGAAAAATGCACTTCCTTTTCATTCATTCAAAAATATTTATGTAATGCCTACTGTATACTGGCATTGTTATAGGTGATGATGATATAGCAATAAAAGTTAGACAAGGTTTTTGTTCATGTAGCATTTCCATTCTAGTTTCCTTAACATTCAGGTGTTTGGCATCTTTTTGCTATGCTAGATTTTATGCACAGCAAAGAGAAAATATATTTTTATGAAAGAAGCTGAAAACTTGGAACAATATGCCTGAAACTTATTATCAGTTTCAGGGAAAGCAATTTTTTAAAAATCTGCATTTACAATGCTGCATGTCCAGAGTAAATCACAACTAACATACTCCAAAGGCTACCCAAGTCAAACGGATGCTTCTGCATTTTCAAAACAAAGTTCTTCTCTATAAGGACACGAGATTCATCAGAACCAGGCAGCTTATGGGGCATGTACCCCCCCCCAAAAAAAATCTGTGTGTGTGTGTGTGTGTGTGTATTGGTACTTAAAATTTTGCGGAAAAATGGAATTAAAAGATAATACAAATCTTTACATGAACTGTTTGAAGTACCCTTGTATATCCCTATCAAGAAAATGCAAAGAGATGCTGCTTCATACCAACTAAGATGGCTATAATCAAAGACAAATACTGGTGAGGATGTGAAGAAATCAGTACCCTCATATATGCTGATGAGAATGTAAAATGGTACAGCCACTTTATCCACACATGATTTTTATTATTTAGCAATAAAAAGAAATTAAGTACTCATGCTACAACATGGATGAAACTCGAAAACTTTATTCTAAGTGAGAGAAGCCACACACAAAAGACCACCCATTGTATGAGTCCATTTACATGAAATAACCAAAATTGGTTAATCTAGAGACAGGAGATGTGGTTACCTGAGGCTGAGGGCGTTAGGGAGACAGAAGGGAAGGCTAAACAGTTTCTTTTTGGGGTCATGAAAATGTTCTAAATTTGACTGTGGTGGTGTTTGCATAACTTTATGAATACACTAAAAACTACAGACATACCAGCCAGCCACAAAAAAAGAAAAATTAAAACTATGTTATTGTATACATTACATACATATGGGTGAAAAGTATGAATACACTAAAAACTACAGACATACCAGCCAGCCACAAAAAAAGAAAAATTAAAACTATGTAATTGTATACATTACATACATATGGGTGAATAGTATAGTATACGAATTATATCTGTTGAATATATACACACAAATACAAACACACACACCTTCTTTCATAATCCATGTCTGAGGTAGATTTAAGAAACAATGGTTTATAGAATCTCAGGGCTAGCAGAGACCTCAAAAGTTAACTAACCCAACTCCTGGGCTATAGGAATCTTCCATATTTAGTAAAGCTCACTTGGCCTATGAATAGGAGAAGAGAAAAAAAATGTTTTTGGATCAAACATTTCTAAGTTCACATAAATAGTGTGACAGCAGGCTATGGGATCAAAGACACCTGAGTTCAAACTTCAACCTTACTTCACTATGTGCTTTGGACAAGTAATTCAATCTATCTTGAGAATAACTTCTCTCACCGAGCATAACTTCTCTCATTAGGTAAAGTAGTGATAATACCTAACTTGAAGATAATGTAAGATAATGAATCCAGTTATGTATTAAGATTTCAAAAGAAAGGTAGCCATTATTAATAAAAAGCTAATCCTATTACCACTTTTACTAACAGGTTGCTGGAAAAAGTCATCTGATGAATAACATCTCAACTAAACAGATGCACAAAAGGTGTGCCCAAGGCTGTTCATTACAGCCTAATTGTGTTCACTATAGCCTAATATTTCAAAAATTAGAAATAAATCAAGCATCAATGGAGGACTGGTTAAATAAATGGTACATTGTTTCAGTGGAACAACAGGCAGCCTTTATTATGAATCCTAATTTAGATCTATATTTATTAACATAAAGAGATATTTATAATTATATTGTTTGGGACTTTTTTGGTGGCTGGCTGGTACAGGGACTGAACCCCTTATTACACTGTTAAGTGAAAAATGTGTGAAAACAAAATATACATATTTTACGGTCCCAGTTTTGCAGGAAGTCTGTACAATGTATACACATAGAAAAAAAATTGGAAGGATATTCAAAATATCAAGAATAGTTATCTGAAGATGTGGTAAGATTTAATAAAATCGTTCTGTTTTCTGAATTTTGCAAGGAGCATGTATTTTCAAAACAAAGGTATTTTTAAATACGAATTGAAAGCAGCAGCAAATTTAAGACACCCTAGTGATTAACTTGCCTATTCTAGAATTTATAACTTATTTATAATATCAGTTCCTTTCCTTTGTACTAAACTTTTCTTTCTGGTAGGTAGATTTCCCAAAATATTGACATGAGATAGTCTAAACATTAACAGACTATGACATACTGCAAGGCCATTGGTTCCTTTTTTTAGAGACAAAGATCTATGTAATGTGGATATTATTGAAATGTATATATAGGGTTTCCAGCACTAGCACCCTGTCTTACCACTAACCAGCACTCAAACACACCTGAAAATTTCATTTTGACTTACCTGAATTACAATTTTCCTACAGGTGATCTGTTTTGGTGATATCACCACCACTACCCAGAGTGTTCTCATTTTCTGAGAAACAAAGAATCAACTTAAAATACGCAGCAAAGGTTTTATTTCCTAGACTAATAACTGACATGTGGATATGCATCTTCCACAAACATGACTATTTTGGTCTTGATTTCTACTGCTAGTCCTTCAATATAACAAGGACTATACATAACAAGTGTCTAGAATATAACAAGTGGACAGAGCCTGACAGTTTCCTAAAGTTTCCTCAGACTCTGAATTATCACCTTTTATTGATCTAGGCTTTCCAGAGTATCTAGTAGAGAAAGGGAGAAATGAAGAAATCAAGACTTTGCCTTCATCTTTGAAAATGTTTACACTTAGAGTAGAATTATTACAGAAAGAATAGGAAAAGTGAGTCAGGAAGGAAAAAAGTTTTCTCTTCCTAATTATCCACCCCTCATGTGACTCTCTCAATTATGGTACTTAGAAATAAAGGATGCATCTTGTGACAGCTTCTTAGAAATGTAAAAAATATTATCCTTTTTCTTTTTTAAATCTACTTTCCTGGTATTAAAAAAAACTTTATATAAGTATAATTAATTTTCACCATTGTCATTTTAAAACAACTGAGAAGCTTTTTAAAAATCAGAGACACTGGGCCGAGCCCGTGGCGCACTGGGGAGAGTGCGGCGCTGGGAGAGCAGCGACGCTCCCACCGCGGGTTCGGATCCTATATAGGAGTGGCCGGTGCACTCACTGGCTGAGTGCCGGTCACGAAAAAAAGACAAAAAAAAAAAAAAAAAATCAGAGACACGAGGTATTGAAAATAATTCAGGTGTAGATTTACCTCTATATTATATTCTGCCCCATCTGTGTTGATTCTTATCGTAACATCATCATCTCCTATGTGGGCTAGAACCCTAGAGTCAGGCTCACCTTAAGAGAAAAAGAAATGTTTTTTATTAATTAAAAATATTTATATCAAAAAATCAACTATGCACTACTGTCAATAAAAACCAACCAAACCCTCTACCAGAGAGGAATTTGCCTAGGTACTCTGAGAGCTCTGCAACCAAGAAACAAAGGCCCCAGAAAGCGAGATAATTCACACCTCCTAAGGAGGAGCCTCAAGTCTTGTCATTTTAAACCTATCCCTTTCCCAAAACAAAACTGTAGATTTTCCTCTGGAATAACTCTACCTACTTTTGGGTAAGGAAGAACAAAGAGAAGGCAGAAAGCATGATTTGGAACATACATGCCTTGAACTGTACTATTCAGGAATTTCAATGCCACTTCTTTTTTCTTATTGCAGAAAAAGTTCAAAAAGTAAACTGCAATTGCTTCTTTGATATATTTTCTCAAATAAATACATAATAGGATCATAAAGTAAATTATTTTATCTCCTCGTTTCCCTGTTTAAAAATCTCATAATAGAAGCCTACAATCCTTGCCTGAAGACAAGAGAAGGCTAAATTCTTTTCACTTGAGAGAAAATTAATTTTAATTATCAAGCCAGCCAGCTAGTATAACATGATAGATAATATCAATTTCCTCCTATTAGAATGCTTCTGCTTCCAAACTTAGATAGCTCAAACAAAACAGTCAAAGAATGTGCTTCTGTGACACTTTCCCCTCCTCACCAAAATAGAATATGCAATCGAGTTAGATTTGGAGACCTAACACCCCAGACACAAGAGCAAATGAACAAGTTCCATACTAACCAACCATGTGTCCACTGAAGAAGTCCTGCCATTTCACAGTGTACTCGCTTTCATCTTTACCGTCCACCACCACAACTTTGAAATTTTGTGAAAAGCGTTCAGTACTTGATGTCAGGTATAATTTAAAATGCCTGAAGAAAGAATGCATTCATATTTTACTTTTACCACATAAAATAGAAGCCTAATTTTCATTTACTTAAAATTTCTTAAAAAGCCAGAGGAGCTGACATTAACAAAACACTATGCAAATTATAACCAATGTTTTACTAGGTACCTGCTATAAAGACAAGTGGACTAATTCGTTTAGTTGTAAAAACTTGCAGACCAAAAGAAAATACTACTGGCGGAGAAAAGATTCAAAGAGCTTATGCATTGGTCTTTCCTGGAAACTCTGAAGAATAAAAATACACACATCTGAGTAGTTGGAGTCCAGCTTATTTCAAAATTGTATCATTAAAGACTAATATTATTATATATCATTTATGGTATACCTACTTCGTGTTAGGCACTCTGTATCCATTATCTCCACTTCATATCAGTGAAAACTGAGGCAAGGAGGTTAATCAACATTCTCAAGGTCACACAGCTAGTAAATAGTGAAACTGGAGATTGAACTTGGTTTATTTCAAAACCCTTTATTATGCTGCCTCTGGCAACCAAGCTGGGTAGTCTATGGGAAAATAATTTTTATTGCTGTGCAAAATTAATTACTGCTGCTTTAAAAGCATTCATGCTTTTTTTTCCCTTCTCAAAAGAACTTATCTTGAAAAAATGAATACACAATTACCATCAGGAAAATAAATGCAAGATACCCAACACAGACATTAAAATATACACTCCAATTCTTTCATTGGCTTAATATTCTTTTTGTTTTCTACAAGTTTCAGTCATGGCATAAAAACTGCGAGTGGTGAGCAAGACTTTCAATTACTATTTACAGAGCCTTTCAATGCGCCCATGAACATCAAAGACAAAGAAAGGTATGTTATTCATCTCAGCCACAGGAACAAATTTTGTCAGCTGTGGTGTTGAAAATACAAAATGTTACTTCCCCATGGGTTTGCATAAGTCTTTAAGCTGCCAGGAAGAAATCTAAACTAGAACTGTCTCCATGGCAACAAATATTTTTAACTTTTTAAGCATAAACAAAGTAATTTTAGTTTGCTTGTGGTTTTTTAATGGTCAGAGGGAAAGACACACAATAGAACATTATTTCATAAAACCTTGGAACATTTTCTCCTGCTATCCTAAAACAAATCTTCACACACATTCTGTTATTTTTTTCCCCTTCAGTTACATTGAAAATTTGGAAAGAGAAGCATTATAAATGTCTATTATAAATGCTTTATTATTTAGTTTTAAAACTCTCTATGAATTGCAATATTACTTTTACTTAATGTTCTTTCCAGAAAAAGCACTGGAATTCCATTCTCCATTTTCCACATTAACGATAAAGACCAAGTAATGGTAAAATTCATGTTTTTTTCACTTTCTGATCTTAGCTTTGACCTATAAAACATCCAACAGGATATCAGTCAAAATTTCTTTCACTTTATCCTCCCAAAATTATGTGAAGTCATTTACTTACAGACTTCCTTAATATATTCTTTTATCTTTCTGACTTTTTATTTAAGGATTTCCAGTAACTACCAGCTGATCAATCTGAATTAACATTTTCTGAATTAA
This sequence comes from Cynocephalus volans, assembly GCF_027409185.1. Taxonomy (NCBI): domain Eukaryota; kingdom Metazoa; phylum Chordata; class Mammalia; order Dermoptera; family Cynocephalidae; genus Cynocephalus; species Cynocephalus volans. The sequence goes on from NC_084473.1 coordinate 9,718,973, forward strand.
CATAGTGCTGATCAATCTGCATTAACATTTTCCTATCTTTTTTAATGGTCCATTTAGTCAGGTATATCACTTTATTTCTTTATCAGGTCTAGCCCTCCTCAAATTGTCTGAGATTTTTCACTTTTAGGAGGAATGTTTAACTTTTTCAAAAAAAAAAAAATCTGGTAACATTACCAAAACAGTATCAAAATATTTGCAGCTTTTTTTTTTCATGACTTTGGAATAAGAGTATTTCTTGGCTTATAACAAACAGGAAATGTAACTTGTAAGGCGAATGTTTAAAGGTTTCTTTTTTTCATAAAGTTACCTGAACTCATCATGCAATATCTCAGCATTTCCATTGTTTTTTCTTTCTTTTTTTTTTTTTTTTGTCTTTTTTGTGACCGGTAAGGGTATCGCAACCCTTGGCTTGGTGTCGCCCGCACCGCACTCAGCCAGTGAGCGCACCGGCCATTCCTATATAGGATCCAACCCGTGGCAGGAGCGCCGCTGCGCTCCCAGTGCTGCACTGTCCCGAGTGCACCACGCAGTCGGCCCTTCCATTGCTTTTTCAATCTCGAATAGTAACATCCAAATTTAATGTAATGATCTCAGTTTAAATTATTTTGTCTTCCCTGCTATCTAAAAACAAAATCTTCTCATTTAGCATCACCACCAAGTAGTAAGTGGCTTCACATTAACTTCGGCCTGGTACAAACTGATAGTTTCAGCTACTCTAGGTGTTTTTTTTTAAAGCTTTCATAACACAATATGACAGAAAGGAAAGGGTGTGGGCTTTGGAGACTGACAAACACGGTTCAAATCCTCTCTACCACTTCCTTAATGTTTGACCTTAATCTCTGAATGAACCTAAGTATTCCCCTACTAACACTGGTTTTGAGGGTTAAATGAAATAACCTATTTTAAAGCACCTGGTACAAAATTCTCACTGACTGTTAGAAAGATTTCCCATTAAACAATTGCATGGATTGAATTGTGTGCCCCAAAGTTTCTTGTATTAGAAACTTATTTGCTACTGTGACAGTCTTAAGGGGATGGGAAATCCTATTATGGTAATTGAAATATGAGGCCTTGTAAAGGTGATTAGATTATGAGGACTGCACCTGCATGAATGGATTACTCCACTGATGGTTTAATGCGGGTAATGTGCGTGGTTCTGATGGCTTTAAAAGGAGAGCAAGTGAGGAGTTAGCTCTCTAGCTCAAGCCATTCACCATGTGACACCCTGCATCACTATAGAGCCACCACCAAGAACAAGGGCCTCACCAAATGTGTTCCCTTGACTTTGGACTTCCCAGCCTCTAAAATTATAAGCAATAAATACTGTTTCTTTACAAATTACTCAGTTTCAGGTATTTGTGTTATGAGAAACAGAAATAAAATAAGTTGCAAACCTCTCTACTTCTTTACACAGAAGGTAAGTGGATATCGTTTAATATTTCCTTAAATAATCAATGTCACCTATGAAACATGAAAGAGAAATATGTAAGGCTACGGAAGTATTTGCCCCTATGGCAAGCATTCTACAGGACACGTCAAATCTAACTTTAAAAGGAATCCAGAAAGCTAAATTTTGAATTCTTATCATTTGATAGTTTCCTCCCTCTTTCCTTTCTCCTTCTCATTTCTCACTACTGTATCCAAGATACATCACCAAACTCCCCACCAGTGTAACAGAAATAACACAAATTCTGGAATCAGACCTGTGTTCAAACCCTATATGCCATTTACAGATGAGTGATTTTGGGCAAACCACCTAGCCTCTCTGAGCCTCAATTTTTTTTTTTCTAACCCTCAAAAAAGGAGTAATAACTTCTACACAGAGAATGAGGGATAATTATTAGAGATAACTTATTCAAAGTGCCTAGTAAACCACACAAAATAAACACCTGATAAACTGTAGCTATCATTATTATTACCACTCTGCTCTAATTTGCTGTAGGTTGGAAGCTAAATAACCAATATTGTAATATTCTGACATAAAACCAAACCAAAAAAAGTCATTCAAAAATAACCTAAGGGGGCCGGCCCGTGGCTCACTCAGGAGAGTGCGGTGCTGATAACACCAAGGCCCCGGGTTCGGATCCCATATACGGATAGCCGGTTAGCTCACTGGCTGAGCGTGGTGCTGACAACACCAAGTCAAGGGTTAAGATCCCCTTACCGGTCATCTTTTAAAAAAAAAAAATAAAAAAATAAAATAAAAAAATAACCTAAGGCTGACGCCAATAGCTAGGAAAAATTAAAATATAGTAAAATATATATATATTTGCATAAAATATCAATAACTTGTGAGATAATAGACCGATTTCCTTTATATACTAAGCACTACTGCAATTCCCTGGCCAAAAAGACAAACCCAATAGAAAAATGGTCAAAGTATATGAAAAGGCAGTTCATAGAAATATAAAACAAATGACTTATAAATATATAAAAAGATGCTTAAGTTCACACAAAATGAAAATTAAAACAACTATGAGATACCATCCCCTCTCAGAGGGGCAAAAGTTAAAGGCTGATAAAACCTAGTCCTGGCAAGGGTAACAGGAAGCAGGTAAACTTGTATATTACTGCTGGAAGAATAAATTGGTCTACTCTTTTGGGCAGAAAACATGACAAAATCAATAAATATTTATATTATAAATATCCTCAACACACTAATTCTCCTTCTAGGAATGTTTCCTATAAAAACACCTAAACAAGGTGTATCTACAAAGGTACTCACTGGAGCATCATTTCTTATAAGAAAGAAGTCACTTTCGTTAACAATATCCATTTGTAAGGTACTAGTCAATAAGGTGCTACAATTTTGTACAATAGGATTATTTATGCAGCTGTTTAAAATGAGGTAAATCTATGTTATCAATATCACCTACAGAACTGTATGCAAAAAATATTCATTAAAATCTTTTGGAAGTTTACACAAGAAAACCTCTCTGGGTATAGGAAGTCAACTGAGTTATGAAGAAATGAAAACTTTTTATATACTCTCTGTAGTTTGTTTTTTAAACCAGGTTCACATATTACTTGTATTTTTGTAAAATGTGGTGGAAAAGGCCTATCCTATGACTAAAGAATAATTCAGCCCACTTATATTCCCTTAGTGTTTGTTTTTTGACATTGGATAAAGCTTCCTAAAAAGACTTTAGAAAGTGGCCTGAAATTATTGAACAGATTTAAATCTGCGAAACAACATGAGCAATATTAAAATTGCTGCCTAAACAGACCACAACAATCAGTTTATGCTATAAAGTAAGAGGAATTCAATGTAGAAAGAACACTAAATTCTAGACCCAACACACCACCAGGCTGTGGGATCCTAAATAAAAAACCTTTATCTCTAAACCTCATATGTAAAATGAAGATAATATTTAGTATACAGTTGATGGTAACAGCAAAAATATAAGGTACTATAAGCATTCAATTAATTAAAATACTGTTCGAATTTCATAAACATATTAATACCTGTGGAACACCTACTTACTTTTTTATTTTTTATTGTTTTTTGTTGTTGTTGGTTGGCTGGTACAGGGATCAAACCCTGAACCTATGTGTTATCAGCACCACACTCTAAGCAACTGAGCCAGCTCACTTTTTAAAAATATTCATCAGTATGAATTTTAGAATAAGCATTACACTATATGAGATTCATATAACAGATTATAATTATATCAATTACAAATCTTTAAAATTTAATTTCCTAAGATTTCAGTAGATACTCTTTTTTTTCTCCTTTTGCCAAACCAAGCCCCACTCAGCCCCAACATTATCCTATGAGTAGTTCAAATTACCTTTTCAAAGCTGAAAAAGTTAGCAGGGTTTCTAAGTGTGTCGCGGCCTGTAGATCCCTTTTTCTTAACGAGTGCTGCTGGATATTAGATAAAGTGAGGATATCATAGTCTGAGAGCAAAGAATCAAGTTTCTCTGAAATAAAGGCAAAAAGGTTATTAGCATCTAAACCTACTAATCAATTGTAATATCACTAAAATAGGAGTGCCAGACAATAAACTCTTCCTGATGTTATGCACTATGAAGTGCCCAGCACGACTAAGGAAGTATTCTCCCCAAAAAACTGAACTTGAATCTAATAAATACCTAACTTCCAGTTTTTAGGACATAAAGGGAATTAGATGTTGTCAAGTTAAATAACTGGAGGAAGCAATCAGCCACACCTAGAATGTTAGAATTCCTACAGAGCAAATGACCCAGTTTCTTCAGGAAATAAATATCATGAGAAAGAAAGGAGGTGTGGAGACATAATAGACTTAAGAATACAGCGAGCAATCGCAACATTTGAATCTCTTTGGATCCTAGGTCAAACAAATCAACTGTGGAAAGATATTTGAGACAATTAGGGAAATCTAAACATGCACTGCATATTAAATACTAATAATTTTGATATAGCAAAGAGTATCATTTGTGCAATGAAATAACTTCTAGATTAAAGACATTTCTGGCTTGTATGTTTAGAATTCCTAAAGTGAAGGTAGCCAACTTGACCTTATCGCCAAACTGGGCTACATCAATTTCTCATCAGTTGATGTGTAAAAAGAAACAGCAACAAAAGTATTAATGGCCTGAGCAAACCAAAACTGGGAAAGTAAATCTTTTACAGAAAAATCACATGTTCCAAATTAAAAAGCAAAAAAGTAGTAGTATCCCATCATTGCTGCCTTCCGACACTCAATGTATCAATCCACTGACACCAGGAAATAGAACCAATAAAACCATCTAATCCCTAGAAGAAAATTAACATGAATTATTTTACCAAACTGACTCGGCACCCAGGAAAAGAAAAGATGCACTCCCCGAAAAACAAAGATAGAAAAAGCACAAATAAGATTTGGTACAGAACAAGAGTAAATACAATAAACTATATGCTACATCTATAAATCACTTTTCAACAACTGAAACTGCTGCCTCCTGCAAAATGAGGAGGAGTTTTAGAAGACAAGTTGGGCAACTTGCGTCTCTTTAAAAACCATCTAAAAATATTTGAGATGAAGCTTTCCTTTTTTCTCAACAAATATCACCGCAGAAGCAATGGTATTCAAAACTTATTCCAATGGACTTAGAATTCCCTAAATGTAGAAGGAATTTAAATTACAAGTTTATTGCTACTGATGTTAAATATGCTCACAAAGCCAGTTTTAACAGAATCAACCCAATACTTCTCTCCTTTGCCTTCAACTAGTTCATTTACCAATTCATTCATTCACTGCTATCAACCAGGCATTGGTGTAAGTGTTGAAATATAGCATTAACAAAACAAAGTCCTTGCTTCATTTTAGTTTGGGAGAGATAGACAATGCACAAGAAAATATATGCCAGTGCTGTGGACATTAAAGCAAGATAAAAGAGACAGGGAATAGGAAAGGCTAGTTTACAAAGAGTGATCAAAGAAGGAAAAGTACTTCATTGTTATATAATATTTAAACTGGAAAAAAGCAAGGGAGTAAGCATACTGCTATCTAATGAAAGTAAATTTAATCACAGTTCATTCAAGGTTCTAACATAAGATAAAACTAAATAAAGTGGTAGGAAATTTCTTACTTGCTAGATACCACCGATTTTCTGTTAACAAAATGTCCTTTTAAATTTAATCCAGAGGAAAACTGTTTCAGAAGGCATCAGACTCTTTTATGCCGATGGAGATAATTCTTGGTGATTTGGTCCTGCCAATTGTAATGCTAGTGGCACCAATGGAAAACGTTCAAGAAGCTTACCGTTTATTCAACAATTTTTGAGTGTTCCCTACAAGGCACCACAGTGGATGTTTTACTACATTATCCCCACAAACATCCCTGGGGCATTATCTTCATTTTACAGATAAAGACATAGACTCACAGTGAGTAAGTAATTTGTCTAATATCACAAAGCTAATGTAGCACAGATCTGGGTTTTGCATTTGGGGCTGTCTGGCTGAAATACCCAAGCTTTCTAGATGTCATACTTCTGAAACTCCTTTAAAAAAAAAAAAAAAAAAAAAAAAGGTTAGCTCTTCTGGGACCTTCTACTTCTTGGTCTCCTACTTTTTGATTTGTCAACCAAACATGACCTCACAAAGCCTTTGTTTATATCTTTCCTCCGGCACTTTTTAGTTACGACAGATTTGTCTTAAATCATAAATAGATTATGAAATGACCAAAAGGGAGCTATGTTTCATTCATCACAGTATCCTTATCTCATAATACTCAGCATAGAGCCGTGCACATATCAGCACTCATATGTTCACAAAATGCACAAATTCTCAATGGTGAGATACCAATACAATCCTTTAGATATTCAACTTTCCTGATGCAGGTTGGTACATGAATTCAGTTTCATTCAAGACCATAATCACTCCTACTGACTTAGAAACTGAACCCCAGTTTTGTAGTTTCATTGTAATAATACAGGCCAGTAGTTCTCAAAGTGTAGTCCTCACACCAGCAACACCAGCAGCCCCTGGGAACTAGTTAGAAATGCAGATTTTCAAGCCTTCCCTCAGAAATCAGATTTCTTTCAATTAGAAATCCTCATGATGGGTCCAGCAATCTGTGTCTAACAAGCCTTCCAGGTGATTCTGATGCACATTCAAGTTTGAAAACCACTGAATTAAGCTAAAGAAACAGCTCAAAGAAAAAAACCTTTAAGCACAAAGATGTTCATTATTCAGCCTTGCATTATTTTTAAGAACAAAAACCAGAAATAAGGTAAATTATTAACTGAAAAATAGGTAAATTATAGCATTTCCAAATGATGAGAAAATCTACAACTATTTAAAATGCTTCTTACAACAGGTTTTTGAGAACACAAGAAAATACTTATGCTATAATGTTAAATAAACAAAGGTAGATTACAAACTATTCATATTGCATGATCTTTACATATAAAAATAGGCCAAGGAAAAAAAATAAGGGCAAGACAACAACCTCACTGGTTATTTTGGGTGTATTTTCTATCATAGGCACTTTTTAAAATGTAGCTTGCTAAAGCATTTTAAAATACTTAACTAATATGTTTCCACTGTAATTTATTCTCTTTTAATAACTGGATATCTCAAATAGGACATCCTGGAGCCATTACAAACAGCTCTTCCTTTCGAGCCAAACTGGAGCTACTTACTGCTCTTGCTATTGTCTTTTCACTAGCAAGTAACCTCTCAAGATACTCAATATTTCATGGCACTTCACTTCCCAAATTCTAACCATTGGTAATCTCAATTTTCAATAGCCTTTTCAACAGAATATTATTTCTCACCACTTCCCAAGAGTTTATCTCTTATCAATATACAAATACTTAAATAAAGTTAAGTACAAACCACCTGGCCTTCTTACAGTGGAGTTTATTATAGTTAAGACTAGACAATGTTGCAAAAACTTTAACTCAGTACCTGGTCATATTCTGTATCTTAAAAATTCCACCATGACTGCCCCTCATTCTCTAGAATGAGAGCACTTTTCCTTATTTTCTACCAGTTGTTCCAGCAATCACCCTAAACAAAGCTAAGCTTTTCTCATTTCAACTACTACAAACACAAATTAGAAAATAGAAACAACTTAACTCAAAAGGTCAGATGGAGTGTTATGTAGGTGTCCCCTACTCACCCCTCCCCGCTCGGCTAAATTCTACGGTCTCACTCCCCTCACTTGGTCTCCTGTCTGTCCATAGGGACCCTATCCTCCTTCCTCACTGCCTTCGTATCTTTCTATCCCACCTCCACCCCTCCTTTTTTACACACACATTCTACACTTTTTTTCCCCTCTATTTCACCAAGCTCCATTTACTCATTTATTTAACAAATATTTATTGAGAACCTCATTTTTCAGGCCCTAGGGATCCAAGAGTGAGAAAAAGAAATACATTTCCAGTATTATGACATAGGAGGAAAGATCATTACACAAAAAATTATTATAAAGTGTGTCATATGCTGAGAGTAGTAGTTGCAGGAAGTTATAGAAGGACAGAGAAGGGGCATGACCCTTGCCTGGTGAGCCAAGGACTCTTTCCCAGGGAAGCAGTAATGAAGTTAAGAGCAACAGGATGAGGCTGCAGCCAAGAGAAGGGAAAGAAAGAACAGGTTTTAAGTAGAGGACATAATTAGAAACACAGAATATAAGAGTGAAAGCAACTCAGGGAGGCTGCAGTGCAGAGCAGCACAGAGAGAATATGATGAGTTGTGAGGAAGGAGAGGCAGGCAGAGGCCAGGTCATGAAGGGCCATGGAACAAAACTAAGCATTTTGGACTTTGGATAAGGGCAACAGCTGTAAGTTAGAAATTTCATTATGACTGCAGCGTGGAGAATGGGCTGGAGGAGAACAAGACTGGAATCTTGTAGAGGATACTAACATTTATAAGCACATGTATTTCACAAAGCCTAACCTTTTGGTATTGCACATAGAAGTGCTAAGCTTGGGAAAGACAGAAAACTGTCCCAGGACTAAAGTCTCTGTTTTAGATAAAAAAAATTCTAACACAGCAAAAATGCTTGCTATAAGGGCAGATGTCCTTGGTGCAGCTAAACCTTATGATGGGAAAGTACAACGATTATCTCATTGTTCTTTTTGTAACCACCTATGTTCCTTTTCTGTAACTTTCTTGCCTAGAGAATAAAAAGGAGAGAAAACCTGACTGGGGCTATTCCCGGGATTTTTCTGTTCCTGAAAGAATTATTCCTGGGGGTAACTGCTTCGGGCCTCTCACTGCTCTGGAGAAATGGGCCTTGAGTAATCCTTTGCATCTCTGTCACCCTGGGAGAGGTGACAGAATCTGGGAAATCCGCTGGTAAGCTGCTCAGCAAACCAGGTGGAGATCACTAAAAGACTCTGAAGGTTCCGGTTTGGGTACCTGGGTAGATAGTGGTATCATTCATTGAGATAAAAAATACAAGTAGGAGAGATGTGGGGGAGGGGTTGACACAAGGGACAAGTGGATGTTGAAAGATCTGGAGTTTCATATTCTATCTTGTTCCTTATATACAGTTTGCAGTTACAGTGCTCATTTACATAGGACTTCTTTTGCATTAAGTCATCATATGTATGCAGTTGTGTTACTGGTAAGCCATACAATGATTCTGCGTGAAGAGAAAGCAAACCTAGGCTGGCCAGTTAGCTCAGTGGGTTAGAGCTCAGTGTTAGTAACCCCAAAATCAAGGGTTCAGATCCATTCACCAGCCAGCTGCCAAAAAAAAGCAAGCAAACCTGTTATTGTATGATTCTCAACTTTGACATCAGTGGCAAAAAGAAGCTGATATAGGTTGAGTATCCCAAATATGAAAATCCGAATCTTTTGAGTGCCATGACACTCAAATGAAGTGCTCATTTCTGGCCTTCTGGATGTAGTGGTGGAGTTGACAATAGAAGATTTAATAAAACTTCCACTCCACCCTTCTTTTATACCATAATATGTTTTGTCTCTGGGATAGGCTTTTATGGCCATTGACTTTATACAGTGACCTACAGTATACCCATATTTCTTTCAAGCCCAGAGTCAACATTTTTAAGCTAAACCTAATTTTTAAATTTTAAAATATTAAGTGTATAATTTGTGCATATATAAACATATATATGTATACGCATATATATATAATTGTCCCAATGTATATTAGAAGGCAATGTATATAAAGTTGTATGAGAACAGTCTGGAAACATCTGTAGACTTTTTACATTAACTTTGCAGCAGGTTGCCATTTTCCTATAATACAACCTACAAGTATAATTCACAACCTCTGTAGCACCATTACTCTCTACTCTTCCCCTGCATGAAGTACAAAAAGTTCCCCTAAAGTGACATCATTATCAGTGTCATGCTCTTTTTTGGAGGTGGGGGGCTGGCCACATGGGGATCCGAACCTGTGACCTTGGTGTCATAAGGTCCTGCTCTTGCTTCTGAAGTCAGAAGTGGAAAAGATAAAGCCAGAACTGCTGTGAAGTATTTACCGTGCTTGTGCAGAACTTGAGAACTGCTCTTCAGCACTCCCCAAAACACACAGTAGGACAGGGAAGCAACCTGGCCAGGCCACGCAATAAGCCCTAGGCACTTGGGAGTGAATTCCTCCTTGGGAATAAGGGATGAGAAAAAGAGAGCAGAGATCACTTAAGCTAGGGACCCCAGAGCCAGGGAACTAAAAAACTTAATTTTATAAGTTTATTTGTAAGTTTATATCAGTAAAAGGATGGAATGAAGTCATCCTTCAGTATCTTAGGAGGATTTGTTCCAAGACCCTGCTGGATACCAGAATCCGTGGATACTCAAGTATAGTGGCCAATTCAACCAATCACAGACCAAAAACATGGTTAGCTGCCTCAACTAATTCCCTATCCAGAGTTCCACAGCAGCACTGGGACTTAACCTGGGCCAAGACTATCCAGTGAGGCCAGTCATCCAGAAAAGCTGAGCCCAAACAAAAGTCAGCAGAATTCTGCAGAAATCTGGATTGGCCCATTAGGCTCTGTAGCCAAGACGGATGCAAGTTCAGGTTAGGCAATAAGACTACTTCCACAATTCCCAGCACTACTGCCTAGTCCTAGATTAAACCTTGTCCTATAATCAGAAGAACAGGTAAGTAATTTTGGACATGTTATATTGGAAGTGCCATGTTTTATTTCTATTGAGGTGGGAACATCAAATGGGCAGCTGGATATGAGAGTCCAGAGCTTCGGAGAACAAGTCCAAGTCAGAGATACATATTTAGTAGATAGCAGAACACAGTCAAATGGTAAGTGAAACCAGGGTAGTGGATGAGCCTTGTCAAAATCTACAACCCATGTTAAAAGGGCAGAAGACAAAGGAAATGGGGAAAGGGAGGGAGATGCCCATTTCCTTAGCTGATTTTAGGACTAAGTTAAGAAATACATGAAAAGCCCTTCATTTCACTTCCCTGCCTCAGTGAAGCCAATGACTTTCCTTACTTCCCTACCAATCTTTTTCAGGCTTTCTTCAAATTATACTTCCAGCTGCACACACTTACCATCTCTCACAAATACAAAGTGGTGAAGGATCCAAAAATCAGCTACACTTGGCCTTGAAGGACACCTGCACTTAATGTTCTAGAAAATCCCGTGAAAGCAAAATGATTTCTCCAATTTCCCCATCATGGCTCTCTGCCTAACTCTCCTCTTCATTCTATTCCAGAAATAGTTTATCTCTTTGACTACTACAAAGCAGAGTTACATTAAATCTCCCTTGTTGCAGTTAGGGTGGTTAAGTGTTTAGGTTTAAAAAGAATGCAGCCTATAAGGAAACTTAACATATTAAAAGAGGAAGCCAGATGTCAAAATACTGAGTAAGATGGGGTTGTCAATAATGAAACAAGCACTGCAATATGGAGAATCCCCGTGCCAGTAAGTAACCTCAAGGTAAATTTTAAAATATGTTTCAGATACAAACTTTCAACCCTCATCTCTGACCTATATTTTTTCCTTCCACCCACTACATCCTCTTTTATTGAAAGTAACACAAAGGGAAAACAATTTTGAAATCAAAGTGAGACGTATACACCCAGCTGCAACTTCAACAAGATATCATCATGACTAAGCTCACATGACTCATAACTTTCCTAAATTATGCAATTTCATAACAGTTCAATTGAAATCATTTTCAGTGTCCTATGGAGTACTCCAAAAGTCAGGCTTCTATTTATTATATATTTTTTGCCCTTCATAAAAAGGTTATCTATGCCTAATCAATACCTTTTTTTTTTTTTTTTTTTTTGCAGTGGCTGGTGTAGGGATCCAACCTCTTGACCCTGGTGTTCTCAGCACCATGCCCTAATCAATATTTAATACTGCAGTTATGGTAACACTTACAGGACAAGTAGGCTAATAAACAATAAACCATGCTCTTTAACTATGAAACTATCTGTTGGTCTTTACCAACTCAATCTAAATAATGGTAGGGTTAAGTTAAGCAACAAATTACATCCTGCCCTATCAAACACAAAAAAAGTCATTCTTCAAAAGAAAAAATACCCACAAGGCATATATTCATCACTAGCTGTATAAACACTGACAACTCACTGTACCTTTCTGAGACTCATTTTTCCTGCCTCTTTATTAAAAGTACTAGACATGATCTCCAAGGTTCATTTCAGTCTCTAAATGCCATGATCAGGAGCGTCTTTACTTTCCCTCTTCACCTACCTAACCTGGGCTCAAGTATGGCCTCTTTCCAGGAAGCCTTCACTAATCTTCCCAGACTACGTTCAGTGCACCTTTGTGATGATAACATCTGCCATAATGTGCTCTGGAGTTCTCCCTGTTATTTTATAAGTCTTGAAGATGAATATTACCTGATGTTTGCATTTCCAATGCCATGCCTAATACCTGGCAGACAGTATATGTTATTCAAATATCAGGTGAATAAACAAGTTAACTCTATGCATTTTTCTGGCACAAATGGTACTCACTTTGCAAATAAAAAACAAAACACGGGCCGGCCCGTGGCTCACTTGGGAGAGTGTGTTGCTGATGGCACCAGGGCCACGGGTTCAGATCCCTATATGGGGATGGCCGGTTGGCTCACTTGGGAGAGCATGGTGCTAGTGACACCAAGTCAGGGGTTAGGATCCCCTTACTGGTCATCTTTAAAAAACAAAACAAAACAAAAACCTTATGATCTGCAAATATTGTTGTAAATCAATCTAGAAAATAATGTTTTTCTGTATACTATATGCTTCCCTAGGATTCATGCTTATTTTCCACCTGTAAACAACAGCAGGATATAAGTGAAAGTTGTGTTAGGGTAGCAAAAATATAATTTTAGTATTTTGAAATACATATTTATTCTTTTTATTAACATTTATCCTTAATATGAAGCAGATCTCTATCTTAACCCTTCATCCTGACCACCCCTACTTCAAAATTTTCCTTCAATTTGTATTGACTTACCACATCTCAGCACTTCGTAACTAGCTCTCCTGCCTTTCATTCAACTAGTCACTTGTTATCCACTTCAAGACAACCGCAAAGCAGCTATTCAGGTGAGAAGACTCAAAACCTTTAATATCTGTATCAATTACAATTTCTCTCCATTAAATTAAAAAAAAAAAAAAAGCCAGGTAACAAACTAATGCAAAAATTTCAATTAGCCATGAAGAAAACCCACATGGCATCTCAATCTGTACAATACTATATATGGAATCATGGTGAGATTTGGGGACCAACACAACCATGCAAAAATGACAAGCCTACAACTTCCCACACTGGGAAGTTTTCACACTTCATTACGAATTAATCAAAGTGTCTTATATATCAACTTTTAAAAAGTAAAGGACCTAAAATACAGTATTAAGTTTACACAAACTAACTTCCACCGAACTTCACTTCTCTTAAAGTGATGTCCATCCTTAAAATCCAATCTCCCCAGAAAAATATAATTAAATAGGAACACTCTACTTTCTAGGCTCTCAACTGATCAAATTGGTCATCTCTAATAACTTGCTGAAAATCGCAAGGAAAGCATTCACAGTGGCAGCATCACGAGTTGGCTCGGCAGGCCTCCCACCTCCAACCCCCCAAGCATCTCCAATAAGCTACGATTTAAATAACTAAGAACGTGCTTATGCTTAAGATGTTCGCAAAACGAAATTCCAACATTCCAACTCCAGTCGCTACCTTCCAACCAGATGACGGCGTAAGTACTTCCTACGGTAGAAATTCTGGTTCGCTCCTTAAGAGCGCCAGGAAGAACTCTGGAGCTCTGGGCCCTTCCTCTCCTCTACACACATACTAGATTTGCTCCTTAGGAGGGCAGCGACCTTGACCACATCTCCCTCTCCAAACACGAATCAGCCGCCCCCCACGCCCCGCCTTACCTTCTTCCCAAATACATTCTAGAAACACAAACCCAGGGAGCAGACCCAAGCAACCCACCCAGGGAGCAGACCAAAGCAACCAACCCAGGGAGCAGACCCAACCAGCCAACCCAGGGAGCAGACCCAAGCAACCCACCCAGGGTGCAGACTCAAGCAACCATCCCAGGGAGCAGACTCAAGCAACCATCCCAGGGAGCAGACCCAAGCAACCCACCCAGGGAGCAGACCCAAGCAACCCACCCAGGGAGCAGACCCAAGCAACCATCCCAGGGAGCAGACCCAAGCAACCATCCCAGGGAGCAGACCCAAGCAACCATCCCAGGGAGCAGACCCAAGCAACCATCCCAGGGAGCAGACCCAAGCAACCATCCCAGGGAGCAGACCCAAGCAACCATCCCAGGGAGCAGACCCAAGCAACCATCCCAGGGAGCAGACCCAAGCAACCATCCCAGGGAGCAGACCCAAGCAACCATCCCAGGGAGCAGACCCAACCAGCCAACCCAGGGAGCAGACCCAAGCAACCCACCCAGGGAGCAGACCCAACCCACCCAGGGTGCAGACTCAAGCAACCATCCCAGAGAGCAGACCCAACCCACCCAGGGAGCAGACCCAACCAACCCTCCCAGGGAGCAGACCCAACCAGCCAACCCAGGGAGCAGACCCAACCAGCCAACCCAGGGAGCAGACCCAAGCAACCCACCCAGGGAGCAGACCCAACCCACCCAGGGAGCAGACCCAAGCAACCATCCCAGGGAGCAGACCCAAGCAACCATCCCAGGGAGCAGACCCAAGCAACCATCCCAGGGAGCAGACCCAAGCAACCCACCCAGGGAGCAGACCCAACCAACCCAGGGAGCAGACTCAACCCAGGCCCTCGGTCACCGGCGGGAGGCCCCTCCAGTACCCTCTCCCCACTCAGAGGAACAAGTCCGTCTCCTCTAACTCTTGCCCTCAACTCAGAGAGCCACACCCCCTTCCTCCACTGAAAACTAGGGACGCGCGACCGTCGCCCAACACTCCGCCCCCAAACACCTGAGAGATCCGACGCCCCTGCTCTTCCCTCAAAGCAGCGCGCTCCAGGTGTCGGGCGCCGGCCTCCGCCAACTCCCCCGGGCCTTTACCGAGTTGCTGGTGGGAGCCGAAGCCCGCGTAGTCCGGAGGTCGCGGCGCCAGCGCGAAAGGAACCAAGCTGGTCAGGAAGAGGAGACACTGCCTCATGTTCCCGGCCCGGCCACCGGATCCACCTCTCTGGGTAGCCTTCGCCTGACGGGGGTCCCGATGACCGCTCACATTGGGGCGAGGAGGGAATCGGCCCAGCCCCTCAAACCTCTTCTCCCTCCCGCGCCGCCTACCGGGAAGACTCTAAAGCCAGGCTCGAGACTCCCGGAAGTACAGGCGGCGCCAGGAGAGGCGGGCTCAGGCCGCTTCCGGCCGCCGCCGACCCCCCCCCCCCCCCCGCACCGCCCACAGGCGGAAGCCGGGCGCCGCGCGGCATGCCGGGAGGCCCCGCTCGCCCCGCCCTGCGCCGGCGCGTCTCCGGCTCCACGCCTGCAGCCATGTTGCGGCTCCTCAGCCCGCCTCACCGCTCGCGTCCCCGTGGGACTGGGCCGGCGCCTGGCTGGATGAGGCCCGCGGTGTCCTGACCCGACGCAGCCCGGCCTTGCCTCCGTGTCCAGATGACTGCGGACGGGCAAGGCGGGAGCTCGCGGACAGGTCCTCAGAGGCGCTCGGGCCGCCTCCTTCGGCCTGGTGCTCACGTCTAGAGGCCTTGGTAGCCTTTTTATGAAAGGAGCTGTGAAAACCGGCATGGGGCCCAGCGAGCGGCTTCCCCGGGAAGACGAGGAGAGGTGGGAGTGCTCTAGTAAGGAAGGCTGGGTCCCGGCAGGGAACCTCGAGCTCTGCCGAGGGGGCCGCACTTGAGCGGGCCCGGAGCCCCCGTCCACACGCCGGCCGCTGTGAGGCGAGCCTCCCGGACGCCCATCGAGTGTCCAGTTCAGCGTCTGCGCTGCCGTCCGAGTACCAGAGGCGTCCGAGGCCTCTGTCCGTGCACTGTCACCAGAAGGGTTTTTGGGGGGAAACAAATAGGTGCTTCCTGAATGCACGTTTGCTCCTTGCCCCGCTGTAGGGAGGGGTCTGCATTATTTCCAGAAACTAGAGTCCTGGGCTTAAGTCTTTATCGTGAGTGTTGGAGCTGGACTTCATCAATCCTTAGATGAAATTTCCCAGAGTAGTTTGTGTTTTGCAATCTTTTGTATAATTTTAGCTCTGTGTAGTTTAGTGAAGGTTTATGGGACTGAATAAAACATTCTAACAAGGTTGGATGTGTCTTGCTATTTTAGTTCAACTGAAGTTTATGCAAGTTATCAAAACAAACCCAGTCAGCTCCGTCCAACCCCCAGCGACCGGGGAGTGGGCGCAACAATAAAATAATAAAGTTTATACAAGTAGGATTTCTTTTTTTTTTTTTTTTTGTCTTTTTTGTGACCAGCACTCAGCCAGTGAGTGCACCGGCCATTCCCATATAGGATCCGAACCCGCGGCGGGAGCGTCGCTGCGCTCCCAGCACCGCACTCTCCGGAGTGCGCCACAGGCTCGGCCCTACAAGTAGGATTTCTTAGGTGGAACCAGCCAAATGTCACATGAACCTTGAAAACATTATGCTGAGTGAAAGAGGCCAGTCACAAAGGACCCCATAATGTATGATACCCTTTTTATTAAATGTCCGAAATAAGGAGATTTGTAGGAAAATAAAGTAGGTTAATGGTTGCCTAGGGTCAGAGGGGATGGAATAATTGGGGACGATGGCTAAGGGATTTAGTTTTGGAGTAATGAAGTGTTCTACAATTGCTGTGATGATTGCAAAACTCTGAGTGTACTAAAATCCATTGAATCACACACTTTAAATGGGTGAATTGTGTGGCATGTACATTAGATCTCAATAAAAGCTGTTAAAAAACAAATGTGCCATGACTTTAGCTTCCCATTAGGATATATATGTTGCAACAGCCCAATGCTCAACAAAATGACTAGGAAAAAGCCAGATAAACTGTAAAAATCCTATTTTTGAAGGCATAACAGAATTGTGAAAACAATTAGATGAACTTGAATTTCATAAAGAGAATTCTAGGGCAAGATTTTTGTTAATTCTCAGTAGGGACTGATGATCACACTTGACCCACGTGGGGGACAGAGAAACCAGGGAAGTATTTGTTGGTCACATGGTTGGTGCTGGTGTGAGAGATCACATAACTGGAGAAGCACTGACTGATGTCTGGGGGTTCCCAGTAGTCGGTCTGAAGCCACCCCATCCTTTTAACTGGGTTCTTGACTCCGCCACAGGAAAGAATTCAAGAGTGGAGTCACAGGATAAAGTGAGAACAGGTTTAATGTAATAATGAAGAGAGACAGATTTGAGAGAATGAGTGTGGCCTAGCTCCAGAGACTGGGCAGGGCCCCCACCAGGTTTAACACAAAAGTAAGAAGTGCACACTTAACGTTCAGTACTGAGTGCAGGCTGGCTCAAGAAAGTGAGCAGCCACTTGCTGAAGGTAAGTTTGATACAAAGAGAAAGAAATACACACTCCACAGGCCGAGTGCAGGCTGCCTCCAGGAAAGTGAGCAGCAGCCCCACCTTCTACTGGGATCTGGCTTTTATAGTTTCACTGTCTGATGAACATTTGATAAAAAGTGTGGTTCCCAGTTGTGTAATATACTCTTCCACATGCTCAGCTGTTTTCTTCCTGGAGCATGCTCACTGGTCAAATCCTATCACAGGAACCATATTTGAGAATATTCTGTGCTCTCTAGCTCCTGTAGTGGAAGACCATTCAGCTACCAGGGTTACATAACTCCTCTCTACCAAGCATGCCCAGACACTTGATTTGCATAAGCCAGCCCTTTGTGGTCTCATTTTCCTGAGTTGGTGCTGAAAATAGGTCTAACTGGCAACAGTAGATTTCCTCTAGGGGAGGGCCTTCAGGAGGGGCCTGAGACCTTGAGGAGTGGCTGGAAACCCAGACATATGTCTGGGAACCGGAACCCAGGGAAACTGAGTACATATTGTCTCACAATGTGGTTGGTGTTTTCTACAAGACATTCTGTATGTTCTTCACATGAACATAGAGGATTGAGGAGCCAGGCCAAGGTTTCCTAAAAGTCAGAGTAAAATCTTCCTGAATCTCAAAGTGCTTGGGAGATTATATTTCCCCAGAGGGACAGGGCTGTTGACTGGTTCCTCAAGATTTTTGGCACATTTTAAAGGATGTGAGTGCTAAGGAAGCAAGCAGAGACCTCTAAAGGTCACAAGTGGATTTGTCAGTCTTTCATGGTTGACCAGTGACCCACTAGAATTTCCATCCAAATCCCTGAAGGACCTTCCCCGAGGAAGAGGGAAGAACCAGAGGTGGATGAGCCTCATTACAACTGTATGGGTAATTGGACTCAGAGGGGGACAGAGGGAAGAGAGAAGGGGGCAGAAGCCATCACTGGAGGTGTAATTGCTGAGGATTTTCCAAAATGGGTATAATATATCAATCCACAGATAAAAGAACCCCAACTAGGTCACCAAGCCCCAACTGGGAATAAAAAAGAAAAGGATAAAATCATACTAAAGTCCATCATAGTTAAATTGCTAAAACAAAGCAGATAAGGTCAAATTTTCTGTTCTTTTTTTTTCTTAAAAGATGACCAATAAGGGGATCTTAACCCTTGACTCGGTGTTGTCAGCACCAGGCTCTCCCAAGTGAGTGACCCAGCCATCCCTATATAGGGATCTAAACCCATGGCCTTGGTGTTATCAGCACCATATTCTCCCAAGTGAGCCATGAGTCAGCCCTTAAAATTTCTTTTCTAAAGCAAATTCACACCCTTATATGTCATTATTAAACAATAAATGTCAAAATATTCTAAAACCACTTATTCATCATAAGAAGGTGAGAAAATAATAACAAACCTAAGATTCACAGGAGAATGGACATACTAAACACGAAAGAATGAAATCAAATTATCAAGAGAGGGGAAAATGACAGAACTGATAGACTAGTAAATCTGAAAGCTGTTTATTTGAATAACAAAAACCCAACAAAAACCACGTATTCACTTTCAGTGTTTATTTTAATTAAATAAATTTGACTCCACCAAGTCTTCTGGCTTGTATTTTCCAAAGCTGTGGGTCCAGCCACATCTGGGGCCCATTTAGCCACAGCTGGAGCAGCCAAAGAAGCCAGGGTGCTGGTGCTAGAAGCAGTTTACCAAGGTGGCCCTGAGCAGTGAGCCCATGGAGGGCTCCTCAAGCCAGTTCCCCAAGACCATTTTGTGTCCCTAGATCTTTGGGCCTGAAATGGAAGAGGTAGCCCCAGAACCTTCTGCAATGCCTTCAGGGCCTTTTTCTCCTTCTCTTGATAATCCCATTCTTTCATGTTAATCTTCTTAGTACCATTGAATTTTCCTTCTGAAAATGCTCTCTGCTTCTCTACCACATGGCCAGGCTGCAAATTTTCCAAGTCTTTACAATCTGTTTCCCTTTTAAATTCTGGCTTTGTCATGCCTTTGCCACCATAACTCAGAGTAGGCTGTTACAAGTAGCCATGCAGCTTCCTTAATGCTTTGCTGCTTAGAAATTTCTTCCACCAAACACTCTGGTTCACAACTCTTAAGTTCCAACTTCCACGAAGTCCTAGGGCATGGACACAACACAGCCAAATTCTTTGCCAGTTCACAGCAAGAGCGACCTTTGCCTCAGTTTCCAATAAACTCCTTATTTCTATCTGAGACCTCCTTCAAATGGTCTTTACAGTCCACATTTCCATAATCATTCTGCTCACCACCACTTAACCAGTCTCGAAGACATTCCAAACTTTCTGTCATCTTTTTTTCTTCTGAGTCCTCCAAACTCTTCTCAACACCCAGTTCCAAAGCCATTTCCACATTTTCAAGTGTCTGTTATAAGAAACACCCCACTCCTGGTACTAATTTTCTGTTTTAGTCTGTTTTGTGTGGCTATAACAGAGCACTTGGCACTAAGGGCCTCCATGGCTAGGCCCACTATTCAGGGCCCCCCTGCCACTAATAGACCCCTTCTGCTAAGGGCCTGCTAGGCCTGCCCCAAGTGCTTCCTTGGCCTGGCCTGGTACTAAGGAGTCCCCTGGCTGGACTTCCCCTAGGGCATCCCTGGCCTGGATTGCCTCTAGGGACCACCTAGAGCAGCCTGGACTGCTCCTAGGGCCCCCCTGATCTAGCCTGGCCTGCCACAAGGGCTCCCCTGGCCAGGCAGTCCTACCCCAAGTGCCCCTAAGCTGGCCTGGCCTGCTCTAAGGAAACCCTGGCCCTGCCTAGCCTGTCCCTAGGACCCTGCTGGCCTGCCCCAGCCTGGTTCAGAGCCAAGGACCACCTGACCTGTTCTTGGCTCTCCCCAGCGCCCTGCTGGCCTGGCCTGGACTGGAACTATGGGCCACCTGTGTCCTGGACTGGTCTGCTGCTAAGGAAACTCCTACCTGGGCTTCCCATCCACTGATGGCACTCCTGGCCTGATCTGATCCTAAGGCCCCTGTGCCCACACCTGCCACTAAGAGCTGCCCTGGCCAGGCATGCTGCCAAGGGCCTCCTACTACTAAGGGCCTGCCTGGCCTGCCCTGCCCAAGGAACCCACTGGTTGTCATGCCATAGGGTCCCCTTTACTGGTCTGCCCTAGTGGACCACTGCCATAAGGGCCATCTTGCCATGAAGGGCACCCCTGCCACTAAGTGCCCCCCTTGACTGGCCTGTCCCTGAGACCTCTTGGCCTGTTGGTGCTGAGAGCCCTCTGGCCTGCCTCTAAGAGATCACCTGGCATGGCTTGCCCTGCCACTAAGGGCCTTCTTTGAATGGCCTGGCCCACAACCCCCTTGGCCTGTTTAGTGCTGTGGCCCCCCTAGCCTGCCTGCCTGTAAGACAACCCCTGGGGGTCTCTTAGAGGCAGGCCAGGACACGGCAGCCCTGATGCAGGCCCAGCCAGTGGGTCTCTTCCATACACCTGGCCAGGTCCACACACAATGGCAGTGGGGTCCTAAGCAGCAAGGCTGGCCAGGGCACCCTTTGTGACAGGTGAGGAAAGGCCACAGGCACCATTAGTGGCAGGACAGGCCAAGTCAGACCAGGGGGTCCCTTTGAGGCAGGCCAGGCTGGGGGTGCCCTAAGGAGCATCTTCCTTTCTTCCTTGGGGGCCCAATGGGAGGCCAGGCCAGGGGTGCTGTTAGTGGCAGGGCAGGCCAGGAGCGACCTATGTGGGCTAGAAGAAAGAAGGAAAGAAAGTAATAAGAAGGACAAAGGAAGGAAAGAAAGAGAATCCAAAGAAAGAAGGAAAGGAAGGAAGAAAAGAAAAGGAAAGAAAGAATAAAGGAATGAAAGAAAGAAGGAAGGAAGGAAGGAAGGAGAGAAAGAAAGAGCCCACAAAGGAAAAAAGAAAGAAGCAAAGAAGGAAGGAAAGAAAGAAGGAATAAAGGAAGGAAAGACGGAAAGAAAGGAAGGAAGGAAGAAAAGGCAGGAATGGAAGGAAAGGAGGTAAGACAAGAAGGGAGAATAGGAAGGGAAGGCAGGAAGGCAGGGAAGAAGGGAGGGAAGGAAGGGAGAGAAGAAAAGGAGGGAAAAAAGGGAAGGCAGGAAGGGAAGGCAGGAAAAGAGGGAAGGCAGGGAGAGAAGGAAGGGAGAGAAGGGGAGAAGGAAAGAAAGGGAAGGCAGAAAGGCAAGAAAGGAAGGGAAGGCATGATGGGAAGGTAGGAAGGGAAAGCAGGAATGGAAGGCAGGAAGGCAGGAAGGGAAGGCAGGGAAGGAAGGAAGGATGGGAGGAAGGAATTAATGAGGAAAGGAAAGAAGGAAAGAGCTCCCCTAGTACCCCCTGGCCTGGACTGACCTGCCTCTAAGTAACCCCCTGTTCTGGCCTGGTGTGGACTTCAAGTAAGGTCTCCCTTGTCCTGGTATCCCCTAGGGCCCCCAAGAAAGAAAGAAAGACAGAGAGAGAGAGAGAGAGAGAGAGAGAGAGAGAGAGAGAGAAAGAGGAGGAAGGAAGGAAGGAAGGAAGGAAGGAAGGAAGGAAGGAAGGAAGGAAGGAAGGAAGGAAGGAAGGAAGGAAGATGAAAGAGCCCCTAAAAAGAGAAAGAAGGAAGGAAATAAAGAAGGAAGGAAAGAAAGAAAAGGGAGGGAGGGAAGGAAGAAAGGGAAGGAAGGGAAGCAAGGAAGGCAAGGCAGGAAGGAAAGAATGGCAGGAAGGAATGGCAGGAAGGGAGAGCAGGAGGGAAGACAGGAAGAGAAGGGAAGGGAGGAAAGAGGGAAAGAAAGTAAAGGAAGAAATGAAGGAAAGAAAAGGAAGGGAACAAAGGAAAGAAGGGAAAGCAGGAAGGGAGGGAAGGCAGGAAGAGAGGGCAGGAATGGAGGGAAGGCAGGAAGGGAAAGAAGGGGAGGAAAGGAAGGGAAAGAGAAAAAAAGAAAGACAGAAAGAGCCCCCCTAGGCCCTCTTGGCCTGGCCTGGTCTGCCTCTAACAGAACCCCTGGCCTCACCCACCCTGCCAGTAAGGGAACTTCTGGCATTTCCTGGTCTGCCACTAAGGGCTGTCCTGGCCAGGTCTTCTAATGGTCCCACTGTCACTAAGGGCTGGCCTGACCAGGACCGCACTAGAGACCCACTGCCTCAGAGCTGCCTGGCCTGGTCTGGAACTAAGGGCCCCCCTGGCCTAGCATACTTGGTGCTAAGGGCCTCTGTGACTTCTGCCTACTATTCAGGGCCCCCCTGTTGCTAAGGGCCCCCTACCCGCTAAGGGCCTTCTAGGCCTGCACCAAGTGGTTCCTTGGTCCAACCTGGCCCCCTGGGGCCCACTGGCCTGGAAGGCCTGCCCACAGTGCTTCCTTGGCCTGGCCTGGAACTAAGGGGCCAATCTGGCTGGCCTGCCCTTAGGGACCCCTGGCTGGCCTGCCTCTAGGAGCCCTCCAGACTGGCCTTGCCTGCTCCTAAGGCCCCTGTGCCCTCGCCTGCCACTAAGGGCTGCCCTGGCCAGGAATGCTGTCAAGGTCCTCCTACTGCTAAGGGCTGGACTGGCCTGAACTGCCACGTGGTCCCCCTTTACTGGTCTGCCCCTAGCAGACCACTGCCATAAGGGCCACCCTGCCACTAAGGGCATCCCTGCAACTAAGTGCCCCCTTGACTGGCCTGTCCAGGGACCCCTTGTCCTGTCTTGGTGCTGAGGGCACCCCTGGCCAGCAGGCCTGCCCTAAGTACTTCCTTGGCCTGCCCTGGCACTAAAAGCCCCCCTGCCCTGGTCTGACCCTAGGATCCCCTGGCTTGGCCTGCCCAAGGGCCCAAGAGTACAGGTCTTCCCCTACAGGCCCCTGAGGATGGACTACTGGTAAGGACACCCTGCTGCTTTTCTCTCTCTCTCTCTCTCTCTTTTTCTTGTTTTCTTATTTTCTTTGTTGTATTTTCCTGAGGGCTTTTTTCTTCTTTTTTCTTTTTTGTATTTTTCTGTCCTCTTTTTTTTTGTTTTGTTTCTCTCTCTCCTCTCTCTCTCTCTCTATTCTCTTCTTTTTTTTGGTTTTCTTCTTTTTGTTGGGATTTTCTTTTTGGGGGAGGCTTTTACTTTTGGGGGGTGGTTCTTTTTTGGAGGGTTTTCTTTTTGTTAGGGTTTTCTTGTTTTTGTGGGAGTTTTCTTCTTGGGGAGTTTTTGGTTTTATTTTGGTGTTCTTTTTGTTGGGGTTTCCTTCTTTTTGGGCATTTTCTTTTTGTTAAGGTTTTCTTTTTGTTGGGATTTGGAGTTTTCTTCTTTTCTGGGGGGTTTTCTTCTTTTTATTGGGGTTTTATTTTGTGGAGTTTTCTTCTTTAGGGGCTTTTCTTGTTTTCATGGGGGGATCTTTTTCTTTATTGGGGGTTTCCTTTTCATGGGGGTTTTCTTCTATTGGAGTTTTCTTATTTTCATTGGGATTTTGTTCTATTTGGAGTTTTTTTCTTCTTTTATAGGGGTTTTCTTCCTTTAGTTGGGGTTTTCTTTTGGGGGGTTTCTTTTTGGGGGTGTTCCTTCTTTTTGTTAGGGCTACCTTCTTTTGGGGGGTTTCTTTCTTTTGGGGGTGGGTTTATCTTTTTGTTGTGGGTTTCTTCTTTTTGTTGAGATTTTTCTTCTTTTGGGGGGTTTCTTTTTAGGGGGATTTTCCTACTTTTATTGGGGTTTCCTCCTTTTGGGGAGCATTTCTTTTCTGAGGGGTTTTTCTTCTTTTCAATGTGGTTTTCTTATCATTGTGGTTTTCTTTTTATTGGGGTTTTCTTCTTTTGGGGAGAGTATCTGCTTCTTGGGGTGTTTTCTTCATTTGGGGGGTGTTTTCTTCCTCTTTTGGGTGTTTTCATCTTCTTTGGGGTGTTTTCTTCCTATGTTGGGTGTTTTCTTCCTTTTATGGGTGTTTTCTTCTTTTGGGCATTTTCACCTTTTGGGTGTTTTCTCCTTCATCTTGGGGTTTTCACCTTCTTCTTTGTAGTTTCTTCTCCTTTTTATTTTTGTTTTCTTTTCTTTTTTTTTTTTTTTTTTTTTTTGTCTTTTTCGTGACCTGCACTCAGCCAGTGAGCGCACCGGCCATTCCCATATAGGATCCGAACCTGTGGTGGGAGCGTCGCCGTGCTCCCAGCGCTGCACTCTCCCGAGTGCGCCACGGGCTCGGCCCTTATTTTTGTTTTCTGATTTCCTTTTTTTTCCCCCTTCCTGGCCCAACTTCTCTGCCAGCTCTGTCTTCTCATGCTGCCCTGACTGCAGCGCACTGGGGAGCTCCATGTTCTAATTGGTCTGGATGGAGAGAAGCAATCAGCAGCCACCTGATGCAGCTGGAGACCCACGGCACAGGGAAGGGGCCACAGGGCACTGGCTCACAGGGTGCCTTCCCAGATATCATTTCATGTGAGGTCTCCACCACCCCATTTTACAAGTGGGGAAACAAAGGCCCAGGGGGTGAGAGTGGAGAGCAGGCTGGCAGGAGGGCTGGCACACCAGCCTGATGAACCCAGTCTACAGCTTAGCCAGCTGCTCCTGGAGCTCACAGGCCTGAGACAGCATGCAGCTGGTGGTGGCATGGTGCATGCCCTCCAGCACCTGCCTGTGATGCTTGTCTCAGAGCCCAGCGGCCCACTCCAGCTCCAGCAGCTGCTCCTCCTACTCCCACTTTAGGTGGCTCAGACCCTAACTGTCCTTTACTTGAGCCTGGAGCTGACTCACCAGGCTCTCCAGCTGCTTCTGCAGCTGCTCAACCTCCACCTGCAGCCCCCGTTCTTCCTCACTGGGCCCAGCTGGAGGCTCCAGGGGCAGAGGTTAAGCTAAGAAAGGAATCAGATGATAAGGGCCTTTGGCCTCTGGAGTTGCAAAAAACCCTCTTCTCAACCCACAGCTCCTAATTCAGGCTCCTCACCCCAGACCATGGCTTCTTAGCTAATCATTCCTCATGCCCAGATGTTGGTCAGTCATTCAAGCCACTTTCTTTTTTTTTTTTTTTTTTAAGAAAAAGATGACTGGTAAGGGGATCTCAACCCTTGGCTTGGTGTTGTCAGCACCACGCTCAGCCAGTGAGCAAACCGGCCATCCCTATATAGGATCCGAACCCGTGGCCTTGGTGTTATCAGCACCGCACTCTACCGAGTGAGCCACGGGCCGGCCCCTCAAGCCACTTTCAAATAGAGTTCTTCACATTCTTATGATCAAGACAACTGTGGGTGGCTGACAATGGGCACCCCACCCCTCTTTGCAGATGGGGACACTTGCCATCTGCTGGTGCACACCTCTTTCTCTTCCCTCACATGCTCCCAGGCCACCCCAGCCCCAG
Source organism: Cynocephalus volans (assembly GCF_027409185.1). Classification (NCBI taxonomy): domain Eukaryota; kingdom Metazoa; phylum Chordata; class Mammalia; order Dermoptera; family Cynocephalidae; genus Cynocephalus; species Cynocephalus volans. The sequence continues at coordinate 9,744,586 of NC_084473.1, forward strand.
CTTACCTGTCCACCTGCTTACATCGGCCTAACAGGTCTCCACCTCCTGGACCTGACTCAGGCCCTGCTCCTCCCTTGAAGTGTGCACCTGCCCAGAGCATAGAGGGTAAGCCATGGAGGGAGCAGCTGTAGAATGGACAGGCTGTCACCTCCCTCTCTACCCCACCCCCATAAAACCAAAACCCTGGGCTGTAGCCGCTCACTTGTTGTGGCAGGAGCTTGGATGTCTCAAGCTTCTTCATCTGGAGCTGCAAGGCCGCCTTCTCCATCACAAGGACCAGAAGCTTCCTCTTCAGTTGGGACTGGTGACACTGGAGGTCCTCATTGTTGGTCCTGTGGCCAGAGGTGGTGGAGAATGGAAAGAACAAGGAACAGAAAGGACCACTTTGGTGATCAATGCACTGACTTTGACACAAAACCAGAGTACCATGGCATGAGAAGGGGACCCTAGGAATCAAGAGTCACAAGTGCCAGTCCAGAGAGTGGACATGAATTACCTGAGGCCACACACGAGTCACTGGCACAGCTGGGCCAGAGGTTGGCTCTGCACATGTCCAAACCTGTGCATCCCCCTCATCATGCTGACCTGTACCCTCCCCCCTCCCACCATATCAACCGCGCTGAGACCCCCAGACCTGCCATCCACCGTCCCTCTCCAAGTGCAGGTGGAGAGCATCTCACTCTTTCTTCAGGTCGCGGTAAGACTGCAAATGCAGAAAGGTGAAGTCAGGATTTGGCAGGGAGAAGATGTAGTCGGGCACACTAACACCGACACCTACAGCAACCACTCCGCGGTGACATTTCCTCCCCGAGTCACACTTGACATCTTTTTCAAGGCATTTCCAAGCCCATGTTCTCAGGTGGTTTTACTAAGAACTCAGTAAGTGTGCAATAGTCAGGGAAAGAGATCTGATTTACAGCTGGCTGACAGAGGCCCAGGGATATTGGGTCATGCTGCCATTGTTATGATTGTCATCACCATCGTTTGACTCTGTATTGAGTGTGTCACCAGGCACCTTGCTAACAATCCATTGAATCCTCATAACCACCATAGGAGGCAGTTACTATCATTATCTCCATTCTGTAGATGAAATACAAGGTATTAGAGGTTAAGTGCTAAGATCACTTACAGCTGGGATGTGAACATCCAGGTCTATCTAATTCTCTAAGCCTATTTTTCCCCAGGGGTGGAGGTGCAAGCGTGAGCGCAGGTGGTTGGACTCACCCTCTCAGCCTCCTTCTGTTGTGCGGAGACAGTGGTCAGACTCCACTGCAGCCCTTTTATCTGCACTCAAGTGAGCACAGGCAGCTCACCAGATGTTCACACTCCCCTGGAATGACAGAGGTCAAGATGGAGCCCAAAGGACTCCCCCAAGGCCTGCCAAGGCACCAGGTTGAGGGAGGAAGGGTGCCCAGATTCACATCTGCTTTTTTCCAGACCACATGGTAAGCATCAGCCAGGGCTCTATCTAACTGTGCCTTTTTGGACATTAAGACATCAGTGGTCCGAATGTGAGCCTTTAGGAGAAAAGCCAAACAGGTGCTGAGAGAGGTAAAGGAAGGTTCTCCAGGGGACATGAGGGATGCCATACAGTCCACTCACCTGCAGTTGTTTCTGCAGGGAGTTCACCCGCTGAAAACAACTCTCCTGCTGTTGGAAGAGGAAAGAAACATCTCTTACCAGGGAGACAGAGAGGTAACAGCAAGGGACAGGATCCCAGAATGCCACCAGTGGCCCAGAACAGGCTAACCAATGAGACCAGATGCTCAGGGACCTTGTGGGGCTGAGGGTGGGGTGCAGGGGTTGAGCCTTCTCCAGGTTGGGAGTGGGCAGAACAAGCCTGCGGCCTCTCCATCTGAGTCTTTTTTTTTTTTTTTTTTTTTGTCTTTTTCGTGACCGGCACTCAGCCAGTGAGTGCACCGGCCATTCCTATATAGGATCCGAACCCGCGGCGGGAGCGTCGCCGCGCTGCTAGCGCAGCACGCTACCAAGTGCACCACGGGCTCGGCCCTCCATCTGAGTCTTTCCCCAAACCCTTCAGACGTGGAATGAGCGAACAAAGAAATCATGTTCCTCTTTCTTGTTGATCCAGAGTTTCCTGGTGCTGTTTTTTCTGTGTGGAGAATCACAGGAAAGTGACTGAGGTTGTCCCCCTCAGCTCCATTCCCCAGACCAGAGTGTTGGGCAGGGGACAGGAAGGGATTTTCAAGGAAAAGCTCTCACACCCTATGGGGACGCAAATTGACAAACTCTCCTCGAACTCCCAAGGAAAGAGAATTTGGATCTTTGTTGGTTTTCACTCACAGCTACAGAGCTGAATATCTGAATCTGGATTCTCTTTAAAGGACAGCCATGGAAACTTCTAGAAATGGAGGCTGAGAAAGGAAAGACTACCCTTCTACCCTTCGTGATTCACAACGGTGCATATATTCACCACGAACCACACACTACGGGACAGGGACTGTTCTTAATAGCAGGGATCCAGATATGAAAAGGACAGGCAAGATCCCTGTCTCCCTGATGTTTCAAGTGTGCCTAGAAATCTTTCATTCTTAGAGCTGAAAGGGGCCTTTGATACCCTCTAGTTCTATCTCAGGACACTCAAGCCCTGGCAGGAGAGGTGGCTTGTCCAAAACCAAAGACAAAGCAAAGCAGGAACTAAGTCAGGGTGGGAACACAGGGCTTCTGACAACAGTCAGCCTAGTGTTTCCAGCAGGGGGACAGGTCAGGGCACGTGTGGTGATGACTCAAGCAGGGGTGTCTGGAGAAGAGAGATTGGGCAGACAGGGCAGCAACAGAAAGAGCCATGTTGCATGGTCTGGGATCCCTCCTGCTGAGACCTAGGCCCCCCAGCACCGCATTCTCCCTTGGCACCAGGGGCCCCCAGCCCTTTTCTTCAGAGCCCCAAGGGGAAATTGGAGCCCAGGATGGGTAGTGTGGAATCAGGGGACCCCACTGGACTCTTACCAATTCCTGGATCATGCTCCTTCGATGTTTGTTTTCTACATAGCTGGAGTACCGGGCTACTGCTAGATCTAGGCACCGGCTCTGAGGTGCATGCAGAGAGGAGGAGTTGGAGGAGGATTGGGGGAGAGGTTGAGCAATCATTGGGGTGGGGGTGGGGGCTGTCTCAGCTGGCAGTGGGGCACCCAGCCCCCACCATGGGAGGTGGACGGGAGGCTGGCCTCCAGGGCACTTACCTCCAGCTCCTTCATGTAAGCTGATGTCACAAAGGCCTCCTCACTGATGTATGATGGAGGCTAGAAGAGATGAGAGCGCACATGGAGATGCTCTCCTTCCTTCAATGGCTAAGCCCTCTGCTGTCCTTCCTCATCTACTTGCAAGTCTCTTTCCTACCTGACCTGGACCAGGCCCTCCTCTTGTAGCCCCTTTGTGCCCACTTCTCAAGGTTTCTCCCCCCACATTGTTTTTCCCCTCCCGAGTAGCTTTCATCCTGTATTTTTTTTTTTTCTGAAGGTGATGGCTGGTAGAGGGATTGAGCCCTGGGCCTTGGTGTTATCAAGATCATCCTGTGCTTCCTGCAGCAAGATCTAATGAGAGCCAAGCCCGTGGCCCACCTTTGTGTGTACAGCTTCAAGGGACAAGATCAGAGGAGAGTCCTAAATCATATCCCCAGCAGAGGGAGAGGTAGGATTCAAACCCAGACTTCTTAACCACTCCCTGACACTTCTTCCATAATTGTTACTATCACCCCCTAGTGCCCCTTGAGCCCCCTGTTCCCAGGAGCCTGACCAGCTGAGACTCACCTCCTTAGGCATCTGGCAACCACCAAGGCTGTTTCCCCATTGGTAATCTCTTAACTGTGAAAAGGAAAAGCAGCAATATTCAGGAGAACTATAAGTCCCTATACTTGCATCCTACTTAACAGTTTTTACAAAATATTCTTACTTATACCATCTGATTTAATGCCACCAGCAACCCTATAAAATGTTGTAATGATCAATAAATGGCTGAAGACATGGATTGATAACATGACCAGAAAAGGCAATAATGGAATTTAACTTTGGTCTTCTGGGGCTTTGTCGTGAATCAGCAGTTTCCAGGTGGCAAAATACAAATCAGACACTGGGGTCCTCTCTTACAGAGCTGTGAGAGCTGCACACCAGTACTTCTCAAATGTTTACATCAATGTATCCTAATGGCAGAAGTTAGTCAGGGCACACCCCTAGAGATCTAGGGACCTAACAAAAAGACCTAACCCAAGCATCATTTCAGAGAGAAGTCTATTACAATCTTACAAATCTAGGTGAATATCACCCCTAAGTATATTAATAGGTTTTTTCTCTCTCAAAAGAATCAAGCAAATCTGATGCTTCAGAAAGATGCCCCCTATGAGTCCAGTGGCACCACAGATTGAAATGATCTGGGCAAGATTCAAGCTGTGAAGTTCAGTTGCCCAAGATTTGTTCCACAGAAGATAAGCACATCTCCCTCCAGAGGGCACTGACTGAAAGGTGCTCCGGTCCCAGAATTCTTGGGAATTCTAATGTGAGATGCAGACTCAGAAATAAATTGTAAAGTGTCTCTAGAGAATAGAAACCTGGGAGAAAACCAAACCAACCCCATTCTCCCAATTGTCACCCAGAGATATTGTCAACATTTTGAGCTCACTGGTGAAGTGTAGGCTTTTCAGGTTGTCAATGTCTAAGGGAGTAAGGGAGACAGAAACCTCTCAGTCCTGGGCCGCCTAGTCCTGAGTACCCTTCCAGAAGGAAATTTGTGCCACGATCAGAGAACCTGGAAAGAGGGTGAAAACTCTAAAGGGACTGGGTCATCTGGTCAAAGGCCGGGCTACGGGCAATAATGACAGTGGGTGCCCGGTGAGGGCAGGGGCTGGGCTGCTGAAGGGACGGGGTGGCCGAGAAGACTTTGGTGAGGGGAGTCAAGGGGCACAGAGGGGCAAGCCCCATGTGCCTCAGAAGTGACAGAGTCCTGCCCCTGTCCCACCATCAGAGAGGCCTCGGGCTGGGTCTAGGGCCTGCAACCCAACATGCTATACCTTTTTCTTGGCCACAGCCAATTTCCTCAGTCAGGTTTCCTCCGGGGCAGGGAAATAGAAAGGGGGACCACATTACCATCACTCAAGCACTGCAAATCACTTCCCTCAGCTAACAGAGTAGATGTGCAACTGAGCCAGAGCCAGAATTGGTGGGAGTGGGTGGCACTAGGTAACACTGAAGTGGGCATGGCCTCAATGCTCAACGTGGGTGGAGTCACAATGAAACCTGTGATTCCTGGCCCCACCCACACCAGGGAGGGGCCCCTCTTGGGGAAATGGGCAGGGCTCTCACTTTGTGCCCATGCAGCTCCTATGCGACCCTTCATGGCGGTTGTCACAGAATTCGAGGCACACAGCAGAGCAGGGAGGCCGCTCACCAGCCTCCACCCTGGATCCCCCTGTGCCAGTTCACCCCCTGACACGGGGGCATAGGACTCCGGGGCTCAGGAGGTGGGTGAGGAATGGACAGCAGGGGAGAGTGTATCACTTCACAGGTCCTTTCCAGGTTCCTGGCTATACCATGCATTAAAAAGATGCATAAAAACAGTGTTATAAGGATATGGAAAAATTAAAACCCTCGCACACAGCTGGGAAAACTGTACAATGGTGCAGCCACTTTGGAAACAGCTTGAAAGTCCTTCAAATGATTCAGTGTAGAGTTACCATATGATCCAGCAATTCCACTTCTAGGTATATGCCAAGAGAAATAAAACTATGCATTCACACAAAACCTTGAATACAAATGGTCATAGCAGCATTATTCACAATAGTCCAAAGGTGGAACTTGGCTAGTTTCCACTTAAGAGTGAGTGGGACAGCCTTTATTATGAAATGATAAATTATCAGGGATAAAATATTAGTCCCAGTCAAGTGCATAAAACATCTTCATTAAACATACATTGATGGCATACCTAATCAAAAAGTAAAAATTTCACCTCTGCCAATTGTATACAGTTTTTAAAATTTGTATTCTATATAAATGTGGCAGTTATGTAAATTTTTTTGGTATATGATAAAAATGTTATTTCTTCTCTGAGCATCCAGGCACCATACTCTTTGGCTTATATCTTTAGTAAATTGTAGATATATTCTTCTGGTGTCCCCAACAGCTCTTGTACGGTGTCTTGCACATAGAAGGCACTTAACTATCTGTTTAGTAAATGCCATTAAAGAAAAAATCGATTTCCTTAAAACCAGAAGTCCTAGGTTTTCAGGGACAGTCAAGATTTCAAGTAATCTTTCCCGGTCACAAATCAGGACCCAGATTATGATTCCAACTTGAAGTTCATTATTCATTTGTCAATTGTGCATACTTTTAAGATAAAAGACCACCATGTGAGGGAGAGAAAGAGCCAGAAGAACATGATAAGACACAGACCACTGGTAGAACTAGTAGTCTAAGTCAGTGGCCTTAAAACTTTTATTCTCTTGAGCCCCCAAAAGAAATTTTTTTAAATATGTATCCCATAGATACATTTAAAATTTTTTTTCATCAAGGGTTGGCCCATGGCTCGTTTGGGAGAGTGTGGTGCTGATAACATCAAAGCCACAGGTTCGGATCCCTATATAAGGATGGACAGTTAGCTCACTTGGGAGAGCGTGGTGGTAACAACACCAAGTCAAGGGTTAAGATCCCCTTACCAGTCATCTTTTAAAAAATAAATATATAAATAATTAAAATAATAAAATTTTTATCATCATGATGTAAGTAATGCAAAGTTTGGAATTTTTAGCATAATGTATATACTGACATTTAAAATTAAAACTGTTAGGTTATTCTTTTAAATTTCTTCAATGGAATATAAATAACTGAGACATTTGATAGCCACTGTAGTAGCCAGCCTCCATGATAGCCTCCAGTAATCCCTGCTTCCTGATGTTCACACCATTATATAGTCAGTCCCCTTCCACACTGGACCATACAGTAGAAATAAGGGTATGCCACTTCCAAGATTAGGCTATAAGAGAGTGTCTTCCGTCTCAGGTGCTCTCTTGCTTGTTCTCTTGGGTCCCACACATTGGGGGAAGCCAGCGTTCATATCATGAGAACACTCAGGAAACCTATGGAGAGGCCCATAGGAACCGAGGCCAACAGCCAACAATCAGCAAGGAGCTGAGACCTGCCAAAGACTTTGTGAGTGAGCTTGGAAGGAATTCTCTAGGCAAGCTTTGAGACTTGCAGCCTGACTGCAACTAAAGCACTCCTAGATTCCTGACCCTCAGAAACTGAAGGAATCAAGAAATGTTTGTTTTAAGCTCCTAAATTAGGGGTAATTTGTTACACAGCCACGATCATCTGTTCAAAAAATACATAAACAAGTTGACTGGATCCTGGGTTTTTCTTAGCAACTGAAGTGATTCTTTTAATTTAGGATTTAATAAAGGTAAGGAAAAGATTACTTGAGATTTGCTGATCCCATGCTATGGAATGAATTATTCACAATTTAGATACTTATGCAAGTGAATTTAAGAGTAAAATAAATGTAAAGAATAAAATAAATATGTGAAGGGTTTGGATCCCCATACTGACCAGTGGCCAAATAAATATTTGCAATTATTAAACACATAGCCACACACTGTTCTGCAGTTAACTATCAAACCCCCACAAATTGGTAAAAACCTTTAGTCTAAATGACCAAAGAAATAGCTGTTTGGTTCAGGTTGGGTTGTTTTTGTTTTCTTCTGTCATTACCCTAGTTCTATTTCTCTTTTTAGCCTTTTTTTTTTTTTTTGTCTTATACCAATCCCACCAGTCATTACAGATGTATAAAGCCTTCATCACTCTGTTTCTAAAATGCTAATTATTCCTATATTTGTATGCTTTCTTGCTGATGAACAAATACATGTGAAGTTAGCCCTTCAAGAAGTGTGAGTCAATCCACAAATCTCCATAAGAAAACAGAGGCCACTTAATTAAATATGACTATATACAAAGCTAGGTACCAAGAACTCCAGTTTCCAAGAGTTATTACTTCGGAAATTTTAACCTATTTCAGATGCTTTTAGAAAGAAAAGTGAAGAGGGCCGGCCCGTGGCTCACTCGGGAGAGTGCGGTGCTGATAACACCAAGGCCACGGGTTCGGATCCTATATAGGGATGGCCGGTTCGCTCACTGGCTGAGCGTGGTGCTGACAACACCAAGCCAAGGGTTAAGATCCCCTTACCGGTCATCTTTAAAAAAAAAAAAAAAAGAAAAGAAAGAAAAATGAAGAATATATTAAGCATGAACAAAGCAGAGACAGTTGAAGATACTCACTGATAAACAGGTGATCCTTTCAGGAATTTTTTAATGGGCAACAAAATAAACACTTGAAACTAGAATATTTTCCCCAGAGTTCAAAAAAGAAAAGGAAACCAGCCATTTCATTAAGAAATGAATCATACTATTATTTCAAGATACATTTCTAAAATTTTAGTAACTAACCATTTCTACCAGCACTTGCTCTCTCACACATACAATTTTTTATGTCTCTTGTGGGGCATCTTTGTCTTTATCACAGAATTATTTGCAGTGGCTAACCTGGATATTACGTGCAGAAGTATCATAAGTCCTGTACGTTGCATGCCACACAAAATATGGAGCTGTGTTGGTTCTTTTCCGTCTTAAATCCTGTCTCTCTCCTTTGAGTTCTCAGAGTAATTGAACCACGTGAATAACTGAGCATAGAGCTCTATGGATAAAGAGAACAAATGGAAGCCTGTGCTGTTTTGAAATTACCTCCGGTCTGAAGTGGCCAAAAGTCATTACTCTTGGCTTGACAGGCCCCAGAGAGGAGGCTCTCACCAATTACCCTCCAGTTCTACAGCAGCCAGAAACCTTCACTGAAAACCTGTTCTACTTAGTGCTCTTCAGCAAAACTGAACTCAGCTGTTCAGTGTTTAAAATCTGATAATTTTACTGGCAGTTTAAGAGTAATATCAAAGACACTCACATTATACCTTTGTCCTCAAGGGACTTATATTCTAAAAGATGAAAGATACATAAAAATACACACACACAAAACATAAATATGATATTGGCTTAAAAAAAATCAGGGTCATGCATTTTCTTCACATTAATTTTTCATTTTTATTTTGTTTTTGTTTGTTGGAGGCTGGCTGGTTCAGGGATATAAACCTGTGGCCTTGATGTTGTAAGGCTGCACCACATTAATTTTTAAAATACATTTTCATTTTGGAAAAATTTTGGATTTACAAGAAAAATTGCAAAGAGAGTTCCCATATACACTCTTCACCCGGTTTATGTGAACATCTTCTATAATCATGATATGTTTTGTCAAAACCAAAAAATCAACTTTGGTACAATCCTAGTAACTACACTGCAGACGTTATTTGGATTTCAGTTTCTTTTTAATAATGTGTCTTCTATGACCTTTCTAAAGTTGTGATAAAATACACATAACATAAAGTTTACCATTAGTGACATTCAGTATATTCAGTGTTCCACCATTGAGTTCCAGAACACTTTAGCCACCCCATAAGGAAACCCCATGCCCATTAAGCAGCCACTTGCCATTACCCCCTCCTACCTTGGCAGCCCCTAAATCGATTGCACGGTTTTGCCATTAGTGTTCTTTTTCTGTTCCAGGATCCAATTCAGGATTCCACATTGCATTTAGTCACATTAATGTTTTACTCTTTAGGTCATATACAGCTGCTTTAAATATTTCATTCTGTAGAGAAGCACTAGTTAATATACTCAGTTGGTGTTCAAAGAAACTGCCCAGCTCAGTCCCTCACAATCTCCCCTTTGAACTAGTCTCATAGCACCTGAAGTGACCTTATTGCCTCTGGTTTTCCTCTCCACCAGCGCCTCTGCTAGTCTTGCATAACACTGGTTAAATGACTCCTACTCATGTCATGCATTTTTGCCTCTGGATAGTATCTTGCTATTCTCCACCACAGCATAAGTTCCTAAGGTTAGGATCCTGCTACCTTCTATATCAAATAACACAGTGTTGTACATAAAGCAGTCAAAAATACATATGAAATAAATATCATTAAGTTATCTGACATACAGCCAGATATCTCACAACTTCCCAATTTAAATCAAACAAATTAGACAATTTAATGTTTGTAGTGGGTAGAATTGTGTCCCTCCCCAAAAAATATGTTCAAGTCCTAACCCCTGGTACATGTGAATGTGACCTTATTTGGAAAGAGGGTCTTTGCAGATAAGATCAAATTAAGATGAGGTCAGAGAGGATTAGGGCAGGCCCTAAATCCAATGACTGTTGTCCTTATAAGAACAGGAGAAGCCACATGGACACAGACAGAGGGAGAGCCCTGTGATGACGGAGGCAGAGATTGGAGTGATGCATCTATAAGCCAAGGAACACCAGAGATTGCCCCCCACCACCAGAAGCCAGGAAGAGGCAAGGAAGGGCTGGCTCTTCCCTAGACCCTTCAGAGGGAGCACGGCCCTTCCAACCTTGGCTTTGCACTTCTGGCCTCCAGAACTGTGAGAGAATAAGTTTGTTGTTTTAAGCCACCCTGTTTTTGGTCATTTGGGACAGCAGCCCTAGAAAACTAATTCAGTGCTCATGAATCACACCCTGAGGTTTCCTCCCCTTCTACCTTTTCTCTGAAATTCCTCTTGCCTGGAACATCCTTGATCTGTATTTCCAGTTGTCAAAAACCTAACCACCCACTGTGGCCATCTTAAGATACTGCTGAAGACTCCAGGTCTCCTTCATCACTTTTTAGTAGTCTTTATCTTTTTAAGGTCCCATTTACCAGTACTCTCTCACAGTTCTGGAGGCCAAAGTCCAAAATTAAAGTTGGTAGGGCCGTGCTCCCTCTGAAGGGTCTAGGGAAAAGCCCTTCCTTGCCTCTTCCTGGCTTCTGGTGGTGGTGGGCAATCTCTGGTGTTCCTTGGCTTATAAATGCTACTGTAGACTGGATGCCCCCTCGACCTCATTGAAGCTTAAATCCCCACTGTCATTGTAGAGGGTGGGAAATCCCATTATGGTAATTGAAAGATGGGACCTTGAAGAAGTCATTATATTGTAGGACCATGCCGTAGTGAATGGATTAATGATGGTGGACAGGGGCGTAGTTTGGAGGGTTTTAAAATGAGAGTGAATGAGGAGGTTACTTTTTTCTCTCTCTGCTCCACCATTTTGCAGGGTGATATCCTGCCATCACTGAAGTTACCACCAGAGAAAGACTTCATCACATGTGTTCCTCAGACTTTGGACTTGCAGCCTCTGAAACTGTAGGCAATAAATTTCGTTTTCTTTACAAAATACCCAGTTCCATGTATTTTGTTATAAGCAACAGAAACAGACGCATAACTCCAATCTCTGTCTCCATCACCACACAGCATTCTTCTTGTGTGTCTGTGTCCACGTGGCTTCTCCTGTTCTTATAAGCATCATGTGTAGAAACAGAATTAAAAGTACCTAGCTCTTAGGTTAAGGGAGAGAGAGGCTAGTCTCTATCTGGCAGAGATGTAGGGGAATAACTAACTGTAGCATTTTAAAGCAATTTGTTGGGGCAACAGAATAATGGAAGGAAAAACAGAAAAGCCATACGTCATGCAAATATCTGGTCATTCAAAACCACTCTGACATAGAGTGATGGTGTCAGGTAGTCAGCAGAGAACGCAGGGAGAATAAGCTTACGTTTTGTTCTACTCCTGTCAGTCTTCTTCTGAATTCTGGTATTAAATCTCTGGTGATTTAATCATTGTTCTTTAACTGACCCCCTTTCCTCCAGGAAGCCCCGAGGCCAGGTCACAGTGGGTGACCTCTGCTGTGCTCTTCCTCTCTCCCCATTGTCTTTGTGACTGTTCTTAGCTTGGGGGAAGCCCTTCTTGTCTCAGGCCAGACATACTGACAGGAAAAAACTTGGTATTAGGCATGGGACTGACTCCATTTAAGGAAACTTATTTTATGAATCCGTCCCAGGAAAATAAAATAAATGGTTAACAGTCTTGAATGATTTGCTCTTTGCTTTTTGGCAAATTTCAGTTTATTCTTGCTTGATGGAGAAAAATAAAATTCTCGGTTAATTACCAATATTAAACCTAGCCCAGCAATTTAACCTCTTCCCTCGCTTTGCGAGGGCTGCTGTCAAGTAGCTAGCTGTGTGCCCGGCCTCCTTTCCCATCTCTTCTTCCCTTGTCCTGCCCATTGGCAGAGAGCCTCTTGTGAGTCATAAGGTGACCTCCAGAGATCAGGAGGCAAGAGATTGAAAGAGAAGCAGCAAAGCCCTGGCTAACCAAGGCCCTGGACAAAAAGTATCAGGATCTTAGGGTAGTGGCTTTTACATCTTTGAAACTGCCGAGTAATTTTCCAGAGGGATGTTGGCTTGGGGCAAGCAGTTAGCACCCAGTTAGCGCTCAATAAAAGTTTATGAAACAAAGAAACCAGTTTAGGCTTAGAGAGTCCTGGCTGATCAAGGGTAAACCTATCCTTTTTATACAATAAATCAAAAGGTGGCTCTGGAAAAAGAGATGATCAGGTTGTGGGGAATCTGCTAATGAAGACCTATTGGCTTCAAAGGGGCAGGCAGCATTCATATGGTAGCTGAAGAGAAAGGTAGCCCCAGAATTGAAAGGTGTCTCCAGAATTGTAGTCTTCAAGCCAACCATCATCCCTGCAGGGAGCCAAGAGGTCAGGGTCTAGATCCAGATTGATGAGATCTCCTTAGGCAAACATCTCAGAATCTTAACTACAGAAAGAAGCACTCTTGTTTCCATGCTATTCAGATTATGCATGCAAAATGAGGGAGCACTGCCCATCCAGCTGTGCCTCTCTGCTGGTGTGGGGCTTAGAAGTTCCCGATTCTGATCTGCGCGGTCACTATGCAGTTCTGTGCTTTGCTTCTGAGGGGCTGGTCACCCTGAAGAGCCAGAACATAAAGGAGTTGCCTTGGGGGGACATTACCATTTATTTATTGGCTTACTCTGAAAGAGTACAGATCAGACAAGTAAGTTGCTGTAGAATTACACATTGGCTCATTTTTGTTATCATGTGCAGCTTGATATTTGATCACCATGATTATCTGGTTATGAATTGATTTATTTACATTCTGCCCTGTTCCAGAAATAATTTCAAGGCAGACATCCATTGAAAACTACATGACATAGATGCAAATTTGAAATATAGGGCTGGCCAGTCAGCTCAGTTGGTTACAGTCTTATGACACCAAGGTCATGGGTTCAGATCCCCACACTGGCAGCTCCCACAAAAAGAGTGAACCCCAATGAAATATAAAGAGAAACGTGGTTGCATTCTAGTCCAGTGGTGTTTTCAAGCCAATTTGGAGTTTTGTTTCATTTTTGTTTTGGGCGGGGGCTGTAGCACTCTATCCCCAAAAGAAGTCTTTTTGAAGCATTTAATGTGTAAGATCAGTCAAAGCTGAGCTACTGGGTTTGAAGTACTCCTGAACTATCTTGTAGAATCCTTTTTTTTTTTTTTTTAGCAGGTGGCCAGTACAGGGAACCAAACCTGTGACTTTGGTGTTATAAGGCTGTGCCGTAATTGTAGAATCCTTATGTGTTCCTTCTTCTAAAGAAAAAGAGATTTAGCAATTTTCCTAAAATGCAGTGAGTTAGTGGCAGGAATGACAGTCCAGGCCTCGTTGGTCTCCAGTCCAGGGCTCCAATGCTTAAACTGTGGCATCTCTTCAGTTTCTGAAAATGGGCCCTGGCAGAGAGACGCTAATTTTCGTTTGCCACCTGTCAGATGAGTGTGCGATCCAACAGTTGGTAGGTAGTAACAGGATCATCCATGCACCAATATACGCAGAACAGCTGGAAGGCCAGCCATTCACTAATTGCCACCTCCAGTGCCTCAATGAAAAGGCATTCCAATTGAGCACTTACTGCAAAATTCAAACAGAGTGAGGCCTCTATTTCGGGAGACATGAGAGGGTACAATGATCTCTTACAGTCAAGACCTCTTAGTTTTTAGCGAGGTAAAGGGATATTTGCCCTTGAGATTTTTCTTAAAAGCAAGATTTGGGTGGGGAGTGCTAATTTGATTATGTAACTTAGTCTGTTTTTAATGAAGGACTGAAGGGGAAATGATCCATTTTTGCCTAAGTAGTAATATCTCCCCCCAGAGCCATAAGGAAAAACTTCTTCACTGTGGATTGAATAGTTAGCAACGGGCTTTCTTTAGCTTTAGGGAAGCTGCTCATTCTGTCCAGGCAGCAGGAAAGACATTCTAGCAAAAGATTCAGAAGTCAAGGGCAAGCTGAATCTTCTAAATACTTTATCAGTTAGGCCTTTTAGTTGTAAACAAGAGGAACCAACCCAGGCTAATAAGTCAAGCAAAAAAGGGGTTGCTGGAAGGCTGTCTAGCAGTTCACGTTATTGATGAGAAGGCTGAAAAGCCAGACTAGGAAAACAATGGGGGTCAAGGGAGATGGGCAGTGGAGACTCAGCCAAAGCCACGCCCAGCAGTCTGGAAGAACATCACCACCAGCTTTGTTTTGCTGCCATGGAACGTGGCCTTTAAGTCACCACTGGACTATCCATGCCAGCAAGAGTAAATCCTCAAATGTTCCTGCATTTTTTATCTCTTCTCTCAAGATTCTGAGTCCTGGGTAGGAGCACCTAGTCAGATGATCCCAGTTTACACGTCTGTGTTCCAGTGGCCAAGCAATAGGACTTTGGCTCTGTCTCTTACCAAGACCCATACAATGGGAAGGGAATAGGAAGAATTTTCAGATGCTGGATTGGCAAATATGACCAACGTCCACTACAGTTCCTTCTAGCTTTTAAGTTCCACAGCCTATTGATCTGGAAACAGGAAAAGAATGAGAAATAACCCAAAGAGCATCACAGGATCCAAATTGTAAGAAATCAGATCCCATCTCAGGTGAATCCCTCCAACCATCTCCCATAGATCTGATTAATTTTGCAGAACCATCCCATCGCTAACCCAATAAGGGAAACTAATGTCAAAGTGAATCTCATGAGAATCCATTTCTCAAGCATTTCTTTTTCAGGCAGGGAAATGTACAAATCTAGCCATCTTTGACTGAATTAAGTTTTCCCGTCAACTTCACAGAGCCAGATGAGCCCTTCCTTGGTATTCCAACAGCATTGATTTCCCTTCCAGGTTGCTCCCAGACTCTGCAGCCAGAACTCAAGGGGGACTCAAGAGAACAGCTACGCAAGAAAGAATGAGGGCTCCTAACCTACATTCCAGGTTGCTATTCATAAGCTGAAAAGAAAACCTGTGCTGGCTTGGAGACAAGAAAAGAACCTTTATTGACTTCATAGTTTGAAAAGAGAAGTCTCTGAAGAAACTTAGACGACAAAAGGTTTGAACCTTAAAATATATCTTCTATTTATCTAACTTATGCATTTTCTCTCATTAATTCTCATCAATGTGCTTTTGTCACCTTCTACATATAAGATGCTTAGATTACTACCTTGAAGCAGCATCCCATAGCCCAGGATGTTGTTGTTCAGTTCAATAAACAGTTATTAAACATCTATCATACATAGACACTGGGTTAGATGCTGAGGACACAGAGAAGAAAGCCATGGTCTCTGTCCTTGAAGTCTTCAATTTAGTGGGGGAGAGACTTGAAATAATTCACTTTATCAGTGATAGGCGCAGTAGTGGACATGTGTGATAGGCAGCGTGCAAGCAAAAAGGGAGTGATTATTCTATGTGGGGCATGTGAGGAGGGGAGGCAGGAGCTCCGTCCCAGGCTGGACTGCCATCTTCTTTGGCCCAGTAGTCCCCTAATTGGTCTTCTTGCCTCCAGTGTGGTCCCTCTAGCCATCCAAGTTATCTTTCCAAATGACAGAATTCATCTCTTACCCCTAGTTACATGCCTTTACTGGCCTTCCATCACCCATTGGGTACATTTCCTGCTGCTCTGCCTGTCAACAGGGCTCTCCCCAGTCTGGTCTCCCAACATTTTTTGTTCCCCACTTTCCCTTCCCCAACACTCAATAGCTAACAGTTCCCTGCTATTTCAAACTCTGTGCCTTTGCATACATGGTTTTCTTTATCTACAAAATCCTCCCTTCTCCCCACTTTGACGGTCAAATTCTACTCATCTTTCAGCACTCAATTCTATTTTTTTTTTATATAATGTTTTTTTAAAAAAATTTTTCTTACATCAGAATCTGGCTTATAGGTGGTTTTGTATCATCCAGAAAGCTTCATATCTTACTATCATATTCAGACTTAATTTCCTGGTCTCAGAATCCAGCCAGATATGTATTTTTTTAAATTTTATTTTGTCGATATACAATATGGTTGGTTATTGTGGCCCATTACTGAAACCTCCCTCCCTCCTCCCTTTCCCTCCTCCCACCTAACAATGTCCTTTCTGTATGTTTGTGGTGTCAACTTCATAGAATTGTAATGGTTGTGTCTTCTCGCCCCCCCGGTTTTTTTTTTTTTTTTGGTGTGTGTGTGTGAATTTATTTATTTATTTTGATCTCCCACCAAAAAGTGAGAACATGTGGTATTTCTCTTTCTGTTGGCACTCAATTCTAGCAGCACTTCCAGGAGACCCTTACTGACCATGACTGCCAGCCCTGGGATTAAATGGCTCTCTTCCATACACTATAATACTCTACTTCTATCCATACCCATCTCTCAGGGCATTAAAATGATCTGACAACTGGTGGTTTGTCTCTTAGTGGCAATACTGAATTTAAGTATGACTGGCTAACATCATGCTAAATGTTCTATACTTCAATGAAACAAGGTTTTGAATGATGAACAGGGATTTGTTAGGCAGAAAGGGAAAAGAAGGACATTGTAAATACAGGCAACAGTATTTATTAAGGCACATAAGCATGACTTGATATGCTGCAGTATGAAGCACACAGGACAACCTATAAAGATTTCTTGCCAGAAAAGCTGAACATGAATCTAATAAAGCACCTTAAGCTAACTTCCACTTACAAGAGATATAGGGGATAGAAGAACTAGCTAAATAAAACCACAAGAGATCCAATCAAAATGGCGGAATAGATGGTCCCCAGCATCACTGTCTCCCACAAATCAACCAATTTACAACTATAAAAATGTAACATCAGCCAAGCTGGGGCCGCTGGAGCTCAGGGGAAGAGGAGGAGAGACCTACAGAGTTCATGAAGGCGGGAGAAACTACGATGAGAGAAAGAAAAGCTGCTCTGAGTGTTTCGGGCCACGGCTGCTTTAAGCCTGGAGCACACAGAGCAGGAGCCGGCAGAAGCCGCAGCTGTGCCCTCCAGATGGAGTTACTTGGAGATGGCAGGAGAGAAGAGGGCCTTCATGGCCCCCAGGACAGCAACACCGCTAATAGGGTTCACGTGGACCCACACAGGAGCGAGGAAACAGAACAACTGAAAAAAGGGAGCCATTCAGAGGCCGTTGAGTCATTTCAAGGGACCAGCGCAGGGCCCGTCCCATGGGAAGTGTTTGGAGCATGGGGGTGGGGGAGACATGCCCACCAGGGGAACACTGGGTCACAGCAAAGACAGCTGATCCGCTCCCCAATCAGTGCAGGACCACTCAGAGGCGACTGGTCAGGAATGCAGAATTGCATGGGGTGCAGTTTGATGAAAAAACTCAGGCCCAGATCAGAGATTCTACAGAACACAGATCCACCAGGTCTCTGGAGAGCCGGAAGTA
This sequence comes from Cynocephalus volans, assembly GCF_027409185.1. NCBI lineage: Eukaryota > Metazoa > Chordata > Mammalia > Dermoptera > Cynocephalidae > Cynocephalus > Cynocephalus volans. The sequence continues at coordinate 9,762,208 of NC_084473.1, forward strand.
CCTATAAGGTCAACCATTAAACTCTGAGCTGCACAAAAAGCCTTCCCTAGGGAAACAGCAGCAAAGCAGCAATTTAGCTCAACCACACAGCCCAAGTACTGGTTCCCACAGGAAGTTCCCCATGTTAGAAGCAAAGGACAAAAAATCAGTTCCGGCCCAGGCACACCACCAGAACCTTGGGGCCTGCCTGAGAACTGGAGGCTTGGATCTGGGGACCGGACCCCACTCCCACTTCCAGGCAAACTGCACCAGTGTGTCAAGGCCAGCCGGGGGACCTGAAGCATGGAGAAGGACTGGACCCCCCTCCCACAACCAGGCACACCACATCAGCACCGTGGGGCCTGCCTGGGGACCTGAAGCAAGGAAAAGGGGAACAGACCTCTCTCCCACAACCAGGCACACTGAGCCAGCACGATGGGGCCCACCCAGGGACCTGGGGTATGGAGTTAGGGACTGGACCTCTTTCCCACAACCAGGAACACCACGACAGCACCCTGGGACCCGCCCAGGGACCCAGGACATGGAGAAGGGGACCGGACCTCTCTCCCACAACCAGGCACACTGAACCAGCGCCTTGGGGCCCACCCAGGGACCCGGGGTATGGAGTTGGGGACTGGACCTCTTTCCCACAACCAGGCACACTGTGCCTGTACCTCGGGGCCCACCCAAGGACCCGGGACATGGAGAAGGGGACTGGACCCCTCTCCCACAACCAGGCACATGGTGCCAGTGCCTTGGGCTCTGCCCAGGGACCAGAGACATGGAGAAGGGGACCAAACACACCCCACAACCAAGCATACAGCCAGTGCCAAGGAGCATGCCAAAAACAGCACCTCCACGTGGGTGGCCCACCACAGCCACCACAATAACCATGGCTGCTGCAAAAGCGGCTAGACGCCACAGCCACCACGCATATGGTCCACCAACCCCTGGAGTGCATTCACACAAGAAGAGTCACCAGCGGAGACGAAGAAGAGGATGTTTCTTTCCACAAAACCCATTTCAGAGTGACTGAAGAAGCATCTGCTCTATGATAATATTGGGGGACCTGATCACATCTCTCAGCACTGGACAGATCATCTAGGCAACAAATCAACAGAGTAACCACTATTCTTTCAGAAGAAGAGAAGAAATCTAGGGCAATTAGAGGGGGGAGGGGGAGGGAATGGCGGAAAGGGAGAGGTTGGACAAGGGGCATAAGGAATAATTACGATTTGTAACAATACATATGCTAGTAATACTGATTTAATCAACATATCTCAATGTTCAACCCCCAAAATATGTATAATCGATTTTGATTCAATAAATAAAATAAATTATTAAAAATAAATAAACAAATAAAATAAAACCACAAGAAAGCAAGAGACAAATCCAAAATGGGAGATATTCTAAAGGAATCTGGCTTCTGCAACAAGACAATGCCCCCACCCAAAAAAGATCAAGATGCTCTAGATTGAGCAACTGCAAACAAAAGCAATATGTCTTGTTTGAATCCCGATTCCAACAAATCACTAAACATATATTTTTGAGAAAGCTGGGGAAATATGGTTATGAATTAAATAGATAATGCCAAAGAATAAATATAATTTTGTTAGGTCTTATACTGTTATTATGAAAGAAAATGGCATATTTCTCAAGAGATGTACACTGAATTATGTAATAGTAAGAAGACATAATCCCTGTTTATCTGCTTTAAAATAGTTCAGCTGAAAAATTATTTCATAATAAAGAATTAAAACCACCATGAAACAAGGCACATTTAGGAGACATCTATTGAATTCCTACTATCATCTGCCAGGCACCAGATCCTTGTCTGTTATATTTATCTAGCAGAATGCCTGCCATATAGAAACTCAATACTTGCTGCATGCGGGATGCATAAATTCTCTCATATAATCCTGTAACAATCCTTTGAAGCATTATCCTTATTTTACAGGTTAAGGGACTTGTCCAAGGTCATACCACTACAAAGTGATAGAGTGAAGTTTCAAATCTGGAGCTTGCTGACTTCATCTTCCTTCATAACAAGCACCTATAAAAAGCTGGCATAACTTCAGGAACTCTCATTAAGCAGGTGGTAAAAAGAATTCCTGGACAACACACTATAATACTTGAATCATCCTTCTTCCACACTTCTTCAGGCTGTGCCCTTCTCCCGTTGCTAAACTCCAACATTTCTCTTTACATATTGCTCACATTCCGTTCACTGATTAAATCTGAGCTACCACTATGTGACAGGCACTGTTTTGGTATGTTAGGTGTTTCATGTGTTCATTGTCTCCCCAGACTTTATAAGCCTGAGAGGTGAGGCCTGCTCTATTGTCTTCAAATGCTTTTCATTATTTGATCTATGAGAAAATTTCAGCAAATCTTGCAGAGATAACTTTAGGTTATCTGTCACCCTACAAGAAACACTTATGGTTTGGCCTGAACTAGCTTTCTGCTGATCCTTTGTTCTATAGCTCTGAACCTTGAAAACAAAGGAAATATGTCAACACAGCACAATGCAAGATACCTACTACATATTATTTCTATTATAACTTTAACAGAAAGAAAAAATCTTGTTCAAATTCTATTTTTGTCTTAAATCATCAATTAAGGAACTGGAATTGGGGAATAGTAACAATGAACTCAAGTGTTCTAACTTGCAATAGGACTACTGGTCCCCTAGCCTGACTTACATAACCTTTATAGCTATTAGCTCATGTCCAAACAATAAGTTTCTGGGCCTCCTGACCATTGCTGAGATGCCTCCCTGACTTACTGTCTCAAGCTTTAGGCCAATCTCCCATCATGAAATCTGACTGGTTAGGACTAGGATAAAACTGTATTTTACTTTAATACAAAACAGTTAACATGGGCAATGACTAAAAGGAGCTGAGACAGAGCCTCCTGTGCTGTTTTTTGCATGTATAACCCAATAAATCTCAGTTGGTAAGAGGAAGTCCATCTCATTCATTAGTTTCAGATGGATACAGATTCCAACAGTGTGCTAGACTCAGACCCAGAATCCTTTGAATTATTTTTACTATCCTGCTGTGAAACTCACCTGATCTTTACTTTGGCCTTCATTATTCAGGCTTCCTTAAAGCAGTGGTTCTCAGAGTACCATGTCCTGGCCAGCAGCATCAGCATTAATTTGTAGGAATTACAAATGATCTATTGGTCCCTAAGTCAGACCTACTGTCTGTTTCAGGAAATCCTCCAGGTGATTCTGATGACATGCTATAAAGTTTGAGGACATGGCCTTAAGGTATTATCAATAACTTATGAACAGTTAACTCTTGACCAGAGAAACAGAGGCATTTCTTCTGGCACTTATTCTCTGGGTCCTGATTTTTCTTCACTTATTTCAACAGAATGAACTTTCCCCACTTTATTCCATCAGAGAATGCTAATTAGAAGCAAAATCATTGCTTAATAGTTTTTTTTTTTTTTTAACTTTGCATTCCCAAATTACACCGTCATTTTCTTTTTGTGTCTATGTCCTTGAAAATCTAGGGCAATAGGTCTGCTCAAAATGTGGTTGATTTTATCCACAAGACTGTTTTCGCTTTATTAGAACTTTCCAGTTCTGAAATTAGGCTGTCCTGCCTAATTCTTTCCCACCTGACTGTTCCACTACATACAAGGGTACTTGAAAAAAAAAAAAAATTCATGGATTTGTATTATCTTTTAATTCTATTTTTCCACAAACTTTTTGAAGTACTCATATATTCCACAAACTTTTACACTTGGAAATAATTTCACATTTTGGTTCACAGGCAGGATAGGTTGTCTACCTTTTATAGGTAAGAAAACTAAAACTCAGAGATCAAGGCCACAGCTATAAAGTAGTCAAGTTGAAAGTTCTAGTACCTAGTTTAGTCCCTGATTCATAACAGGCAATCAATATATTTAACAAGTAATAAGTGAATGAATGAACATGGAAGCCAGATCTTACTTCTAAAGGCCGGTCCTCTTCCCCCGACTAGATCACCGTCTCTCATGTTAGGTAGTTGTTGGAACCGACAAGTCTAGCTCCAAAAAGGGTTGAATAATCATGTCCCATTTATTTTCCTAGCTCCAAAGTCATGGTGTTGACACCATTCTCAGAACACAGTGGTCTTCAGAAATCTTCCCAGTGAATCCTCCAAAGTTCTTACCAAGTTCCAGAACAGCTGAAAGAAAACCACATATCAAGGAGAATGGCTGAAACAAAGGGCCTTGTCTAAAGACCCACAAGGCTAAAAAGGGGAAAGAGCACTCAGTACTAATTCCAGATGGGTAAAAAAATGCAGTAATGTCAGTGGAAAATGAGAAACGGTAGTCCGGCCTCCTTTCAAGGGCCTGAATTACTGAAGTCAGATGGTGGGAGTAGAGCCCACAAGATGAGTGGGTAGCAGGGATTTCTGCACTGAATGCCAACTTCTAGCACACATGCTCACAGAAACGGGGTGGTTAACCTGAGCCTAAGTAAGTAGTGTAACTCCTCCACATCTCTGGTGGTAGAAAGCAAACCAGGCCACACTCCAACAAGCCTTTTTGAGTTTTCAACATTGTCATTTAGACACCCTCAACTATCCCAGAAAGAAAAAAGAAATGCATGATTTTTTTATGCATGGGCAAATTACTACTATTAAAAATTAATAACCATGACAGGACATTCTAAGTAGCAAAGCTAACAGTGGAAGCTACTACCATCCTTGGTAGCACATTGGGAGCAAGAGTGAAGCAAATGCCTGAATGAAGTGAACTAAGCCAGCTCACCACAGCCCAGCACTGCAAACAAACGAGTTTATAGTATACACTTTCATTTGTATGAATGAGCAGGAAAATTCCTAAAATCTTTAGCAAAAATTATAGTAATTAAACAACTCTTTTGATAAGCATTTGATTAAGAATCTTAGATATTCCTGAGTTGTATTCTAGTTTAAATAAAAGAATTTAGGAGCCTAGAGGCTTATTGTACTGCCTGATTTTTACTCAGGGCTCAACCCAGTTTCAACCCCACTTAATTTGTATCACATGAAAGCCCTTAATTAGACTCTTTGCTAGCTGAATAAATCCTAACTCTGCAATGACTTCAGTGGTTTAAGTACTTCCATGGTAGTCTTAGGCCAAGGCTGTGATATGTTGCAGAAAGTGTCTGAGGACAAAGAAAAAATAAAATAACTAATCTCTAAATAATCCTTTGAGCTTTGTGTAATAAAAATATCAGTCTCAAAAGAGGGAGTCTCCCCTTCCTTCTAAAGGGCATTAAGGAATACTCAATGCTCAGCACATTCTGAAGTAGAAGGTGTTATTCTTGTCACAAAGCTAGAAATGGAAGAGACCCAACAATGCCATCATGAAAAGCCTCTGGAATTATTCATAACAGTAAAATTATGACCAATTTATGGCCCTAGGACGTGAATTGAAAAGAAACCTTTAAGACCATCTAGAAGAAGTGGCTTGCAAATTCATCTGCAATCAATTTTACGTCACAACACACTGTTCACATACATGTATAAACTGAAACTGGTTTCACAAAATACCCTTATAACATGCTATATCTTTTCCTATTTCATTAAAAAAAAAAAAGCTGACTGTGACCCATTAAGTTTCCACTACCCATTAATTGATCATAACCTAGAGTTTTAAAAAGTTCTGATAGACTATTAATGCCTTAAGCCCCACCCCCTGCAAAAGGCAACAGTATAGCAGTTAAGAGTACCAACTTTAAAGTAGGATTGCCCAGGTTCAAATCCTGGGATCACCACTTACACTTTGCTACGACACCCAAGTCCTAGTACCTGTTACCAACTTCTGTGCCTCAGTTTCCCCCATAAGACACCTACTTCTAAACTTTGTTACGAAATTATATTATTTTTTGTATTAATTGTTGTATTTGTGAAGATGCTTAAAAACAGTGCCTACTGAGTTGATAAGCAAAGATGCTGGCCCAAGACCACATGTAGCTAAGCCAGTTAGTGGGAAGCTTGGCCTAAAACCCTGGCTCATGGCCTTTCCACCATACTGAAGCACTGAGCATAGGATCAATACTGATTATACAAGGACCTTCAATGTAAGGCATATAAAATAAATCTGACAAGCAATGCTGGGCAATAAATGCTTATATCTTTACTTTCTAAAGATTATAGGGCTCACACCTTTAAAAAAAGACTTAGTAGAGAAATATGCACTAAAGCCTTTATTTTCTAAATCTGAGTGACAAGGAGAAATTCAGTAATTTTCACTGAAAATTCTTTTCAATTTAGCCAGCAGAGAATAATTGAGATTTGGAGGTATTTGATTCTGGTTCTTTTGTCTAGTTTTAGGCCAAACATCAACTAGTTGCTGTGACCTCAGGAAAGTTTTTTGATCTCTTTGGACTTGTTTCCATAACCACAGGACAAGGGTTAGGTCCAACATGCCCCAACATTCTTTGAACTTCTTTTGAGGTTCTTCCCAGAGGGCAAAACTGACAGACCAAGGTAGAAGTCAAGGAAGAGAAAAAGAAAAACAAAACACCTGCAGTAGGCAACAAAGGCATAGAAATGAATTTGGTAGGGAATCTGAGTTCAAACTCTAGGTCTGCCACTTAACAGACATAACTTTGGGCAAACAATTTCATTTTTTTCTGATCAGATGTTCTATCAGTTAAGGGCACCTGAGAGGACTTATACGTGAATGTACACAGCACATGACCAGGCACCAGAATGAATTCAATCAATGGTTGAATGGCTGGTTCTCTATAATTAAAATAAAAGGGCTAAAACGTTCATAGATATGCTCAAGGTGTTATAATTTTAAACTGAAGAGAGGGAAATCTCCAGCTTTTCTGTCTGGGTGGTTATTATTACTTATCCCCTTTAAAGCATTAGCTCTGAAGGTATGGCCAATTTTTTTTTCTTTTGCAGCTGGCTAGTACAGGGTAGAGCCATTTTATTTTATTTATTTAAAGATGACCGGTAAGAGGATCTTAACCCTTGACTTGGTGCTGTCAGCACCATGCTCTCCTAAGTGACCTAACCGGCCATCACTATATAGGGATCCGAACCCGTGGCCTTGTTGTTATCAGCACCACACTCTCCCAAGTGAGCCACGGGCAAGCCCAGGGTATAGCCATTTTAAAGTGAAGGGTAGTTAAGCAGCAAATGGCAGGTTTGCTCCAAATTGGACTTCGTAGTAATGATCTTTATATCATCAGCATCACCCTTAAGTACCTACTAAATGGATCAAAAAAGGTTATTGTGGTATGTTTATATCAGTACTTAATTGTAATGTCCTCAAAATCTGATAGTAATATACATTATTTACATAAACTCTCCTTTAGCTAAATAATTCTAATTCCAGAGAAGGCAAATCAGACCAAATACAAATTACACATAGGAAGATGATAAAGATACACCACAGAATAAAACATACAAAATAATTGCCTTCATCAGTTTAAAGTGAAAATCTTTATTTTTTGTTTTTGTTTCTGTGGCTGGCCAGGAATGGGATCCAAACCTTTAACCTTGTAAAGTTAAAGTCTTACTAAACCATAAATGGTGAAGTATTATAAGATGATACTTACCTACAATCAGAATAAAATCAGACTCATAATAGGACAAAAAGTCACACAACTGTGCCTAATAGGCCAGTCAACATTTCTGAATGAATCTGACTGGATCAACTGCTCAAAAATCAGTCCATTTAAAAAAAGTGACTAGAATTCTGATCTTCTGCAATTATTTTACTCTTTAGCTAGATTTTTACACATCTTTATTTATTTATTTATTTTTGCCTGTTCATTCGTTTTATTTATTTATTTATTTTTAAATTTTATTTTGTCGATATACATTGTGGCTGATTATTGCTCCCCATCACCAAAACCTCCCTCCCTTCTCCCCCCCCAACAATGTCCTTTCTGTTTGCTTGTCATATCAACTTCAAGTAATTGTGGTTGTTATATCTTCTCCCCCCCCCCATTTTGTGTGTGTGTGTGTGAATTTATATATTAATTTTTAGCTCCCACCAATAAGTGAGAACATGTGGTATTTCTCTTTCTGTGCCTGACTTGTTTCACTTAATATAATTCTCTCAAGGTCCATCCATGTTGTTGCAAATGGCAGTATTTCATTCGTTTTTATAGCTGAGTAGTATTCCATTGTTTACACATCTTTAAATGTCCTTCCTAATATTTTTCACTATTTTAAAAAACAAGTCTCTAAAAGTAACTGGCAAGTATTTTAAGTTGTAGACATATGAATGTATACCACACCAGCCTCATCAAAAGAAAACTAAACTTTGTCAATTTAAGATGAACAAATCATTGCTGAATATAAAGTATGTTGAAATAGAAATCCCTATGCTTCTATTTTAGATAGTCACTGTTAGAATGTAAACCCCCCCCCCCCCAATTATTTTGTTATTAAAGCCTAAATGCTATTTTATGTATTTTTATTTTTTGGTGGCTGGATGGTAAGGATATCTGAACCCTTGACCTTAGTGTTATACAAGACCTCACTCTAACCGAGCTAAAAGGCCAGCCCCACTAAATGCCATTTTAAAGGAAAAACTGCCAAATAAGTCATAACTACAAAACAGGTGCAACATTTAAATTTCTGACCTACCTTAGAAAGTAATCTAAAAAGTTAAAAGAGAAAGCTCAAATATGGCTTTAAATCTTCCCCTCACCCCACATCTTTATTTACTTACACTCTTTCCTCCGAGGAATGGTGTCGTCTCCTACTGAGTTCTTAGCAGTATTCTATAAATATTCTCTTCATCTAGTGCAAGGAGGCCCAAAAGTCACAATCACATAATTAGCTTTTCTAGTTTTAAAATGTTCACTTTATTCCATATAACACTTAACCAGATATCATTTACATCTGAGGAAGAGATGGCCCATGAGACTGATCTATGGTAGAACACTCTAAGAAATATAGTCCAATTTTATACATTTCCAGGCATCCCTAGATAAGTGTATCACAATGCAGAAATTGGGGTATCACGACTACATTTTACATAAGATAAAAGGGAAGTATCAATAAACTTCAGAAAGTAGTAAATTCACCTGTCCCTTAAAATATGGGTATGCAATTGTTACAAAGCCATAGTAAATGGTTTATAAAATGTAATTTTATTTTATGTTACTCTGCTGTTACATAGGGCATAACATTTTCACAAGGCTTTTTTGGGACTACAGTCAATGATTAGCAACACACAATAGTGGTCCAACTCTCTAAATAACAATCACTAGACAAACTGGACACCCTCTCACATGTGCACAAATCTGCATGGAAAAGTACTAAAGTTTTAGACTTGGACTTGTGTACTTTAATTTATTTCCCCTTTCTAGTGTATTAAGAAATGACATGCACTTTAATTTGCCAAAAGCAATGCTGTAGTCTGGCAGCAACATGCTACTTCTATTACACAGTGAAGTGAATACCAGAATTACAAAGGCAGGAGGTGTTAAGTGAATTTTTATTGGGAAGGGAAGTTGTCAACTTAAACAGCAGCAAATGAACAGTGAATAAGAAAACTCCCTGTTGTCACAGATATACATAACCTCCACAATATGATATAGGAGGCATTTTAATTTGTGACCCCCAGCCCAGAAATGTCAAGTGCTTTTCCATTCAATCTAATACTTCTGGATTCCTACTGAAAAGGAATACATCAAGAGCATGGAAAAGTTGCTTACTGAAAGGAAACCCCCAAAGAAGAGAGAAAGAGGGAATGTAGAAATTAAGAAGTTATGCAGAACACTCTTTAAATTGTAATTAACTACATTTTCATATCTTCACAGTAATACAAAACACAGTCACTTGCAGAACTGGTTCAGATTACTTAAATACCAGGTAATTTTTAGTCCTCTACATAAGTGTTTGGAAGTTACTTGTTTATATGAAATGATGCTATTAATACTTTTCTACAGCAGTAACTGCACACCAGGAAGGCCAAGACAAACAAATCAAGGAATGGAGTTTTCCCAAAGCTGCAGTGTGAAAAAGACTATAAACAGTTGATTCCATACACATGAGTGGGTTTCTTTGCTATAGGAAATCCAACTGGAGTAAGGAATGGAGATGTGTAAAAAGGTTTCTTGAAGGAAAGAAAGATGACACCCTGTATGCATTTAGTTTTCGGCCCCTTCTGCTGCATCGCATTCTTCTCCTGCACTGTCCGATGTCCATAACTAGAAAAAGAAGAGTCATATTAAGTCACTATTTCTAGATTAGACAATTATATCAAGTTCTGTTATAACAAAATGTAATGCTGAAAGCAGTAAATTCCTCAAATAAGAGATTTTTGACTAAGACTCTCTCAAAACCCCAAAGACCATCAACCCTCCCAAAGTGTATCCTTGAAAACCTTTCACTATGCATTTATAAAATGATACACACATATATACTATTTGAGTACATTTTTATAGCTTTTTCTTTTAATATAAAAAGTACTATAATTTCGGAAAAAACACGGTGACATCTTTAGAATTTAAGGCTCTCTCCATTCCCAGCAGCCCAATGCCCCCGCCTTTCTTAAAAATAATTCTGCCAGACTTTAAAAAAAAAAAAATTTTTTGGCAGCTGGCCAGTATGGGACTCCAAACCCTTGAACTTGGTGTTATAGCACCATGCTCTAACCAACCAATGCCCTTCTTGAAAGCTCTACTGAAATATAATTTGAGACTAATAAGGCAAAACATTTTTAAAGGGAGGGGAAAATCATGGTTATGATAACTGTTTCCAAGTTTGTGAAGAGCTAACATATAGAAAAAGAAGTAGACTTATTTTGTGTTCCTCCAAAGAGTTCAATAGGAGTGGGTGATGGAAGCTCTAGGGAAGCAGCATGTACGCATGGATTTGTATAGAAAGCCTTCTTGAAGGCTTCTGATCTCACTAATTTTAGGATGGAAAGATGAAGTAAAGGAAACAGTCAATATTACTGACTATAATCAGCTCCAAAAATGGATTTTATTTAGACCCAACACCAAGACACCACTGGCAATTTTAGAAAAGCTAGAATCTTACATAATCTTTAAGTTATTGTTAAGACACTAAAATAAATAAAAACAAACAAAACAAAACCCAGTGAAGAATTGTCTCCATAAGAGAGAAAACAAAACAAAGCCAGTTAAAAGATACTTAGCTCCAAGGTATATCTGGGAAGAGGTGTAATCACCCAGTTTGCTCTTCTTGTGTAGAACTAGCTATTGCTGATCATTCTTCTATTGTCCCCTCACAACTACAGGAGTCTCTCATGGCTAAGAATGCAGTGTATTCATAATTTCCCTGTTCAGCAGAGTTGAACAGACAGTGCTAATACTTAAGAAATCCTATCTAGTAAAAGGAAAAGTACCAAACTAGGGGGCCAGGAGAATTACATTTCTACTAAATAATGTATTCTAAAAAAAAAAAAAAAAAAAAAAAGTATTCTTTCACATTCTGTTCAGTGTAAGATTTTAGCCTACCAAATTTACTTGAACCTATAAAAGAACGCAATGTAAAACTCAAAACTCAAGCTCAAGCTGTACCTTTTCTTGATTGCTTACTTTATCGACTGCCTATCCAAGGAGTAGGGAGAAAAAATAAAAGAGTCTTAAAAGGCAGAGGTGGAATAAATTTGGGTACAGATTTACTCCCTATCAAATGCTTATGTAACGTCACACACAATTCACAAAGTAAATTTGTATTAGAACAAGGTGTTGTATGCAATTTTAGAAAAGCCTAATTACCTAGAGTCCCTAACTAGCCACAGCTCATTTACCCAAAGGAAAAAAATAATGAAACTACATAAGCTCTATTAACATAATTTACCAATATCCTCATCCCAATGAAATAGTCAGTAAAGTTAGTATCTTAGTACCATCTCCGGAAGGTCTGGTAAATGCCTATTCAATTTGAAAACTTGCCTACAAAAGAACGGTCATCCTATACAAAATGCTAACAAGTACTCAATACTTTTATTTCATTTTCTATGAGTGTAGCTCTTATATAACTGCCCCAAAAGATAGAGAGCCTTAAATAAAAATACAAATAATTCTACTCCTGAAAAGGAAAAAAAATTAAAATAGCGAACAACTCACTGTTAAGTTGTCTCTAAGCAACTGCATGATGAGGGTGCTGTCTTTGTATGAGTCTTCATTCAGTGTATCAAGTTCTGCAATGGCCTCATCAAAAGCCTGATAAATATTAATATCCATGGTAAATAATATTTGCATCAACAGAAACTAGTTATTCTACAATTATGAACCTTTTTCATAAAAATAGGTGAACACTGACCTTACATTCTATTATCAATTAACAACAAACTCAGTGGAATCATCCCCTCAGATTCTCAGTTTAAGAACTTATAAGTATGACCTGAAACTTACGAAGCTGTATGTATTTAATAAGTAAATAAGCATTTCTTGGTTCTTTCACATGACACATAGCATAGTAGTAACACTTAATACACTTTTTACAAATAAGAACTTGTATTTATTTGCAAAAGACCCTATTTACTCTTCCATGTTGAGACACTTTGAGGAATGCAGCTAATGCTGCTCCTCTAAGTAACCAAACCTGGCAGGCAATACTTTCTCATCTTTTATGTTTCCTCCTTAAAGTTATTCATACTTCTTTGATTGCTCTACCTAATATACTCTTTAGACAAATATTATTGCTTATAATCATAGTTAAGGGACAGTAAGGTGTGGAGAGGGATAAGGGAAGGTGGTCATGATAGTAAGAAAAAGGAGGAGATACACAAGTGAATAAGGTAGAAATCATCTCTGGATATCCAAATAAAACACATAGAAACAAGCATCCATGGTATCTCAAATAACCTTAGCTAAAGAGGGCATTTCCTGGACACACATCTTACCGTTTTCGCCAATGTGCAGGCAAGCTCTGGGTTATTAAGGATCTCATAGTAAAATACAGAAAAGTTAAGAGCCAGCCCCAGGCGTATTGGGTGTGTGGGTTGCATCTCTTTCTTGCTTATATCAAACGCCTCTTGGTAAGCTCCTTGGGAATTATCTATCGTTTCTGTGAAGGGAAAAAAACAAAAATAAAAAAGCATGATACTGAAAATGCACATTAACAACTTTAACGTAAGCTACTAGCTCTTGGTAGAACCAGATTTTTCTCTGCAGCCTTCTTTTATAAAACCATAGTAGCAAACCAAAAACATTATCTTGTAATGGGTATTTAAAAACTAGTTTATAAGGCTGCTTGCTTATAATCAGCTTAATTAAAAAAAAAAAAATGAGATAGTATATCAGCTTCTTCCATCTCTAGGGCTAAAATTATTTTCTTCTTTCATACCTTTTAATTCTATGACTCCTAAATGTAACGATTAAAAATAGTTTCATTGGAACACCCCTTCCCTAAACAATGAAAACATTTTGCAAAGATCACCACCACCAAAATCCCTGTATTTCTGTGACTTATTTGTAGAAACAATACTACTGATCCTTGGTATGAAGATGTATTTTGTGACAGGCAATACAAAAGTACCAACATACAGAATTAGGGAATTATTTGGGCAGCTGGCCAGTAAGAGGATCTGAACCATGACTTTGGTGTTACCAGTACCATGCTCTAACCAAGTGAGTTAACAGGCCAGCCCAAGTGTCAATATATAAAACAATATTTGCTTTAACCAGAGTCTGATTAGTGGCCTAATAAAATGTCATCCATCTCAAAAAATGTTTCAATAAAATATTACCAACACTAACCTGATTATATCCATGTTTTGAAAAGGGCAATTTTCTGTATGAGGCCAGTGGGCCCATTACAGCTTACTGAAGTATCAGAAATTAAGCTATTCCTTCACAGCCTGAATGTGTGCGTTTTCCTTCCTCTGAAATAGCATATTTATTGATCTAATCATGACTGGCACAGCCCTCAAGTAATAAGAAACTCTTGCTGTCCAGAAGACAGTGAGTAGTAATCAAGTGTCTCAGCTCTTAGGCTGTAAAGGCAGCCTATCTACAAATCCTAGACTATCAGAATGTATGTAGGACTATATGTGGGACTTGAAAGTGCCAATGAGCCAGGAAGGGTTAAATCAGATTAATACCAGAGGCCATGTCCCAATCTCCCAAAGACATCCCTTTGATCCGCTGTTATTTAAATGTTTAGTTCTGTGCATATATTTTCACATCCAATTCTCTTATCTTTATGATAACAAAAATTATCTATCAGTAACAGGATAAGTAAGTTTAGTATACAGATTTTGTTATAGCAAGGTACAGCAGATTTCTCTTTATATCTTCAATTACACTGATACTTAGGATGGTAAAATGGATTCATTTTCAGTTAATAACTCAGTAAGAGGTCATGGTGACTATTTGTGGGGGTGCACCTTTTGGATGGGGCAAAATGAAGAATAATACACTTACTGGAAAAAAAATAAGGAGTTAAGTGATACTTCTACCTAGATCTCAAATGTGGTAGCAGGCACATACACAAAATTTAATAGTGTCTATATTATATGCCACCACTAATACCCTAAGAGACTGAGTTCACTGCTAATAAATTTACTTTGACTTTTTTACAATCAAGTTACAATCAAGTTACAAGCAATTTGATTACTCTTTTTCCCAAATCCATGTTTTCTATGATAGTCTGAGGTAAAAAAAATTAATAATAATGATGGATATTTAACACTCAAATTTATCTTTATGACTACTAGTTTATCAATGAACAGCTCCTGTGTATTCACCTTCTAGAGTAAAACCTAACCATGTGGGTCACTCAAATTTACTGTGAAGTTGGAACAAATTATACACTAGCAATAATACATTCATCTTACCTCTCCTCCGAAATTTGGTTAGCAGTCAATGTTACGACCCTTTAAAATAGGTGCTAGTTAATGAATTAACAAGACCAACAGAAAAAGTACAACATCCTCTATGTTGTATATGTAATTGCTAACTATCTTATATTTTAAGGCATAGTAACACTAAAGGCCATGTGAAATACATGATCACTTATAACGTATATGCAAAGGACTCTGGAACTAAAAAGATGGTGAACCAAAATTCTAAAGCATAGAAGATTAAGCCTGTTTTTAATAATACCCATATCAGATTAAAATTAGAGGTCATATATGAGTTTAATTTTTTAAGGGCATATAACGTAAATTCATGACTATATTTCCATTTTTGAGAACAAAAGGTAATATTCATTTTCTTAACACATAGATTCCATTTTTTTAAAAGTTACAAAGAGCGAGGAAACTACATATAGACTATTGTCACAGTATCCCATTTATCCCCACTTCCTTTTTTTATATTTTAGCTTTACTCATATTTACTTACGCTTTCGATCATCACCACATGCAACTTCAGCAAGGTACCGGAAGTAATCTCCCTTCATTTTCAGATAGAAGACCTTACTCTCTGGATTAGTTGCATTGGCTATTAAATACTTATCCAACAATTCCTGAAAGAAATAAGATAAAACATTAGGCACTAACAAACGCTATTTAATTACAGACAAGAACTTATAATGATATACTTCTGCCTATCTTGCATTTGAATCATTAACTACCACAGTAATACAATATCATACCAGCCCGGACCTGAAGCATGTTCTTAGGGCGGGATCAGGTTGGTGCCATTAGTTGTCCTGGCAGGCTTTAAATGATATGGCCCATAGTTTCTACTGACAAAGCTAGATTACACCAAACAGCCTGTTCACTCATCCATTCATTCAACAAATATTTACTGATAAGTGCTAAGTGCTAGGTATTTGACCAGAGTGGACATAGACAGAGAAAAGA
The DNA here is from genome assembly GCF_027409185.1 of Cynocephalus volans. Taxonomy (NCBI): domain Eukaryota; kingdom Metazoa; phylum Chordata; class Mammalia; order Dermoptera; family Cynocephalidae; genus Cynocephalus; species Cynocephalus volans. The sequence goes on from NC_084473.1 coordinate 9,777,934, forward strand.
GCTCAGATAAGATCCCTGCCCTCAAGAAGCTCACAGTGTAAGTACACCATTAACTATGCACCCAGCATTAAGAGATATATGAATAAGGTGCTATGGAAGCACAGACAGGAAGTACCTGAAGATAGCCTCTGGTCAGACAGGATTCCCAGGGAAGGGATATTTGAGTTGTCAAGAAAGAACAGTAAGAATGCACCAGGCAGAAAACAGAGATGTGCAATCATTTTAGGAAGTGAAAACAAAATGTTTAAGACATCAAATATGAGGGAGAACAGTATAGCCATAGAACAAGTAACTCATGACAGTCTACAGCAGTGCTACTCAGTGCCCTCTGCAGACAACTGTCCATCCAAAACAAGGTAAGTAAATGAATTGAGAGTAAGAAGTTTAAAAACATATGGCAATTTTGAAATACTGCCATTTGCAACAACATGGATGGACCTTGAGAGACTATATTAAGTGAAACGAGTCAGGCACAGAAAGAGAAATACCACGTTTTCACTTATTGGTGGGAGCTAAAAATTAATATATAAATTCTCACACACACACACACACACACACACACACACACACACACACACACACACACACACACACACACACACACACACACACACACAACGGGGGGGGGGAGAAGATATAACAACCACAATTACTTGAAGTTGATACAACAAGCAAACAGAAAGGACATTGTTGGGGGGGAGGGAGGAGGGAGGGAGGTTTTGGTAAGGGGCAACAATAATCAACCACAATGTATATCGACAAAATAAAATTAAAAAAAAAAAAAACAACATATGGCAATTTGACAGAGTAATTTTATGTCTACTGAATCTAATTATTAAAAAAATTAGGTGAGTATTTAAGTATGTCTTTTATCCCTGATTTCATACAAAGAAATCTGCAATTGATACAGTGAGCTAGTGCTTCTCAAACTGGGGTATCTGTATTCCAGAGGTACAAGGTATACCTGGGAGTATAAAAAGTCACAAAAGACTAATATGACAGATAACTCCTTAGACTACCAATTTTACTTGACGTTTAAGTCATTAAAAAATCTTTTTGTATTAAAAAATGTTATGGTATACAATAAAATTCTCATAGAAATTTTAAGATACTAATATCTATCTCTTTGGTTTGTTTTGGGAATAAAAACAATCAATAAACAGATGTCTAGGACAGTGTCTCATGTTAAGTGCTCAGTGAAACATCAGCTATTATTAGCCAGCTCCTCTGTCTAGGTGCAGTTTGAGAAGCACTGCTCTAGGCAAAGTGAAACTAGTGAAAAATTTTAAGCAAGGAACAGAAATTATGTTTGCATTTTGGATAACTAGCCACAGGTACCATCAGTTAACATTATATGAAAATATCAACTATGATACAAAATTTGGGAGTTTAAAGAATAACCCAGTAAGACTCTTTGAAATTCACATAAATTTATTACTGAAGAAAAAGGTTTACAGATCTAAAATAATGAAAGTTTAGAAAATGTAGTTCTAAAAAAATGGCCTAAACAAAATGTAATCACTGCATCCATAAATTATTTTAAAGGAAATAAACAGAAAAACATAAAATCCTTGAATTAAAAAAGTTTTTAAAATGTTTAGATTAAAGAACATATTTAAAAAGATCTGAGGCTGGGGGAAGTTTTTTTAAAAAACCCACAAAAATAAAATTAGTGTAAAATTACATAACGAAGTCCCAGAATTTTATACATTATAAAAGTGGCAAGTATCAAAATTGTGGCTTAAACTGGAAAGTTTCTGGGCCAGGAGTGTGGCAACAGAGGTCATTAAGGGCCACACCCAAACACTAAAGGCAACTGTAAAAACAAGTGCTGCTCCAGCACCACCACTTTTAACTGGAAAAAGAATTAAAGGATCAGACTGTAAGAATTCTGCTCAACATCACCAATACAATTTTAATAGTTATTTAACAAACGAACCCAATAAATTAGACCTCAGAATCTTAGAAAATCACATTACTTTAACTTTTTCCTCTACTATGATTTTTATGTATCATGGATGACTTTCAATTTAAAAACTACTTTTATCGACTGAATTTAGGACTGGGGGAGGGGGAGAATAGTGAGATAGCCACAAAAAAGTTCTAGATCTCAAACTGATTCAGTCATTGCTACCTTAAAAAAAAAAAAAATAAAACAAACAATAGCGGATTCTGAGGAGTATTAAAGAAGACAAACAGTATTTATACTGAGAGAAATACCACCTCTGCCTGTACCCATACCAAGGAAATATAAAGTAAAATAAAGTCCCTCTCACTTTTCTTGTTTCCCCAAGTGAGTCAGCCAGTTACAATGAAATCCCAGAGAGGGCTAGGAAAAGGTGCCAGCTCTGAATATGACATTATTTACAGTCCCAAAAAAAGCTACTCAGTTCCTAAAAGACCTAGTACTTTGTGATTAAATGTGGTAGAGGTTTGGGAGCAGAGGATGAGAAAAGTTTGACTAGAATGAGGGCTTGGAGTGAGTAGGGAAGAGAGAAATTTCGATGCTAGCACTAGTCTCTCCTGAGTCATTTGTGCCAGATGTGGGCGTGGTGACAAGGACCTGCTGACAAGGACTGTATTACACTTACTCACAGGCACACTTGCCTTGCAAGAATTCAGAAAGCTGCTAAACAGCTATTGCAATAGTTACAACACAGCCACTTTCGAGCTAACTGTAACTTTTCCTTTCTAAAATTAACTTGACTCATTTGCATATAGCCATTACGTTTGCATATAGCCATTACGTATGATTTACAGTGTTGGGCCAGTGACTTGGGCATTAATTCTGTCCTGGAGTTTCAGCCAGGTATCATGGTACTTTGTCAGATACCACTAGCTCTCTGTGAAGGAAACAACAGGTACAGAACGATTCTGTCTTTCCATATATTATCAGTAGCAGAGATGTATATTTTAGTCCAATTAAAAGACACACAATGAATTTTGCTTCATGTCTTACCAAAATAATGGCTGTATCTAGTATTATCAATGCCAGGTATTAATTATTAATACCAGATAGAATATAGGGTATAAACACTTAAGATACATAGCCTACTTGTACGATTTAATATGTAAGAATTTTTAAACTATAAAAAAATTCAACACAGATCAGAGAGAAAAAAACTGAAAAACTGACAAGTAGCTCCCTGAAAATCCAAATAAGGGTACTGGTAAGAAGTCAGGAGTGAGGAAGGGAATCGGTTTTAACACACATGTAGTTAAGAGTTCCCCCACTAATTTCTTCTGTACATTATCCTTATGAGTTAAGTAGGAGCTCCCCCTTGTAAACTCTTCAAAACCAGCAAATTTTATGATCTTGGGAGGTTAAGAGGGCTAAGATTGGGACTCCCTCCAGCAGCAACAGTGTTATTTGACTAGAGGGTAGAATGCAAGGAGTAGTACATTCCTTTTTGAGAATGTGAGAGAACTGTGAAGAGGTCAGGGTATTACTATCCACAATTACAAGATAGACTAGTAACTGAGGGCACTCTAGATCAGAGAAACTAAAAGGAAAGAATATAAATAAGAATACAGGTTGTTTTAGGAGATGCTGAACGACCTTAGAGTAAGTTTAATCTCAGAAAAATAGGATGGGATACCACAAAAGCTGTAAAGAACTATGTAAGAAATGAAACTGTTGAGAAATAATATTCATGCAAATTTAGGATAACTATTTCTCCTGTTCCTCACACTATGTCTTAAAGGCTAGGAAGAATAACAAAACCAATACTAATTCTATCTCTAAGAGTTAACCATTTGTGCATATAACAATTCTACCATCACTTCAATAGCTTTTCCAAAATAATTAATTTGGCTTCAGTGGTGATATTCTACAGCGCCAAACAAACTACTCTTTTTCCTCTAAATTCATTTATAAGTGATTTCTGTTTTACAGACAAAATAAGCTGCTCTTGCCTCTCATTTAAAATTATACAGCATTGATTTATTTAAGAAAGTATGTACTGATGAAGGTCCTTAAGATCAACAGTAAACAAAAAAAATGATCTAAGGATTTTTAATTTCCTCTTTATCAGCTCAGTGAAATTCATTAATAAACATACTATTGGGCCGACCCCGTGGCGCACTCGGTAGAGTGCTGCGCTGGGAGCGCGGCGACGCTCCCGCCGCGGGTTCGGATCCTATATAAGGATGACCAGTGCACTCACTGGCTGAGTGCCGGTCACGAAAAAACGAAAAAAAAAAAAAAAAAAAAATAAACATACTATTAACATGTTCAATCTTTAATTTTAGGATATATATGCAAGTCACTATCCAAATATTTTTATCAGTTTAATCAGCACATAAATATACCTTAAATGGAGCATATCTAGGAGAGATAAGGCCAAACTTCAGTTAGAGATTTATTTATTTATTATTTATTTGTTTATTTATTTTTTACCAGTAAGGGGATCGCAACCCTCAGCACGCTCAGCCAGTGAGCGCACCGGACATCCTATATGGGATCCGAACCCATGGCCTCGGCTCTCCCAGTGCCGCACTCTCCCAAGTGAGCCATGGGGCCAGCCCTAGAGATTTATTTTTAATTAGTAAAACAAACAAAAGGGACAGAGTAACTTTGTGTTATTTCAGAATACATGAGCCTGAGAAGTTAAGATTATCATTTGTGAAACTGACTTTGATACTGTCATTCACTCTGTGATCTTGTGGCAAATCACAGCTTCTCAAGTGTCTGTTTCTATAACTATATAATGACAGTACTATGATCTAAAAGCCTTTTAATCTCAGAAATTATCATTCTACTAATGAGTATACCTGCTTGGGTTAAATCTCATAAAGGATCTGTTGCATTAACTAAGGAAGCAATGAATCAAATAAGACTTTATCCAGGTTGATCATATAACATCAATTCATCTATGGAAATATTTTCTACCATTAATAAAATTATTGCATTGAACAGTTAATTGTCCTTACATTATTTAAAAATATTACTGATTTAGAACTGTTAAGACTCAGTATCTAAAAATGATGAATTCTATCCCCCTCTGGTACCATATTAAGTTCATTAAAAAAAGAAAATGAACTAAGAAATGAAGTAAAAAATTTTCATAGATAGAAGCAAACCTTATGACCAAAATGACTTATCCTATAGGCTGTGATTTAGCTGACATCACATGGCACATGACATCAGTCAGAGCCCAAACTCAAGTTGCACAGTCAAATCAGATCCTTACTTCCTTGTATCCCCCCCAAGATTAAAATTTTCACTTAAGCATACGCCAAATTCCAAACCTCTATAACCAAACATTTTAACTATGAAGTGTGCTGGAGGAGCAGAGTGACCATATGCCCTAGACTGCTTGGAACCATCCCATTTTAAGCCTGCTGTCCTAGTATAATTATGAAATGCTATTTCTTTTCATGCTTAGAAGTATCCCACTGTGGAAGATATTGTATGATCACCCTACAAATAAGGCATTAACATTCTAACTCAAGGCTGGCCAGTTAGCTCAGTTGGCTAGAGTGCAGCCTTTCCAAGGTCACGGGTTTGGAACCCCACATCAGCCAGCAGCCAAAAAAACAAAACAAAATTATGATTCAAAATATTATTTCAACACTTAAAAGTAAGAAATTAAATCTTGCTGTGCCATTTAATGTTCATATAAAAGGTGCTAAAACTTCTTTAAGCTTGCACTGAGAACCACATGTGATGCCATCTATCACTAAGAGCAGTCCTTGAGATTTTTTTTAAAGTCCCTTATGTATGAAATGAACAGATGTTAATTCAGATGACCAGTTGTAAATATCAATCTCATTAATGCCAAAAAATAATCAAAGCAACTTTAGTAATAAGACTTTAGAGCTTTAATATCTTTTTTTTTGTCTTTTTGTGACCGGTAAGGGGATCGCAACCCTTGGTGTGGTGTCACCTGCACCGTGCTCAGCCAGTGAGCGCACCGTGGGCCATTCCTATATAGGATCCGAACCTGCGGTGGGAGCGCCGCTGCGCTCTCAAGAGCTGCACTCTCCCGAGTGCGCCACGGGGCTGGCCTAAAGCTTTAATATCTTTGATGCTCCTCTTCCCCATTCAATTATCTTTTAATATAACTCCTTTCATAACTAATATTTTATGTCTCTTTATCTTGAAATTAGTAGGTGGTAATAGATCTATACACAACTTTAAAATGTATATTAATGTCCTAACTAAGATATAAGGGACAAATGAAGTAATTTATAATAAAACAATATATAAACATTCACATTGTCTAAAGTTTAAATACAATGTAGTCAGATGTTTGCCCCTAAGAATCATCAAGAATACAACAACTTTCAAATACAGGCTTACAAAGTCTGTATGATTATCATCAATGGCCTGACAAGGCAAGTTACAAGCAAAATAAAGTACAGTCTTCCCTTGATTTTTACAGAGTAGTTGCATTCCTGGTTAATTTTAAATGTTATTGAAGCCATAAAATAAAACTTTGTGTTTAAATATAAAACTAAATCAAAATGAAGGAGCAGCTGGACAATTTGTTACACCGGTCTTTGTACCTCTATGCATTAAAGGATATCTAGCCTCACTGACCTCTGTCCACTCGTGTCAGCGCTGCCCTCCCCACCTGGGCAGAAACACTGAATCAAAGGAACATACAAAATGTTGTGGGAGGTCAAAAGAGGAAATAACTATCTTGTTAAGAAATGAGAAGAATTTTTCTTAAGAAGGCACAAAATGAGCTGAATCTTAAAGGAGTAAATAGGATTTTACAAGCAGGTAGACGGTTTGGGGAAAGAAGGCATTCCAAGGTAGAAAGACCAGCATACGAAAAGGCACGACTGCACAAAGAGGTAGAAAGTCACTGAAGGTGGTACTCTTACAAAGGAAAAAGAAAGAAGAAAAACTACCCAATCACCAAGAGTACTAAAGGCACCGAACTTCACAATATTCATTATGAATTACTGTATTTGAATACTGCATCGGGGCAGTAATCTGGTTCTAGAGTCTGAGTGTGTCAAGTTCCTTAGCTTAATCTTCTCCATAAAATAATAAAAATATTCTCCAGTTTTGAGAACCTACACTAATTCTGAAGCACTAAATCAAAATGGCAACCTTAAGCAGATTAACTTCTAGATAAAAATGTTTCCTCAGTATTTTTTATTCACAAAATTTAGCACAGTGCCTATCACACAATAGGATCTGGTCAAATAAACATCAGCCATGGCATGGTAACATGCCAAAATGGATGCAACAGAAGTGGAATTTCATACAATTCTACCTTGAAATAGCATGGTGCTTTTCTTCAATTATTTGCTTTAATTATTTATTTTTGTCTAAGTCACAATGTGTAATAGTTAACAACCACTCTAAAATTTCTAAGGAAAAATGATAGTCTCCTCACTATGTTCCCTGTTTCTAAGCTCCTTCAGGGACATCATTATTATTATGGTAATCATGATCTCATACTGGTATGTCCAATTCAAATCTAATACCACAGGATTCTTCCTCCCTTATTTGTATCTTCTCGTTACACACAATGAAACTCTAGTTCCCACTAACATAATAGTAATACATGTACTTCATATAAAATTCAGAAGTGAAAAATAAAGTTCTTCTCCCTTCCCTGGGTTCTTAGACATCCAGTTCTTCCCCTCCCTCAAGGCAACCATCATTGCTAGTTTCTTGTACATTCTTCTAGAGATTCAAAATATTTAAAATCCACTTATGTTCCCCTCTGCCTCATATTCACACACTACACCTCGGTTTTTCATGTACATGCCTCTGAGAACATTCCATATCCATATATTTGTAACTTCCTCATTCTATATATAACACTGCACAATATTCTACTGAATGGATACCTTAATTATTTAGTATCCTCTGATGAACATTTAAGTTGCTTCCAATCTTTTGCTATTTCCAACAATGCACCAAATGTTTAATTGATCCTTAGGATTCGTTAAACTCTCCTCCCTGGAGGTAATTTCAATTTACGCTACCAGTAGCAGTGTGTGAGTGTTCCTATTTCTCAACATCTTTCTGAAGCCAGGGTATTACCAAACTTTAACAAAAGCTTTTCCAATTTAATAAGTGAAAAATATTTTACTACAGTTTTACTTGCAATTTTCTTATTATAAATGAACATCTGCATGTCCTTTTCTATTCACAGTGTGTTTATCTCCTTTGCCATTTTCCTAATGAATGTTTTCCTACTGATTTGTAGGAACTCTGTATCTTAATGATATTAGTTCATTTTCTAGATGTATCTCATGAAACTTCCTGTTAGGCAATAAAATTGCACTTACTAATATTTTTCTATTATATTAAATTAGATAAAATATTACCAACATTTCTTACCAATATAAGAAGTACAAGTTAACGTGACTATTTAATAAAATACACAAACAGAAGACATTAAAATGCAAGTCTCAATTTGCATTCAGTGTATTGCCTACCTGACCAAATGAAATGGTAACACATTTTAAATGTTACTTTCAGAGCACTGAAGAGCAATATATCAGACTGAAACACACACACAGTCCTCACTCACTCTCAGTATGGTGTACCTAAGAAATTTGTGACTCACAACCTTAAAACAGATTTGCAGAAACATGACTTTCTGGTTCTGGAATACAGTATCTCTTCTACTAAAAATAATCTAAATGCTGAATAGAAATAGATAAAATAGAAATATAGCAGAGTGCAAAAGGAAGGGAGATATATCCAGGTGCTATATAGGAAGCTACAGCAAAAAGTGAAAGTTTACAACACAATGACAGCACAGTGTGTGGGGAGGATGGAGCCCCTAGAAAAATTCTGTCTATCATCACTGATAAGAAGTAAGAAATCACCTCCTGGGCTTTGTTTTGGCTGTGGGGGTGGAGGGTGGTATATTTTCCCATGAAAATCCAAAACCAAAACCTATGTTCTGCACAGGTACTATTCAAATTTTTACTTTATATATGATATGTGAATCCACAAGTTGAAAATGTGTGTAAAATTGGCTAGAGCTCAGTGTGCCCAGGAGCAACAAATAATCCAAACCACTGTGTAAAGACACTTCCACAACCCAAGGTATACAAAAATCCCATTGAAAAAGCAACATTCATGCTATTAAAAATAACAAAACTACTCAATGAATAGATCCTTTATAATGAGGGGTCAGCAGACAGAAACAGGATAGTTAGTTCCCAAGAACTTAAAAAACAGTGTGCAATATAACATAAAGTAAGTATGCTAAAAATGATTAAGGAATCTTTTTTGCTTTTGTTCACTGTTTTTGGTGGCTGGCTGACACAGGGATCGAACCCTAGTGTTACCTGCATCATGCTCTAACTAACTGAGCTAACCAGAATCTTTTAAAGATATATATTTAAATATTTATGGATTAAGCAGATGATGCCAAAGACTGGCTTCAAAATAACTTGGGGCTGGGCATAAAAATAAAACAGAATTTATTAACTCCTGAGGCTAGGTGATGGATACAAAGAAGGTTATTATAGTATTCTCTTTACTTTTTTGTAAGTTTGAAATTTTTCCTGATTAAAATAATCAAAAGGATTAAAAAGAAAAAGGAACAAAAGCCAGGAGAAAAGAACAGGATACAAAGAATTAAGAAAAGGAACTTAATGGTTAGTTCACTTGGTTAGAACACGGTGTTATAACACCAAACTCAAGGATTCAGATTCAGTACCAAAAAGAAAAGGCAGCTGGGAGGTGAGGGAAGAAGAAAGCCTTTAAGAATTAAAAAACAGAAATAACTTTAAGAGACAGACAAAGAGAAAATTAGTAAAACAGAAGGCATGTTTGAAGAAACTACTCAGAACACTATAAATAACTAACAAGATGAAAAAAGAGAAGTTATAATATACAAATAGAATGATAAGGTCTAAGATAACATCCAAAAGGAATTGCAGGAGAACAGAAAGAATGAAGAAGAGATGTTATTCAGAGATAATGGCTGAGACTCTCCCACTAATAGTAGAAATATAATCTTCAAATTGGAAAAGCACCCTAAATCCCAAGCAAGATAAAATAAAAATAAATTCATACCTAGACCATCATGGTAAAATTGCAGAATGCCAAAGACAAGAAAATTCTTAAAAGCAACCAGAGAAATGACACGTTACCTATAAAGGAAGAAACAACAATATGACTGACAGTTGATTTTTTCATCAGAAAACAATCAAGTATCTTCCAAAGTGCTGAGAAAAACAACTGTCAGCTAGAATTCCATAACCAATTAAAGTAGTACATATACAAGCAGGTGCAAAATAAAGACATTTCCAGACAAAGACAGAGGCTCACACTCCCAGATCATTACTGAAAGAACCTTTCCAGAGTGGGAAGGAAGTAATGGAATAAAGGGAAGCTGCCAACTGGAATATTAACAATAACTAAAATATCAGAGTAACCAAAAATTTCCTGGTTATAATCTGTGAAGAGTTTCCATTCTCCCAAAACTGTAATACAGAATTATTACAAGATACTGAATAACAATACATGTGATAACCTCATGTTTGCAAAAGGTAGTATTTCAGATAGTTAAAAAGTACAAAAAAGTTCATATGCACAAAGGATTGAGTTGGCTGTTAAATCAAAAAAACATTAAGAGCACTAGTGTTTCCTAACTCTCTTTCAGAGGATTAAAGTTTTTAAGGTTATGTGTTTATTTTTTCCTTTAATCCATCAAGCGTCTGCTTTTAAGACTATACTTTCTGAAATCTGACAACTGAACTAAGATAATTTGTGTCCAGGAAATGTTTCATTAGAATGAAGCATCCCAAATATTTCAATAGCCTATTGTCTACTTTAAGATAACTGATAAGACATGGGTTCATTTGAGATATCATCGGCATGACAACCAATTCTACATGATAATAACCCACAAATCTCCTCTCCTACATGGGCAATTTACTTTTACAGCTCTGTACAATAGCTTCTTCATCTGTAAAACAGAGTTAAGGATAGTCTCTACTTCACAGGGTTGCTGTGAAGAATAAATGAGTTAATAAAAACACTGCCTGTTGCATAACCCTCAATCATCATGCACACCAAGACACAGACGTTTCTTTTACACAACGTGCTGAGTACCTCCTTGTATAATGACATCTGGATGGACCATTGGGACTTTAAACTTTATTCATTTCTTAAAAGTTAAATTTGCTTTTCTGACATAATCTACCATTGATTCTCCTACCCTATTCAGTTTTCTGTTGTAGGAAAAGGCACTCAGTTGCCCTAGTCAGAAACCTAGATGTCATCCTACTGCTTCCTTTGGCCTCTCTTCCACTGCCTGCTGAATTTGGTCACCCAAGTCCCTGGAAGTAATTTTTACCAGCAGTCAAGATTTCACTTAGAAACCTTCTCAGACAGGTAAGCATAGTATACTGTGGAAACATATGAGGGGTCTTCAAAGAGCTCATGGAAGGATTCTCATTATCTTTAATTCGATTTTTCCTTGAACTTTTAAAAAGTATCCTTGTATATCTCCTCTCACTTAACTATAAAACCACTGAGGAAAAAGACTTTATCTTGTCTAGATCTGATATATACAGCCATCCCTTGATATCCACAGGGGATTTGTTCCAGGAACCCCCCCCCCACCTTCCTGTGAATACCAAAATCCAAAGATGCTCAAGTTCCTTATATAAAATGATGTAGTATTTGCATGTAACTTATGTAATCCTTCTGTATACTTTAAATCATGTCTAGATTATTTATAATACTTAACACAATTTAAATGTTACATAGTTGTTAGGCTATTTATTTATTTATTTTATTTATTTGTATAATGTTATTTTTGTTTTCCTGAATATTTTTGATCTTCCAGTTGACTGAATCTGTGGATGCTGAACCGACACAGCCAACTGTGTATTTGTACAGTAAACTAATAAGAATGCAAAACTTGGCTACAGTCTTACAGTATATGAAGTAAATATATTTTTAAATTAAGGATGAGTTGATCAGAAAGAACAGCAAGAGGCATGGAAACAGAAAAGGGACAGACAGGAAAAAGACACAGTATGCAGTCTAATTCCTCTAGTTAACATGCCACATTTCCTAAGCAATTTCTGATTATGACTTGATTCCTATGAGTCTATCTGTCCACTGAAAGAGAGCGTACTGGTCATACCAACACAAGTATTGATTGCAATCTCTGTGCTACTTATTCCTCACTGTAAATGAACAAATTAACTTTGTTGGTTTTATATACATCACATGAGCTTGATTATTGTGGATCTATCCTTGAAAGATGACTCCACCCTGGTTATGTTTGAGTTCATGAGGCTAAAGGCCATACTATAAAGCACAGTAAACTCACAGAAGTAATGTAATCCCTCCCACCCCATCTCTTGAGAAATAATGCCTCCCCATCCACACTCCCAATTTCTATGTAGCATTACACAGCTGAGTATCCTTATACATTTTGTAATATGTATATATCTATTAGAACTCAATATGCCTTAAAAAGAAAAATATGTATTTCCAAACTTGTTTCTATACTTAATTATATCTACTAATTATTCCATCATCCTCCACTTCCTAGCCACCTTGGTTCATCAGTACTACGTTTGACTTTTCACTCTCCATTTCCCATCCCACCACTAGCTGTCAAATCTTATTGATTCTACCTCTGTAACAGTATTTTTTAAAAATCCATCTTCTCGGTTTCATCACTATTTCTACTACCCAAGTTCACCATATCATTTCACCTCAACTAATCCAATAACCTAACTGATCTGCCAGGTTTTAGGGTTCTTCTTTCTCTAATCCATTTTATACTCTGCTGACAGATTAACCTTTAATTCCATTCTGGGCATGTTAATTCCCCGCTCAAAAACCCTAATGGCCTGTTAAAGAATAAACATAAAGCCTAGCACTCAAAGTCCTGCAGAATCAGACCCCAACCTAAAGCTTCCAAGTAATGTTCTATGGTAAAGAGATATTGATCCCCTCCATCATCACAGAAGCAGGGTGAGAAATCCATTGTCCCCAGTTACCATACTAATATGGTTATTCTCTGTGTGCCATTACACGAAGGGGTTGGTAAGCACTGTCTTAACTGACTGACATAAAATTTATTTCTATTATTACCATTCCTGCACCAGCAGGAGGAGCATGGAGCAACAATAAGGTACCTCTCAAATACTTAAGTGGAACTCTAAGAAACAAAACATGAGTATCCCTTATGTTAGATGCTGGAAATACAGCTGGTATTGGGTGGAAAGTGAAAAAAGCAATCACTGGCAGTATCTCCAGAACTAGTTAGGAAGAGGGTACTTGGGTCCCTGAACACAGTCTTCCAACAATGAGGCAGCTATACTGAGGCTGGATGCAGCAACACTGGAGTAACTAGTCATTAAGATCATCCAACTACAGCCTCTTGTTGATTTCTGTGTTCACCAAACAATCTTTTTTTCCCCCAGCTGGTTGGAACAGGGATCTGAATCCATGACCTTGGGGTTGTAAAAAGCTGGGCTCTAACCAACTGAGCTAACTGGCCAGCCTTACCAAGCAATCTTCTAATGCTAATTTGGGTCCTCCTATAAATTTGCCTATAAGCAACAAACTTGTCTAGATATGACTCTCTGCATAAGTTATAGTTCTTGCAGCTTTCCTCTCAATGTACCAACAAATTAGATTTGGAGCCCACAAGGCTGAGGGACAAACATCTAGCAACCCTATCAAACAAGTATCTCTTCCTTATCCTGATTTGAAGCGAGAAATCCCTGAAAAAGTGTTATGGGTCTTCTTATCTTCAATTTATATTTATTAAAATTCATGCAACTCTGGAGCATTTATTAATGCGATATGCCTTTCTGGAAGAAAGGATATTAACATTAGAATTTGTGTAGACTAAAAATCACATTGTATAAAAAGTGTTTAAACTTTTGAGATCTGATTATATAAGTGATAAAAGACCTGATTAATTCCAATACTAGTTGGATTAATTAATGTTATGAGTTAATATGATGACTTGTCATTGAGTCAGAAAATTATTATGGACTCCTCAGACCCAATGGGGCATGTGCCCTGCAGTTATAGAGAAAGTAAAAATAAGCCAAAGAGTAGTCCATAAAACCTAGTGGCTAATTATTTTTGTGGGCAAAAGAAAAGAAGGAGCTAAAACCCACAGGATAAACAGGCAAAGGGGAAGGGAAAGAAGCAGATGAAACAAATCCAAGGCTCTCAGTAAAAAAAGAAAAAGCTTTATTTATCTCCCTGCCCAAAATATTTCTAAACCCTTTCTCCTGGTCCATAAGACTCTCTAGCCACCACCATTCCATGACCCAGACAAAATTACAGTAGTACTACTTTTGACATTTGCTAAGCACAGTTGTGCCTTAGACAGGATGGGCAGCACCCCTATAAGTGCACCCTTCAAAAAACAATCAATCACTTAAAAAAAAAATGCACTTGTGTAAAAATGTTCATCCTCTCTTCCAACTCAACTATTGAGCTGTTATGACTGCAGTGGTAAAGACACATAACAGAAAGTGTTGAAGACGCATGACAGAAAGAGTGTAGCTCTCACAAATAATGGGGCGATAAAGTGAGGATATGTGTGAACTGCAATGTGCCAGTATTAAAGAAAATCATGGTCTTTGTCCCTTCAATTCAAATCAGCTGAACCAATTCCAGGTATCAGAAACAAATACAATGTTCAGTCTATGACCTCTGTCTGTTCTATTCCCACATTTTAGCAGCTGAATACTGAGTGGCCATAACCACAACATAAAATGTTATACCTTCTGCTCAAACATTCCCAAGATACGCAGGTATGGAAAAACAGTTTAATACATCCACTGGTGACATTAACATTACCTTTGAAATTTGTCAACCTGTGTTAAACACAATTACATACACACAACCACCATTTACCAACATTTCCAGATCAGTGCTACAAAAAGAACAAAGGCAAATGCCAACGTCTATACTTTCTTCCCCTTAAAGAACTTGCAAATTTACTACTATCCAGAAGCTACTTTACCCACTGATTTACAAAGGAAAGGACAAATAAAGGAAACAAGAGTTTTCCCTAAAAATAATAAGAAAAAAAACCCCATGAAGTCAAATCTTGATTCAGTCACAAGTAATCAAACCAGACAGACATCCTGATGCCTAATAAAAAGGATGATACATTAATTAAAAATAATTCAAAATTACCTTGCTGGCTTAGTACATATGGGTCAAATTTTGATACATCGTAGGAAGGCTACTAAAGACAGAAAATGGTTTATATACTGGCAAGGACTTTAGTCTACATTCATTTGAGCTTTGTTTTTTCTAAGTCTATAACAAACTGAATTAAGCCACTACTACCATCAGAGAAATTATATATATGTATATATATTTTAAAGATGACCAGTAAGGTGATCTTAACCCTTGACTGGTTGTTGTCAGCACCACGCTCTCCCAAGTGAGTGAACCGGCCATCCCTATATAGGGATCTGAACCCATGGCCTTGGTGTTATCAGCACCATACTCTCCCAAGTGACCCACGGGCCAGCCGTAGCAATTATATATATTTTCGAAGGCTAATTTTTCCATCTATGGCTAATCCATGCCACATACATTTACCTCTACAGCTGTATCATACACAATCAATCCCTTACTGCCTCTAGTCTATCAGCTGTGTTACAGAGCACAAAGAGCAGTCAACAGGAATTTTAAGAGCCTATGGTAAGAAAATTATTCCACATTTGCAACTAAACTTATATGGGTTACTGATTATATTCAACTGAACTACTGAGTACAGCATGAAAAATAACCTTAAAAAATAAAGGAGTACTTAACAGAGGAAAAAATAAAGATGCAGTCCTTATTCTTATATACCCTTACGGCTTACCAATATTGATCTGAATTGGGTGTGATTTATTTGGGGACAGCCACAAGAGGAACTAAGGACACTGGTAAACTCCAGACAATATAGAACTGGGTCTCATCACCAGGTACGGTGAAAAAGAAAATGCTAGATAAATATAATCACACATTCTTTCAGAGGGGAGAAAATTAGAGCGCAGATAAGAAACTGCACAATATGGGAGACAACCATAGGCAGTTCCATTGTGGCTAGAGCACAGAGGGAATGAAGTACTAGTAAGAAAGGAGACTGAAAAAAAAGGCTAGAAGGTCTCACAGGTCACCTAAAGAAATCTAGACTCTATCTTATGTGGTAATGGCTGCAGTAAAAAGCAGTAATTATTTCCTCCCCCCAAGTCTTTATAAGCAATACAAGTATATATATTAAAACAGACAAAGGGAGCTGCTCTGGTTGAAGAGCATGTAGGTCTAAATCCCAGATCCCTCCCCACTTCCACATAAGAGAATTCAGAGAAAGAAGAGAGAATCTCAGAAGAATGGGGTGTGTTAAGGAAGGCTCTACAATGCAAGGCAGTGGGAACAGAAAGAGCACTATTCTAGAAAGGTAAGTTTGAGTTCCACAGCTACTTAGCTAAGTAAATTAATATGAAGGTACTTTAAAAAGTTCACGGAAAGATTCATATTACCTTTTAATTCTATTTTTCCACAAACTTCTTGAAGTACATTCCTATGCTTCAATTTCCTGACAAGTAAACACACGTCTCATCTACCTGTAACGGCACACAGGATAGTACAAGATAACAGATATGAAGGTATTAATAAGCTACAATTTGTAACTGACTATGGAATGTAGTGGCACCTAAATTATATTTCATAGGATAGGTGTGATTTCAACATACAAAAATGAGAAAGTAAATTCTTTACAAGTGAGAATTGCAGTGAGTAAAGGGATGGAAACAAAATACAGAGTGCTTAGGGTGAACAATTTGGAGCATGAAGAACAAAGGAACACAAGATTTGCTTAACTGAACTTATGCCCAATTACCTCTGGTTATCTTTTCCATAGTGTGAGAATTTCAGATCAAGGATATATGAACTGATATTTCAACAAATGGTGTTAGAACAACTGGATACCTACATTCAAAAGAATGAAGTTGGACCCTCTCCTCAAACCACATGCAAAAATTAACTCGAAATGGACCAAAGACCTAAAGGTAAGAGCTAAAATGATAAAACACAGAAGAAAGCATAGGTGTAAATCTTCACAACCTTTAGCAATTGGACTAGACAGTGGTTTCTAAGACACTGCACCAAAAGCACAAGCAACCAAAGAAAAAAAAATTGGATTTCATCAAATCAACAACTTTTCTGTTTCAAAGGACACTGTCAAAAAAGTAAGAATGTTCTCTTTGACAGCACATACACTAAAATTGGAATGAAACAGAGAAGATTAGCATGGCCCCTCTGCAAGGATGACATGCAAATTCATGAAGCGTTTCACATTAAAAAAAAAAAGAAAATAAAGAAATCAAGACAATCCATAAGATGGGAGAAAATATTTGCAAATCATGTATCTGATAAAGTTCTAGTATTCAGAATACATAAAGAACTATTACAACCTTACAATAAAAAGACAAATAACCCAATTTAAAAATGAGCAAAGGATTTGAATAGACATTTATCCAAAGATGACATACAAATGGCCAATAAGCACATGAAAATATGTTCAACATCCATTAGTCTTCTGGGAAATGCATATCAAAAGCTTAATGAGATACCATTTCTCATCCACTAGGATTGTTGGTGAGGATATGGAGAAATCAGAACTGCTAGTGGAATGTAAAATGGTGTAGCCACTTTGGAAAATAGTATGGCATTTGTCAAACAGTTAAACAGAATTACCATATGACTGGGTATACACCCAAGAGAAATGAAAACATATCCATGCAAAAACTTGTACACCAATGCTCACAGCAGCACTATTCTTAATAGCCAAAAGGTAGAAGCAACCCAAATGTCTATCGATGGAAGAATAGATAAACAAAATGTGGCATATCCATACAGTGGAATATTATTCAGCCACAAAAGGCACAGAATCCTGATACATGCTACAACATGCATAAAGATGATGCTACATGAGATATAGCAGACACAAAAAGACAACTATTGTATGATTCCACCTATAGACGTACTCAAGAGTAGTCAAAATCACAGAGACAGAAAGTAGATTGGTGGTTGCCAGGGGAAGCTGGGGAGTTACTGTTTAATGGGAACAGAGCTTCAGTTTTGCAAGATAAAGAGTTCTGGAGATAGATGGTGATGATGGTTGCACAAAAATAGGTATGTACGTAATACCACTGAACTGTACACTTAGAAATGGTTAAGATGATAATTTTATCTTATGCACATTTAACCACAATAAAAGTTTTATTAAAGAAGAAAAGAAAAAAGAATGAAGCACTGATACATGCTACAACATGAACAAACCTTGAAAACATTATGCTATGTGAAAGATGGCAAACACAAAAGACACACTTTGTATGATTCCATTTATATGAAATGTCCAGAATAGGCAAATCTATAGAGACAGAAAGGAGATTAGTGGTTGTCAGGGGCTGGGGGAAGGAAAAATGGGCAATGATCATTAATGGGTAAAAACATTTATTTTGGTGGTAATGATATTGCTCTGGAATTAGATAGTGGTGGCTGCACAACATTGTGAGTAAACTAAAAACGACTTAATCATATACTTCCAAAACTGTGGATTTTATGGTATTTGAATTATATTCAATTAAAAAATATATATTAACAGACACTCCAAGTTATTAAATAAAGACAATGAAAAAAATATAGAAAGCTTCTCTAACATGGATAGTATCTGCAACCAAGCCAAATTATTTTATAAATATTTCTTTGAAAGTTCTGGAGAAGATCATTAAGCTTCCTTAGAGGAATGAATTTTATTTTTTTGACCGGTAAGGGGATCGCAACCCCGGGCAAGGTGTTGTCTGCACCACACTCACCCAGTGAGCGCACTGGCCATCCCTATATAGGATCTGAACCTGCGGCCTCAGTACTACCAGTGCTGCACTCTCCCAAGTGAGACATGGGGCCAGCCCAAGGAATGAATTTTAAAAGGGAAATTATTTGTAGAGCAACCAAAGCTATGACTTTTAAATATATGTAAAGTGTGACTATGATTTTTAGCGTTGTCTTTGTTTTACTTCAGAAAATGTTAAAAACAGAACAAACAAAAATAGCATACAAGACAAAATGATCAGAGTACTTGTTAAATGAAAAACAATTCAGGGCTTTTACAGATTAACTTGTGATCTCTATCCATCCCCTTGATTCTACTTTCCCCAAACACTCTCTAATCATAAATTCTACTACTATAGAAAAGGGAGTACTATATCCTTTTGAAAAATGTTTGAGAACCTTTACTAACAATCTTACTAGGTCCTACAAAGACTCAACAGATTCGGGGACTGAATATGTTCTTTGATATCCTAATATCTAAAATAGTTTATAAACATCAGCCAGGCCATTTAGATTAAAAGCAGAAATTTTCAGAAACCTGTCTCAGACAAAAATAAATCACGAAGTACTTTTTGTTATCTGTATAAAGAAGATCACCTCTTTCTAGAGAGGTACAGTTGATTGTAAACAATAAAATAGAGGTATGGCCTTAACTCCCATCTGCTGAGTGAGTTATTCAAACTGCACCAGGTTACTCTGTACTGTTTTTAAAACAGCAATAATTAAAAACTGAAAAAGCATAACAGGAAATAAGATAATACAAAAAAATGTTATTGTCCTAATACAGCCTCATCTGTGCACAATAAATCAAATGCAAACTTGGATAAACAGTAAGAGAAATTTGCTGCACAAATAAATATCACCATTTAAATATTTTCTTTAACCTTAAACTTAGCCATTGAGCCTCACTGACTTATACTCCTCTATCTCCTTCCCTAATCTATTTTAGTTGTTAGTCTCTTGAACTTTTCTCTAATTAGATGGTTCTCAAGATTTTTTCTACCTTCCAAAAACCTTGGCAGGTATGGGGAATGAAGAGGAGAAAATAAAAATTTCCAGGGAGGAACCATTTGATAAAGATTCCCATCTCAATTTGCTGAAGAACACAGAGTCCCTTCAACACATACCATTTCCCTTTTCAAATATCAGTACCTGGATGTTGAAAAAGCTTTACAAAATTTTAAAAATATATTAAAAGTTAAATTATGCAAAAACTAGCTTTCACATAGCATAACTATACTGAGATATTCAGTCCTCCTAAACTCTAAGTTTGTGACATCACCAAGAACTAAATACCTGGACTCTGCAATCAGGCCCCAAATAATCAAGAATATTTTCTGACAAAATGTTACCTTTCTAACCTAACTTCTTCACACTTAGTCCATCAGAATCCCAAGAGGGCAACATGAGCACTGAAGATTTAAAAAGCAGTATATTCCCAAATAATTGGAAATAGTAACAGGCTGAAAGTCAGAACACCTAGTATAAAATCTGTATAACAAAAGGTGTCTAATACTGTGGTTTTTAAAAGAGCAAAAATTCTCTGAGCTGTGTTCAACTAATGTCTGTTTGGTGAAATGGGCAAAACAAGAGGGAAAATGGGAGTACTAATTCTAGATGAATAACATCAATAAGAGTTATCATGCAGTAAAAAGTATATGAAGATCGATATAGTTTACGATTTTAAAGCCCTTTTTACACACTTTTCCATTTATTTCCCACAATCATTCTGACATTTACAAACAACCATCTATGACTGTCCTTTCAGAAAGCAGCATGTCTATTAAATTTATAGAAGTCCTTGTTGTCATGGTCTCACCTCTAGCACCATCCTTTCTTCATTTCTCTAAATAAAGTCTGCAGAAAACACATAGGAGAGAGAATGTCCAAACGACAAAGTTAGTAAACTAACTAAGGATATCTTGTAAAATACACGTTTAGTACCATACTATGCCAAACCCAACTGGAGCAACAGATCCAGGTGATAAAGAGATCATGGTATAATGCTCATCTGGATAGAGAAAATGTAAATAGAGAGTTAAGACTGGTGTGAAAGACAAGTTTCATTGATAAATGATTTGACCAGCACTGGCCAACAGTTATCCAGATTTACTGTCTCTAAAAGTATCTATTTTTCAAACCTAAATGCAACCAGCTCCAAAAGATCATTCTCCACACATTTCATGCATGCCAACTCAGCTTTGTGGTTGGGGAGAGGGCAGTGAAGAGAGTATTAACCTTACATTAAGCATTCTCAATACAGTCATGAAGCACTAACGATGCTTCTGTTGACAACGGACCATGTATACAACAGTGATCCCATAAGGCAATAATACCTTATTTCTACTGTACCTTTTCTATGTTTAGACAGACAAATACCATTGTGTTACAATTGCCTACAGTTTCAGTAGAATAACATGCTGTATAGGGTTGTAGCCTAGGAGCAATAGGCTATACCATAAGCCTAGGTGTGTAGCAGGCTATACTAAGTTTGAGTAAGTACACACTATGATGCTCACACGATGACAAAATCACCTAAGGAAGCATTTCTCAGAATGTATCCCCGTTGTTAAGTGATGCATAACTGTATAAGGAAGCTGAAGCCATTTCAACATAACAGGTCTTTAGTTAGTTTTTCAGGAATTAACAGGGACTCTTACTACCCAATCTCTAATATCAACTTTTCTCTTCTTCATGATTACATCTGTGATTTTTCTGGTCACCAAACCTATAATCTTCATTTGGAATTAGGGAGGTAAAGGGGCAGGGAAATGAGAAGGGAGGGGAAGGTTTTACAAATTTCATGATCACCATGTAATGATGACTACTCAGAAAATAAAAGACTCAATCACCCACCACAGTAATGAAATTCCCCTAGTGCAGTTTTCAATGTATGGTCAGAGACCTTGAGAAGTCTCCCTCATACCCTTCCGGTGGGGGTGGGGATGGGGATGGGGGAGCCAAATCATTTTCCTTATAATAAAATGTTATTTGCTTTTTTCCCACTGTCATTCTCTCACAGTGGTTTTCCAGAAGCTACAAGAGATGTGATATTGCAATAGATTGAATGAAGGTAAAACAATGCCACTTTTCTCATTCGATTTTAAGTTATATTTAATTTTTTAAAAATGTTATTATTCCACTTATAAGAGGTACCTAGAGTAGTCAAACTCATAGAGACAGAAAGCAGAATGGTGGCTGCTGGGAGGAGGAGAGAACAGAGAGTTAGTGTTTAATGGGTAATAGAGTTTCAGTTGGGAAAGATGAAAAAGTTCTGGAGATGGATAGTGAGAATGGCTGTACAACAATGTGAATGGACTGAATGCTACAAAACTGTACACTTAAAATGGTAAATTCTATGTTACATATATTTTACCACAATTTAAAAAAACACATTAACTTCTAATGGGTTTATTATTCTAAATGAACTAGTAATTATTCCAAATGAATTAATTATAAATGAATTATTAACATTTTGCTTTAATTTTGAATAATGTAAATATCTATAGGTATAACCTACACAAACAAAAACTTTTGAGGGCCACAATATTTTTAAGTGTGAAAGGAGTCCTCAGAACAAGAAGTTTGTGAACCATTGCTCTACAATGTGGTCAATTATGGAAATCTTCCCCAGCATCCCATAACTCCATCAATCTAATGAGCACTTATCACCAAATAAAAACAAAAGCTATGGTACAAGTCTATCAGTACACCTCCTAAGTGGGTATCAATACCTTTCCATGCATTCTCATATCTCGAGGACGGCAAGATGCAGGCTGCACTCTTATTTTTGCTACAGTTATTAAAGACATTCAACCACAGTGATGTGGAATATCATACCCCTAATACCTGGCAACCAACAATTACAGTTAACACTCATATACCCACCATCTAGGTCCTACCATTCATCTTTTATCATATTTGCTTTATCTAACCATTTCCGAGTTTTTATGTAAACTGAAGATATCAGTACATGCATATCACTAATCAGTTAATCAGTTTTGTCTTTTGAAGCAAAATTTATGTGCAGTGAAACACACAAATTTTAGATGTACATTTGCTGAGTTTTAACGAATACGTATACCTATGTAACCCAAAACCATTATCAACATAAGGAATATTCCAATCATCCTAGAAAGTTCCCTTCTGCCCCTTCCCAGTCAATCCCTGCCTCTGCCCCCACATTGGCCACTACTCTTCTGATTTTTTTCCACCATAAACCAGTTTTGCTTGTTCTAGAATTTCAAATAAATGAAATCACATACGATGTACTTTTTCATGCAAAGTTTCTTTCATTTAGAATGTTTCTGAAATTCATCCATATTGTAATATGTTATCAGTAGTCCATTCCTTTTTATTGAGTAGTATTCCTCCATTTATGAATATATCACAGTGATTATCCAGTTTCCTGTAAATGGATTATTTCCAGTTTTCTGCTTTTAGAATAAAGCTGCTATGGGCATTCTTGTACAGGTCTTTTTCAGGACTTATGTGTTCACTGATCTAATGCAAGTTTTCTCGATCTTGGCATTATTGGCATTTTGCACTGGGTAATACTTTGTTGGGGAGTGAAGGGGGACTGTCCTGTGCATTGCATGTTTAGTAGCATCCAGGCCTCTACACACTACATGTTAATAGCACCTCCCTGACAACCAAAAAATATCTTCAGATGTTGCCAGAAGTCCCCCAGGGGTTGGGGAGTGGATAAAATCACCCTGGTTGACAAACACTGATCTAACCTTACACTTAGAATATTCCATTCCATTTCACTCTTAAAAAATGAACAACAACATAAAAAAAACCCCAAAACCTCTTGGCTTCAAGGAACTTACAATGTAAAGGCAAAAAACCTAAAAGTCAAGCAGTTTTAAAATTTTATTGCAATATTCTGTATATAAGGAAGGCTTCAATATTACAGACTCTGGAAGTTCTGTCCACCACAGATCTATATTCCCTCCCTCCTAAGTTACGAATGTTAATGTCTCATATTTATCACAATGCACAAATTCCTCAAAACAGAGATCGACACTGTGGTCTTAAGTAAGCCATGTATTTTAGGCCCACTGTGTTTCATTTAATTTCACCTGGAGTCACAGCACTTGGGTTCAAAATCCTTGCTCTACCACATACTAGCTTTGTGATCTTGGCCAAGTTACTAACTTCCTTATGCCTCAGTTCCCTCAACTTTAAAGCAGAAATACTATCAATGTAACATACAGAACAAAGTGAGTATACAAAGTGATTAAAATAGTGCTCAGTGTATAGTAAATCCACAACAAGGCAGGTACCATCATCACCAATCTACAGATAAAGAAACAGAGGCTGAGATATTAAGACACTTACTTGCTGGAGCTCACAAAACTACTGCATAAGGTAATGGAACAATGATTCAAAACTCTGATTCCAACTACTCAGCTATAAAAACGAATGAAATACTGCCATTTGCAACAACATGGATGGACCTTGAGAGAATTATATTAAGTGAAACGAGTCAGGCACAAAAAGAGAAATACCACATGTTCTCACTTATTGGTGGGAGCTAAAAATTAATATATAAATTCACACACACACACAAAAAAAACGGGCGCGGGGGGGAGAAGATATAACAACCACAATTACTTGAAGTTGATTCGACAAGCAAACAGAAAGGACATTGTTGGGGGGGAGGGAGGAGAGGGAGGAGGGAGGGAGGTTTTGGTAAGGGGCAACAATAATCAGCCACAATGTATATCAACAAAATAAAGTTTAAAAATAAATAAACAAATAAAAGTAAAAAACAAACAAACAAACAAAAACAAAACTGATTCCAGAGCCCATACTTTTTCCATTACGTTAATAAAATCACATTAAGATTCATTAACTGTCAAGAATAACTTATCAGTCTTACTCTAAAATAATGACCAGCATGAGACACATTTTCATGAAAAGAGATTAATTTTAGAACACATAACTAAATTCAAGCATAATTACCAAATTTACATGACACAGACCACTTTCAGAGATTCTCTACATTCATACACTATTTTAAGTGATTCTTGCCTTAAAAAACAAAAAGAAAAACGATGATGATTTTAATCTCTGAAACTGTTTAGGCATTATACTGAAGCAGCCTACTGATATTAGTCTACTAAAATTAGTCTACAGGAGAGGGATAATATGGTGTTTGAGACAGGTTACCTTACATACACTCTAAGTATCTGGATCTTATTCCAAGGTCACCAACTTTTTAAATGATAGATTTTGTTCCCAAGTCGCAGAAGGGCTTTGTGGACCCATTTAACTTTGATTTGCCCTTATCTCACACCGAAGTTCTTAATGATTCCCAAGCATCTTAAACGTGCTATTTAACCACTGCCTGGTTTTTCACTTAAACTTTGCTCCTCCCAACACTCAGTTAAGACCACTAATGATTTCTGTATCAAATCTTCCCAACGCCATCTCACTAAAGCCACCAGTTTTTTTTTTTTTTAACATTTCATGTATTGTTGACACATTCTTCAATCTGGACTTTTTCTTTTTTTTTGTTTTGGCAGCTTGCCAGTATGTGGCTCCAAATCTGTAATCTTGGTGTTATAAGGCCGTGCTCTACCACAACTTGGACTTTAAAAACGACTCGTTTTAGGGGTGGAAAGTCAGTGGAGAGGCAGAATGGCTAGGACCTATCTAACTTTACAGCCCCCAAATACTAGAATTTGAAGAGACCTAGAAATGCTAGCCCAGCCTCCTGGTTTTACAAATGACACTTAGACAGAGATAACTTGGTGAAACCTCTAACTTCCCTCAGATTTCCACTGAGAATTTGGTCTTGGCCATTTTGGCCCTTTACTCTTTAGAGTATTCATTTGGATTTTAAGATTTTTCCTGCTTCCACAGTTTAATAACCTCTCTCAATACAGTGATTATCAAAAGGGTTGAGGGCTGTCCACCGTGTTCATTTTGGATAAACGGTCCAAATAATCCCACCCCCAACCTACCCAATGAAAAGGAAAGAAGACGCTGAGAATCTGCTGTTGTGGATAAAATTTTTGGCTATCCTTCATGTTACTCTTTTACTAGTCTTCTGTAACCAAGTCAGTCTCACCCACTTTCTCCATATCAAATTCTCCTTCACATTCAAAGAAGAAAAAAATGAAAACCCTATTTTAGCATGCATATCCAGAAACTTTAGGTTTCACTATCCTCATTATTTTGATAGATTCCTTATTAAATTACTAATTTGTCAATTATTAGTCTCTTGTTCACTAGCCTATCATTCCCTTGACTATCAATTCAGATTAGACTGGTTAGCACTCAAACCATGAATTCTAGGTGCTGCTGCTACATGCCCACTATTCAAAAACTATTTAAAAATCCTATCTCCCCACTGTCAACCAAATGAGTAAAACATCCTTGTTCAGGCCTTCTCTTACATAGTTCCTACCTTCCTTTGTAGGCTTTTCTCCTGCAACAGCCCTACACATACTCTCCTCCAGTCATACTGAAACATTCTTCCCTGAACAAGTCCTATCCTGTATATTCCTTCTGCCTGGAATACTGACACCCCCCTCCCCAATCCTCCCTCAGTGCTCACCCCAAAAGCTTTGTGAAGCCTTTTCTGAGGTTTCTGTTTCCTTCAAACTACACAGCATTTTCTTCATATCTATTTTATAAAATCTTATATTATTCAGGTTTGTTTACCTCTCATATGCACTCTACATTATAAATTACTGGAGGGCAAAACCTATGATTCTCAGCTTTGTTCTTCCCCATACTGCTTACCACAGTGCCTTGCACACAGCAGGCTCTCAAATACAGTCTCCAACTTGAAGATGTGCTTTCCCAGGATATTTTTTATAGGTTGGCCATCTAGCCACAATTAGTTTCTTATGACACTTTACTAATAAAATATTTTATTTATACCTTGGTGTCACAGATTAATCAAGATCACCTCTTCTATTTCCTCTTGGTATTAAAAAAACTGTCCTAATTTCAGGGGTTCTCTCCTATTGAAATGATCCTGTATGAAAGGTCTACTCTAATATACCTGGTCTCTCTCTCAAGTCACATATTGACTAAGCAAAAATCTCTACTTATGCCATCATAAAAACCAAAATTTATAAAAGCCACACACACACAACCCCCCCCCCCAAAAAAATCCCAAATATTCCTTTGGCTCAGGGTTAACTTGATAGAATGGGGAAAATCTTGTGGTAATTCTGAATTGCTACAGGTAACTAACAAACTGCAAAGTAATAAAGGAACAGAAAAAGAGACTGAAATACCCTGTGACAGCACCTGAAAGTAATATATATATATGTGTAATATATATATATATATATATATACAGTAATATATATATATACAGAAAACTTTGTTAATAGATGGAGTTCTTATGAGTCTTCCCTTGATAATAGATAACATTTTCTTTCTTCCTTTCTTTTTTTTTTTTTTAAAGATGACCGGTAAGGGGATCTTAACCCTCGACTTGGTGCTGTCAGCACCATGCTCACCCAGTGAGCCAACCAGCCATCCGTATACCCCATAGCCTTGCTGTTATCAGCACCACACTCTCCCGAGGGAGCCACCGGCCCACCCAATAGATAACATTTTCAATAACCATTGCCATATGCTTTTGAAGCCTACCATCACTTTCAAGTTGGCAAATTTCTTGGAATGCTATCAATTCAGATCAAAAAGCTTTTATGAGTGCCTCCTCTATGCCAAGCAGGGAATGGAAGCTAAGAACACATAGATGAATAGACTATAAGAAAGTCTCGTCTTCATAAAACAAATAATCTCAATAAAGTTTTTTCCACTTTGGTACATACTTTCTGAATTGCTTTGTTTGCCCCTTTACCGGCTATTTCCATCAGCCATGATTTTGTTCAGATCACCTGTCATTCATATTAAAAAAAAAACAGGTAGGTTAACAGTTTTTTTTTTTTTTTTTTTTTAGGAGGAAGAAAAAAACGTATTCCCTACTCCACCAGTCTGATGGGAGGGAGAGAAGGCTGGGAGGGAAAGAGGAATTTTTTCCTCTATTCCCTTTTGAAAAACCACCATCTAGCATGCTTGTCTTTCTAGTACTTTTTAAAAGTACGATGTGGAACAAACACGTCAAAAATCCGTAGGCCTCTTGTAAAAGTGACACTTAAAGAAAGGCAAACTATATCAGATATTTTTCATTTTACCCATAGAAACAACTCTTTGCAGCATTAAAACATTGAAAAACACTGCAAGATACAATGCTGTTATTGAAATTTTAAAACTTATCTTATTGATCAAAAGATCACTGCAATGACAAAGCTAAAAATGTTCTCTCTCACTAACAAGGGTGAATCACAGGAGCCACCTACTCCACCCAACAGCCTCCCTTGCTAAGACTGGACAGTTCAAAACCTGGAAAGCTTTCTTTGCCTACTCCACACCAGAAATGAATTCATTCCAACACATTAGCGTTTAACTGTAGCTATGCAATAGCAAGGGAATGTTATTAAATACTGAAATTGACCAAACATTTTGTTCTTTAGATTTAGGGATACCCTTTTCACATTTACCGAACTCCCCTTTTCCCCCATTTTTAACAGGGCAAAGCTCAACAGATATTTACATGAAAAATAAAGTATCTGTTCAGATTTTCTAAGTACCTTTCCATGACCAGGTCTGGGTGTAAAACCTATCACAGGGTCTCTATCAAAAAGGTGCCTGCGCCTTGTTTTACTTGCCTGAAGCCTATGGAATTAAACACATTTAAAGGGTTCACAAAGCTTCTCAGTAAGCAGTCTCCCAGTCCAAGAAGCTGAAAAATGATTTTCACTTTGAGCAAACCTACTCGGATGTTTCAGTTATACTGTGTGGCAGCAACCCAGCATCTGGAAAAAGACGTACTCACCCTTGGAAAAGCGGCTTCTCGAGTCTCAAGAACTGAAGCAACACATTAAGGAAGCCAGTGGCTCACCTTCCCAAACCCTCTCCACCAGCAGACAATGAGGCCAGCCCTGGCCCACGTTCCTCTCCCGTGCCCATGAAATCCCCAACCAAAGGCATCCCGGGGCTCCGCGCGCGCCGCCCTCTCGCCGCACCGAGGCAAGCGCGGACTCACCAGGACCGTGGTGCAGATGGATCTCAGCTCGGACTCCACTTTCTCCCGATAGTCCTTAATCAGCTGCAACTTCTTGTCGGAGGTGTCGGTCTTCTGCTCGATGCTCGAGATGACCCTCCAGGCGGACCTGCGGCCCCCGACCACGTTCTTGTAGGCCACCGACAGCAGGTTGCGCTCCTCGTTGGACAGCTCGGCGCCCTGCTCGGTCACCGCCTTCATGCAAGTGGCCATGTCGTCGTAGCGCTCGGCCTGCTCGGCCAGCTTGGCCTTCTGGATCAGCTCCGTCTTCTCCATGGCGCGCGGGGCCGGAGCCGAAGACGAGGAGAGCGAGCTCGAGCGCCGACCGGGACCGGGAGTCCTCCGCCTCGAGAGCTGCGAGGGGCGGGGCGGGAGACGAGAACAAAAAGGAGGGAGGGGAGCGCCGTCAGACAATGCGGCCCGCCGCCCGCCGCCCCCTTTTGTCTCCCCGCACACGCGGCCCGGGGTAATCGCCCCCGTCCCCGCCCACGCCGGGACGCCGAGACGCCGGGGGCCCCGCGGCGGGAGCGGGCGGAGGCGGCGCGGGGGCGCGGCGCGCGGGGAGCCGAGCCAGGGCCGCTCCCGCCACCCCCGCCCGGCCGGCCCAAGATGGAAGCGGCCGTTGGGCCCGCACCTTCCCGCCGGGAGCCGTCCCTGAGGAGAGGGTGTCGACGGCCGGTCCTCCCGAGGCTGCGCGTCCGCCCGCCCTCAAACCCGGCGCGGCCGGAGGAGGCCGGCGGCAGACCCCCGCGCTCACCTTCGCGTCTGTGCGGCCGCGAGGCTAGTCCCACCACTTTGATCTGCTTTGGGCTTTAGCCGAGGACCCTCCCGTCTCAGCCTAGCATGGCGGCGGGGGGGCGAGCCGTCGCCCAATGACGCGCCGAGTTTTCCCCAAGAGTCCCGCCTCCCGCCCCGCGCCTGGCCAATGAAGGCTGAGCGCGCGGAAGGGGGCGAGGGGGAGGGGGCGGGAGGGTGGGTCGGCCTGGGGAAGTTCGGTTGGCCGGCAGGCTGCGGCTTCGGCCACGGGGTTTCCTCCAATTAGATCCAGGGTAAAAGGACGTCACTGTTGCCATGGCGATGCTGTTACTAACTCCCCTCATCCTCCCCACCACCCCTGCACTCCTGGGTGCGGCACGAGACTTAGAGGAGCTCACGAGCTCCGCGGCGGTGGCAGCGTCTCCCGCAGCAGCCGTCGCTGCGGACGGTGCACTGCGTCTTGTTGGCTCCTGCAGCTGCGGCTCCGGTCCGCCCCGGCTGAGTCCGCCCCGGTTGAGGCTGGACTTCGGAGGGTGACATAATCGGCCGTTCTGTTGCTCGCCTTTCTTTCCTCCACCTTCCCGTTAATGACAAAGATTTGGAGCTCAAGACTCTAAACCCGGACTTTAATGACCTTGCGATTAGGGCTGCGAATTAGAAATAATCCCATCCCCATTAAAAAGGAATTAGTTCCTGTAGAAAGTGGCTTAAGTATGGCTTTTACATGCTAAATTCAAGTTTTCAGACAGGCACCTAAAACCAAAAATTCCCTTGTAAAAAAGGTAGATCCCAGAAGATTCTGGGAGGTCTCTGTGGCAATACCAGGTATTGTCATTTTCTTCAAAATTGGAAATAAAATTATGCACCATTTGGAGAAAAACATCTGTAACTACCCCTTCCCCAAACATCCGTACCCCCCCAAAGCAAATTTTATATTTCTTTCCAGCTTTTCCAAGTTATGCATCTAAATACATATTTTTCTAAACCTTTGTCTTACGTGTACATGCTTTTTTTCTGCTATTGTTTTTGAGAGGACACTTGAAGAGCTAAAATTCTATCCCTCGATGTTGCTTTCTGACTTTCCTCGTGGTGAGTGTCCTCCTGAAGTGAGAAAGGTTGCCCCAAATGACTTGTGTTCAGAGTGATCCCGAGCATTTTCCTTTTCTTTCAAGCCACTCCCATCTCTCCTGGCAAGTCTGCAATCCCCCACTCCAAGTAAGGTGGCTGTCCTGAGGGTTAGGGAAGTGGCCTTTGTACCATTATAAGATGAAAATTGTCGTCTGAGCTAACGCTGCTATGATTCCAAGTCCAGCATGTCCAAGGGAAAATGGGTCATAAATAGGCCAGAAAGAATTTCAGATTCTAAGTGGAGACTGGAGCAAATTTGGAGAATCTCTAGAATGGAAGATCTGAGAGTGCAGACCAATGGGAGGAGAAGGTGTGGACTTTCCAGAAATTCGGACTCCCTCCCAGCTGCCCCTCCCTGTACTGACTTGTAAAGGTTGCTTTGTGCTTTGATAGACAGGAGAGGCCTGGGTTGGAGAAAGCCTGTGTCTTAATGCAGAAATGCCTTACTATGTTCCAGTGTTCTAATGGAGGGCCCTGCTGTTATTTCTGGAATCCCTGGGGCCAGGCTGCAGACACGCCAGTGTTTACAGCCGTGTGGGCTGGGGTGGAGCCGGACACCAAGAAATCCCAATGGAAAGAATTTGCATGTGGAAGGTCAGATAAAATGTTTTCTGTATGACCAGTGACTTTCAAGCTTACTGAAATTGGAGACAGCCCCGACAAGGAGAGAAACCAGTGGAGGTGGATGGGGGGAAGGGGAGAGACCCTTGACAGAGAATTGTCAGGGGATTGAACCTCTGTGGCAGGAAGAGAGGGGCTACCCAGAAGGGGCAACCACACTAAATTCTTTGTCAGAAAGTCTGGACCGTGCTGCCATCTCCCCTGGTGACCTTGGGCAAGTTTTTGCTGCTTTCTGTACCTCAGTCTCCAAAATTTCTGCTTTCATTCAATCAAATATTTATTGAACACCAACTTATATAGTTATGATCATCTGGAATCATGGGTGAAAACTGCTTCAAAACAATGCCACCCAATGAAATTGCATTTTATGAGAGTCCAGAGGGATCCTCTACATATCTAAAGGCCTCTGTGCCTGAAAGAACTCAAGCTGGAGAAAAATGAGGCTCTGAAAACTTTAAGTCCCTGGACAAGAAAATCACTCATTTATTGAGTGATTACATATGTCAAGAACTATTTCAAGTCTTTTGCGAGGATTAACTCATTTAATCTGCTAATGCCACTACAGTGTAGGTACTATTATGACCAGCATCTCCATTTCACAGATAAGGAAATTAACGCACGGGGTGTTCAGGTATTTGTACAGAGTCACACAGCTAGTGAACAGCAGAGCCTGGGTATGAACCCATATGGTCTGGATGCCAAAAGCCATCCTTTAACCACTGCGTGGCCTCCTCACCAACTCTCCCCAGATCTATGCTAGATGCTGTATGGATTTAGGAAGGATCAGATGAGTCTCCATCCTCTAGGAGTTGCAGCCTAGTAAATGTGAAATGTGTTAAGCATCACATCCGACATGCTGGGAAGAACACTAGGGAACGGACAGCCAACAAAGAAAGTACTGAGAAGGCATTACCTTATTTGAAGATCTTGTTATTTTTTCTAAATTACCTGGTAAGAAGAAGCTGCTGGAGCAGGAGGGAGCACACTGAACTTGGAGCCAGAAGATCCTAAATCCCAGTCCTGCTATTTATTTGTGGTTTCACCTTGGACACCTTGATCCTCTCTGAACCTCATTTTCTCATACCTGCAACCCCTCAAAAGGTTGTTGTGGAGATGAAATGAGCTCTCACATAGGAAAATGCTGGGCATATAGCAAGTGTTCAGCAAATAGTAGTTTTTCCTTCTTTCCCTCTGCCTGGGGGTGGGGCACGGGAGGGAGGGGAATTTCTATCCTGCTGCAAGGAGCCTTAGAGCCTTATAAAATGTTAGTGAAAGTTTATCTCCTGAATCATTGTTGTAATTAGTCGAGTTAATGGTCTGCAGAATGGCTACATTCAGTGTACATTTAAGAAAGAATGAGTCCTCCTGGTTGAGTTTACTCTCATAAATTGTTTCAGTTGTTTATTTGCCCAGAGCAGTGGATCGTCAGAGAGAAACTTCTTTCTTTTCCTGACATATGGTAGCTATTTTACTGACAAACAAACATTTGAGTGGGGATTTTCACCCAAATTTCCAACATAATTATTATCAGTGCTTCTGTGCAGTGGGCATTTAAAGAGTTGCCCTCAGTCCCCACCCCACCCAGAGGTGCTAAATGAGACCCCACAGAGTCAGGGACTGGTGGGGAACTCGAGAGAGCCCTGTCAGGGAAGACTTCCTGCACATTCCCTAGCTTTGCAACTTGATTCACTTTGTTCAGTGTGATGGTTAGTTTCGTGTGTCAACTTGGCTGGGTCACGGTGCCCGGATATTTGGTCAGACATTATTCTGGGTGTTTCTGTGAGGTTGTTTTTGGATGAGATGAACATTTAAATCAGTGGATTTTGAGTAAGTAGATTGCCCTCCCTAATGTGTTTGGGTCGCATCCAATCAGTTGAAGGCCTGAATAAAACAAAAAGACCAGCCTCTTTTGAGCAAAGGAGAATTCTCCAGTAAGAGAGAATTCTCCAGCAGACTGCCTCTGGACTTTGTCTGCAACAGTGACATTCTTGGTTCTACAGCAGGTGGCCTTCAGACTCAATCTGGAACATCGGCTTTCCTGGGTCTCTAGCCTGCTGGCCCACCCTGCAGATTTTGGACTTGCCAGCCTCCATAACTGTGTGAACCAATTCCTTATAATAAATCTCTCTATTATATATACGTATATGAAGAGAGAGATTATTGATTCTGCTTCCCTGACCAATACATTCAGTAACTTTCTTTTTCTCTCAAAAATTAATATGGAGATCTTTTAATAGCCTTAAAGGTGTGTCTGTGACGTATCAGCCTCTTCCCCTCTCCCTTACCAGACCATGAGCTTCTTGAAGGTGAGGGTTTTCTTTTGTGATCTTGTATCCCTATTGCACTCTCAACAACTTGGTAAAGTTAGGTATTATAATTCCCACCATAGAGCTGGTTAAACTGAAGCTTCAGAGAGGTTAAATTACCTGTCCAAACTGGTAAGCTTTAAAGTTAAGATTCAAAAACACATCTGTCTGATTTCAATCTTCTACTAGCAGACAAGGCTCTAGGCTACCTACAATGGAAGATAGACGCTCCAGTGTTTGCTGGCCTGGGAACAATGTTTAGTTATTTGAGGCTGATGGGTGGCTAAGTATATATCTACTGGTGAGTCAGTGGCCGATTTTATTTTCTTATGGAAGGCTCTGTCCTTATGCTCAACATATCTGCAGCGAGAGAGGTGCCACCTTGTCCCTTGTCTGTTCTCTTTGATTGTTTACATTTCTCTTCCCTCCTCTCCTACCACCCCCATTAGATTGTGACCATCCAGTGGATAAAGTTACATCTTATCTCAGTGTCCCTGCTGACTTTACTGGCCCATAGAAGACATTCAGCAAAGGTTTGTTCTGAGAGTGAATCCGGGCCATCATGGGGACGCATTTCCAATAACAGCGATTGTTGGTGTTGTGTGCTTACTATGTGGCCAACCATGTGCAAAGTCACTAGGATAGTAGTAAACCCACACATTAAAGCACACAAAACAGAGCTGTGTCTAAAGCAAATATTCCATAAATACAGGATTATATGTGCTCTGAAGAGCACACTAAGAACCTCAAAGCCAGCACAGAAGGTCCCGGAGCCCTCGGAAAGCTGTCACGAAGTCCATACACTGATGTTCATGCACATAGACTTAAAGAGCACTGCTCACGCCCTAGCTCACACTCAATTTCCTGCTAATACATTCAACAAAATATTTAGGGGTCTACCAAGTGCTAGACACTGTCCTAGGGCCTGGAGTTTCTATAATGAGTAGATACAGACTGCGCCTTCAAAGAGCACGGTGGAGAGCACAGAGGCACTGCACCTCACCTGGAGGTCAGCAAAGGGCAGGAGAGGTCCCTTTTCTTTTCAGTTCTAAGATACTCAGTTATCTGGTTTCCCAGGCTGCAGCAGTCTAGAAGTGCCTACTTAGAAGGTAGAAGCAGAATTACTCCTGGGAGATGCTCAGAAGTCCTCTCCACCTTCTCAACAGATGATTCCGAGTAGAGGAAGAGCTAGGGCTTTGGGGTCAGCCCAGACTTCTATGGTCTACGTAAGGCAATCAGTTGACAGGGCAGAGACAACAGGTTTACAAAGAGCTAATGAAAAGCCCAAGAAGCACACGGCCCATATGTCTCAGGCAGGGCCTAGGTACATAGCAATGAGCCTTAATCATCACAAAAATGTTCATTATATTTTCATTTATGTTGTTGTTGTTGAAAAAGTCAGGCATATACCTACTATAGTCATATACATTTTTTAACATAGTGTTGGGTTCTTTTTTTTTAAGTTTTGGCACATAAAGCAATAAACCTTCAACATCTCCCCAATTATGACTCATCTCCAAACAATTTGGGATAGTTGGATGGATGAATGAACACAAAACAGCCAGAGAACAATGCACACAGGAATCAATTGTGTGCTTCTCACAATAAGTGCTATGGCAGTTGAGAGAAGGGAGACATGAGTGTGGGCCAGAGCAATTGCAGAGATTTCAGGCACCACAAGACTACGGAGTGAAAAGGACCACTACAGACCACAGACTGCATTTGCATCCTTCCTGCTGCCCGGTGGAGGGGCCTCTGGGAAGTGGGGGAAACCATGGTCAGTCTTCCTTGTGCTGGAGTTGGGTCTGGACAGGGCTGAACCCTGGAAAGTTGGCTCTGGACAAAATGTTGGAACCCAGACCACTCAGGAGAGCTAGGCATCCATGGTCCCAAGGAGAAGTCTCTTGTACCTCGTCACCTCCTTCTGCAGTAGCTAGCTCAGCCACTATGTATGAGCACTTTAGCAAGCCCCAAGCCACGACGACAAGACTGTCTACCTTCCCCTCCTCCCCCTGCCAAGTCTGACCTTCACAAACCTTGCTACATAAAACCCTTCACTGTTATTCAGCCTCAGCTCCACGTGTTGGTTGAATTCAGGATCCAGATGGCCTGGGCTTGAATTATGGCTTCACTCCTCACTAGATATGTGGTCCTGGGCTGGTTACCCAACTGCTCTGTGCCTCAGTTTCCCCATTTGTAAAATGGGAATGATGATAGTAATAATTCCTACCTTGCAGGTTTGTTATGAAGATTCAATGAGGTAATATTGGTAAAGGCCTCACCCTAACTCCTCCCTGTCTTCCCTTGTGCTCAGCCTCTTCTGGGCTTTTCTTCTGCTGTTCCCTCTTTTCACACATCTTCCCCTGGCTAATTGCTCATTTCTCAAGTCTCAGCGGAAATGACACCTGCTCTCCGGGGTGTTCTTGGGCTCACCTCCCAGCTAGTGTGCTCCCCCTGTCCTGTGCTCCTCGGGCAGGTAGACACTTGATGTCATTTCTGGTCTGCTTGCCCACCAGGCTGAAGGCACTGCATAGGCAGGGACTCTATCTACACGATCTGCCTGCATAGTCCCCGTGCCTAGCAGAGTGCTCAGTGGACACACTGGGTGCCAAGAAAGGGAAGATGGAAAGGTCGAATTAACAAAGGGTGGAAGGAGGAGCCATGGGCCAGCACACAGTGCCCAAAGGATGGGGTAAGCAGAGGCTGCCATTCAGGACTCTCTTGGGCTCTGGCTGGGGTCCAGCCCACAGCTGGAGGCACCTGACTCTCTTCTGGGAGGGATTGGAAGCTCCAGGTAGCCCCTGACCACCCTCCTTCCACTCAGTCACATCCAGCTCTGTAAACAAACTCCCAACTGCACCAGAAGACCTGGCAGTTAAGAGAATCCAGTGAAGAAAACTTTTGCAGAGGAAAGAATATTTTTGAATGTGAATAACACCCCTGATGTATTTGGACAATTTCTCTTCTGGATTTTCTTAAACTAGGGTAAGCTCTGGTAAGAAATTTGGGGCCTCATACATCCAAACAAAATACATAAAAGCTTGTTCCCTCAAAAAGCCACCCTTGGAAGAAAGGAGATGTCAACCAACCTGCTCAGCTATTAATATGCCAGAGGTGCTCTCTGCCTGGGGACAGCCATTGCTACAATCAATGTTAATGAGAAAATGACCGCCAGCCACTCTCCCTGCTCCTGGCTGTGAAGCTCAGAGATGCAGTGGCTGCGCTGATGAAGCTGGCCTCACTGTGAAGGAATGTGTTCAAACAGCATCCAGTCGCAGCAGCTGCTACCGCTGTCGCACACACTTCCCAAAATAGAAGGGGAAAGGCAGCAGCTTGTCCCTTCTTGAGCCAATGAATTTAGAACACAAGACCAAATGAGAGAGATTAATATATATATACATATACAGGAAGTCGACGCAAAGAGGACTTAGCTCACCAGGTTTTGTCAGGCAGTCTTGGGTCTTTGAAAGCTGTAGCTGTCACACGAGTAGCACCTGCAAGGGCTGGGGACTGGAAGGCTGATGCTGAACTTTGGCCTGGAAGTGTTGATGGTGAGGCAGGGATTTGACAGCCCTTATGCTCTCAGAGGTCTGGTCAGCCAAGACGAGATCATCACTCTAGGGAAAAAAGCACATTTAGCCACATTGGCTGAATTTTTTAGAACACTATTAAGCACCTAGCAGGTGCTCAGAAAATGTAGTTTTCCCTTTCCTTTCCTGAAGACCAAACATCCAACCTGGTTTACATTATTCACTACATCAGAGTCCTTAGTTGCAAGTAACAGAAACAGATTCTAGTTGACTCAAATATGACAATTACTTCTTGCCCATTATGAGGAAGGCTGGCGAACCATGTTTAAAGAATGTGCAGGTACTGGGAGGGTGTGCAGCTAGAGCTATGGCCAAAATCACCCTGTTAATCTCATCTAGAGAGATCCCTGTTTCTTCTGCCACTGGATAGCAGATATCAGACCATCCTGCTAGACTACATGGGCACCAGACTTCAGCCCCTGCCACCAGACATCCTCACCGAAATCCATGACACTAGCCTTGCCACTGCCCCTAGGAGGAATGCTCCACAATCCCTGCTTCTTTGCATCACTTACTCCAAATTAAAAATCCTGGATGTTGTGTCTAGCTGAGCCTGAGTATATGCCACACTTAGCTACGAGATAGGCTAGGAAAGTTATCTGGAATGTTCATCTTCCAAAGAGAAAGGTGGGCTCTGCCTCCCACTAAGACTCATAAAGTAGGGAATTCCTCCAACCAAGGCAGAGGCTGGACATCCTGATTATAGCACATGTCCCTGCAATTATACTTGGGTTTCTGGTCTGCATGGCAGGAAAAGCAAAAGCCCTGGAGGGCACATGAAAGTCAGACCCTAGGAAAAGCCTTAGCCTGGATCTCATTTTTCTCTTTCTGGAAAAGGTAGGGGGAGCTTTGCTATCATTGATGCCCCTACTTGGAAGGTTTTTCCAGCTCAAACTTGACCTCCTCCAAGACCCACAGAGATCTCCCTCTTATTGAAGATGCCCGTCCGTCTCTAGAATGCATCCCCCTTTTTAGAAATGAGTTACATAATTTATGTAGATCTTGTCAAGCTCCCCCAGGATGGGGACAAAAATTTTATCCATTAAACAGTTAACAAACATTTCAGTGTCTGCGAGGACTTGGAGAAAACGAGGGGACAAAGACATGGCCTGTGCCTCTGAGAAGAAGTTCCTATCGAGTGCCAGGTGTGTGGAGGTGTGAAGGCTTGGCAGAGGAGGCGGCTTGGTTCAATGGGTCTTAAGATTGAGAGGTTCTTAGCCATTGAGGGAAGGGGGAAAAGTGCATTCTAGAGAGAAGGAACAGCACGCGTGGAGGCGAGGCATCGTGAGCGAGCGCGGTGTGTTTGCAACACCGTGGCAGGGTATAGCGCATGAGGCAGGGAAGTGGGACAAGGTGGCTAGTGAAGATTTGGTCCACATTCTGTGGAGCCTTGTATATCTCCCTGAGGAATGGATGTTGTGTCCTGAGAGCATTAGCAATCATCAAATACTTTTTAAAAATAGTGGTAAAATATACATAACATAAAATTTGCCATCTTAATAACCATTTTTAAGTGTACAGTTTGGTGGCATTAAGTACATTCACGTTGTTGTGCAGCCACCACCATCATCCATCTCCTGAACTTTTTCATCTTCTCAAACCAAAAGTCAGTCCCCATTAGACACTAACTCCCTCTTCCTTCCGCCCTCCAGCCTCTGACAACCACCATCCTACTTTCTGTCTCTATCATCAGATGCTCTTAAGCAAGAGAGTGACCTGATGGGATTTTTTAGAAGGATCCCTCTGCTATGTGTGAAGGGTTGGTTGGAGGACTTGTGGTAGGAAGCAGTTGCAGAGAACTCCAGAAGAGCTGAGTGGTGGCAGTGGCAAATGGAGGGGAAGGGGTCAGAGACATTTCAGAGACACTGATTAGGTGCTGAAGTCGAGAGGCATCCAGGATTACTCCAAGGCGTCTTTTTCTATTTCATTTTCACTATATTGACCTCCACATCACTTCTTGTGTGAAGAAGATAAAAGATTATGATCTTATAAAGTTGATTTTTAAATAATCCTCTGACCCTATTGACTCACAACTATTTCAAAATTACAGACTATTTAGATGGTTGAAGTACATCCCACACCATTACAGTAAGATGTTGAGAGGACTTTGGGGCGGATTTGCTCCCTGCACGTTTTGACCAATTTTATAAAAGAGAAATAATTTACATGAGTAGTTTATGATCATTAAAGGTGCAATGGCAATTCAGAACAGTTCCTTTGCTTGGAAAAATTATTTGAAGCTTGCATTCAAAAGACAGCTGACTACACATAGGATCTGGAGTGGACCTTAGAGGACCTGAGCTCCAGTCCACCTTGGCTCTTCACCAGCTGTGTGACCCTGGGCGAGTTCCTTAATGTCTCTGCCTCTCTGTTTCCTCTCTAGCAAAGTGGTCGTGAGGATTAAATGAGGTGAATTGTGTAAAGCACTGAGAAGAGTGTCTGACCCACAGTAAGTGCCAAGTTCACGCTGGCTGGTGCTGATGTGGTTGTGTGCTACCATGATGATCGTCATCATCTTGAAGGGCTTATTCAGCCCTGACACCCTGTGCTTTGCAGTTGTCCTTGAAAGGGAGATGGAACTGCTCACTCCTTGTTGTTCTGAAGAGCCATGTGCCACCCTCCTTGTGGGCACTCCCTCCCCAGAGACTCAGCCCCAGCTTTCTTTCTTTCTTTTTTAAAGATGAACAGTAAGGGGATAATCTTAACCCTTGGCTTGGTGTTGTCAGCACCATGCTCAGTCAGTGAGCAAACCGGCCATTCCTATATAAGGACCCGAACCCATGGCCTTGGTGTTATCAGCACCGCACTCTCCCGAGTGAGCCACAGGTTGGCCCAGCCCCAGCTTCCTTCAGCATGACTTTCTGCTGGGTGCATTCTTTTCCTTTCTCACTTCTCCCAACTTGCTCTGGTCCCAAATCACCCTGTCTAGTCTTGTCTGGCAGCTGCAATGTTTCTTTCTGACCCTCCCTGAAGCCAAATCTCCTAGTGGTTCTGGGAGTAAAGGATGGAGAAGGGGTGAGGCCTTCCTCTCTCCTCCCTCCGACCACAGACCCCTCTCTGCAGCTCCCCTGCCCGCTCCCTCTGAACTCGCTCAGCACTTCTCTCTGCCCTGCTCCCTGCCCAGAGCTCCCCTTTGAGTGCCCACCCCTTCCCCCTTTTAAGTTTTTTCTTTTATTGTATATATTTATCATGTACAGCATGATGTATTAAAATAGGTGTACATTGTGAAATGCCTAAATCGAGATAATTAACATGTATGTTACCTTGCATTCATTTTTTTGTGAGTGGTGGGATTACTTAAAAATCTACTCTCTCGGTAATTTTCAGTAATACAGTACATTGCTATTAACTGTAGTCACTGTGCTGTACAAAAGATCTCTCAAACTATTCCTCCTGTCTAACTGAACTTTTGTGTCCTTTAACCACCATCTCCTGCCTCTGCCTCCCCTCCAGACCTTGGAAACCACTATCCTACTCTCTACTTCTATGAATTCAACTTTTTTAGGATCCACGTATAAGTGAGGTAATATGGTATTTGTCTTTCTGTGCCTGGCTTATTTCATTTAACAGAATGTCCTTCAGGTTCATCCACATTGTCACAAACAAGAGGATTCCCTTCTTTTTTAATGCTGAATGGCATTCCACTGTTTATATATACCACATTTTCTTTACCCATTCATCTGTTGATGGGCACTTAGGTTGATTTCATTATTTTGGCTACTGTGAATAGTGCTGCAGTGATCATGGGAGTACAGGTGTCTCAACATACTTATCTCATTTTCTTTGAATAAATATTTCATACAGGGATTGCTGTATTATATGGTAGTTTTATTTAAAAATTTTTGAGGAACCTCCATACTGTTTTCCATAATGGCTGTACTAATTTACTTCACCCAGAGAGATCCCTGTTGCTACTGCCCATGGAACCCTTTAGACTTCCCACGCCCTGATCCAGCAACGAAAGTGTTAATGCCTGGCCAAGCCCTTGGGGTGAAGGGGTCCAGCTCTGCTGCTGCTGGGACCATGCCACATTGGGTGGTTAAATACTTTGGCTATCACTCCTGGGCAGTGGGGTTTGGATGCACTAGAGAGCTGTGCTGATGGGCTCGTAGCAGGGGAAAGCTGTGCAGGACGGTGGCTTCAGGTTGGTTTAGGAGAGTGAAATTGGCTGCTGCTGCTGCTGCTGGGGGCTAATCCTTCAGATGTGGTAGCACTTGAGTGGTGTTCGTGAGAAGCAGATGGCTCTACCTGCAGAGAGCTGAGAGGTTGCGGCAGACATAATGAGAGGAAGAGCTCAGGAGAGACGAGGGGGATGTCACTCTGTATTTAAACCCTGTAGATGGCTCTCCACAATTTGCAGGATAAACCCTGGGTGTGGCATAAAGCCCCAGTCCTGGCCCTGGCCTTCCTCTCCCCTCACCCTGGCAGTCCTCTGCTTTCCAGCCCCCTCCTCTGCCCACCTCCTTCCCTGTGTCATGCTCTTCCTCCTACCTGGAATGTCTTGCTTCCCTTGTCACTGACAAGGATGCTTTAAGACCAAAGTTCTCCTCCTTTCATCTTTCTCCAGCCCTTTGCCAAACTTCTTTGAACTCAGGGCCACCACTCACTCCCATGGTGCTTTTGCAAAGTTCAGGAAGAGACACCCCGAGAAGAGACACTGTCAAGGCATCCCCCGAGGGTGCAGAATGTCTTTGAGGCCCCCTCCCCTTCTCAGTGAGGGCTCTGGAGGGGCATAGCCTGTACGATGTCTGCCTTACCTGCCGATCGCTCCCTAACTGCGTGCTTGTGCCTGGTGAACCTCAGCCTTGCACCTCCCACCATCCTGCAATCTGGGTCTCCTGTGCTGGCTCCCACTGGGTGGTGAGCTCTGCCAGGCAGTCTGTTTCTGTGTCCTGAACACCTGGCTGAGTAACTGGCCCCCATGGTAAGTTGTCCACAAATGTTTGCTTTAAAGAGGGAGAGCCAGAGGGAAAGAGAGGGGCTGGGTGGAAGGAGACCAACTGCAGTCCACCTGCAGGCACAGCGGGGACTGGAGGGTGGTCGCCTCACCTGGTTCCCACCACCGCGCCGTGCCCATAGCCTCTGCCTGGTATGTGGGTGCAAGGAGGACATATCTCAGGGGGGGTCTTTGGGGAAGGAATCTAGATACAGGAAAGCCGGGATCCTTCACGGGACCGATGCCAGAGTTTAAGGGAGGAGGAAAGGACCTCTCCAGAGAGGGTGTCCAGCACATCTTCAGGTCTCCTCAGAGAAATAAGTTGCTGCTGTAGCACATGTTAGAACTATACCCCCTCTCCTAAGAGCTGCCCCAGGCTGGGGCCACAGAGAGGAACAAGGGGCCCCTGTCCTTGGCAAGCTACCAGTTCAGTGGGGACAGAATAAAAACCCAGCATAGTACAATTCTGTACATACAGGAGGGAAAATTCTGCCCATAGTGCTGAGGCAACCTTAAGGAGAAAGAGATTAATGCTGTCTGGGAATGGAAACATACGCAGAGTGGAGGAAGGGAGGTCGGGAGGACTTACCAGAGGAAATGACATCTAACCTGGGTTCTAAAGAATAAGTGTTAGCCAAGCCAGTGCAGGGTGGAAGGGAATTCTAGGCATGGGGAGCAGCATATGCAAAAACATAGAGTCATAAATGGTGTGCGCAGGAATGCATAAGCAGGGTGCTAATGTTGGGAGCTTCAAGTACTGGGCAGAGAGAGTGAGAGATGCGTCTGTAGAGGTGGAGTGAGGGCATGAAAAGATAACACATCTAATATTTTCAGAGAGATCTAGACTTACCTGTTACATTCATTCAATTTGCTATAATTTACTGAGCTCCTTCTGTATACAAGATCCTTTTCTTCTGATCTTCCCAGCAATCCTTATTCACCTCTGTCACTAAGTAAAGGCTACATCTTGGACACCACACATAGTCTGGGCTCATTTTGTAGAAGAGGAAACTGAAGCTCAGACTAGTTAAATCTGAGAGCTCCCAATACTTGAATCCAGATCTCCAAATTTCCCAGTCCTTGGTCCTTTCCCAGTCCCTTACACTGGGTGCAAAGTAAGCCCTTTGGAGCTGAAACTATGTTTCTTGTTTATTTAGAACTGAAGTGAGCCATGAAATGATAGTCAGGGCAAAGAATCCAGAATCTCTCATGAAGTTCAGAAATCAATGGAACGCATGGTTTGTGGAACAGACTTCCATTACACCTACACAAGCAGAATTCTCAATGTGAAAAAAAAAAAGTGCCTATAAGCACTCAGGCCTCCTTCCATGTTCCCGTGGAAGCCCACTTCTGAGGCTGGCCTGTCCGTTGCTCAGCAGTGGTCCAGTTTGCAAACGATCCACCTGCAGGGTATTGATCCCTCTCCGGTTCTCTCACTAATGTCACTGTTATTCAGTGAGCTGTTTCAGGACTTCTCCTGCTCTTTTTCAAAGTCACCCTCAGATGCCATTGATCTCATCAGCATTCTTTGCAGGCTACAGCATTATTGGTTTACAGATATAGCAAATATTGGGAGATTAGAAACTGTGCTCCTGGCTTTCCTGGAAAGTGCTGGGCCCTGCAGCCAGGTGGGTTTGCAGAGACAGAGTAAGGAGTAGATGTGGCTGGTGCCTGGACCATGAGAAGACCCTGCCTGGGTGAGCGGTCTCTAGTTTATAGCTTCAGGACCAACACTGTGACTGCATCTTCCCGCCTCTTCACCCCTACCCCACCCCAGGGCACCATCTTCCGAACCAGGAAGCTGAGCTGGAAGTAAGCAGGCAGGCCCTTGACCCAGCCTGTGCAGGATGCTTGGAACTGCTCCCAGGTCTGTACCTTGGGGCCCTAGTTGTGTGCATTAGTGGGCAATGCCCAGGCTTAGTGTCAGACAGACAAGTTTCACATCTCAATTCTACCAGTTACTGGTCATGTGACCTTGAAAATGTTACTTGCCCTTTATGAGCCTTTATTTTTGAAACAAGTGTAGATCTGTGGTGTCCAATATGGTAGCCACTAACCACATGTGGCTACTGAACACTTGAAATGTGGCTAGTCTGAGCTGAGATGTCCTGTAATTGTAACTCGCACCCTAGATTTCCGATTTCCCTGGATGACCGGCTATACCACTGGGAGGACTGT
Organism: Cynocephalus volans; assembly: GCF_027409185.1. Classification (NCBI taxonomy): domain Eukaryota; kingdom Metazoa; phylum Chordata; class Mammalia; order Dermoptera; family Cynocephalidae; genus Cynocephalus; species Cynocephalus volans. Next base: position 9,822,368 of record NC_084473.1, read on the forward strand.
TTCCCACACTCAGGGAAAAGCCTGTGCTGGAGGCCTGGGCAGCTTTAGGAGGGCTTTTATGGAAGGCCCCTCCTCCTGAGCCATCACACTTATGCGACACCAGACATCAAGGAGGCCAGGTGGGTGCTGCTGATGGCAGCCTCTCAGTGACACGGCCTGGGCCCCACGGCTTCATGTGGGGGCACTGGAGTATGGATTGTGCCAACAGGTGTTTCTAGCTCTGGCCCTGCCACGGACTGCACACACATTCCTGGGTGACCTTGACAGGTACTCCTTCCACACTAAACTCTCATCTGAAAACTGGACTGGCCTCCAGGACTCCTGCAAAGGATAAAATGAGCTAACACCTTTGAGGTGTTTAGCATTGTCCTGGAACTTGGCAAACACATGGTAAATATTAGCAATCACTTGCCCAAGCCCTGGGAGAGCTTTGCCTGCCCCGCCTCTTCCCAGGGCTGAGCAGTAGTAAAGTGCTTTTTGCGTATCCTGATTATCCTTCTGTCTCCTCCAACACCTGGGCACCTCCTTTTTCACATACACTTTGTAGAGGCTTTTAAGGAAGTGTGCTGGGCTTGGAAGATGCTGCCAAGTCAGGGCTCCTTCAGATGTATTTTGGGTGTGAGGTTGTTTTGGGAACTAGGGTCAATGCATGACTATTGATGGGGGAAGTTTGAGACAAGCAGCAGGGTGGCAGTGACTAGCCACTTTAGACAGTGCCCTTAGTGGAGGGTGGATGACTGCCAGCTAAAATTACAGGTGCTTGGAGTAGGAAGTGTGATTGAAGTCCATTTGGGTTGCTGAGTCTCAAACTTTTTGGTGAGCATGTGTATTAGTCTGTTTGGGTTCCTGTACCTGAGACTGGGTAATTTATAAAGAACAGCAGTTTATTTGACTTACAATTCTGGGAGAGCAGCATCTCATGCAGGCCCCAGGCTATTTCTACTCATGGTAGAAAGCAGCAGGCAGCTGGTGAAGACAAGCAGGTCACATGGTGAAAGGAAGCAAGGGAGAGAGAGGAGGTGCTGGGTCCTATATACAACCAGCTCTTGTGGGAACTAGTAAAGTGAGAACTCACTCACTACCCCCACCCCCAGGGAGAGCATTAATCCATTCATGAGGGATCCACCTCCATGACTCAAACAGCTCCCAACACTGCCACACTGGGGATCAGATTTCCACATGAGTTTTGGGGGAACAACATATCCAAATTCCATCATTCCACCCCTGGCCTCCCAAAACTCATGTGAGAGGGCTCACATACAAAATACAATCATTCCATCCCAACAGTCCCAAAAGACTTAGCTCATTCCAGCACCAACTTAAAAGTCCAAAGTCTCATCTGAGACCAAAGGCAAAACTCCTTCCAGCTGTGAACCTGTAAAAATCAAAAACAAATTTATCTACTTCCAAGATGCAATGGTGGAACAGACATTGGTGCACATTTCCATTCCAAAAGGGAGGAATAAGCCAGAAGAAAGGAAGAACAGACCCCAAACCAGTCTGAAACCCAGCAGGGCAGTCATTATGTCTTAAAGCTCTGAAATAATCTTTGACTCCAAGTCCTGCATCCTGGGCACAATGGGGGGTTTGGGCCCCCAAATCTTTGGGTGGCCCTGCCCACATGGCTCTGCAGGGTGAAGCCCACTGGGCTGCACTGGTGGCTGCAGTTTTTCCAGGATGGTGTTACACATTGCCAGTGGCCCTACAGTTTTGGGGTCCTGGCGGCAGCCCTGCTGCCCAGGCTCTACTAGACATTTCCCCGGTGGGGGCTCTCTGTGGTGGCTCCACCTCTGCAGCAGGTCTCTTCCTAGGCCCCCAGGCTTTTCCATACATCTGCTGAAATCTGGGTGGAGGCTGCCATGCCTCCACTGCTCTCATGTTCTGTAGGCCTGCAGACTTAACATGACCTGGATACCACCAAAGTTTCTGGCTTGTGCTCTCCAGAGCTGCTGCATGAACCACACTTTGGGCCACTTGAAGCAGGACTGCTCCAGCCAGAGCAGCTGGGATGCAGGGAGCAGGTTCCTCAGGGCAGCAGCTATGCCCTGGGTCTGTTCTATGGAACAACTTGGTCCTTCTAGGCCTCTGGGTCTGTGATGGGAGGAGCACCCTTCAGATTTCTGAAATGCCTTCAGGTCCTTTCTCCCGTTGTCATTAGCATCTGGCTGCCTCATGGCCATGCTAATGTCTTTTGCAACCAGTCTATCTGATACACCCTTGCCTTTTTTCCCCTGAAAGAGCTCTCTCATTCTCTACCACATGGCCAAGCTGCAAATTTTCCAAATCTTTATGCTCTGCTTCTCTTTTAAATTCTGGCTTTATATCATGCCTTTTCTGCCGTAACTCAGCATAGGCTATTGCAAGTAGCCATGCAGTTTCCTTAATGCTTTGCTGCTTGGAAATTTCTTCCACCAAACCTTCTGGTTCACAATTCTTAAGTCCTACTTTCCACAAAGTCCTAGGGCATGGACACAATGCAGCCAAGTTCCTTGCTATGGTGTAGCAAAGGTGATCTTTTGTCTAATTCCTGCTAAGTTCCTCATTTCTATCTGAGACCTAGCCATCAGCATTTTACTTTTGGCTTTTAACTGTCCAGGTTTCTATCAACATTCTGGTCACAACCATTTGACCAGTCTCTAAAATGATCCAAACTGTCCCTCATCTTTTTGTCTTCTTCTGACTCCTCCAAACTCCTCCCATCTTTGCCCATTACCGAGTTCCAAAGCTGCTTCCACATTTTCAGGTATCTGTATAGCAATGTTCCACTCCTTGGTACCAATCTTGAACATTTTTATCACCCCCAAAAGAAACCCCATACCTATTAGCAGTCACTACACAGTGCCTCTTACTCCCCAGCCCCTGGCAACCGGTAACGTACTTTCTGTTTCTACGGATTTGCCTATTCTGGACATTTCATATAAATGGAATCTTACAATATGTGGTCTTTTGCAACTGGCTTCTTTCACTTAGCTTAATATATTCAAGGTTTATCCACATAGTTTACTTCTTTTTATTGCTTAATAACATTCCATTGTGTAAATATATTGCATCTTGTTTATCCAGAATAAATTAAGAATAACGCTACTATGAGCATTCATGTACAAGCTTTTGTGTGGATATATGCTTTCATTTCCCCTGAGTGTGTGTGTGTGTGTGTGTGTGTGTGTGTGTGTGTGTGTTATACAAACACCTGGGAGTGGAATTGTGGGCCATGTGGTAACTATGTTAGCCTTTTGAGGAACTGCTAGACTGTTTTCCAATGTGAATACTCCATTTAACATTCCCACCAGCAATGTATAAAGGCTCCAATTTCCCCACATCCTTCTCAGCCCTTATTACTGTCTTTTTTATATGAAGGTACTTCAAAAAGTTCATGGAACAATAGAATTAAAGATAATATGAATCTTTCCAAGAACTTTAATTTTTTTTGGAGCTGTATTGATGCATCCTAGTGGGTGTGAAGTGGGTCTCATTGTGGTTTTGATTTGAATTTCCTTGAGAGCTAATGGCAAACATGGCTTTTCCTTGTTACTTCATCTTTAGCTGTGCCAGTAGAAGACAGTGTGTCAGGCTTGCAGGGAACTTGGTCCAACTTTATCATTTTACAGATGGAGAAACTGAGGCTCAGAGCAGGCCAGTGACTTGCCCATGATCACACAGTCAGGGACCACCCTGGGAGCAGAACTCAGGTTTTCTGACTCCTAGACCAAGATTTCTTTCTCCTTCAGAGGACAGTGCTGTGCCCCTCCAGGACCCCCTTCTCCACCCTGTGCCATGCCCAAGGAGGCTGACTTAGATGAACAGCGCCAGTGGTTCCTCACCCTCTGGTTCCTTATTGGGTTCAGCCAATGGGAGGCAGCAGGAGCAGATGGAAGGACAGAAGGAGCTGAGGTCAGAGCCTCACACCTGCTGCTTGGGTTGGCTGCTTTCCTCGACTGGAAGCTCCAGCTTCCTCCCATCAGCTCCTCTCTCTGGCTTCTGGTAATCATTTTTCCCCTTTGCCCCCTCATGACTAGGGTGGTGACTGCTCCTTCTGTTCCTGCCCCAAGGCGTTGCATCCATCTCTTGATTTTCCTAAACTCTTGCTCTCCACTTTGTAAGTAGTTCTTGATTAAACTCTCTTCCAATTACCCAATTTGTGCATCTGTTTCCCGATGCAGTGTCTTACTATCCATCTACCTATCCATCCTTCCACCGACCTATCCATCCATCCATCCATCCATCCATCCATCCATCCATCCATCCATCCATCCACCCATCCATCCATCCACCCTCCTGTCCCTCCCTCCATCCCTCTACCCATCCATTAACTCTCCCATTTGGAAGCACGGTGCAGGGTTCATTGTGGATGTTGAACACATCCAGCAAACATGGAGCACCTACTGCTCAGCGGGTGGCTAGCGCTAGGCCCTCTGCCAGGAATGTTGGTGGGTAAACTGCAGCCTCTGTTCTCCAGAAGCTGGTGATACAGTCCAGGGGTCCAGCGGTAAGAATAAAATATAATATCTCATTTTCTAATAGTCCTGTGCATCTAGTGGCAAAAAAAAAAAAAAAAAAGAAAGAAAGAAAGAAAGAAAGAAAGAGCGAGCCTATAGAATTACTCAGCAAGATTTGAAGATGACTTAGGAGGTGCGTTATGGGCTGCGTTATTTTTAAGTTTTGAAGTAGTTTGGGTCTTAACTTTCTGTTTGTCTTCTAAGAGACACACACAGAGACAGAGAGACGAGGGTAAATAAGTCAGTGTCTCTCTCTGAGAGGCCTCCTGCTGGCCAGCTGCCCTCCCGACCAGTCTTTTTTGGTAAGGAGATCTTAACCCTTGACTTGGTGTTATCAGCACCACACTCTCCCAAGTGAGCCACAGACCAGCTGCCCACCTGACCAGTCTTGAGAGGGTGCCCCTCGCTGGCCCTGAGCCAGCCTCTCTTCCCTCTCTGGTCCGCTGTAGGAGGCAAGGTCTGAGAGCAGGAAGGGCACAGGTAAGTGAGGAAGCCTGAGGTGGTTTAGATTCATGGCGCAGGCCCTGCAGTGGCTTCTCTTAGCAGTTCCCCCGTGTGAACCTGGGGGGGCTGAGGAGGTGGGACAGTGGTGTCAGAGAAGCCCACCAAGGAGCTGAAGTTAGAGCTGAGCCTCCTCCAAAGATGAGTAAAGTTGACTCAACTCGACAGGCCCTGACAGAGCCCCACAAACAGCAATTCATGTGCCAGGCTCGGCGTTGCAAAGATGACACAAGCCTGCCTGGGCAGCGTCATAATCCAGCCGTGTTGAGGACAGTGCAAGGGGAGAGAGTAGAAACTTGCCCAAGATCGTGCAGCCCATCAACAGGAGTTAGCTGCCAGGTAGCGGTGAGATTTGTTAAATATATATATACTGTATATTGAGTGCCTGCCATGTGCTGGCATTGACCGGGTGATAGGCACATTCATGTGCATTGAGCATGCACAATGAGCTCTGCCCTGTGCTTCTGAATGGAAGAGTGAATGCGGGAGTGCAGAGGGAGGGCCTTTCACTCTGGGGGCCTTTCCCGTGGAGGGTAAGGCGGGCAGGCTCTGCACGGAGGGAGTATATGACGACCATGATGTTTCACCCTCCACAGGCTCCAAAAATAGAACAGAAGGAGCTCTCACAGTGCAGGGACCTGTCCTATTATTCTTTGTATGTCTCGGGCCGAGCACATAGTAGGTGCTCAGTGAACTCAGTAGGATTTAATTGATTCTAACCCGAGACTCTACAAAAATGGACATGTTGGGAACAGTCTGTGTTCAGAATGTTACAGTAGCAAAGCAATCAGCAAAACTGTGCAGAGGAAAGACGGCTCCCTCTTCTCTCTATTCCTGTCTATCTCTATGGTGACCATTACCAGGACTGGTCAAGGTCAAATGTGGTCAACCCAGCAGCAATACTCCTAGGGACTCGAGCAGCTGCATGTGAGTTTTATACCGCAGTGCAGAGATTTTGTATTTCAGATTATGAATATCTACACATTTTATCAAAGTCCTTTTGTTATGGCACAAATATGATTAAAAAAACATTAAATACATTTTTAAGAAAGAAAAACAAACCATTCCTTTGCCATAGAACTGATTTAATTTTTGCATTTCCCTTCCAACCTTTGTGTATATGCGTATGCATTTTATGCTCAGTGGTAATCACAGTAAACATACAATTTTGTATTCTGCTTACAATGCCTTTTTTTGGAAGCATTTGTTCTCTCGTATAGAATCTGTGCTTGGGGTGAATCTTTGTTGGCCCATTAGTTCTCTTCTGAGGAGCAGTCACCGAAAAGACAATGGGAGATATTTCCATTGCTTCTATCCTGTGTCTGAAACACTTTGATTTTCAGCTCTACAGACTAGGAGTTAGCATTAGAACAGAATAGAACAAACTTTTCATACAGATTTCTGTATTTTTATCTAAATGGGGTGTTTTATCTGTATAGGAGGAAAGCTCCCATATAAATCCAGTGGACATAGCATTGGTGTCACAGCCTGAGCAAACAGGATTTTAATTCTGAGACCATCCTTTGCTAGCCGTGTGGCCTTGGGCTACTTACCCAATTCTCTGGTCCTCAGTTTCTATCTTTGTAAAATAAGAACAACATCTATCGTTCCTAGGACTGGGGAGAGGAGAGGATTATGTGAGAAAGAGGCTGGATTTTGACCCCTAGAGCTTACAGTCTATATGTATGAATATACACAACTGTAGCATGAAGCTCCTTGCTTGGTACTGAGATTGACCTCTCTCATCCTTGGTTTCTACACAAGTGTATGATGTATTGGGGAAAATAAAGGTACCAAAGAGCCCAAATGAGATCATGAATGCCAAAGTGCCCTGTTAGTTAAAACACATCTGTCCGTCCATCTGATGGACATTGCTCCTGTCTTCCTGTCTCTGTTTCCCCTTGGCCCTGGACTATGGCGTGAATGTTTGGGGGTTAGTTCCAAAGTATGTCCCACAAATGGAACAGGAGCAGCACTGACTGCATTGGGCCAGAAGCTTCCAGGAACCAAGCTTGGAGCTTGGCATCCCTTCCTGGGCCCCAGCTCCAAGTCGGGCCATGCTGTGCAGAGTGGGGCTGGGAAGCTGCAGGCTCTCTGACCGCCTCTGTGAGCTGCACTTTCTCCAGGGCCCAGTTCTTTGGGAGCATGAGCTGGGGTGCTGAGGTCTCCAGAAGAGCCAGCTTCAAGAATAGCAGTGCAGGGGAGCCTGGGGACAGGGCCTGGGACAGCCCTGCCCAGCCCAGGCAGGGGAGACTGCTCAAAAGCCATCTACGCTCCCTCCTTCTTTTTCTTATTTGTTCCCTTTCTTTCTTTCCTCTTCTCCCTCCCATCTCCTCCACCCCTCTTTTCTCCTTCGTTCCACAATGCTTATTGCCACCAATGTGATATGGGCATCACGCAACATCAGTGGACACTCTGCTCACCCTGGAAACGGGGACTCTTCTGCTTGCAGGTTTTAAGAAAAATGAGGACAGCCTGGAGCATGCAGAGCAAGCAGCCAAGGCTGGGGAGGGAGGTGGGGACTTGTCACAGGAAATACCTGAAGGCACTGAGGCTACAGCTTGCAGTAGGGAAGACGTGGGGGTGGTGGACCTGGAAACTACCATCAAGTATCTGAAAAACTGTCCATTGAAAGAGGAGTAAAAATTTTTTTCTGTGAAGCCCAAAAGGAACAACTAGGTAGAGAGATTTCAGCTCAGTGTCAGAATTCTTTCATGAACTGAGTTGTCCAAGATGGAAAAAGCTTCCCTGGAAGGTGGGGAGTTCCTTGTCACCAAGGGAGTTCCAGGACCACCTGGCTTCAGAGGGGATTCAAGCTTCTGTTGCGGGGGAAGGTCAGACCCAATGACTCTCAGATTCTGGTCTTCCTTACGCACCTTGCAATCTTGGAGCTCAGAATGGAAGAGGAGGAAATGTGACTCAGCTATTCAAACAGGCCATGGTCCCAGATGCCTCTAATTTTTGTTCTGATTTTTATCTTCAGTAACTGGCTGGCTGAGCACAAGTAACTCAAACTTTCCATACTGGAATCTCTGGAAAGTGCTGGAAGGAGGGACTGGGCTGGCCAGGAGGTACTTCACAGCCATAGTTCAGGAGAAAATGGAATCTGAGGACCAAAGTTCACCTGGACTGTGGTCATCAAAGACTTGATCACCAAAGATGCTTTCCCTAGCCCCAGCGGAAGGAAGGGACCCTTGGAGGGCTCTGGGTGTGCCTGGCCCCCAGTGTCATGACTTGTAGTCTCTACCACAGTCTGAAGATCTGGGGTGGGCATGGTCTCCTCCAGGTTCTAAAAGTTTTTTAGAAATTAAAAAAAATGTTCATAACAGAACAAAATCAGTTATCAAGTTTTGAGCCACCTCTCTTGCAAAAATAAACTTTTCTTTATGAACTGCTTCTGCTGCCAAAGGAAACCGGGAAGAAAACCATTTACAGATCATCTCAGACTTTCAAGTGTGAATCACAGGCCTGACCCCAGTTCACCTACCCAGAGGTTGACTCTAAACAGTTGACAGCCTCAGGGATGAGTCAGTGTGGAGTGAAGATTTGTCCATCCCCCATCTAACCAAGCCCCTTCCCTGCTGTGCTCAGCCTGCCGCACCAAGACAGACCCAGAGAGGCAGGACCCAGAGACACGGGACCCAGAAGCACAGGACCCAGAGGGCCAGTAGCCGCACATCTGACTGACAGTGGGTGTTCAGTAACTTTCCTTGTAGAAAACTTTCTTATTGAGGGGTAACGCATCTGCCACTAAGCATGCTTCTAATTGTCCCTCCAGGAGCCCCTTCCCTGGTATTTGGATTTGAGTGAGGTGACAAAAAGACTAGAAATTGGCTGGAGCCTGTCCTATGGCTTCACTTTGGCCTGAATGGGCTTGCAGGAGGCCCTCCCCAGTGCCCTGGGTCACAGCCTGGGGCTCCACGTGACTGAGCAGAAACTGGCAGGACCCTCACCCCATCTCAAAAGCTTGGTTCCTCCTTCCTATTAGGCGTGGGCCCAATGTCAAGCCCCCATAGAATTCTGACCCAACTTTCCCACTTCCAGGCTTCCCAAATTACCACCTGCCTTATCTCCTGTCTCTCTGTTCAACCCTTAACCTCTCAGTTCTGCTTTTACTAGGAGTTCTCAAAACTCTAATGCTATTGTTCAAGGATAAGCTAACGGGGCACACAGGGATCTTATTTATTGGTGGCTGGCCAGTGTTGGGATCTGAACCTTTGACCTTGATGTTATAACACTGTGCTCTAACCAGCTGAGTAACTGGCCAGCGAACAGGTATCTGAAGAATCAGAAATCAGATTGGACTTTTTCAAATGTTGGGTTAGAAGGAAGGCCTTAGTCCAGGCAGTTAGGCTATAGGCTCCAGAATGGGGGAAGGTGTGACATCCCACCTTATCCAGCTCCGGTCAATTCAGTCTTGCTCAGTCCTAGCTGTCAGTATACTCACATGGAAGTTAATTGATCATGATTGTGAAGTGACCTCCTATAGTTTACAGTGTTGTGCCTTGAGTACTTCTGCCCCCTCCTCCTCCAGCTCATAGAGGGCAGGGATTGTTATATTCATCTCTGGACAGACAAAAAAGCTGCTCAGTAAATGAGCAGTGGCTAGATTGATGCTCCCCTGAGCTTATTACTGCTTTCTTTTGTTCCCCAAATATAACTTTTGTTTATAAGTATTTTCTCTACATAAAAGCAGAGAGAACTACATGTTAATTACAGTATACCTACCACCCAGCTTCAGCAATTATCAGCATTTTTTATTTTTACTTTATCTACACTCCCATCAACTTTTTGTTTTGCTAGAGCATTTTAAAGCAAATCTCAGTCAGTCATCCTGTAATTTCAACTATAAACACTTCAGTATAGGTTACAACAGGAAAGGACTTAAAAAAAAAACCAACTCAACTACATGTCATTTTCACACCTAACAAAATCAATTTCTTACAATTACCTAATACATAGGTCATATTCAATGTTCTTCAATTGTCTCAAAAGAGTCATTTTACAGTTGGTTTGTTCAAATTAGGATCCTTAAAAGAGTCAGTGCAGTGTTGGATTGGTGTGTCTCTTATGTCTATTCCTCTCCTTTTGTTGTTAATTTTTAATGCCATTTAATTGTAGAAGAAATCAGGGCATTAGTCCTGCAGATATTCCCCACAGTTTGGATTTGGCTGACAGCATCTACATGGTGGCATTTAGCATAGTCCTCCATGCCAGAGTGGCAGGTGTTTGTGATGCACCATGCCACACCGCCTGGGCAAGCTGGTTTCAGCACAGCTGAAATTATGGAGATTGTGGCCTTGCATGGAGCGCTGCCACTGTTACTCTGGGTGGCAAGGTGGGGGAAAAGGGGGATGGACTAACACCCTCAGGCAACCCTTTACCAATGATACATAAATTCCTCAGCTCTCTGGAAAGATAATTCTGAGGCATGTTCTAGATGGTTCTATAGAGGATCCCAAGCAGGATTGAGCCGCTGTTATCCACGGCTGCAATCATGCTTTATTGGCCCTTTATTATTATTATTATTATTTACACTTATTTTTAAATTGAAACATTATTGATTATACATATTTATGGGGAACAGAATTGCCTATCAGTATTTGTGTACAATATGTGATGATCAAATCAGTATTGTTAGTATGTTCATCATTACAAATCATAACTATTCTTGGTGTCCATTACCCAATTTTTTCCCAACCCCCCTCCCCCTCCCTCTTTCCCATCTCTAGAGACCATAGATCTGTTCTTTCTTTCTGTAAGTTAACACATTATTGTAGTTGTTTCTTTCTTTCTTTCTATTTATTTGCTTATTTTTTAGCTCCCACTTACAAATGAGGACATGTGGTATTTCTCTTTCTGTGCCTGGCTTATTTCACTTAACATAATTTTCTCCAAGCTCATCCATGTGGTTGTGAATGGCAGAATTTCATTCTTTTTTATGGTTCATAAACCAATTTAGTGAAGTTGCAGGATATAAAATCAATACACAAAAATCAGTAGCATTCTTATATACCAACAATGAACAAGCAGAAAAAGAAATCAAGAAAACAACCCCATTTACTATAGCTACCCAAAGAGTAAAATACCCAGGAATAAATTTAACCAAAGAGGTGAAAGATCTCTACAACAAGAACTACAAAACACTGCTGAAAGAAATTAAAGAGGACACCAAAAGATGGAAAGACATTCCACATAAATGGATTGGAAGAATTAACGTTGTGAAAATGTCCATACTACCCAAAGCGATCTACAGATTCAATGCAATCCCCATCAAAATACTGTTGACATTCTTTAAAGAAATAGAAAAAAACAATCCTAAAATTCATATGGAACAACAGAAGTCCCCAAATGGCCAAAGCAATCCTGAGCAAAAAATAAAGCCAGAGGCATTACACTACCTGATTTCAAACTATACTACAAAGCTATCATATCCAAAACAGCATAGTACTGGCATAAAAACAGACACATGGACCAAGGGAATAGAATAGATAACCCCAAAATCAACCCACAAACTCACAGCCAACTGATCTTTGACAAAGGCATCAAGAACATACATTGGAGAAAGGCCCTTTATTATCAACATATCAATAAAGGGTGAATACCCTTTATTATTAACACACACTTCCTTGTTTTTTCTTCCAGGCTTTACATTGGTCACTCCCCCACTCCTTCTTGGGATCATCTCCCAAATAAACTATCAGTACCCAAATCCTTGTCTCAGGCTCTTCTCTTCATGGAACCCATACTAAGACACCTCCTTCTGGTAAATCGTAGTTAGATTCAGAGGTTTAGCTGGATTCAGATTCCTTATTTTTTCTTTTTGTCAAGTCAGCTTCTCAGATGCTGCCATGTGCTTCCCAGGAGCCCATTATTCTGGTAGTGGCAGTGTATAGGAGGGGGTTTACTAGTCTTTTCTTATCTCAGCCTCAAAATGCTAGGGATCCATGTGGAAGACTTAGGAACCTCAATTTAAAGTTTCTTTGTAACCCATTTTGGAACTCCGCTCCCTGCATTTATACCCAGTCTCTTCCAAAGCTGACTGATATTTTCTGCCTGCAGGTAGCAAGCTATTCTTTAAGCAGCAGGGGACTGGTGTTTGGCTTCCCCTCTTACAAAGCTCGCAAAGCAGCAGAGTTTGGTTCCCTTCACCTTGCCAAGGTCTCAATGTGTGAGTCATTTCTGTTGAGGTGTTATGTTTTCAAGTCCACATGGATGGGACACTTAGTGTCACAAAAACAGAAGCTCATCAAAGGTGTGCTTTGCCTGGCTGGGTAGCTGTTAACTAACTCATATGAGGCTTAGCACCTTGTAATGGGAAAGCAGAGGAGAGGGACACTAGCTGGGTGAGTGTGCATGCATTTGTGTGTGTGTGTGTGTGTGTGTGTGTGTGTGTGTGTACCCAAGACATCTTTTCCCCTTAGCTGGCAGAAATCACTACCTACTTGATATAATTTCTCCTTCGGAGAAGCCTCCCCCATCTGTATTTCCTCTCTCTATCCCCAGTGAGTTCCCTCCCATCCTGAAATGTCTTAACTGGAACATGTTAAGGTGAGAGGTAGCTTTTTAAGTGAAGAGAGCATGGAATTTTGAGTTAGAAGAACCGATAATTTACTGTGTGACCCTGGGCCATTCACTGAGTCACTCTGGACCCTATTTTTCTCACCTTTAAGTTGAGCATCGTAAAAATATGTAAGTTAGAATGCTTTGGCTTAACAAATCAAATGAAAGAGTGCATAACGACAAAAGAATATTGTAAGTAGTAAAGACTTGTACGAATGAGGGAGGGTATTTTTATGCCTTGGTGGGAACAGATGTTCAATTCTGTATTGGAAAGGTTTTGATAGAGATAGAAAGTGAGGATTGAGCCAGAGGCAAACAACAGAAACAGACTCAAGCTAATTGAATCAGAAAAGAGATTTACCGACAGCACACTGAGTACTCTTAGACTTGCCAGGAGGCTACAGAGCCAGGTGTGGAAAATGATTAGGAGCCATAGCTCTGGGCAATGGCCACACCATGGAATGGACACTGCTATGGCTGCTTTTGAACACAGCTCCATAGTTGCTCCAGCCCCAAACATTCAGCAGCCAGTGCCTCCTGTTGCCAGAAAGCTCTCCATGGCCTCTGTTCCTTTAAAGCCAGAGTCAGGGTGCGCAGTCTGGGAGGCAGGGCCCAGGTTAGCCCCTGCACCAAGCTGTGGGAGGCTGGGACTGTGGGCCTCTGGGGTTTCTGCTTCTGTGGTGGAAAATGGGCTGCAGGAGGAGACACCACCTCAGTTTCACGAGCAGTGTGGAATGAGGTGGGGGATCTTGGAGGCTGACAAAGACCAAGATAAAAATATTGGTGTTGTCATACTATTGATTATTGATCAGATACAAAACTTCCTGACAGAAAGATGTTAAGGTTCTACTGTGGCAGAGCACCATGGTGGCCACAATGGTAGGTAGGACGTACCTTATGCTTTGAAACTCTAAAATAAATTTTGTAAATTATGGTATGCCACATGATTAAATAGTTTGTAGCCATTACTAATCATCTTTATGAAAATGTGGGAAATGCTTTTGAAATATGGTTCATGAAAACAAAAGGAAATTACTAATGTACACTTGATTATGAGGATGTAAAATCAGTGTGTGTGGAAGGTAGTATGCAAAATCAAAAATGGCTGTTTTGGGATAGGGTAGTGGGATTACGGGTGATTGTGATTTTTAAACATTTTCCCCTTTAATGTTATTACCATGTAGTCCTCTATTTATTTTCTTTCTTTTTTTTCTCTTGGCAGCTGGCCGGCTTGGGGGTCTGAACCCATGACCTTGGTATTATAAGGCTGTGCTCTAACCAACTGAGCTAGCCAGCCAGCCCTTGTGGTCCTTTAAATTGAAAAGAATTGTAGCAAGCATTCCAATGCACATGTTTACAGATGAAATAAAAGCTTTTTCAGATGATCTCAACAATACTAAAATGTCAGTAGTATCCCTGTGCTATATACGCAGAACAAGCCATCAGGTTTCAGCAAGGGAGGAGAAAACGCAGAACAAATGGAAGGAGGTGCTGGCAGCATGGTTGCCTGCCTCTCTCTTTTCAGAAAAGCTGGTCGCTAAGACTCCAGCAAGCCACCTGTCTCTCATCACCCAAGCCCACTGCAATGTTTTTTTGCAGGCAAAATGCCTCCTCTACCCTTCACTCTCCTACTTTTCATAGCATGAATCCTGACCACATTTGTATGAATTGTCCTCAGCCTCAAAGGAGAAAGCAGTAGAGATGGACTTGGTTCCAACTTGCCCATTCCTGTGTATACTGGGACCTTGACTCTCAACCCTTCCTGTCTCCTATCTCACTAGTCAACAAACTTGTCATCAACTAGGATAAAAACTGATGCTACCTTCTGACACAAGAACAGCTAACTGCAAAATAATACAGGCTGTGAAGTGTTGACCTGTCCCCAATTCACTGGCTTGTTAATTTGAGGGCAGAGGCATGGTTAGCCCTCCAGATGGAGAGCTGATTATTGCAAAGTGCTACTCACTGCTGGAAATTTGCCACATGTAACTCTACTGCATATATGATGGAGAAGAAGATGTTTTAATTAACAGTGGCTTTAGCAGAAACAAGATATATGCACAAGATTACCAAATTCTGTAGATTACTGGGTTGGCTAGGTACTATTTGAGGGCATTTCCAAAATATTGTTCTCAGTCTTCTGATCACTCTGTAAACTCTCTATCTCTGTCTCAAAAATCTCATTCATTCCCATAGCTTCCCATCTCTTCTATTTGGGTAATACCTAGTTCATAATTTGAGTGCGGCAAAAAGTAGCTCACTATCACTCAGAGGTGCAGAGAAAAGTGAGAGCAATTTTTAACTTTTCCATCACTAATGTGTTCTTTCTTTTGAGGTCCTTCCATTCCCCCATGCATTGATTAGTGGCAAAAATTAATTTAATATTCAATCTTGTTTAAACATGATCTGATCTGTTCATTGAAATGGCCCCTTTCGGAAACTGTCTGTCATTTGGATAAAAATGCTCAGACTCTAAG
This sequence comes from Cynocephalus volans, assembly GCF_027409185.1. NCBI lineage: Eukaryota > Metazoa > Chordata > Mammalia > Dermoptera > Cynocephalidae > Cynocephalus > Cynocephalus volans. Next base: position 9,837,405 of record NC_084473.1, read on the forward strand.
AATGCCTCTCCCGTCACCTATTTTGGCTCCTATGGTGTCTGAGTGTGTGAGGAAAGGACATATGTTCTCTTATAGCAACAGCAAGGGCTTAGGGTCCTGGATGACAGTGTCCTCCCCGCTCTGTTTCCTGGGCAATGGCTTTGGTCCACCTGAATTCCTCTTGTCCCACTGAAGTCTGAAGCTGGTACCTTGTCAAGTGATCTCTCCTTGCTTGGTCAGGGTTTGGCAGGGTTCCCACTGCAGTCCCGAGTGTCTGCCCTGCCCTGCACCCTGCCCTCCTGCCCTGCACCCTGCCCTCCTGCCCAGCTGCAGCCCTGATTTCTGCATGAGCCACCTTATAATGCCCCCTGGATGTGATTACCTGCCCTTGACATCAGCTTGAACTTATTTAGTGCTCCCTTTCCCCGTCCACAGTCAAGCCTGGACAGGGGATATTGGGAGTCCCACATCTTCCTTCTTTGTCTCTTCCCTGTCTTCCCTGTCTTCCCTCTCTTTCCTGCATGCACCCAGCCAGGGAAAAAGCGGGCTTTTCTTTTATTTCTCCTACATCATATCTTCCATCATCCTGCCTCCAGCTAAGCTTTAACAAGAAACTGGGGTCTCTCCTATACACTACAGAAGAACTCTGTAGACTCACATGCTGATATGTCAAAGAAATAAAGGAATTTGGAAAATCCTTTCTTCAGACAACAATCTGGCTTGCAAAACAATTTTGTGCTGCCTAGTGCTATTTTCGAGTGTAGGAGCACAATATCACTCTATTACCCTTCTCGTGGTATTCCATTTGTAACCAGCTCTAGCCCCCTCAGTAGACAGATGCCCAGGGTGAACGAGGGCAAAGGTTTCTGTATTTGTGAACACTTTATTTATAATTCTATTTTGGGAGTCATTCACTTGGCACTCAATCTATCTAAAACCAGGCTCTTCCTCGTCCACTGCCAGCTTAGTTTTCCTAAAGTTTTGCTCTGATCATGTCACTGTCCCACACAAAAACCTTCAATGACCCCCTATTGCCTCTGTGTGAATGCTTTGGCTCCACCCATCTCCATGCGTCTCCCCAGATTCCCCTTTATAACTTTCTCCTTAGCAATACCGCCAAATGTGTCTGTTTGCTTTCCTCCAAGTCTCTGCTCACCTAAACACATCTTCTTCTTTCTGCCTATCCAAATGCCAGCATCCTCCAAACCGCCTGCCAATCCCATCCCTTCTATGGAGTTCTTTGGATCAGCCGAGTGAATCCTCCCTCTCTCTTCCACAGCACTGTTGGACACTTAGCCCAGCCTGTTTTGTTGAGTTGGCACAATGCAGGTCATACTTTGGAGCTGGCCCATTGGTGACAGGGAGACACATCTAGAGACCAAGAGTCAAGCTAGTTAGCGCAGTACATGATAGATAAAATCACCTCAAAAGGCAAAATGTCTCCCAGGACAGGAGCAGGAGTAGGACTTAATGGCACGACCATAACCTCACAAGTGGTCTAATAGATTAAATAAGGAAATGTGTCAGTGGAAGTGAAGGGCTACATGGACAACAGAAAAACAAGAGCCAGAGAGCCATGGGGGTGTCTCTGGTCCTCACCAGGTGGTATGAACACATGGTCCCCATGGCAGCCTGTCCCTGTAGGGGAAGCGAGTGGTTGTGGCAGTCACTGGGGATGGCAACAGCTCAGTCTCTGACTCTTATGCCTTTCACTGTCATTTGTCTCCCAGGTGACAGCCCTAGTGGTGCTGACCAGTTGATCCAAACATTCTGGAATGCTGGACAGTCTGCTTTGGGCCTATAGCGTACACGTCAGTGAACAGGGAATCCAGCCGTCTGGGGACAATGGGTGTGAGAGTCAGTAGCTAGTGCTTACCTTAGCTTGACCCTGGCTGTGGGGGCTGTGTCAGTATCATGTCTCCTGGGGGCACTGTGTAGGCTGTTTTCAGCTCCCCTGGGGGATATCTCTGCAATGAAGCAAAGCATCCCTTTTGTTTTCCTAACAGATTCTAGGTTGTACACGGCAGGCCACATGTCTGCAAGTTGGTCTGTGCCTTCATAGCACGGAACCCCATCCCTGGCATTCACTTATCGACCCACAAGTATGTGTTGAACCAAACCTGGAAGTTACAGACCATTTGGTCCAGAGGCAAGACCTACAAAGAAAAAGGGTGGGAATTAGAATGAATGAAGGCGTGTGTCCTCATAGGTGTGTTCCAATGAAAGTGGAAATCATTGGAGAAGCTAGGGGACCTCCAACAATACTCACTGGGCGCTGCGCCCCAGAAGGGCTGCAAAGATGAGTGACACACAGTCCCCAGCAGGGACTCTGACAACACAAAGGCCACTGGACAGAGGAACATAGGCACTCGTTCCTCGGGTATAGGACAGGCCCCCAGGCTGAGGACTGGTCCCTCAGGGTATGGACTGATCACCTCATGATTTCTGCATGTCTCCTACATGTCTCAGGCTGTAGGTGGGCTGATAACAGGTCCCCACAGACTGAGGACTGCACCCTCAGGCTGAGGACAGGTTCCTTCAGGCTTGGGAGTTTGGGCACGTCTCCTCTTCTCCCTGTGTTCATTTGCTCATTCTCTTGGCCTCTAGCCCTGGACAGGCTGCCTCCTCCAGCTGGGACCTGGCCTGGCTGCTAGTGGACACTCATGGCCTTGTCTCTAGAGGTAGTTTCTTCTTTAAAACCATACACTACTGGAAAAACTTAATTCATAAAACCTAAAATAAAGAGGGATTTAGTATTTGTACAATAAAGTATATTTAAATCTAACATGATAGATTATCAACAGGGTTCCTGTTAAATTTTCAATTTATAAAAATGTACGACTTTTTAGGAACTGTATTCTTTTGTAGAAATAGCTCATGTGAATGAAAAAGAAGGGGTTCCAAATAAATCGTTGTGGGGTTCAGGGGTGTGGAGGAGTCTTCTGCAAGGGAGATTTGACTCAGGGTCTTCAGTTCCTTGCAATGACCACATGGGCTGCTGCAGAGAAGATATCCCAGTTGATGCAGGTGTAAAACAGCTACACTGCACAATGCTGGGGAGGCAGCTCCAACGCTGGGGAGGTGGTTCCAATGCAGGGATGATTTGATAAGGGAACACAGAAGAAACAATGGTGGAGGTAGGGGGGGTCTCCCATTCAACTCTAGACATATCTTTTCCCTTGATAAAACCAAGAAGGTCTATAAAACATCTTCCAGCCTCTGCAGCTCTCACAGACATTTACAGTGGAAGGTTTTCAGAATTGTTCTCTTTAGAAGAGAGTGCCTGGAGAAAGACATCATCAGTATTTCAGCTTTACATGGATCCTGCAATAACAAATGCAAACAGGAATATCCAGAACAGCAGGCCAGTGGTGGGACTTTGCAGACAGAGAGCACGAGACCTTTCTGCAGTTAATGTTGTTGACACCAACAAATGTACTATCATGGAAGTTGACAGGGGCTGGGAATGGATCAAGCACAAAGAAAATGATGAGAAAAGTTGATCTGGACCAGAACCAGGTGTTCCCATTTAGGGATTGAGGTAATACCCAGTGGGGTAAAATTGGCTGCTAACTCCAGACTCCCTCTGGAGTGGTATTTTTATAACTGGAGTGATATTTTAAATTTACATATATGTTTATATCTGGAATGTTTTTTTTTTATATGTATGTTTCTGAACCCAGATGCCCTGAACAGTTCATTCTATAGCATGGGTTCAATTTGCTGCAAGTAAATTCTTGGATCCAGTGCAGAGTCCAAAATGCAATCCTCTGTAGGACTTTGCAGGCAAAGAGGAGTCATGGCTGCTATTTTCCTTTCTAGAGAGGAGCCTGGGAAGAGTGACATCTGTCGGGATGGGCCATGCTTTGCTTTTGCTCATGAGTGAGCTACATTCGCTTTCCCTGGGCTGGTGCCAGCCTGAGTCATGGAATTGGGGTTGCCGCCCAGCAGCCTCCTCCTCGGGGGCTGCTGGCAGCACCTGACACTTGGGGGAGGTGCTGAGGCAGCACCCAGGCCGGCCTGCCCCCAAGTCATGGTGACTTCAGCCTGAGGGCTGGACAGCTGCCTGGAGACACTCTTGATTTAGAATGTGCAGATTTGCTTTGCAATCAGCAAATTTGCACTCTCATGCCCTGCTGGCTTTCCTTCCCAAGGTTTTATTTACTCATGAATCTGAAAGGAGATATTTACTTGAACAGTGAACAGTTTTATGCAGCTGAGTTAACACTGATAGAACATTTCACAGAATCTTTGGATGGCCCTCGTGATGGTTAATATTAGGTGTCAACTTGACTAGTATAAGGAATACACAGAAACCTGGTAAAGTATTATTTTGGGGTGTGTCTGTGAGGGTGTTTCCGGAGGAGATTAGCATGTGTGGCTGAGTGGACAGGGTAGGAAAGATCTGCCCTCTATACTGGGTGGGCACCTTCCAATCTGCCAGGGGCCCGGAGAGAACAAAAACAGGAAAGAGAGAATCTCTCACTCGGTGTATCCCACTGGGGCCGGGACACACTCTGCTCTCTTCCCCGTGGACATCTGAACTCAAGACTCTTTAGCCTTTGGGTTCCAGGACTTACACCAGCGGCACCCCCGGCTCTCAGGACTTTGACCTTGGACTGAGAATCACACCATCAGCTTCCCTGGTTTTGAGGCTTCTGGACTTGGACTGAGCCACACTACTGGTACCCAGTTTGCAGATGGCTCTTGTGGCACTCCTTAGCCCTCACAATCATGTGAGCCAGTTCCCCTAATAAATCCCCTCTCATATATCTATGTATGCAGCCTATTGGTTCTGTCGCTCTGGAGAACCCTAACTAAAACAGCCCTGAAAGATCCACAAGATAATGTTCTTCTTTTACAGAAGGATCCACCAGGCCGTTCGTTCACACATTCAAGAATGTATGAATGATATATATTTTGAGCCCCAACTTAGCTTCTGAGCCTCCTCTGCCTCTACTGCCTGGAGTCCTTGGCTTCTGCGGCACCCCACTTTGAGCAGCCCCACTCTAGCCTTACCCTGACCCCTGGGTGAGCTTCCTGGACTTCAGAATTCTGACTCTTTCTAGAATGCCTCTCAAAGCCTCCTTGTCAGCAAATAGAAATATAAGTTTTCATTTTCTTGTCATGACAGATTTAAGGCACTCTGAGTCTTGCATTAGAATTACTCCCTTGATACTCTTTAATCCTTCATAATACCCTTCCGGGCAGCTGTAGCCGTGGGGACAAAGCCATTAGTTATTCTCTGGATATGATACAAAGTAACTGGTGAATTTCTCACTGGCCCTGTCATTTTTTTTTTAAGGACTAAAGCTATTGCAGTAGTCCAACAAATAGTAAATGTCATTATAAATTTTTGCTTTGCAAAAGTTCAGTTTAAGTGCAACTTTCCTAAAATGTGCTGACTTTATAAAGTGGGGGACACCAACATGTTGCATATTAGCCCCCTAAATACAAAAAAAGGCTTTCCCTGTAAAAGACAAGTGAGAGGGTTGGGGTGGACTACAAATGCCCCCATGCATAACCAGGTTAGTACTGCTCAGCAGCATTCGCAAAACCCAGCCATTCTCAGGCTACCTTTATGTTTCCCTTTTTATGAATTTTTTTTCTTTGCCACATTTGTATGTCAAGTCACCTCAATGTCCCCTGAACTACTTATCATTTACTTGATACTTTGCTTTATTTTAAAGGGAAACTTCCTATCAATATTATATATGCTAGCTATATTTATTCTGATAAACATAAAAATAAATATCAGAATAAAAAATGTTCATCTGTGTACTTACCTAAAGTCATTTCCCATACTCCTCATCTTATGTACACCTTGGCTGGATAAACAACGTGACCACTGCGATAACAGAAGTTGGTGCAAGATGTAGATTTAGTAAAGAGGAAGGTGAAAAAGGTACTACATAGAGTCTTACTTCTGGACTACCTTATTTTAAGATTGAGCCCCACCCCATATCATATTCCACACTAAGTATATATGTTTTTAATACAAATAGAATTTATTTTTTAGTGCAGTTTTAAATTCACTGCAAAATTGAGCAAAAATTACAGAGTTCTCGTGCACCACCTCCCCACAGACTCTGCCACCATCAACATCTGGCACTAGAGCTGCACATTTGTTACAGCTGATGAACCTGTATTCACACACCATTACCACTCAAAGTCCATAGTCTACATTAGGTTCGCCCTTGGCAGTGTACATTTTATATGTTTTGACAAATGTATAATGACACGTATCCACCACTACAGTATCATACCGAGTACTTTCACTGCCCTAAAAGGTGCTCCACCTTTCCGTCCTTCCCTGTCCCCACGTCCCTGGCAACACTGATCTTTTTAGTATATTCATAGTTTTGTCTTTTCCAGAATGTCATATGGTTGGAATCATACAGTATGTAGCCTTTTGATACTGGCTTCTTTTACTTAGTAATACGCATTGCTAAGTTTCCTCCATGTCTTTTTGCAGCTTGATAGCTCCTTTATATTTTATTTTTTTAAACCTCTGAATAATATTCTGTTGTATAGATATGCCACCCTTAATCCATTTACCTATTGAAGGACATCTTGGTTGAGTCCAAGTTTTGGCAATTATGAATTAAGCTGCCATAATCTTTTTTTTCTGTCTTTTTCGTGACCGGCACTCAGCCAGTGAGTGCACCAGCCATTCCTATACAGGATCCGAACCTGCGGCGGGAGCGTCGCTGCACTCCCAGCGCTGCACTCTCCCGAGTGCACCACCGGCTCGGCCCTGCCATAGACATTTTTGTGCAGACCTAAGTTTTCAGTTTGTTTGGGTAAATACCAAGGAGCACAATTGTATGTTTAGTTTTGTAAGAAACTGCCAAACTGTCTTCCAAAGTGGCTGTGCCATTCGCATTCCCCCAGCAATGAATGCGAGTTCCTGTTCCACATCCTTGCCAGCACTGGTGGTGGCAGTGTTTTGGATTTGGGCTATTTTAATACGTGTGCAGTGTGATATCTCATTGTTGCTTTAATTTGTAATTCCCTAACGATGATGTTGAGCATCTTTTCATGTGCTTATTTTCCATCTGTGCATCTTCTTTGGTGAGATGTCTGTTCAGATCTCTTTCCTATTGTTTGATTGTGGTGTTCATTTTTTATTGTTGAGTTATAAGAGTTCTCTGTAAATTTATCAGGCATGTCTTTATCAGGTATGTGTTTTGCAGAGCCACGTTAAGTATTTAATTTTGAGTTTTTGTTAAGAATACTTAATTTTTGTAATTTAAACTTAATACAATTTTAAATAAATTATATAAATTATAAATGAAGTACATAACTCTATACCTTGTATTGTGGATGACTGGTTGATATAATGTTATGCTTTAATTAAATATTTAAAATTTTGATTTTATTATATTCTTTTCATATTTTTGAGTCAATATTATTTTTCTAGTCCCACTCATTTTAATAAAACCCTGGAACACATGTAGACACTTTGCCTATAGATCCTAATAGAGAGAATGGTTATGTCTTTGACAGCAATGACAATCTTGCTTTAATGCACAGTACTGGTGTCGTAGGGCTGTCACCTGAGTCATTTAGTATTGGTGTTGGTGATGATAGAATATTTGAACTGGAAGTGCCCTTAGAGCTCATCAAATCCAATCCCCCAGTTTAGAGTAAAAAAGGCTGAGGTCCAGAGAGCAGCATTCATGCTGTCATTGTTGCCATCACCATTATGACCACCCTTGTCAACCATTTATCTAACACCTACCATGTGCCCACCTCTGAGGCTACAGAGAAGGATGAGCTATGGTCCTGCCCTCAGAGTGTTCAGTCTGTTGATAGAATGGGTCTTGCAGGGAGTTAGTGGCCAAGCTGTGACTAGAGCTCAGGTCTCTCTCTGGACTCCCAGACCAATGATTATTCCACTCTACTGTGGCATCTTCTATCACTGCGGCCACATGGGGCTGAGTGTCCTTAATTGATATGGTAATTTGGGCTATAGGTCCTAACAGATAAAATGATTGTGCCCTTGAAAACAAGGGTGATGTTGACTCAATGCTCAGTATAGATGTTGGGGTGTTATCTGGGCTGGGTGCCAGACAAGATGAGTTATAAAAAACACTTAGAAAAAAAAAAAAAAAAAACACTTAGAGAAGGATCTGATAGGCCTGGCTTGGATCAGGTGTTCCTCTCTGGGCCAGTCATCTGTGGCAGGGGGTGGGGTCACATGAGTATAAAAGCTCTTGCTGGGGAGTGCCCTGAGCTCCTGAGCTGGGGTGGTGGTGGGGCGAGGGCTTCAGCCACACCCCCCTGACATTGCACCCAGCCCAGCAATGACCAAGCCACCGCTGGAAGCCCCGTGGTCTCCTGCATGAATGAGGGGGATGCCACAGGCCTCAACCCCACCACTCCTCCTTCCTCCTTCTCCCACCCTATTTCCTTCTCCTTTCCTCTGTCCCCCTTCTCCCCAGCTGCTCTGCAACATCATAGAGTGTGAATAATAATAATAATAATAAATGAATAAACTTAAAAAAAAAAAAACTCCTGAAGCTCCACCTGGAAGCAGTGGTTAAAGTGGTTAGAGTCAGAGGTGGGGCAGTTATCCAGAGGAGGGGTGCTTTCTGCAGCAGAAGGGAGAAGGTGGCAAGCAGACAAAGCAGTGAGTATCCTCTACAATTGTAGAAGCTCATCCAAAAAGATACGAAGGATGTTTAAAGAGGAGAGAGGTTCTGTCCTATTGGGGATCAGCGGTGGTATTCGAGACATGGCACTTAAGATGGAAAGTGAAGGAAAAGGAGTTTGCAAAGGCCCAGGGCCAAGAAACACAAAAGCAAAGCCATGCTGGGAGGTAGTTGCACTTGTCTGAAAACCAAACAGAGCACAAATAAGGGAACAGAGAGTGGGAAATGGGGTTTCCGGAGGGAAAAGTCAGGAAGGAGTTAAATCCTGGAGAAATGGAGCCAGAATTTGAGCTTTAAGTTGTAGCCATTAGGGATCGGGTTGCCAGATAAAATACAGAATGCCCAGTAAATTCACATTTCTGGTAAACAGTGGATATTTGCATGGACACACATATACTAAGAGATTATTCATGGTGTGTCTAAAAATCAAATTAACTGGGCATTCTGCATTTTTATTTGCTAAATCTGGTGATCCTAACTGGGGAGCCAGTGAAGGGTTTTAAGCCAAGGCTTGCATGAGGCCTTTTGATTCAATTCCAACTCCAGCACCTCTTATGTCTAAAATCCTGGGCAATGAGAACCGATGCCCATTATAATGGGTCGCCTGGCCAGCTTGGGTTCCTTCTGAGTTCTCCCAGAAAGACTGAAAGCCACTGTGGAGTGTCAGTGCTCAGTGCACTCCCTTAACGTCTTAATATTTTCAGCTCTGGCACAGCCCAACTGGAGCCACAGGATTCAGCGAACCAAGCACCCCGAGCTGCCGACATCACCCAGGCTTTATTCCCTCAGTGAGCCTGGATGTAAACACAGACAGAAATCAGCAAGGAGGAATCACAAATGCGTAAATGTGTCGCCTGCTCTTCTGTCCTCTCATCCTTCCTCCGTGGCTGAGAGGTCCCAGGGCTGGGCCTCAGGAAGCCGCACAGCCCTGGGCTTTCTGGACAGCTGTGAAGACGGAGTTCAGCAGCCTTCACAGCCAGGACCCTGGGGAGCTACTGTGAGCACACCCTCTGAGTAATTTTCACTTACAGCAGAAAGAAGTCTGCTGGGAAGACACACATCCCCGTCAAAGGAGTAATCCAGGTAACCTGGTCTCAGCTGCTGGCTCCTCTCCTCTCCAGCCCTTCACACACTCCCCCTCACAGGAAGAGTTTTCAAAAGACAACCAAGAAGGAGATGGAGTATGGGATCCTGTTCAAACAATCCTAGAAGTTACCAGAAGCAGCCAGAAGCTTCTTCTCCTCCAAGAAGCCTTCCCCTTGACTGTAGCCACAAATGACTCCTTCCTCAGAATCCCTGCGTGCTCTGGCCCTGTCTAATGCCAAGCCTCTCACCATGTGTCCACAGCCACAGCACATGGCAGCCATAGCAAAGCACACACGGTACCCTCCAAGCCCCCTGCTTGTGGTTCTCGGTGTCCTTGTGCCAGTTCTTCTTTCAGCCTGGGGTCCGCCACCTGCCCTCTGTCCAGCTGGCTCTTACTGAGGCTTCAGTTCCCAGCTCACACATTGGCTACTCCAAAAGGTAATGCCGGAGCCTGCCCCTCTTCCTCAAGGTGGAGCTCGCTCTGTCACTCTGAACACATTGTACTGACCTGCCTGATTATGAGCCTCTATCCTTATAATGTGGGACTGCTCGAGGTCAGTGAGTGTGACTGCCATCTCTGCGCCGGCTTAACCCAGCACTAGGTACAGAACAGGTGCTCAGTAACAATTTTAAACTGGTTTAGAAAGTAATTCCAACATTGCACAAGGGTATTGAGCAAAGCATGAACAAAGGCTTCCGGTCAATTTTCAGTGCCCTCCTCACAGGTATCCACCAGCAAGAATAGAGCATCCTTCCAGATCCTGACTGTGCATGGACGGTTGTGGAACACTCAAAGCATGGGAAGCTGGAACCCTCATGAATGGGATCAGTGAAAGCCCCAGAGAGCTGCCTCGCCCCTTCCACCATGTGAGGACACAGCGAGAAGACAGAAGACGGCCATTGGTGAACCAGGAAGCGGGCTCCCACCAGACACCAAATCTGCCAGCACCTTGATCTTGCACTTCCCAGCCTCCAGAACTGTGAGGAATAAATTTTTTTTGTTCACAAGCCTCCCAATCTATGTTGGGTTTTTTTTTTTTTTTTTTGCACTGGCTGGTATGGGGATCTGTACCCTCAACCTTGGTGTTATTAGCACCACACTCTCCCAAGTGAGCCACCAGCCAGCCCTAAGTCTGTGGTATTGTGTTATAGCAGCCTGAACAGACTAAGACCCTCTGCACATGACAGCTCCTGAGCAGGATGTGCCACCTAGCCCAGTCTATAGGGTCTGGGTCTGAGGCTGGAAGAGTCTGAGGAGATCTGCCCAGCACCCAGGCCTCAGCATGTGTGGGACTGTGACTTCACACGGAACCTTCATACATTCCTTCAGGCCCTGTGCTGGGCTCTGGGAATGCAAGGAGGGAGGCAGTGCTCTGCCTTCAGGCCCACAGTGATGATGCTGGAGGAGCTGTGGCTGAGGCGGCACACGTGCATGCCTGCACAGGTCTGGCCAGCCCTGCCTGCCCAGTTCTGCTCGGGTCACAGGCCCTGCCTTGTTTTCTGGGCCCAGGCTCTTTCCTAATGACCTTCCTCATGCTCTCGGCCATTCCAGCCACCCCCTTCCTGTCTCCACAGGTGCTGTTGTTCTGGGGCCCCATCACCTGCCAGTATGGGCCTGCACCTGCTGCCAGCCTTCCCACCTGCCCTTCCCCCAAAGCAGCACAGCAGTGACAGTACATTGGTGGGACCCTCCTGTCTTAGTGTGTTTGGGCTACCATAGCAAAATACCATAAACTGGCTGGCTTCTAAACAACAGAAATGTGTTTCTCATAGTTCCGGAGTCTGGGAAGGCCAAGATCAAGGAAGATTCAGGGCCTGGTGAGGGTCTGCTTTCTGGTTCACAGATGTGCTCTCACATGGTGGCAGGGGAAGGCAACTCTCTGGGGCCTGTTTTATAAGGACACTAATCCCATTATGGGGGCTCCACCCTCATGACCTAAACACCTCCCAAAGGCGGTGTACTACCTCCTAGTACCATCCCATTGGCGATTAGGTTTTGCTGAAGATTGGATGCCCCTCACAACCTCACTGAGGCTTAGCCCTCACTGTAACTGCTGAGGGTGGGAAATCCTATTATGGTAATTGAAAGGTGGGGCCTTGAAGAGGAGATTAGGTTGTAGGATCATGCAGTAGTGAATGGATTAATAATGGTGGTTAGGGGCATGGTTTGGAGGACTTTACAAGAAGAGCACATGAGAGGACAGACTCTCTCTCTGCTTCTACCATCTCACAATGTGAGACCCCTGGGTCACTGTTGCCACCACCAAGACTCTCACCAGATGGGTTCCCTGGACTTTGGACTTCCTAGGCTCAGTAACTGTAAGCAATAAATTTTTTCTTATAAATCACCCAGTTTCAGGTATTTTGTTAAAAGCAACAGAAATGGACTAATACAGGTTTCCACACGTGAATTTTAGGGGGATGCATTCAGTCCACAGCACTTCCCCCCATGTTTTGCCTGGTTAACTAAAATTCTTCTTATGATTAAACTGCCATTTAATGAGCGTCTGCTATGTGCTAGGCTCTGCTTGATGATTTGCACATCTCCTTTACTCTTCCCCAACAAAATTTTGAGAGTGGTGATAGATCCCCTCTCACAAATCAGGAAGCTGAGGCTTAGGGAGATGAAATCGGTTGCTGTGTCTCCACCCACTGAACTAAATTTCCTTCCGGGTACTGCTGTGGGCATGTCCTCCAAGACCTTGCGCCCCCTCCCTGCCACCTTGAGATCAAGTAGTTCAGGTCCAGCCCTTCCCAGCCCACCCTGCACCACCCACAGCCATCCTGAGGAAGGAGAGTTACTTCACCTCTATCCCTGCATATGTATACCAATGTAACAAAAAGGGGAAAACGCATGCAATTCTCCCCCCACCCCCACCCCCACCCCCAAAAGGAGAAAACCCAGGCCATTCAGTAAACCTTGGAAGCAAAATGTGCTGCATTTTTCTGGCCTCTTAGAGACTCTCCATGCCAGGAATCAACACCCCTTGGAGACCAGTTAGGGACCCACTCCCTCCCTGTGCCACCCCATTACTCCCAGGGGCACACATGGTGACAGTCCCCCTGAGATGGTTGGGTTCCTCCTGCCGAGGGTTCAGGCCTGAGGGAAGGAGGCATTAGCTGAGAGAAGGGGCTCTTTTCTCCTCCTTTGTTTCGCCTTAAAAAATTGTTTAGTCATTGAGTGAAACAGCATATGAATACATTGTTGTAAGAGATTAGAATACTGAAGTATGCAGTGAAAACTTGAAGCTCCCCAGAAGAAACTACTTGTGTCAAACGATTTTCATAATGATGCTAGGATGTTTCGCCTTGGTCGCTGTGCTGACCTTTGCACTGATGGTGCAAAAGCACTGGAGTGTACACAGCAGGCCCCTCAGCACGGATCAAGGCAAGGCCCCAACCTGCTCTATGGCCATCATGTTCCTCACCACCCAGCATTCACAGTGGGGAGGAAAAAAGCCAGTTTCAATTAAGAATGTCCTCGATGAAGCTGTGGAAATGATTAGTTTTTTGAAATCTCAACCGTTAAGTACATGTCTTCTTATTCCGCGTGAGAAACTGGGGAGTGGTCAAGAGCACTTATTGCACATATGAAACCGTGATGTCTGAAGAAAAGCACTTGTGTGATGGAGTCCCAAGCTGCAGTAGCCACGTTTTTCACAGAACATCATTTTTACTTGAAAAGGACGACGGACAACCAAGCAATGGTTATTCCGACTTGGATGCTTGGCAAACGTTTCCACAAAAATCAAGCAAGTGAAACTGTCACTTCAAGGAAAGCAACTGACAGTATTTGTTGCCAATGATACAATTTGAGTTTTCAACTGAAAAATTAGAATTTGAAAAGCTTGCATCTGCCACCTCCAACTTGATAGCCTCCCAGTACTTAAGGACTGACAAGCTGTGGGTAAAGATTAATGAGTGTGGTTTTTGGTATTATATGATGAAATGTGTCAACATTTGGAAGCTCTGCATAACAGTGAACCAATAGTTTCCAAATAACAGTGCATTATGTCACAAAATTGTGCATGGATAAAAAATCCATTCAAAGTATAAGACAGCACAATGGGTTTTAACACAACAGAGGATAAAAAGTTTATTGGTATGAATTCAGATATCATATTGCAACTACCATTAAGAAACTACCATTTATCGAGTTTCTACGTAATGTCAAAGAATATCCACAATTATTTGGAAAATGCTACTAAAATATTCCTCTCGTTTGGATTAAATGCAGAAGCAGGAGTGAGGATCCAGCTGTAAATGTAAAACAGTGCCACTCTTCTCATGACATTTTTTTGTTTTAAAAAATCCAATTATTTTTAGAAGAAACATATTTTATGTTAACATGTAATGGGTAATCATTATTTTAAGTTCATTAATGAATATATATTTTAAAACTTTTATCAGCTTTAATTTTTAATATAGTCAATACTGGTAGATATAACCTACATAATTAAAAGCCGTTTGGGTTCCTGAACAATTTTTAAGAATGTGAAGATGTCCCAAGATCACAAAATTTGAAAACTACTGCTGTAGATAATGAGCTCTTAGACCTGAAAGCTAGTTGTTATACTTGACCCTGCTTTGGCCAGAACAGGCAGCTTAAGAGTCACTCAAGGACCAATATCCCTGCAAATCATCTATGTCCCTGTCTCCTCAGTACCTAACACACACACTCATGCACACACACACACACACACACACCCTACATTTTTGCGTCCTGGGAAACCAGATAAACAGGTTTGTTAAAATTAAGTATAGATTTGAATCAAAGAGAGTAAAATGCCTGAATTTGATAACTCCCATTTAGGAAACTCAGAAGCCCTGTTTTACAAACTTACAGATTCCTAGTGGTTTCTGGGAAAATGTCCTCCATTGCCCTGTCACTCAGAATAGGGTCCAGGGACCACTTCTGTAGTGTGTTAAAGATGCAAACTCATGATTCTTTACCCCAGACTTAGATTATACATTTAAGAAGATCCCAATGTAATTTTTATGCACATTAAAGTTTGTGAAGCACTGCTCTAATAAAAGGAATTTGCAATCTAGAGTCTAAAATTCAAAAGGACTTCTAATTTCTAGAATGGCTGGAAGGTTATTTGGATCAATTCTCCTACTGAGAGAAACTAAAATATATGGATAAGATGTATCTTCATAAAATCATTAAAGAGATATTTAAGACAGCAAGAAACTACCACATCGAAAATGAAGGGCACATTCATTCAGGAAGGTAAGCCTGAATTAAAGATGTTTTTACCCCAAGGTCATTTACTAAACCTGAAAATTAGAACCCAGTTTTGACAGATTGTCAGAATGAGAGATGTAGAATTAAAATCTAGAGGTAGAAAAGCCCGTGGGTCGGAAACTCTCAAGCCTTGAACTTGGTAATGTTCCAGGTGCCCAGAAAAACAAATGGAAATTCTCTTTGAGGAAGGTATCTTTATTATGGGTGGCAAATTATTCCTAAAGTAATTTTTATTTATTTATATTTATATTTTTTATTTTTTTAAAGAGTGGTGACCAATATTTTGTTTTTTATTTTTATTTTTTATTTTTGGTGGCCGGCCAGTATGGGGATCAGAACCCACCTCAGTGTTATAAGGCTGTGCTCTAACCAACTGAGCTAACCAGCCAGCCCCCTAAAGTAATTTTTAAATACTATGACCAGAACTGTCATAGATAACCAGGCTCTCAAGGAAACTAGGCTCCAGGAGCAAGAATTAGACGGTAAGACAACTATGTTGACTAACAAAATAAAAGACAGGCTTGAAGATATCTTCAGGAGATAGAAATCTATCAGAAAGTCATACAGAAAATTTGAAAGAGAACCTAATAAAACTTGTAGGAATAATAAAATACAATAACTGAAATAAAAATTAATGGGATGGGTTTCACAGAAAGATTGTACATAGCAGAAGAGACATTAGTGAACTGTAAGACAGGTGAGAAGAAATATTTCAGAGTGCAGCATGGAAAGACAAAAAGATAAAAAATTCAGGTGAAAAGGCAAGAGACATAAAATGAAAAAGTTCAATATACATATCATTGGAATCCTAGAAACAGAAGAGAAAAACAATGTGGCAGAGGTGATATTTGAAAAGATAAAAATGGCTGAGAATTTTCTAGAACTAATAAGAGACACCAATCCACAAATTAAAGAATCACAATGAATCCCATGCTGGATAAATAAAATGAAATCTACACTTAGATATATCACTGTGGAACTTCAGAAAATCCACCAAAACGTGACCATCTTAGAAGCAGCTAGAGAGAAAAATTCCCATGAACAACAGTAGGGCTGACAGCAAACTTCTCAAAGCAACATTAGAAGCCAGAAAATAATAGAATTCAATATGCTGAAAATTGCCTACACTCCTACACTCAACAAAAATGTCTTTCGAGAATAAAGACAAAAATAAAGACAGTTTTGTGCAAGGGCAGTTGAGAGAGTTTGTCACACAAAGATCCAAATTCCAAAGGACATACTTCAGGTAGAAGAAAGATAACTCCTGTTGGAAAGTATGTGGTACCAGAAGAAATGAGGAACAGAGAAACTGGTAAGTGTGTAAATAAATCTAAATGAACACTGACTACTTAGGCAATGCTGGTAATGTCCTGCAGGGTTTAAAAAATAGAATTAAAATACGTGATTTATATACAACAATTGTATATAAATTAAGAGAGAGAAATAAATGAAGTTAAAGGGAGGGAGGAAGCCAAAAAAACTGATGAATGTTAGACTTGGTTAAACTAAGAATGTGTGTTGTAATTTCAAAGGCAAACTCTAAATAAATTGAAACAGAGTATGTAACTTCCAAATGAATAGAGGATGAAAAAGTAGAATGCTAAAAAATAATCAATCTGAAAGATATGAGAGAAAAAGAAACATAAAATAGGCAGGACAATTAGAAAGCATAAAATATGATGATGTAAAAAACATCTTTGATTACGGAAAATTTAAATAATACACAAAAATAAACAGTCATGTAATGCACCTCATAAATCTATCATTTTAACACTTAATAATCTAGTTGCATTTATCTCTCCCACTTTTCCTGCTGGAGTATTTTAAAACAAATCCCAGATATCACATTATTTTATTCATAAATATTTTAGTATGTATCTTTATCAGTTAAGGACTGTATTAGTCTGTTTGTGTTGCTTACAACAGCATACAAGAAAAATGAAAATTATTGCTTACAGTTTCTAAGTCTGGGAAGTCCAAAATCTATCTGCTGGTGGTGACAGTGACCCAGGGATCTCACATTGCAAGATGATGGAAACAGAGAGAGCAGAGAGAGAGAAAGACAGACTCTCCTCTCTTTTGAAAGCCCTCAGAACCACGCGCCTGATCACCATTTTTAATCCATTCAGCATTGCATGGTCCTATAATCCAATCACCTCTTCAAGGCTCCACCTTCCAATTACCATGATAGGATTTCCTGCCCTCTTGACAGTCACAGTGGGGGCTAAGTTTCTAATACATAAAACTTGGGGGACACAATTCAAGCTTCAATGAGTTTTGGGGGACATAATTCAATCTACTACAAGGACTTTAAAAATATAGTACCAAAATACCATTATCACAAAAATGGCATTTTATTTACAAACAGAAATTTATTTACAAGGACTGGCCCATGGCTCACTCGGGAGAGTGTGGTGCTGATAACACCAAGGCCACGGGTTTGGATCCTATATAGGGATGGCCGGTTAGCTCACTGGTTGAGCGTGGTGCTGACAACACCAAGCCAAGGGTTAAGATCCCCTTACTGGTCATCTTTCTATAGGATAAAAAAAAGAAAAAAGAAATTTATTTACAAATGGAAATATATCAGAAAATATGCTAAATGTAAATGGATTAAATAATCTTTGTAAAGACAGAGATTGTGAGACTGGACAGAAAACAGAATTCCACTCCATGCTATTCACATCTAAAACATAAGGATTCAGAAAAGTTGAGTAAATAATGGAAAAAAGATATATAATGCAAATACTAACCAGAAGAAAATGTGTACAGATAATGAAAGAAATAGATGTTTTACATATATGATAGAAAAAAGTTGGACAAAGTTCTTACCCCAACGGCATCCACTCTCCAGAAGATGATTCACATTCCTTATCTCATGTGAGGTAGGAGTAAATTTTAGCTCTGCTCACAAATGAGGAGCCAAGGGTTTAGGGAGCTGACTGGCTGGCCCAGGGACCTCCAGCTGGCGAGGGACAGAGGCTCCAACAACAAGAGGAGTACTCCTTCCACAAGGCTTCCCCAGGCCTCAGAAGAAGGTGTGGGGGTTTCTGGGAAGGAGAGGGAGGGTCGAATATCCATTGAGAGTATGGACCTCTGGGTCCCTGTCATAGGTAGAGGTTGGGGACCACTAAGAGTGAGGGCAAGAAGATGGGTGGCACTGGCTCCCATGTCCCTTAGTAAATGACCACTAGAGAGAGACTGGAAGACAAAATGGTGGTATGTGTCCTCAGGGGTTTGTGACCTCTGGTTGGGGGATCTTTCCTGGCCAAGGGCCACAGGAGGGATGCAGTGTGAGGGACGCTTGTCCCCTGTATGGACACATGGCCACTGTGGCCCTAACACCCCAGGAACACAATCAGGCCTCGGGTCACTTTCTTTCAGGAGCCTCCTAAACATACGCCTCGAGCTGATTTTACCCTGTTCATTCCAGCAGACAGAAGGGACTTTGATGAAGGAAATGCGGCCCACCGGGGATTCAGAATTTGTGATTCATCTAGACCTGTCCAGACCCATCTGGAGGAACGCAGGGCAGCTCCACAGCTAATCCTGGCAGATTCCCACCCCTGCTGGCAGTCCTGCCTCCCTCCTCCTGCTGGCAGGGAGGAGCCCAGATGCTCCAGCCACAGGGCCCCGAGTTGAAGTTTAGCCTCAGACAGAAACATGGACACAAACAAAGGTAGGTCACACACACACACTCTCCCACTTGGACTCGACTACATAAATACACAGGCCTTTTAGTTTCACTCCCCTCCATCACCAAGAACCAGGTTTTAGCCACATGCAGGCAGACACAGACTCACGCACTCAGAGTTACACACGCAGACTCAAATACACACACTGTGCTATTCCAACAACCTGCCCTTCCCAGCTTGGTTGTAGGGGCCAGCTAGGAATGATGGGAGCAGAGGTGGCAAAGGAGGCCCTGGCTGGGGTCCCTCCTAGCCAAGATTAGTGATAAGAAGCGTGACATGCCCAGGAAAAGGGCAGACCCAAGCTGCAGCCAGCAGCCTCTCTCTCTGTCCCTAGCAGGGCAGGTATATGGAATAGACCACGTTTATTTTTTCTAAAAAGCCAAGGGCAGTAAAACCTCTCACATGGAAGCTGCAATTGGTCCAGTTAAATATACCGCGTGTCTTTTATGTGATACAGAAGCACAGGCTTTGGAGCTAAATGGACCAGACTTCTGACCTGGATTTGATGCTTTCCACCCTCTGAGCCTCAGTCTCCTCACCTGTAAAATGGGATACTAATATCAACCTCATTCATAAAGGAACACAGTAGCTGCATAATAACTATTGATTTTCTCCCTTCCCAGGTTTCTTGCCTTTGAACAACACCTACTCACCTGGGTGTTTAGGCCAGCAGGGACCCCACCTTTGACAATACAGGAGCTGAGTCGGGTCCCCACCTTTTCCCTCCCTCCCACCATTGCCTCATTCCCCTTGGCCACCATCTTCACAGGCCCCTCTCCAGCTCTCTCCCAAATTAAACTCCATGGTTTAGTTTGAAAGGGACATAGGGCAGGGAGGCATTTAAGGAGCGAGCACAGGGCTCCCAGGGGCCAGACCTGGAGGGGGTGGGTGGGATGCCAGGGAGGGGGTGGGCGGGCATCGTGCCCCAGATGTCACAGGGTCGTGGTGAGGAGTGAAGGAGATCACGTCCGTAAAGATCACGGGCTTGGCTCTCAGGAGGCACGGAAGGAACAGTCCCTCCAATTAGACTTTTATTCATTCACTCAATCTGATCTGCCTAGGAGTCACTCTACAGACCAGGATTGCAAAATTGGTGGCCCTCCAGTGGGATCTTGCCCAGAGACGAGCCTTGTTTGGCTTGTATCCAAACATGTCACATAAAAATCCAGATTTCAGGCTTCCCTTGAAAAATTAGAAACTCTGGGAGCTTTTGCCCTGAAACCCCCCAAGGAAACAAATAAAATACAGCAGGTCCCTTTATACGCACGTGCTCGCACCTGTTCTCCACAGTCCTCACCACTCCCTGTTGCCCCCCACTCAGCCCTGTTTGTTTGTTCACATTACCTGCCCTGCCCTTGCATATTTGTGTTGCAAACCTTGCTTTTTGTAGAAAAAATAATTAATTAATTAATTTTTTAATTTTTAAATTTTATTTTGTTGATATACATTGTGGTTGATTATTGTTGCCCCTTACCAAAACCTCCTCCCTCCTCCCTCTCCTCCCCCCCCAACAATGTCCTTTCTGTTTGCTTGTTGTATCAACTTCAAGTAATTGTAGTTGTTATATCTTCTCCCCCCCCCGTTTTTTTTTTGTGTGTGTGTGTGTGTGTGAATTTATATATTAATTTTTAGCTCCCACCAATAAGTGAGAACATGTGGTATTTCTCTTTCTGTGTCTGACTCGTTTCACTTAATATAATTCTCTCGAGGTCCATCCATGTTGTTGCAAATGGCAGTATTTCATTCGTTTTTATGGCTGAGTAGTATTCCATTGTGTAGATGTACCACATTTTCTGTATCCACTCATCCGATGATGGACATTTGGGCTGGTTCCAACTCTTGGCTATTGTAAAGAGTGCTGCGATGAACATTGGGGAACAGGTATACCTTTGACTTGATGATTTCCATTCCTCTGGGTATATTCCCAGCAGTGGGATAGCTGGGTCGTATGGCAGATCTATCTGCAATTGTTTGAGGAACCGCCATACCATTTTCCATAGAGGCTGCACCATTTTGCAGTCCCACCAACAATGTATGAGAGTTCCTTTTTCTCTGCAACCTCACCAGCATTTATCGTTCAGAGTCTTTTGGATTTTAGCCAGCCTAACTGGGGTTAGATGGTATCTCAGTGTGGTTTTGATTTGATTTGCATTTCCCGGATGCTGAGTGATGTTGAGCATTTTTTCATATGTCTGTTGGCCATTTGTATATCTTCCTTAGAGAAATGCCTACTTAGCTCTTTTGCCCATTTTTTAATTGGGTTGCTTGTTTTCTTGTTGTAAAGTTGTTTGAGTTCCTTATATATTCTGGATATTAATCCTTTGTCAGATGTATATTTTGCAAATATTTTCTCCCACTCTGTTGGTTGTCTTTTAACTCTTTTAATTGTTTCTTTTGCTGTGCAGAAGCTTTTTAGTTTGATATAATCCCATTTGTTTATTTTTCCTTTGGTTGCCCGTGCTTTTGGGGTCGTATTCGTGAAGTCTGTGCCCAGTCCTATTTCCTGAAGTGTTTCTCCTATGTTTTCTTTAAGAAGTTTTATTGTTTCAGGGTGTATATTTAAATCCTTAATCCATTTTGAGTTGATTTTAGTATACGGTGAGAGGTATGGATCTAGTTTCATTCTCCTGCATATGGATATCCAGTTATCCCAGCACCATTTGCTGAAGAGGCAGTCCCTTCCCCAGTGAATAGGCTTGGTGCCTTTGTCAAAGATCAGATGGCAGTAAGTGTGTGGGTTGATTTCTGGATTCTCTATTCTATTCCATTGATCAGTGTGTCTGTTTCTATGCCAGTATCATACTGTTTTGGTTATTATAGCTTTGTGGTATAGCTTAAAGTCAGGTAGTGTTATGCTTCCAGCTTTATTTTTTTTTGCTCAGCATTGCTTTGGCTATGCGTGGTCTTTTATTGTTCCATATAAATGTCTGGATAGTTCTTTCCATTTCTGAGAAAAATGTCTTTGGAATTTTGATGAGGATTGCATTGAATTTGTATACCACTTTGGGTAGTATGGACATTTTCACTATGTTGATTCTTCCAATCCAAGAGCATGGGATATCTTTCCATCTTCTTGTATCCTCTCTAATTTCTCTCAGCAGTGGTTTGTAGTTCTCACTATAGAGATTTTTCATATCCTTGGTTAACTCAATTCCTAAGTATTTTATTTTTTTGGTGGCTATTGTAAATGGGCTGGCTTTCTTGATTTCTCATTCTGCATGTTCACTATTGGAGAAAAGAAATGCTACTGATTTTTGTGTGTTGATTTTGTATCCTGCTACTGTGCTGAAATCATTTATCAATTCCAACAGTTTTTTTGTAGAGGCTGTTCGATATATAGGATCATGTCATCTGCAAACAGGGACAGTTTGACTTCATCTTTTCCAATCTGGATGCCCTTTATTTCCTTCTCTTCTATGATTGCTCTGGCTAGTACTTCCAACAGTATGTTGAATAGGAATGGTGAGAGTGGGCATCCTTGTCTAGTTCCTGTTCTTAAAGGAAAAGCTTTCAGCTTTTCCCCATTCAGGATGATATTGGCAGTGGGTTTGTAATATATGGCTTTAATTATGTTGAGATACTTTCCCTCTATACCTAACTTATAGAGGGTCTTTGTCATGAATGAGTGCTGAATTTTATCAAATGCTTTTTCAGCATCTATAGAGATGATCATATGGTCCTTGTGTTTGACTTTATTAATATGGTGTATCACATTTATTGGTTTGCATATGTTGAACCAACCTTGCATCCCTGGGATGAATCCCACTTGATCGTGGTGAATAATTTTACGTATGTGTTGCTTTATTCTGTTTGCTAGTATTTTAGTGAGTATTTTTGCATCTATATTCATCAAGGATATCGGCCTGTAGTTTTCTTTTTTGGTTATATCTTTACCTGGTTTTGGTATCAGGATGATGTTTGCTTCATAGAATGAGTTTGAGAGATTTGCGTCTGTTTCAATCTTTTGGAATAGTTTGTAAAGAATCGGTGTCAATTCCTCTTTGAATGTTTGGTAAAATTCTGCTGTGAATCCATCTGGTCCTGGGCTTTTCTTTGTTGGGAGCCTTCTGATAACAGCTTCAATCTCCTTTATTGTTATTGGTCTGTTCAAATTTTCTACGTCTTCATAGTTCAGTTTTGAGAGCTTGTGTGTGTCCAGAAATTTATCCATTTCCTCCAGATTTTCAAATTTGTTGGCGTATAGTTGTTTATAGTAGTCTCGAATGATTCCTTGTATTTCAGATGAATCAGTTGTAATATCGCCTTTTTCATTTCTAATTTTTGTTATTTGAATCTTCTCTCTTCTTTTTTTTTTGTTAGCCATGCTAATGGTTTGTCAATTTTATTTATCTTTTCAAAAAACCAACTTTTTGATTCATTGATCTTTTGTATTGTTTTTTGGGTTTCAATTTCATTCAGTTCTGCTCTGATCTCAATGATTTCTTTCCGTCTGCTAACTTTAGGTTTGGATTGTTCTTGTTTTTCTAGTTCTTTAAGGTGAAGTGTTAGGTTGTTCACTTGCCATCTTTCCATTCTTCTGAGGTGAACATTCAATGCAATAAATTTGCCCCTTAATACTGCTTTTGCAGTATCCCACAGGTTTTGGTATGATGTATCATTATTTTCATTAGTTTCAATAAATTTTTTGATTTTCTGCTTGATTTCCTCTTGGACCCATATGTCATTAAGTAGAATGCTGTTTAATTTCCATGTGTTCGTATAGTTTCCAGAGTTTCGTTTGTTATTAATTTCTAGTTTTAATCCATTGCGGTCTGAGAAAATACATGGGATAATTCCAATTTTTTTGAATTTATTGAGACTTGATTTGTGACCTAATATGTGATCTATCCTGGAGAATGATCCATGTGCTGATGAGAAGAATGAATATTCTGAGGTTGTTGGATGGAATGTTCTGTAGATATCTGCCAATTCCAATTGGTCTAGAGCATTGTTTAGATCGTGTGTTTCTCTACTGATTCTTTGCCTAGATGATCTGTCTAATATTGACAGTGGGGTGTTCAGGTCCCCTGCTATTATGGAATTAGTGTCTATTTCCTTCTTTAGGTCTAATAGAGTTTGTTTTATAAATCTGGCTGCTCCAACATTGGGTGCGTACATATTTATGATTGTTACGTCTTCTTGATGGATCAGTCCTTTTATCATTAAGTAGTGTCCCTCATTGTCTCTTTTTATGGTTTTTAGTTTAAAGTCTATTTTGTCAGATATAAGAATAGCTACTCCAGCTCGTTTTTCTTTTCTGTTTGCATGGTAAATCTTTTTCTATCCTTTCACTCTTAGTCTGTGTGAATCTTTATGGGTGAGGTGGGTCTCTTGTATGCAGCATATAGTTGGGTCCTCCTTTTTAATCCAGTCAACCAGTCTGTGTCTTTTGATTGGGGAATTTAAGCCTTTTACATTAAGAGTTGTTATTGAAAGGTGTTGATTTATTCCTAGCATTTTATTGGTTGTTTGGTTGTCTTAGGTGTCTTTTGTTCTTTGCTTTCTGATTTACTGTTTGGTTTCTGTGTTTGTTGGTTCCTTAGGTTGTAGATAGTGTTTTTGTTTGCTTGTTTTCTCTTCATGAATGCCATTTTTATTATACTAGCGGGTTTAGATTTTTCTTGGGTTTTTATGGCAGTAGTAGTTATTTTTCAGGAACCAAACCCAGTACTCCCTTGAGGATTTCTTGTAAGCGTGGTCGTGTGGTAGTGAACTCCCGCAGTTTTTGTTTGTCTGAGAAATATACTATTTGTCCTTCATTTCGGAAGGATAGCCTTGCAGGGTAGAGTATTCTTGGCTGGCAATCTTTGTCTTTTAGTATTTTGAATATATCATCCCATTCCTTTCTAGCTTTTAGGGTTTGTGATGAAAAGTCTGATGTTAGCCTGATTGGGGCTCCCTTACAGGTGATTTGACGCTTCTCTCTTGTAGCTTTTAAGATTCTCTCTTTGTCTTTGAGTTTTGCCAATTTGACTATGACATGTCTTGGAGAAGGCCTTTTTGGGTTGAATACATTTGGAGATCGTTGAGCTTCCTCGATCTGAAGATCTGTGATTTTTCCTATACCTGGGAAGTTTTCTGCCACTATTTTGTTGAATATGTTTTCAATGCAATCTCCATTTTCCTCCCCTTCTGGAATATCCATGACTCAGATATTTGAGCGCTTAAAGTTGTCTGATATCTCTCTCAGATTTTCTTCAATGTCTTTGCTTCTTTTTTCTTTTTCTTTTGTCTGCTTGTGTTATTTCAAACAGCCCATCTTCAAGTTCAGAGTTTCTCTCTTCAACTTCGACAAGACTGCTGGTTAAAATCTCCATTGTGTTTTTTATTTCGCTGAATAACTTCTTCAGTTCGGCAAGTTCTCTACATTTTTTTTCAGGACATTGATTTCCTTGTACATTTCCTCTTTCAGATCCTGTATACTTTTCCTCATTCATCATGATATCTAGCTGAGTTTTCTTATATCTCATTCAGTTTCCTTAGAATTATCACTTGAAATTCCTTGTCAGTCATTTCAAAGGCTTCTTGTTCTATAGGATCTAGAGCTTGAGATTTATTAACTTTTGGTGGTGTACTTTCTTGATTTTTTGTATTTCTGGTATCTTTTTTTTGATGTTTATTCATTGTGGCAGGGGGTTTCACAGTCCACTGGTTTGAGACTATTGACTAACTAAGATGTTGCTGTGGTTGCCAATTTGGTATGGCTACCTCCGTGACTGCTCAGTTGGCCTCTAGTGCCTTGTGTGTGTGGTTGCCTTGGGTCTTGGGCCTCTCTGGGGAGCCACCTCTCTGGTCAGCTTGGACTCTGCTGGGCTGCTGGATCACGGGGCGGTACTGCAGGGTGTGTGGTCTCTGCCGAGCTTCCACTTCCCGTGCAGGACTTCTCCCTGTTCCCTGCGCTCTGGCCCGGGCTGCTGGATCACTCAGTGGCGGCCCCACAGGGTGTGTGGTTTCTGCTGAGTCTCCGCCTCCCTAGCCGGACGTCTCCCCGCTCTGTGCTCACTGGGCTGGGCTGGGACGTGTCTTCTGCAACCCTCGTCTATCAGCTGGGCCTTCAAACCCTGCTCGGCACCGCCTCGCCCAGGAAGTCTACCAGGTTTCTGCTAGGCGCCGACGACCGGTTGCTCTGGGTACCTTTGTAGCACTGTGTAGATCTTTCTCTGGACTTATCACCTTCCTCCTGCTATCGCGGTTATTTGTGTATGCCCGCAGTCAGCTCTCCGGCAGATTCAAGCGAACTCGGGAACTCTCTGACCACACTATTCCTAACCAGAAATCGGTTAGGCGTTTTTCCGAACTGGTGGCCGCAGAGATGGTATCTGCCTCCCAGTAACAGGAGGTTTACCGGGGGCCGGAGCCCAGGGTGTGGTGGAGTGACAGTCGGCCCAGCCCGTACCTCCTTGCCCTCCCTACACTGGCCAGGGACGCCCCACGCCACCAGCCCCGCCAGAGAACCGCGGAGGGAGTGGGAGGGGAGGCCGGACCGCAGGCCCTGGGAAGCCCCGCGCCGGGGCAAGCACGTGGGAAGGCTCAGTGAGGAGCTGAGCCAGGCGAGGAGGACAGGCCTGGCCGAGCCAGGCCGGAGCCACCACCACCTGAGAAAATGGAGGCAGCCCTGGGGCCGGTGAGTGGCCCGATTGGGCATGCGGAAGCAGGCGGTGTCCGCCCCCGAGCAGGGCCGGGCCGGGGGTTACTCACGGGGCTGGGCCAGGCCGGGTGGCTCCCTCTCTGCCTCCTCATTGTCACCTTCCCCATCCTCGGCTGCCACCGCCTCGGGCTGCTCACTCGGTTCCGCGGCACGGCTCGGGTGCTCCCAGGAATCTTCTTTTATGCCGGCCTGAAACCTCGAATCCTGAATAGGGCAGCTGGCCGCCTTCAGCGCGGCCCTGGCCTCTGGGATTCAGACAGCATCTACAGCGGCCCCGGCGCCGTGTTCCCTGTTTAGAGACTCGCTTTTGCAGCTAAGAAACAGTTCTTTTCCTGCTCCACACTTCAAAGCTGTTGCCTGTAAACGAGGCAGCCTCTCCTGCCAAGGGCAAAGTGGCGGTCAGCCCCCATGACCGGCCACCAGCAGTGGTCCTCCCTTAAGAGATGGCAAGAGGAAGGTCCGCAAGTTTCCCGGCTGCCTAAGACCCAGTGGCCGCCTTTTCCACCTCAGCTACTCAGCGCCAACCACAGCAGCCACCACCATCTTAGGATCTGCAAACCTTGCTTTTTATTGTTCTCAGTCACCCACAGAGGGAATGAATGGAGTATTTGAGACAGGATATTAGATCTGGAAGGAATCATAAAGGCAATCTTGTCTGGTGGTTTTTAAACTTTTTGAGCAGAAATAAAAACTAACCCAGAGGCATAAGCAGACAACAGCAGAGCTGTTTTGGGTGAAGCTGGACTTGCTATAACTCAGTCCCATCATTGTTTAGGTGAGGAAACTGAGGCTCAGATTGGAGACATGGCTCATTCTCAGGGCAATAGTGGCTAAGTCAGAATTGAGCCTCTGAGCCCCTGCCCAGGGCCTCCTGCCCGCCCCTCTGAGGGCAGGCTGATTGAGGCATGGTGACAGAACGTGAGGATGATGGAAGCGGGGAAAAGGTGGCCATCAGGGTAGGGGTGGACACAGGCATGGACACGAGACAGATTTCCCCAACCTCATGATGTGCTAGGCATGGTACCTGAGGATTAGCAGTGACACTGGGACTAACACCGGGGGAAGCAAATGACACTTTCTTCTGGCATTGTTGGGACATCTGCCTTCATGATTTAAGCACGGCAGAGCTTTGAACACACAGGCACATGGGAGAAGCAGGATGGTCCAAAAGACTGCGTCAGGAGGGCGACTCTGCTGGATTAATGAGGTTGCATGTCTTTTGAAAGGGCCTCAAGGAGAGTTATGTCCTGAGTCAGCCCTGGCACTAAAAGTAATTACTGTTCTTCTGTTTGGACTCATCCACAGCAGCTAGAATGATCTGGGCTTCAGATGTAAGAAGGTGCCTGGCTCCAACGATGAGGAATTTGTAATCTCAACTAACCAGGAGTCCAGAGGCCAGGTCTCTGGTTCTGTCTTCTCTCTGCTTCACTGTCCTTCTCTCTGCTCAACTGTCTCCAGGTTGACGCCCCTCATGGTAAAACTGCCATAGACATGATGGCGCATTTGCAGGACCCTGTCCAGTGACCTCCTTTTTTCCCCCTTTTAACCAGATATTAGCCTTCCCTGGAAGCCCCCAGCAGAAAAAAGCACCCATTTCTTATTGGCCAGAACCATGTTGCCAGCCCATGCTGAAGGGTTACTGGCCAGGAGAATGAGGTCACTGCCATTGTCTTGTGCACACCCCGGTGCTGGGGGCTGGCCAGGGGGACAGTGGGTGCCAGACACAATCTAATTCTGCTGGGAGGGAGGGCAGAGGGAATTGCTGTTGGGAAGGTTCCAGCAGGGGCTCCCACAGAGCTCATAGACTTCTTTCCTTCCAGAACTCCCCAAGTTGGTAGAGCAGGAAGGTGCCAGAAATCATGTTCATATGTTTTCTCCTCGGGATCTCCCAAAAAGCCATAACATCTTGGTTTGAGAAATGTGCATCACACACAAAAAGCAAAGCATGGGTCTGAAGGTCGCCAAGCTTGCAATCGATGAGACAGAATCCAGACCCAGGGCTTTCTGACCCTCGCAGCTCAGACTTGGGGAAAGGATGCCATCAAGGGGCCAAGCACGGGCCTGGTAGGGGTCCCGGCCCTGCCACTACCTTACATGAAACTTCCCTTGTCTTAGCCTCAGTCTCCCTATTTGTAAAAGAGGTGGATTCGATGCTGAAATCATTAAGTTTCCTTCCAGCTCAAATACTCTTTGGTTTAATACCTTCTAAAAGAGGTCTGGGTCCTCAGGGGAACAAAAGCAAGCGAGCCGGCCTCTTCAGCGGTGTACTCAGCACGGAGGTCCGGTGGGCACTGGATCCACCTATTCGGGGCCTCATGAGGTCATCCCCAGCCTGTGCCAGCCCCTGTGGTTTCTCATCTTTCCATCCTGGCCTGTGTGACAAGAGGACTAAAAATACCAGGCTACCCACAGGCCCACCACCCGGCTCACGGCCTCACTTGAATCAGTGCACACTTCGGTCATGGGTGAGCTGCAGATGACAGTCCAGAGTCGGGGATGGACTAGCCGCGTGACATGGGGGTTCTGACTCCGGCTATCGGTGTGGTCAGGCGGGAGAGTGCATTCCGGCTCCAGCACTTTCCACTTTCCAGCTGGATGGATTTGGCAGGTCTGAGCCTCAGTTTCCTCATCTGGAAAATGGGGATACTTATCCCCATTTTGTAATATTGCAAAAAGTAAACGCAACAGTGTGGGAGATAAGCGGCATCCAGGTTCCTGCTGTCCCAGACCCTCCTTGCTGCTTGGTCCCTTTGGGGAGCTCTCTCACAAGGAAAGCCGGGCCTGTGATGGCTCAGACCTCCAAACCGTCCAGTCTCACTCGGGCTATGCAAAGAAGTCCTTTCCTAAATTGCTTCTGAGACAGTCAGGAAGACGCATCGTTGTGTGCGGCCTCGGAGGGGATGAAGGCGCTCATGCGCAGGCAACAAACTGTTCTATTTTAGGTCTGTACACCCATTTCACTGCATTGTTGCTGGGTCAGAGCAGCTAAAGTCACCGTGCTCAGGGCCTCCCGCCTCTCTGCTGGTGAGTTCTGAGAGGCCTGTTGAAAACCTCTTCCCAGCCTCCACAACCAGCAGCCCTGCGACCCTGGGGACATGGTTTAACCTTCTGCCTCAATATTGTCTTCTCTATGAGAGTAATAAAAACACCTCCCTTACACAGAGGACGTGAGGACCAGAAGAGGTGAGTCTGTGTGCGTACTGTACAGACGCATCTATTTATTTTGTTACTTATAACCTGAAAAGTCTTTAAAAGACTTACACACACACACCAGATTTGAGATCAAATTTAGCTCAATGTTTTGTCCGTGACGTGTATTTGCCAAATGTTCAGAGCACCCAGTGGGTGCCAGGCTGGTGCATGGGGCTGGGGTGGGAGGAGGCCCAGCTGCACCGGATTGTGTGTGACTCGCCCTTCCTTGTCTCTGAGGCTGGACAGCCACTTCACGTGCCTATTGGTCTGCAACATGCTCATCACAGTCAGGGGCCTGATGTTGCAGGGCCAGACGCGAGGGGCTCGCTAGTTCGCGCTGGTTCTGGGCCTCCGTGATGTTGGCTGCCACCAGGAAGCTCGTATTAGGACAACCCCACTCCAGCATTAGACTCCGGTCAGCCTGCCCGCTCCCCCGGGCTCCCCGTGCAGGAGCGCGACTGTTCACACAGAGCAGACAGTGAGCTCTGCCACCCCCTCCTCCTCATTTCATGCACGGGGGGTAAAGAGTCAAGCAACGCTGGGCCGTCTGCTGCAGAAACGCAGGAGGACTCCCTGCCACTCCGCCCGTGTCTCCCTCTTTCGCTTTGTTTACCTGATTGTTTGGGGACGGCCTCTCCATCTCTGGATGACACCCTGGCATAATCTGTTTAATTTTTTGGTGTGGACACGATCACCGACTTCTCCTTGTGGAAAATGGAAGCTGAACTCATTTCCTACCTTCTGCTCCCCTCAGACCTGTGGCTCCTTCCTACACTCCTGTCCCCACTGAATTATGATGTAATTTTGGTTAGATCCACAGTCACTCTACGGTATGAAGCCATGTCAACACTTTCAATAGTTTATAAAGATGCAGTAAATGAGGACTACTTTTCGTCCTCTACACAAATTCTTGTCACCCTGGAAGTTAATAATTGTCTCTTTTTATTGTTTAATTTTCTATGTATTTATCACCAATTCAACTCCAGACTCTTCACCGGTCGTCTCTGGGTCCTCTGGAGACATCCCGATGCCTCGGGGCTCCAGCTGTTCCATCTCCCTGAAGCCATCTGTCTCTCCAGGCGCTTTCCGACCTGTCTGAACCTGGACCCGCTGCCACCGTGTCTGGAGCTCAGCTGTCCTCCCGGCATCTGCCTTTGACTCGTCTGGGGACCTCCCTACGCTGCTCTTCCTTATCGGTTGGATGTTTTGTGTCCAGTGGCTCCCTCTTTCTTGGACCGCCCCTCCTTTGAAAGGAGCACGTTCTCTAGAAGGTTCCTGAGAGGAGGCTTGTGGCAGGTAAATCCTGAGTCCTTGCCTGTCTGAACATGCCCCGTTCTAACTTCTCCATTGATGAACCCGCTAGATGTTTGTAGCATTCTACGCTGGAAATCACTATTCCTCCAATTTTGAAGCTGTTGTTCTCCTGTCTTCCAGCTTCCAGGGTTGCTGTAAGAAATCAAGCCCATTCTAGTTCCTGCCTCTTGGAATGCGACTTGTTTCCCCTCTGGAAGCTTGTAAGATCTTCTGTTTGTCCACAGTACTCTGGTGTGGGTCTGAGTGCCTGGAAGAGAACACGTGCCCACCAGGGCTCATTTCTCTAGAGAAGACATTTCTAGTCTCCTCCCAGAGGGCAAAGACCACACTGAGGACGTCAGGCAGGCTGTGGGGGCAGTGGTCTTGGCATTTAGCATTCATACATTCACTTCATGCGGCTGGTTGTGGTGAGAATGTAAGCCTTCAGCCGTGCCTCCGTCCTCCAACCCAAAGACCAACTTTTTACTCTTCTCCTGAGAATAAACCTCCAGTCTTCTCCTGGGGTGGGACAGGGCAGGTGCCCATTAGTGAGAAATGCAGGGCACCTAGGTACTCAACCACTTCTCTGGCTACTTTGAATTAATCCTCTTTACTTTTAGCAGCCTCTTTAGCCTGAGTTACAGAGATTTCCTGATACTTCTCATTTCTTGAGAATACTGAGGTGTGCATCTAGTCGGTTCTCAATTTTCTCCACTGTGGGTTTGGGATTTTGCTTTCTTGGGTCTGCTAAGTCAATTACCATTCTTCCATCTGCTTTTCAGATTCCAAAACATTGCTATGGTCTGCTCGCCTGTTATTCGTGTGTGTGTGTGTGTGTGCGTGTGTGTGTGTGCGTGTGCGTGTGCGTGTGCGTGTGTGTGTGTGTGTGTGAAAGTCTCTTTCCTTTACTACAGTTCTAGTGGGCTTTTGGGAGGGAGTAAAATGAGATGTTCAGTCTGCCATCCTTTCCAGAAACCTGGTTTAAAAAATTATAAACAAGGTCCAAAGGCCTCAGAGCATGGAGTTCACAGCATAAACCATACAGTGGATTTCCCATCACAGAGAGGTGACAAGAACCCTTTCAGGCCAGGGAAAAGAATTTAGAAGACCCTAAGAAAACAAGTGGGTTGTTGTGGGTCCCCGAGAAAAGGGTCAAATGCTGGCAAGGCTGAGGGTGGGAGTGGCACAGACTCCCAGATAGGTTGGGCAGACTGTGCTCTGTGTCCTGTCTGGGACTCTGGGAGAAGAGGGCCATGTAGGGTCCCCTGTGCCATCATGGAGCAGCCCCAACAGGGCAGAAATGGTGGCATGGTAGGAACAGCATTAAGAGGGCCTGAGAATCCCCTGCCTGTCCAGTGTCCCACACTCGAGTGTTCCAGAGAAGCTCCAAGAGGAGTCTACACTAGAAAATCAAGTAAAGCAAGCCCTGCCTGAGGCCAAGGCCGGCCAGGACGGGGCTGGCACAGGCGCCAGACAGGTGGGGAGGAAGCTCCCTGGAGCAGTAGATAACCCCAGGAAGGTGGGAGAGGGGACCCAGAACCACAGAGGCATAAAGTTGTCATAGCTGGGGGGAGGGGCAGCTTAAGAAACATCTGCTCCAGTGTCCCCATTTTATAGAAGAGGATTCTGGGGCTCAGAGAGGGGAAGGGGCTTGTCCCCTCACTCAGTCTCTGCAAGACATGGGTCTCTTTGCAATGGCTCTGAAGAGGAAGGATAGAAAAATGCTTTGCTCATCTGAAGTCCTATCCTTGACCTGACCCAATGCAGTCTGTCCTGCTCTGTTTGTCTAGAGCTTCATCACAGCCCTCTAGATAAAGCTTATCCTTCTCACCAGTTGCCCCAAGCTTACCTCAGAAGGGTCATGCGACTATGCAGGGTCTATTTGAAGTGGACCTTAGGGGAGGGGGAGGCGTCCACCAGCCGGTGGAGGAAGGACACGGTGGCAGAGGGCGAGTGGAGGGGCGTACAAAAGCAAGCAGATAAGGAGTGATGTGTTTAGGGACTGTACCTACCCTCAGAACCCAGTTCTGTCATCTTGTTGAGCATCCCAAATGACACCCTGTGCTGCCTGCGAGCAGAACCACGTCGATGTCCAGCCGTACATGTCATCATGGAACCCATGAGGGGGGCTGCTGATCTGCACTTCTGTGGAGAACCTTCCCTACCACCATGGATCAAGGCATTCCAAGAAGGCACACGTCCCATTAGTGACTATTTCCATAGTGACTCATAAGATCTTAAGTTAAAAAGAAAAAAAAAAAAAAAAGAAATGCCGAGGAGGTTTCTGGTCCTGCACTTTTCCAGCTGGTTCTGTCGGCTTCGGCCTAAGGTTGGAGCCAACCCCACTGGAAAACGGATGATGGAAAACGTCTGCCAAAGAGCGAGGACGAGCCCAGACCTCCTTCCATACCCTTCCCTTCTCCCACCCCTGCAAAATTAAAAGGTAAGAGAGTAGGAGAGGAAACAGAAGTCCTAGCACGTCTTTTTTGGTGAAACCTTATTAAATTAAATGCCTTTCTTGACTTTTTGCTTTCTTTGGAAAGACTTTTTATCCTTGGGAGTCCAACAAAGCCAGGTACCCTTTTGGTGCCACCGTCAGGCTGAGAGATCTTGAACAAGTTACATAACTCCTCAAGCCTCAACTGCTGGGAGAATGGGGATGACGCAGGGGACATTCCATCTAGGTCTATGCTTGAGGTGTGGGGGGAGGTCGGTAAATATCACCATCCCGCTGCTCTTTTCACTGAAGGAGCTTTCTAATTGTTGACAAGCTGTTTAACTTCTCTAGTTCCCTATTTTCTCATCGTTGAATGAGGGTGTTGGACTAGATGTTCTCTAGGTTTCTTTCTTTCCAGGCCAGTATGCTTTGACATATTTTAAAAATAAGGTTTGTGGACCACTTATGACAGGATTACTTCAGGTGCATTTTAAAAATACAGATTCTTAAGCTGTTCTCAAGACTGGCTGAAACCTGCACATTTCCTGGGCACCCTCAAGTCTGGAAACCCCTCATCCATTTTACTTCTTGTCTGTCCCCCCCAACTTTATAACTCAATCTAAATCTCAGCCCTGGGCTAATACTAGGCTCTCATTACGTCCTTGCTTACTTGTACTCACTGCCTGGACTGGGAACCACCTTTGCCACCACCCTGGTCTCTTTTAGGGCCAACCCTCTTGTCTTTAGTGTGTGTAAAGGAGTCCCCCATACGTGGAAGAAAGCTCAGGGCACAGCAAGGGCCCTGGCTGCACAGTCTATGACAATGAGTGGAAAATGGGGACTTGGAAAAGGAGGGCTTTGGCTCATGGAGCCGCAAAGGCTTCTTCTGCGTCTTGAATCCTGAGCCCCAGGCTGGTCTGATTCTGGCATGCTAGTTTGCATCTCCTCCTGTCTGTCAGCGCCCCGCTTCCATTCCCAATCTGTCCCTGCATCACCTCTCGCAGCGCCCTATAGCAGATCGGTGTTATGAAGTTAGTGTGTTTCATGCCAATCCATTTTTGTACTTTTATATGTTTGTGTATAAAGTATACAGTATTGTTTTGTGTGTTTTTACATGTACGTGTGGTATCATCCTCTGAGTGTTCTGTAACGTTTTCCTTGACAATACATCTTCAGACCTACCTGTATCGATGTTCACATGTCTCTAGTCTATCCCCCCTAACTGCTGTCCAGAATTCCACTGCGATAGGGTAAAACAAAACACAAACTGTTTTTTCTATAGTCTCTTACTCAGCAACAATCAACACAGAATACCCACTTCTGACTTCTGTGTCCAAATATGTGGGGATTTCTCCCCACTGGGAAGCAAGCCACCAATTCTGCAGTGGACACCAGCTGGGTGACCTCCAGTGCAGTTCTGGAGACAGTGTCAGATCCCACAGGGTGAGGGCTCAGTCACCAAAACTGCCCCTTACTTTAGATGCCAGTTCCAAGTCCAGGCCGCGGCAACTTCTGACCAACCAGCTATAAATCAGGGTTCCCATAACCCCCTCCTTGTGTTTGATTAATTTGCTGAGCAGCTCACAGAACTCAAGGAAACACTTACATTTACCTATTTATTACAAAGGGTATTTGAAAGGATAAAAATAAGCAGCCAGATGAAGAGATACATAGGGTGAGGTCTGGAAGGGTCCCGAGTGCAGGAGCTTCTGTCACTGTGGAGCTGGGGTGTGCCACCCTCCTGGCAAGTAGAGATGAAAACCTGCATGTGTTCGCTATAGGAAGGTCTCCGAACCCAGCCTTCTTGGGTTTTTATGGAGGCTTTACTACATAGCCATGATTGATTAAATCATTGGCCACTTGTGATCGAATGAACCTTCAATCCCTCTCTCCTCCCCAGAGGTTGGGTGTGGAACTGGAAGTCCCACCTTGGTCATTTTTGTGCCCAGACCCCACCCTGAAGCTACGTAGGGGTTGTCAGCCATCATTAACATACAAAAAGACTCGTCATTTTGGAGAGTCTAAGGATTTTAGAAGTTGTATGTCAGGAGACGGGAATGAAGACCAAATACGTATTTTCACAATATCACACACTGCATGAACATTTCACAATTTATTTATCCGTCCTTCTACTGATGGTGCCAATTTACACTCCCATCAATGGTATATGAGAAGACCCATTTCTTTCAATCTTACCAGCATTTGATGTTGTTAGACTTTAACTTTAGCAATCTGATGAGTGAACGTGGTATCTCATAGTTTTAACCTGTGTTTTTCTGATTACTAATTCTGTTGAGTGAACCCATTTGAGTTTCTTCTTTTGTTAATTACCTATTCATATATGAGATCATATACTGCCCATTTGTCATTTTCTTGTTGTTTTATAGGAGTTCTTCATGCATGCTTGATACCAACCCTTTATCTATCATGTTTTGATTTTTGCTTTTGATGTCTGATTTAAGTACATTTTGTCTATGGCAAGATTGTAAACATGACCTTCTAAATCATCTTTACTTATTTTACAATTTTTTTTTTATCTCATTTAGGTTTTGAATCCACATGAACTCTATTTTTGCATATGGTGTGAGGTAGGGATAGAATTATATATTATTTTCACATAGATAGCTAATTGCTTCAGTCCTATTTGTTGAATAGCATGTCCTTTCTATCATAAACCATGTCCCCATATCTGCAGGAGTCTTTTCCTGGACTCTATTTTTGTTTCACTGTTGTATTGATGCATCAACACACTCTGGTTTAAAAGGGTGATCTTTCTAAATTTAAATCTGTGCAACTCCCTTGTTCAAAAGTCATCAAAGAGATCAGATGACTTACAGGATAAAGTCCAAACTTCCTAGTATCACCTACAAGGCTCTTTATTTAAAATCTAATCCCTGACTTCTTCTGGTCATCATTTGTCCTCCCTCTTTCCCCAAGTCCCCATGTCACGACCAGAATCATTTACCCCAGGCTTTATCACAGTTGATGTACCCGCTGTCCCTCAAACCCACACTGATATTTTGGGTTTCTGCCTTTGTATATACTGTGCCCTCTGCCTGGAATGCCCTCCCTCCCCAGTTTTGACTGATGAGGCTCGACTGAAACCCTTTTCAGAAGCCTTCTTCATCTCCCCAGACAGGGTTCTCAGTGCTCCCAGCACCTGGCTCATCCCTTTCGTGGCTCTTAAGATGTTCTCCTCACATATTTGATTAATCTAGCCAGGCTCCTCCACGGCATGGACTCAAGGGCAGGAGCGAGTCTCACTCATTTCTGTATCTGCTTTCCCTTAGTCACCAACCCTAGCTGTGTCTGGCTTGTGTCTGGCACCCAATGACAGCAGCTATGCTCAATGAGTGCCTGCCTTGTGCCACCCTACTTCATACTTCCAGCAGGCTTTGAGAGTGACAGAGTCATTCCCACTCTTCAGTTGATGACACTGAGGCTAAGAGAGGTGACGTAGCCTGTAAGGACACATCACAACACATCAAAGCTGAGATCCGGACTGGGTCTTCCTGACTTTGGAACCCTCACTCTTTCCTCTACAGTCTACACTGGGGCTCAGTAAACATTTGCTGATTGAAAAAACACATGCAAAACCAAGCCAACAGAGGGCATCCCCTGAGGAGCAGCCAGGGCTCCTGGCACTCCAGGGAGGTAGACTTCTGGCAGTAGCTGGACAGACTCAGATCTCAGACCTCAGTCCTCCTGGCTGCCTTGCTGTGACACCCACTGGCTGGTGTTTTGGGGACAATCTCCACTATGTTGCCAGGGAAACGAGGCACCTTGCCATTGCCACTACCACCACTGGGCTGCCAACACCCACCACGCCCAGCTCAGAAGTTTTGGTTGGTTCCTTGTGCCAGAGTCAGCTTGAGAAACCCTCACATTTATATTATGGGTTTGTTCACCCGGGAGGGAGGTGCTGCCTGGGGTGAGGTCATCACCTCCGGTTCCTGAGTGCCACCCACTGACGTCTCTTGGCACCAACTCCTCAGAATTGGTTTAGGGGAGATTTGGGTGGTTGA
Organism: Cynocephalus volans; assembly: GCF_027409185.1. Classification (NCBI taxonomy): domain Eukaryota; kingdom Metazoa; phylum Chordata; class Mammalia; order Dermoptera; family Cynocephalidae; genus Cynocephalus; species Cynocephalus volans. The sequence continues at coordinate 9,874,665 of NC_084473.1, forward strand.
CGGTCACCACCGATGTGTCACGGTTTCTGAGCCCTCTCCTCCCGCTGTTCCCTGTTTTGACGGTTACTGTCTCCCACCGGGGACACAGAACACCGACCTGGAGTGGGATGATCAAGTGCGGAAGTACAAATGGCAGGTGACACTCAGAGCTAGGAAGCCAAGGTACCCCCTCCCCCCTTCCCCACTTGGCTTGGCTCACCTAGACTCTCTGGGGAGACCTCAGCTGCCCTGCACACAAGGCTGGGACAGCAGAAGGGGCTGGCCCTGGAAGCCAAGAGGCGTGGGTCTGAGTCGTGGCCCACTGCCAATCTTTGACCATTGTGACATTGGGCAAGTGGCAGAACTCCTCTGGACTTAATCTCCACCCACCTGCCTGAGCAGGTAAGGATGAAAGAGGGGGCATGAAACCTCTTGGTAAGTCCTGGAATCCTGGAGACAAGATCGGGAGGGTAATTTTTTTAGGGAAGTGTTTGTTGACATTTCGAGAGAAAATTCTGAAGTTTAAATAGAATCTGACCTGGGGAATGTGGGACTGCCCTGTGGTGGGGAAAGATGGTGACTAGAGAGTGGGGAGGGAGATGACAGCCCAGCCTCTCCCTAGCTGTCATCCAAGAGAGGCCCCCTACTCTGCACCCCAGCTTCCCATCTGTCCAGTACAGGGACTGAGCTTGACTCTCAAGGGTACCTGGATATGTAAATTCCTAAACCAAATTCAGTCCAATTCTGCGCCTGCCACTCTTGCCATCTGGGTGATGTGTACTATCAGTTCTTCCCAGGTTCTCACCTCTATCCCCCGTCATGTGTAAAACCCAAGCTGGTTCCTGCCAAGACACCCACTGCCTGAGCTCCAAAGCCTCAGGCCCCAAGGCCTTGCTGTTTCTGAGCCTGCAGCCTGGGGCCTGGGAATGCTTGGGGACCGGAGGTGCTGGGCCCTGAGCCCAGCTCCCTCACTGTCATCAGGCAGGTTTAGAACCCATCAGTCCTGTGGCCCCAGTTGGTTCCCTATTGGCTCCCCAGGCCCCCAAAACCCCCCACTTCTCCAATTTCCTCTAGGAGACTTAGGAACATGGGATCCCCAGGAAATTCAGGCCTTAAGGAAACAAAGGTTAGGGATGAAAGTATTTGGGGAACTTTAACACCATGATCTGCTGCTTGGGACAGAACCTGGCTCTTCTGATGGTGGAGGCACGGGGAGGGGAGAATGCCAGGAGAAAACCCCTAATTCCATCTCCTGAAATCTAAAGCCTCTTTCCGTGAGGTCCTGGGATTGAGAGGCCATCAGCCTTGCCTCCTCCACTTTCTAGGTGATGACCTTGTGAGCTTTGGTTTCATCAGATGGAAAATGGGCACGATGGTCACACCCCACAGTCTACCGTGGCGGGAGCTGCTTGGCATTCTGGGTGGCATCATGTTTTATTGTGTATCTGACCCATTTCAGGATATTCAGAATGAGCACTAAATATCAGTAACACTGCCTGTTGTTGTGACAACCCCACCCCAAATTTTTAAATGCCCTCATATATTTCCTAAGGTCTCCTAAGAGATCCATCCCCAGATGAGAATCACGAGTGAAAATGGCTCTTTAAAAAAACTCTGTATTGTGGAAAATTTCAAATATAGCCCAAACTAGAAAGAATAGTATAATGAGCCCCGGTGAGCCCAGCCTCAATAATTATCAGCACGCGGCCGATCCTATTTTTCCTATACCAGCTCCTGTTACCCACCCCCCCTATTATTTTGAAGCAAATTCCAGACACTATACCATTTCGTCTATAAATACGTATCCCTAAAAGACAGAACTCCTTTTGCAAACAGTTTTTAATGTACCTTTTTTCTCACAGAACACATCACATACTGCAACTACAGAGCAAGATTTCTGCCCTTGCACTCACTAATTTTTTCATCAGACATTTATTGGTGCCTATTGGATGCCAGGCATGGAGAAATCAGAAACCGAGACATAGTCCCTGCCCTCCAGGAGCTCCCCATCTAGAGGGAGACAGACAAGTCACGGCAGAGTTCAGTGAGCTGGGGAGCAGGTGCACATGCGTGTGCGTGTGTGCGTGTGCACGTGCACCTGTGTGTGAGGACGTGGATATGTACCAGATGGGTGGGGGCCCAGAGGTGCGGCCGGTGCTCTGTTCCTCCCCCACTGCCTCTTCTCTGAACAGATGCGTACTGGGGTCCCAGGCCTGCGAGGGGCCGCCCTCGCCCTCTGGCCGTTTCTCTTTAGCTGCAGGGAACTGCAGGCAGGAGCGAGGGCAAAAGCAGCCAGGAGCACCAGAGTTATGGGAGCACTTGCCATGTCCCCCCAGGGGCTCTCTGCTCCTGGGGTGTGGTGTAGGGAGGGGAGGAAGGAGCAGACGGGACGAGGACCGACCGCCTCTAAGCACCTGCCATGGACCACAGCGAAGTGACTCGTGGTCCTGCCGGTAACTGGAGGCTGGGATATAGACTTAGGTCCTCACGCTCTTCTCCACAGCTCCTGCTGGAGGATGGAAAGATCCAGAAGGAAAAGAGAAGGGCAGGTGGAGGTGTCCCGCAGAGAGAGGCACAGCCCCTGGCAGAACGCTCACCTGCTAGGGAGCCTTCACACCTCCATCCAGGTGGCTCGTGCTCTTCATTTAAGGAGTGTCAGGGAAGGGAGGAGGCTCCTGGCCTCCGGGCAGATCTGATCTCCCTCCATCTTCCCTTTCCTAAGAAATGGATCCCAGACCCTTCAGCCTTTCTGCCGGCACTGTCTGTGCAGCCTGTCAGTCCCCAAACTTGTGTTTCTGCTCCTCCAACGGCTTTGCCGTGTCCACTAATGACAAATGGCCGCGAGAGTGGGAGATGATGTGAGCAACATTGCCAGCGTCTGAGTGACATGGAGCACAGAGCTCCAGGCTTGGAAAGGGCCCCTTTCTGCCCTCCTTCCCACTCCCTCACAGCCAGTGCAGGCGTCTCTGTTATGGCATTTTGTCACCCAGTTACTCAAGTCACTCAGTGAACCCACACCCTCTGCCCCAGGGATGAGGAAGGCTGAGTGGGGGACACAGAGGATAAATGGCTACCACACAGTGGGGTGAGTGCTGGAACAGGGGCCCAGGAGCCACCAACTGACTGTGGGACAAAAAGGGGGGCAGGGAAGGGGACATGTGAGCTGGGTCTTGAACGTAGGAGTTCACCAGACAGATGAGAAGCAAAGAAGAGAACAGAGTGGGCAAGGTTGGAAAAGCGTGAGCTGATGTCTGGAGGACAGGAGAGGACCTGTGTGTGGCCCCGGCTGTCAGCAGGGCAGGGCAGCAAGCCTGGGCTGACGGAGGCCTCAGACACTGTGCCAGGGGCTGCCACTTTAGTCTGTAGCCTGCAGGAAGTCATTGGAGAGGTTCTGGCAGGAGGGTACCATGACGAGACTTGCTTTCCGTAATCGCAAGTTTGATTATCGATTTCCTCCCATTGACTCTGAGTCCTGTTTTATTGGCTGCTGTGTTCCCAATGCCTGACCAAATGTCTGACTGACAAAATAAATAGGTAAATAACAGCACTTCCCTGGTAATCAGTGATGCTGAGCATTTTTTTCACATTACCTCTTATTTCTTTGCCCATTTTTCTTCTTGCTGTTGAGTTGTTTGAGATCCTTATATACAAAGGTATTTCCAAAGTTCATGGAAATGTTTGTATTATCTTTCAATTCTATTTTTCCATGAACTTTTAGAAGTACCCTTGTATTTGGTATTAACCTGAACCAAGACATGGAATCAACCTGAGTGTCCATCAATGGATGAATGGATAAAGAATATATTCTTTATATTCATAAAGAATATATGTATATGTACACAGTGGAATACTATTCAGCCTTAAAAAAAGAAGGCAACCCTGTAATTTGTAACAGCATGGGTGAGTCTGGAGGATATTATGCTAAGTGAAATAAGCCAGGCACAGAAAGACAAATACTGCATATTCTATAAAGTTGAATTCATAAAAGCAGACAGTAGAACGGTGGTTACCAGGGGGTGGAGGTAGGGGCAGAGATGGGAAGCTGTGGGGCAGAGCATGCAAAGTCTTACTTATGCAGAAGGAAGAAGCTCTGGAGATCTACTGTGCAGCACCGTGACTATATTTAATCATAATGTACTATAAGCTTGGAAATTGCTAGGGGAGTAGATCCTGCCGGTTCTCACCACTAAAAAATAAGTATGTAAGGTGATGGATATGTTAATTAGCTTGATTTAATCATCTTACAATGTGTGTATATATATTAAAACATAATGTTGTACACTATAAATATAAATCATTTTTATTTGCCAATTATACCTTTAATAAAGCTGAAAGAAATAATAGCAGCAAATACTTAGAAAACATTTATTCTGGGCCAGGCCCTCCTCGAAGGGCCTTACCTGTATTAACTCATTTCATCCTCACAAAAATCCAAGTGGTGTTCCTGTATTACTCTCATTTTACAGATACAAGACAGAGGTGCACAGGGGTTAAACATGTCCCGGTTCCCGGGGCTGGTAAGTGGCAGGCTTGGGTAGAAGCCACACAGGGCTCAATACATTGAAGTGGATTGAAGAGAGCTGGACTGAAGGCTGGTCTCCTGCCCCATGGAAGCTGCTGAGAGGCAAGACTGCAGGTAGGCACCTGTCAGGTGGGCACGGTCCAGGTGAGGCACTGAAGGCCTGAGCAGGGTGGGGGTGGGGGGTGCCTCTGGGTGACTGTTCAGGGCAGGGAGCTCCGCAGTGAGGCTCACAGTGATGGGCTAGGATGGGTTGATGCCTTTCACGACTTTCTCCCTGGAAACTTTTTTATGGTAATTTTTCCTAGTTTACATTTCCCTGAGTTGATTATAGACTTGTCTACATCAAACCTCCACTTTTCAAAATTGAGTTCTGGTTCATTCATTCATCAGACATTTACTAAACACCTGCTTTGTGCCAGGCCTTGTGCAAGGCTCTGGGGACAACCAGATGAGACACGTTTCCTCCTCTTGCCAAGCTCAGTTTTGAGGGGTGTTAGGCATATCCCCAGCATAAAGACAGTGGTAACTCCTAGGCCAGGAAGGGTCCCTTCGAGCTCTAAAAACCTATAGCTACTGCCATCTCAGACGTACGGATATGCACAGTTCTTAAGAAATACACATGGCAGGGTGGTGTGGGTGGCACACACGGGTCTTGGCACTTAGTCCCACCTGGGCTGCAGTCTGATTCTCACGCTTCTTGGACAAGTGAGAGTTCCTTAACCTCCCTGTCCCATAGTTTCCTCATCTGTGAAATGGGATAATAAAACCTGCCATAGAGAATGTTGAGGAAAAGAGGGACCACACACACATGGCGTGTGCACACCCTTGGAGCTCACTGAACATCAGTATCTCCCCCCATCCTTTCCTGCTGCAGCACAGCAAACTTTTCTTAAAGATTGGGCATCTGGAACACTCTGCCTTTGTGTCAGATCTTTAGGAGGACAGAGAGCCTCACGCTGCCTAGGACCTAGAGGAGGAAGCTGCCAGGAGCGGAGGCTCTGGGTGCGCCACTGACTGTGCTGCTCCTGGACCCTCCCGTGGGCCACACTTTGGCCCTGTGGACTGCATCCTGGAAGTACACGTTTCATTTAGGGATGGCTGGGCTGGTTAGCTCAGTTGGCTAGAGCACAGCCTTATAATCCCGACGTCATTCATGGATGACTTAACAGTGCCCCTCTTTCTTGGTGGGAAACCCCCTGCCTGGGAGCTCTGGTCCTCAAGCTGGCAGGTCCCCTGAGGGATCTTGCCGTAGGTCTTGGGGTGAGCTTCTTTCCCCCTAAGGGTCTTCTTTTCTTTCCACTGCCTTGTCTTGAGCCCCTTCCAGGGCCAGAAGCATCTTGGGGGGAAGCCTCTGCCTGGGGGCAGCTCTTCATTGCAGGCTTTGGTGGGGAGTGACTCTAGCCCACAGGAGAGCCTTGGCTTGGGTAGTTTCACAGCCAAGTCCCACCAGTCCTGCCAGCGGTCCTTTCGGCGGCTGTCATCCACCTGTCTGTTGGTCCTTCCATCACTGGGCCATGCTGTGGGTTTTCAGAGAAGAACAGGACCAGCGTCTACCCTCATGGAGCTGTGAAATGTGGAAGTTGCCTCAGCAGGGAAGGCATGGATGGCTTGTCTTCACTGACCTCCCACCTTAACTCAGCAGGAGGAGCCCAGGGGCAGAGCTAGGGTTCTCCCTTCCAGTTCCTGTGCAAGTGTTAGCGAGACTAAGAGCTCAAGATCTCTTTTAACCTCAGTAATGGGTTGCTCTGAACTCATAGGGCCTTTCACCCTTGGACCAAAGAAAGACAGAGCAGGCCACAGCACTTGCTTAGCTTAGCTGCAGGCAAAGTGTTCATTCTACAGATGGAGAAACTAAGGCACCAGAGGTTAAGACTCACAGATATTTATGGGTTCCTAAGCATTTTTGATGGAATGGAAAGATGACCACGTCATGTTCAAAGATAAAAGTGGGATACAAAATTGTGTAAATAGCATCATCCATGTAAAGAAAGAATGTATAGAAAAAAACTTCAGGATAATATGCCAATTTGCTAATAGTGGTTTCTTTAGGTGTTGAAATTATGGGTCTTTTGCCTTTCTTCATTTTTTCTGTGCTGAAAAAAAGTTTACCTATCCCTCTCACTTGCTCAGTTTTAGTTTTCAAAGCACTTGCACCTCTGTGTGCTTTTCATTTTTTTGTTCCCACATCTCCTTGTTTGAAGTACGGCAGGCACGGCACCGGTGGTCTCATCTTAAGAGGCTGAGATTGCAGGACAGCAAGGTTGACTGACTTGTCCAGGGTCACACAGTGGTGGAGCCAGGACAATAATTCAGGCCTTCGAGCCCTAGTTCATTGCCATTCTGTGAATCCACAGCTGCCTTAAGGTCTTGATGGATACAGCATCCAGAGTCACTGGGTATTCATGTTAGATTCCGAGCCCGTGTTTCCAAACAAGGTGAAGACAGTGGCCTATATGGGTTTGTGGGGCCTGGAGCTTATACTAATTTGGGGGACCCTTTATAAGAAAAAGAGAACAAAGTGTGAATGCAGAATTGGTTATAAAGGTAAACATGTATTTTGGAGCTACAAATTTTTAAAAGGTGATAAGTATTACAAACACCACAAAATCCAGAAAAATAACATTTAAATTAATTAATTGCCTGACACATTTCCATGATACTTTTTTCCCTACAATTTTAAGCTGTGTACTCTTGGAATACCTCTTCAGTTGACAATGATTTTGTTTTATTTTCTATAGAGACAGTTATCAATAATTGATTTATGTTAAACATCTGACTTGATACAAAACCGTACTCAGGAGTTTTAGTATCACTACAGATTTGTGCCCTGAAAAAGGCAGAAATTTGGGCTAATTTATTTTGTAAGATTCCAATCGAAAGAGAAAAAAATATGGTGTGTTTATAATTGTAAATGCTGCATTACTGACTGTTCTCGATGGAAGAGGATTTCTGTTTGACTAGGTGTTGAGAACAAATTCTTCACTAAGGCAGTTTTACATTTTGGATCATGGAGCTCTTTTCTTCCTGCTCTGTATATTTCCACCTCACACACCCCTGTAACTGAGTTTTGCACATGCCGTTCCCTTGAGCCTCTCCCTCTGCTCCCTCTAGCCAGCTCCTGTTCACTCTGCAATGCCCAGTCCAATGTCACCCCAAGCAGCTCAGCTTTCCCTATTGTCCCCTCCTCTGTGCTTCCCTCACTCTCCCGGGCCCCTGCTCGCAGTGTCTTTTGCTAGATGGAGGGCTTCCGGGGAGCAGGAATCCTCACCCATTTTTTCCCCTCCATCCCCAGCAGGCCGAAAAATGTTTGGCCCAGAGAAAGGTTCAATAACTTTTTGACGAATGAACAAATACTCAATCCACTTGTCAACAAGTCTAAGATGATTGAAAGTGGAGTAGTTTATCCACACACTCATGCAGAAAATGGCAGGAAACCATCCAGAGACACTTGTGACAGAGGTGAGAACTGTCACCATTGAGAGGCACCAAGGAGATGGGTGTCTACAGATAACTTCTGAGAAGCCAAGCTCGGGATAAGGTCATGTCAGTTCAAGAGCAGACAATTCCCCACCACGCTGACAGTGTCACCAGTACCAGATGAGCACAGTGCAATGACACAGTGTCATATGTCCCTTATACCCAAGTAGGTCTTTTATGTTTGCTAGTGCTGCAGTGATAATGCGGGCAGAGACACTGAGGCTCCGGAGCCAGGAACCGAATCACCCGGTTGTAAGGCAGCGTTTCTGGCTTCCTAATCTGCACACTGACCATGGGCCACAGTGGGCTTGTGGAGAATGTTCTGGATGTGGAGGCAGCATATCTGGGTTTGAATGTGGTCTCCGCCCCTAACAACCTTACATGGATACTTTTCTTTCCTGCACCTCAGTCATGCACCTATAAGACTGGGAGAAATCGTTTCTTTCCTGCTCACCACACGCAGTTGTTGTATCAAGAAAGAATATACGTGAGGGTGCTTTCCTAAGTGATGGTGTTGATTCAAACACAGATTTTATTTTACCTGTTTAGCTAAGGGTTGCAAAATTAGGTGAAAGACCAAGAAATCTAAACTAACACATGATCAGTAAAGTTATGATTTAAAAAGAAAAAATAGTTGGAGAAAAGCTTACAAGTAAGACATGGGAATAACCCATTAGATGGGGAAATTCATGGTGCAGGAGGGCGGGGAGGGGCTGGGAGCCGGTGCAAATCTGTGCCTTGAGCAGGAGCAGGGACAGTTCCCTCCAGGAGCAAGGTGGATGCAGGCAAGCGCGAGGACGTGGGGGTGGGGCAATGCCCACCTCCAGAAGAGACTCATGCTTGGCACTGTCAAATGCTGAGGACCCTCAAAATGGGCTTTTAGAACAATTTTTAAGAATCAGCTGGTCATGGATATGCACATATGTCAAAACTCATCAAATTGCATACTTTAAATGTGCGCAGTTTGTTTTACATCAATTATAAATATCAATAAAGCTGGAAATAAAAGAAAGGAAGAAAGGAAGAAATCAGTCAGTCGACTGGCCCTGGAAAATGGGAGTTGGACATAAAACTGTAGTGGCTGATGTTAACTGAGCCATCACTACGTGCTAAGTGCTTCAGCCTCCCCACCTGCCTAGGGGAGGCTAGAAATCCCTGTCCGTCATAACAAGGAGGAAACGAGCCCACAAAGGGTCCTCCAGCAGCGTTTCCCTTTCCTTTTATCTATGGCATATGAGTATTGAGAGATCCTCCTTTCCTCATCAAGAAATGCAGGCAAATATGGGGAAATTTATGGATTACATTACTTTATTATGCAACAGCCCATCACCAGAGATCCAGACAGCATCCTCCCAGCCTCAAGGGAAAGAGAGACCGGAGCTGCTACCTGCGCCTGTCTTGGAAGCCGCAGAGTACACAGTCCACCAAATCTCCCAGGCTGGGCTTCCAAGGGAAACTGAGCTGGGGCCTCACAGAGCTCAGTTCTCCTGGTGAATCTCACTTAGTAGAGGGCATCTGCATCTTGGATAACAGAACTGTGAGACTCAAATTCACGTAATTTGAAATCAGAAAAAGACACTAGTCTTCTCCTCTCACCACTTTGCAGATGGGATGAGCTAAACGCCCAGAGAGGGAATGTGACTTTCTTAAGGCCATACAGCAAGACAATGGAATTGAAGCCTCTTGACTCCCAGGTGGGCCTCCTCCACTGTGCTCTGTCGTGTCTGGCCTGTGTAGCATAGAAGGCGACAGTCTTTGGAGAGCATCCAGTTTTGGGGTTCCCTATCCTGGCTGTACATTAGAATCACCTGGGGAGCTTGGAAAAGATACCCATGTCTGGGCCCCACTCCAGAGTAGATAAATCAGAATCTCTAGGGGTGAGACCAGGCATTGATATTCTTTTAAAGCTCCCCAAGTGATTCTAATGTGCAGCCTGTGTGGAACTGAACTCATAGTTGGGCAATGTCCAGGCTGTAGTAGCAGCTATAAAGACCAGAGAGGACCTCACGTCTGGTCTTCTGATCCCCGTTCAGTGCTCTTTCTAATCCAATACACGGCTACCTCTGAAAAGAGTCTTATAGGGGTTCCCATTAAAGCAGTGCTAAGCCTGGCAGGGGAGGACATTGTGCTCAAGTGTCTTTGAGCAGAGAGCCCCACACAAGGAAAGCAGAATCCAGGTCAAATAACGAGCACAGCGGAGTTCACATTTCCAGAATCTGAGAGTTTTAGCCACTCCACTTTCCCCTAAATCATGCTGCCATGGAAAGGTCTCCATGATCCCTATTATCACAAAAGGCCTGCAGTGTCTATTGTTAGTGCCATTGAACAGATGAGCCAAATGAGGTCCCAAGGATGTTAAATGACTTGTCCAGGGTCACAGGCCAATAAACAGGCCTGGCCAATAATATGAACCTGGCTCAGCAGAAATCCAAGGAGTGCATTCTTTCTCCTGACTTTTGCCAATTCTCTTCCTTTCATTCCTAGATAGGCTCCAAAGATCAAACATTTGGTCATTGGCCACTGGGTCTCCCATGTCACCACAGGCAGCCCCAACACTAGTTTGCTCTAGGCTTTGCTTTTTTTTGGCTCAGAAGCCTTTGGCTGGGTTGTGGTCCAGGGGCACATGCAGGGTCTGTCGGGGCCTAAGACTGTATCTGCGACTTGAAGCTGGTCAGGAAGCAGCTTTGGCTGCAGAAATCTGCCTCTTTTCTCTGCAAGAGGCTGCTACAGCTGGAAGGCTCTTGAAACAATTAAATTAGAACAGAGATTCAGTGAGTCTTATGTTGAAGCACAGCCTGGCATGTGAAATCTGGGCTTGCTTTTTCATTTTTCATTTTAAACGAGGATGTTTATGCAAATTTGTCATGAAGGCTTAAAAATCTTGACTCGCTCAGAAGTCAAGCTCTGCTTTTCTAATGGGATAGAGGGTAATTGGTGATACTCAGAACCAATGTTCCTCTCAAAATTGCATGTTTTACAGGAGCGGCTCTTGAAAACATATAATTCTGGTGTTGTGAAATCATTGCATCAATGCAGGGTTTTGAAAACATGGAAAAGTTCACCCAGAAACTGAGAGGATTGTTATTCTCAGTTGTGACAGTCTGGCTTGTCACTGGTTGGGATACTGTCTGGATATTGTGGAGAAAGAGACATAGGCATTCATGAGTTGATTTCTCAACAGTATAGAAAGATCGGTAATGCAGGGGTGGGCCAAAAAGGCGAAAGCGGATCTGAAGCCCAGGGCCGTACTCTGCCTCAGGCTAAGTGGCTTGAGGCGGATCTTCTATAGCCTCAGTTTCCTCAGCTGTAAAAGGAGAGGGTTGGGCTAGATGCCCCCAAGTTACTGAGAAACTTCACTTCTCTGGCCTTCCTTTTTCCCATATGGTAGGCAAAGGTAGTGAACTTGGTGTCTCAGGAAACGGTTTGGTCCTAAAATCCCATCATCTCTGGAGTTGGCTGGTGTCACTGAATGATCTGCGGGAGGTACCGCTGGGCGTTCACCTTCATTGTATTGCTCTTCCCAGCAAAGCTAGTGGAATATTTTCCCAGCTAAACGTACTTGGTTTGATCTTTCCAGTTCTGGCAGTGCAGAGGAATGTAAGGGAATTTCACTGCCTTCTTTCAGTCAGTCACTTTGCTGTTTTTAGCCATCATAAATCCACTGATGGATGCGGGAGAGAAGGAAGCGTGTGGAGCAGGCACGGTGTCATGTTCTTCCTCCTTTGTCTTGAAAAGAGATGAACCTTGGGCCGAGCCGTGGCGCACTCGGTAGAGTGCTGCGCTGGGAGCGCGGCGACGCTCCCGCCGCGGGTTCGGATCCTATATAGGAATGACGGGTGCACTCACTGGCTGAGTGCCGGTCACGAAAAAACGACAAAAAAAAAAAAAAAAAAAGAAAAGAGATGAACCTCTGGGACCCCTCTGAGGGCAGAGTCTGCCAGGAGCCTTCTGCCTGCGACTTTGGGTGCTGGTGAGCCTGGAGTCCAGGGCTGGCCTGGCCACTCCCGCTCCCGGTGGGCTGGGGAACGGCAGGGGCTGCAGGACTTTCTGGATGAGCTGGACCACCTGCTGGGCTCACCCGTGCAGTGACTTAGTCTATTTACATTGCTCCGTCAGACAATTACCCAGGACCTTCCCCTGCAGACCCTGCACTCAGCTCTGCCTCCCAGGAAGGGAGCTCGTGCCCTGGGAGAGGAGACGGGGACGTGGCAGTGTCGTACAGCGGGGGAGAGCCACATGGGTGGTGTGCCGCTGCTGTGCCAGCTCAGAAGGAGCAATGCGGTGGGTACCAGCTTCCTGTTGCTGCTGCAACAAAGTACCACAAATTTAGTGACATAAAACAACACAGCTTTATTATCTTACAGCTCTGGAGATGGGCCTCACCGGGCTGACACTGAGATGTCGGCAGGACACCTTCTGGAGGCTGTAGGAGAGAATCCGTTTCCTCGCCTCTTCCAGCTTCTGGAGGCTCCTACATTCTCTGGTTTGTGGCCCCTTCCTCCTTCAAGGCCAGCAACACCAGCCACGTTGTTCTCAGGCCACATTACTCTGACCCTGACTCTCCTGCCTCCCTTTTCCCCACTTAAGGACCCTGGGATTACATTGGGCCAACCCAAGTAATCCAGGATAATCTTATTTTAAGGTCAAATAATTAGTAACCTTAATTCCCCCTTGGCACATAACATGACATCTTCACAGATGTCAGGGATTAGAACGTGGACATTTGGGGGGGCTATTACCTTGCCTGCCACGTGTGGGTTCAGGGAAAACTACTGTGCTTTGAAGGAGGAGTGGGGTTCAAGGGTGGACAAACACTTGAGCAAAGGCACAGGGGTCTGAGCGCTGACTTGACATTCAAGGAAGGGTGGGAAATGCAGGCAGGTGACCAGACAGAGCCACTATGGGAAGAATGGAGAGTTGGCAGGTCAAGTCTTAATGGAACTCCTCCTGCTGAGGACTGCAGACCTTATCTTGCAGAAACAAGGGTCTGTTGAGGGGTTTTAAGCAAGGAGTGACATATCAGAGCTGTGCTTTAGAAAACTCTGCTCAGTAACAATAACATGAAGAAGGGATGAGGAGGTTGAGGCTGGAGGCAGGGAGCCCATTAGAGGCTGTTGCCATCAGACAGGTGGGAAATGAAGAGAGTCCTTCCCAAAGCAGTGGTCACAGGCTTGGAGAGAGGAGGACAGAAGTCAAGAAATATGAGGGGTAGAAGGTCCTGCTCAGCCCTCCTTAGCCAGGGAGGGCCCTCGGCCCCTGGGGCCTGTTTCCTCAACTGTCAGTAAGGACCACGCTCTCACTCTACTCACTCACCAAGGGGCTATGAGGACCAGACAAGATTCTATGTCAGAATCCTTGGAGAAGCTGATGGTGTGAGGGCCCTGATGCCCTGAGGTAGACAAACAGGAGGTGTCTGTAGAGTTCCTCCTTTCCTAATGTCTGCGCAGCTCATAGCCTTGGAACTGCCTGCAATCCTCCCTCTGGAAGCAGCATTCCAACCCCCTGCACTGCAGGCAGAGCCGTGCCCAGACTGCCCCCCCAGGGACAAGATCTGCCGGCGTGACTTCTTCCTCCTGGGGAAAGGACCGCTCACTGGTGACTGGGGGATGGAGAGACTGAGGCCCTTGGTTTCAGCCAGCCTGGGCTGCAGAGGGCTGAAAGAAGCCAAGGTGCTCACAAGGGCTCAGACACGAAGGTGGGCACAACCAGCTAGCATTTATAGAGCATCTGCTGGATGCCAAGCACCTGCCTGGCATTCCACACGTCTGACTCAATCTTGGAGACCCCAAGAGGCAGGAGTTGTTATTCTCATTTGTACAGACCAGAAAGGGAGACAGACTGGCAAGCCTTGGTCATGTGGCCAAGGTCACATGACTCGACTGGGGCTGTAAGGCCTCTGACTCACCGCACCCCAAGGTCACCTTGGCCGCTCCTGATTTGTCTTTGCCGTGACACTCTCCTGGTTTTTCTCGCCCAGCATGCCTCAGTTTCCCTCGCTTGACCCTCTCTCACATCTCCATATGGAAATGTTTGATGTCTGGCCCGTGGTCCTCTGTCCTCCCCGTGGGTCTCCATCACTCTTACAAGCCCAAGCTCCCGTCTCCAGTCCCCACCTCGCTCTCTCTCCACACCTCAGGTCAGCTGTCCTATCCCATTTTCCCACTGACGTTCCCTCCTGGAAGTCTGCCATCGCTGCAGATCTGACATTTCTAAAATGGAAACTTCTCTTACCTCACTCTGTCCTTCTTGGACTTTCTTATTTCAGTTAATGGCATCATCAATCTCTCAGGCTCCTGAGATGAGAATTTTGGAATCCGTTTTGACTCTTCTCTTGCTGCCTTTACCAATTCCCGAAAGCCTCTTGACAACTTTTCTTCCTCCTCCTCCCCCTCCTTTTGTTTTCTCTTTTAAAATGTAATTTATTTTTTATTGAGGTAAAAAATACATAACCTAAAATTTTCCATTTTAACTATTTTTAAGTTACAATCCAGTGGCATTAAGTATGTTCACAATGTTGTGTGAACATCACTAATATCTATTTCCAGAACTTTCTCATCATCCCAAACAGAAACTCTATGCCCATTAAACAATAACTCCCCACTCTCCCCTCCCACCAGCCCCTGGTGACCTCAGATCTGCTTTCTGTCTCTATGAATTTGCCTGTTCTAGGTACCTCGTATAGGTGGAATCATACGACAGCTGTCCTTTTGTGATTGGCTTATTTCACCTAGCACAGTGTCTTCAAGGTTGAGCCACGTTGTAGCACGTGTCAGAATTTCATGCCTTGTTATGACTGAGTAATATTCCATTATGTGTATATACACATTTTATCTGTTCATCTGTTGAGGGACACTTGGGTTGTGTCTGCCTTTTAGTATCTGTTTGAGTCCCTGCTTTTTTAGTTCTTTTGGGTACAGCATGGGAGTGGAATTGCTGGGTCATGTGATGATACAATGTTTCCCTTTTTGAGACTACTGCCCCTCCCTGACAGCTCTCATGGTCACCTCATCCTGTCTGTGTCTGCGGCTGCCTTCTTCCTTCAGAAGCCCTTCCTTATTTTTGCACTTGGACTAATGTCCCACTTTCCCAGTGGGTGTTTCTAACTCCCGTTCCCACTCCCAGCACTCATCCCAATCAGCCACGGTATGATGGGCTGAATTGTGTACCCCCATATTCATGTGTTGAAGCCCTAACCCCAGTGTGACTGTGTTTGGAGGTAGGGCCTTTAAGAAGGTAATTATTAAATGAGGTCATAAGAGTGGGGTCCTAGTCCAACAGGACTGGTTTTGATCTCGAACTTCCAGCCTCCAGAACTGTGAGAAAATAAATTTCTGTTGGTTGTTTAAGGCCCTAATCTGTGGTATTTTATTACAGCAGCCCAAGCAGACAAGTACAAATGGCACACTGATCTTCCCCCAAGTCACACCAGTCGTGTTTCCTTGCTCGGAAACCTTTGGTGGTCTCCCTTGCTGCCCTGTGGGATCAAATCCTAACATTTTGTCACTCGAGAAGCCCACTGGGAGATCTGTGCCATCTCTACACACACACAAGCACACGCGCAGACATTCAGTCCAGTCGTGAACACAGCGACTACGGCTTGAGCACACTTACTTGATGAGGATGCTTTTAGCTATAAATAACAGAGAAAGCTCAAAATGGCTTGTAATAATAATAATAGCCAACACTTGCATGTCACTTACAATGTGCCAGATGCTATTTGAAATACTTTCCACACATGACCTCATTTAATCCTCTCAACAATCTCATAAAGCAGATATAATTATTATCACTATCACCATTTCACAGATGAGGAAGCTGAAAGAGGTAAAATAACATGCCCAAAGTCCTAAGTGGCAGAACCGGGATCTGGCAATCTAGGTCCAGAGCCTTTGCTCTTGACCACCACTTAGTAAGGTGTCCCAAGGTGGGGACATTCCAAGGGCAATTAATTCAACAGCTCAATGTTGTCACCAAGGATTTGGGTTCTCTTCATCTTTATGCTCTGCCATCCTTAGCCTCTCAGCTTTTGTGTTCAGCATTTTCCCTTTACAACATCACATCATGGTTGCAGCAGCTCCAGGTGTAACGTCCTTACTTAACCACACCCAAAGGTCAGAAAATGAGAAAGTTCCTTCCTTATGACTCTTTTTAAGAAGGAGGGAAACTTTCCCCCAATTCTCCCAGAGACTTCCACTCGTATCCCGTTTGCCAGAATGAAGTTACATGCTTGCTCATAAACTAACCGCTGAGAAGAGCCAGGGTCGCCGTGCCCGGCTTAGTGCGATCAGGTTTCCCCCTTGTTGGGCCGGGAGGGGCCCAACTTCTCCTGAGGCACGTGGCCACCTGAAAACCTGAACAGAGCAGCCTTCTGGCTTGTTGGTGAGGAAGAGGAACAGAAGGGTGTGGGCCTGTTCTCACCACAACCATGGGACATAGGGGTTCCTACCGTATTATAAATAAGGAAGCTAAGGCACAGAGAGAGAGAGTTACTTGGCCGAGGTCAGCCACTGGTGAATGGTGGAGCCTGTATCATCAGCACAGCCCTGGGAAGTCTGGCAAGACTGGAAATTACAGCCTTTCTCTGATTAAAAAAATTTTTATTGCTGTTTTCAGTTTCCAATTGCATAGGAAAGATCTATGCTCCTGTCCAGAGGCTCTCACTATCCCTTTCTGGTGGCTGTGACTCTGACAACAGTTTGATTTCAGTGGCCAGTGAAATCTGTGCACCCTGGTTCCTCTCCCTGCCAGGCGTGCAGAGGCCCCAGAGGAGCAGTGGGGGTGAGACAGGCTGTGGCACGTCCCTTCGGGGGGTGCAGCGAGGGAGCTGAGGCTGCCTCGAGGGAGGTTTCGCTTGTTTGCAGGCCTTGGTCGGGCTGACGAGAGAAAAGTCTGCGCTGGGTCCTGATCCAGAATGCCCGTGCTTCTGCAGACCTGCTCATCCTGCTTTCAGTTTCTCATTCTCTGACTCACACCCTCCTTCCTCCTAGAGGTGTGGCCGGCCTGCTCTCCCTCCAGGTGCCCCACGTCCTGTTTCCCACTCCCCCGTGCTCAGAGATCGGGGACTCTGCTCTTTGCAGGCCATGTGAGTATTATCTGGGATCTTTCCCCTGGGGAGGGTGGGTGTGCAGGATGTCGAGGCAGCCAGACCTTCCCTTCTGAACATTGGCCAGCTGTTTGCCTGGATGGATCACTGACACCAGTGAGAAGGTCCCTGGGACCCCCTGCCCAGGCACAAATGTGGTGACAGGTCAGGAGCAGCATTCCATTTCCTGGAAACAAGCAAGGACAGACTACGATTTTCTCTTCCCTCTATTTGTGTGTGTTTCACTCCTTGTCCATCCATCCACTCACCCATCACACACACAGGGGGCCCCTCCTCAGGGGCAGGCATGGGGAACACAATGAAGACTCACATGTGGTTCCTGCCCAGACACTCACACTCCAGGAGGGAGACTCCCCACGACCAAAGAGTGTTTTGGGTTTTAACTCCTCCATGGGCATTTGCATTTAAAGTGGGGTGTCTGCACAATGAAGTGGGGTGTCTGTATACATATGGGCACTTAATGGTGGTCTCTCTGGGATTGTGCCGAAGTGAGTCTGAGAAGTTATTTTTAAGCAGGGGCTCTGCCTTCCTGGCATATCTTAAATCTCTCCAGGGTGAGTTACACGCCCCATTCCTGAGGATTTCTTACACCTGCTTCTGAGTTCCAGGTCTCCCGGGAGGTTAGTGATCCCAGCCCTGAACGGGCATCTGGGAGGTCACTGGTGAGCATCCAGCAGGCTGGCAGGGCTCCTGCCCAAACACACCCGCTGCAGTTACGGTGGGGAGTGGCCTGAGGTAGCTAGCTGCTATTTAGAGCTCCTGATTAAGTACTAACTGACTATCAATGCACCGTTAATAATTGCCTGCCCCTTTCTATGCCAAAGAAGGCATCCTGAAGATTCCATTCATGAGCCCTCATTTTCTGATTTGTGGTTATGGTAGCCCCTTTCCAAGCTCATCAGAGGCATCTGTCTCTGCAGTGGCCAGATGGAGCACTGAGGGTACAGCACTACAAGGTCATCGTCCCCCAACAGTGGGCAGTGTGGATGGTGACTCATGGGTATGACATGTGTGAAGACAGCAGACACACCATCCCGGCTCAGCCATGCCTAGAAATTTGGTTTATAACATACTCACCTTGGCGTTAGCTTGGTCAAGTTACTTAACCTCTCTGAGCCTGAGATTCTCATCTGTGCAAGAAGGCACCTGCCTCACACGCTTCACCAGAAAGAGGGGCTCAAGGCCCAAGTGATGGGTAGAGACATTTCTTGTTCTGAGATTTCCTTTGCTGTGATTCACTCTGGTGCATCTCAGGAAGCCAGCGTGAGGTTGGCAGAAACATGGTTTGGAGGAGGCAGCTCAGCAGTGTCCCCATCTGCAACTGTGCTTGGCTTATGGGCAGGGTGAGGTATCAGGACTATTTTAGATAAAGGTTACAGAAATGCAGCTCCAAGTTGCAAAGATGGATGTATTATAAGGATGTGGGGGTATCTCACAGAATCTAAGGGTCAGAACAGGCCTGGGCCTCAGGAGCAATCGGAACCTGGGATTTGACTCCACCTTTGTCTTATCCTGGCTCTTCTTTGAGCATCTGCATCATTTTTCTTTTCCTGGAGATGGGATTTTTTTTATCCTCATCTTCTTCTTAGTTCCAAATGTCCAGCTTGGGTCAGGTGTCTGCGCCCAGGCAAGTCTATTGCAACCACCGGGCAGGATTATGAGAGAACCCAGCAGCTTTGCTGGAAACATGTGAAAAGAGAGAAGCCAGAGCAGCAGTTTCCAGATGAGGCAGGTGGCATTGGGGCAAGAGGGGTCCCAGGAAAGTAACCTGCCCAGCTGCTAACAGAGAGGGCATGTTTTCCTGGAGTCTCCTTGGTTCTCAGTGATAGATACCTGGGAGATCTTGTGAGCTTGCCTTTCGGGCACCAGCACAGCTGGCAACAATAAACTTTAAAAATATATATTTTGATGAAAACTTTTTAAAAAAGTCAAAGTCATCATAGGAAAAATCAGAACTCTTTGGGACTTTCTAATACTTCTTTTAAGGTTTACTATTGTTTTTATTTTGAATGACATTATTGGGTGCATTGGGTTGAATAGTGTTCCCCCAAATTCATGTCCTTCCTGGAACCTCAGAATGTGACTTTATTTGTAAATAGAGTCCTTGCAGATGTAATTAGTTGAGATGGGGTCATAGTGGAGTAGGGAGAGCCCTAAATCCAATGTGACTGGTGTCATAACAAGAGAAGAGACACAGACTTTTCATTCTTGCATATACAGATACTAAAAGCATAATCACAATCATGTGGGGCTATTGTAAAACAGTTTATAAAATGTTATAAAAGGGTCCCCATAACTCAAAACGTTGAAGGCCTGTCCTACTGGAGGTGACTCCTCTGCGACCCCCAGCTGGAGACCGTGTAGGCTGGTCCACACCTCCGGCCCCAGGGAGCTCCTTCCTCCAGGCGGCCATCTGCTGCCATCTCTGGCTGTTGAAGACCTGCGGCCACCCTACACCTAGCTCTGTCTCCCTGTCGCTGCACCCAAGGGTCCCATTGTCTCTCTTGGAGTCCCTGAAAACAGGGAGCCCTCTTCTTCCCACCACAGTCCTTCCCTCCCACCCTCGTCCTGCTACCATCTTCAGGGTGCCTCCCACTGACCCTCAGCCCTGGCCTTTAGCCCATATGGGACCCTCCTACAGAGCGACACCATTGTTACTTGGAAACTTAGATGTTGGACCTACTCTCATCTAATGTGTTAATGAAGAAGCACCTATTCCGTGTCCCACCATTTTGTATACTCTAGCATCTGTCTTTCAGTACAGCTGGTTTCCTTTGTAATTCTATGTATTCTATTTTCTTCATTCAAAAACATTATTGGTGGTCACCAAGCTGCCAAAGGGCTCCATGGCACAGAAAGGTTAAGACTGCCGGGACCAGATGGTTTGTAGTGTCCCCTCCAGTTTTATGTACGTCAAATGCAGATGTGGAAAAGGAACGGGCTCGCAGCAAATGCACAGTTTATTTGCTCTTTCAGTTTTGTGCTCCCTGCCGCCATTAATTTGGTAAATAGCTTTGTCATGGATTTGTTGTTTGCTTTTCTTAGGGGCATCCCTGTGGGGGGGGGGGGACAGGTGACTCAGCGCCCACCCGGGAGTTGATGGGCTGGAGATAGGGTGCCCCATGCTCTCTATTCTTGGAGAAACAGCTGTGCAGGGGGTTCCCTGAATATGTGTCAGGATCTAATTTTACTAGGGAAAAACCTGTGAAACTCTATATGCAAATGTGGAAGCAGAGAGGAGGGTGATTATCTCCCACAGGCGCCTCCTTCCGTCCAGTCCTAGTCATTTGTTGAACATTTGCCTGCATCGCCCCATCAAATCCTCATAACAAGCCTGGGGGGCGCCTTCTGTTCCAGTTTAACAGATGGAGAAACTTTACGGGAAACTGTTCTCCAGCTAACCCCGTTTGCAAGTGATAGAGCTAGGACTTGATCCCAAAGCCTGCATCATGCTCTTCTGTCTGCCTCTGTGCCAGGCCCATGCTGAGCAGGAGGAGAACAGCAGGGTGGCCTCAGGTGACTCATTGGTATCTGGGGAATCAGACAAGGCATCGTATACCAAGGGTGATCCTAGCGGTGTAGACAAAAGGACCCTCAGAAATTCAAAGCAAGCAATTGCATTCTTCTAGGGTGGTCCAAGAAGCCCTCCTTGAGCTGGATCATAGCAGATTCAGGCAGGGGAGGTGGAGAGAAAGTTGTAAGGCTGAGCATGGGGACGGGGGCAGCAAGGGTATGGGTGTGAACAGACCAAAGGAGGTGAACCCATGAGAGAGGAGGCTGGTGGCCTGGGAGGGACGGGTGCAAGCTTGACTGCTAAGTTGAGCAGTTTATACTATTCAGTAGGGTACTGGGGAGCCACCAAAGGTTCTTGAGGAGGAGAAGCCATTAAATAGAGCTTTACTTTAAGAAATGAATTGGGAGCTGGAAGATAGCTTATAAGGTGGCAGAGCTGGAGACAGGAAAACTGGTTAGGAAGTTATTGCAACTGCTTGGGTGAGAAATGCTGAGGACCTGAAGTAAGGCGATGCAGTGGGAACAGGCAGGTCAGCAGGAGCTGCAGAGAAGCTGGATGTCTGATGCATTTGGGGCGGGGGGTGGAGGACCCAGTGAGGCGTGTGGACAGGGGAGAAGTCATGGGAGGCTGAGAGCACCAGCCATATGGCTGTTAGCATGAGAATGGCCACAGGGAGTTATAGTTCATTCACCCTGCAGGTCCTGTAAGTCCCACAGGAGGAGCCTGTGATGGACGCCTCTCTGGAGCCCAAGCTCCCAACCTGCCTCTTGGTTCCAAGGAGAAATCAGCCCTTGGCCCAGGCCTGCCATATTGCTTTTTTCTTTTCCAACAATTTAGCCCCAAAAGGGGTAGGAACAGATTCTTTGGCCACAAGCTGCAGCCATGAAGCCAGTTGTGGGTACACAGAATGAAGTTCCCCAGACATGAGGAAGTAACTTCATCAGTTTGTAGGAGATGACAAAAATAGTGGCTGGTGCATTTTCTACCTCCTTTGCAAATGGCCAGTCGCCCTGAGTTTCCTATGAAAGAAAAGGCTGTAGACAGCACCTGTGCAGTGCTCAGACTCTGCAGCCCAACCCCCGGGCCCAAATCCCACTCTGCCATTTCCTTGCTGTGAGACCCTAGGAAACTAACTTAATCTCTCTGTCCCTCAGTTTCCGCATCTGTAAAATGGGAATAATACTGGTACCCACTTGAAAGGATTGTTGGGGTGAGTTAAAACATGAAATGCTAATGGTATGTAGTTGGTGCTTAATAAATAGGCATTGAATGGATGAGTATTTTAGCAGGAAGCATCCCAAGGAGGAAAATCAGAGGTGATTTTTTTGTTTGTTTTTTTGCATGTGAAATGGCAAAATCTAGAAAAGGAAGGACCTGGCTTGGTTCTGGCTACTTCCCAATACAGTCCATTTATGTTGGGGCAGAAGGACTTACTGGAAGTACATTAAAAACCCACGAAAAATGATTTCCTTTCTCTGCTTATTGAAATTCTCCCTTCGAGGCCCAGTTTGAGTGCCACCTGCTCGGGGGAGCCTCCCCTGGTTTCCACCTTCCCCAGCCCGGTCAGGCTTCCTCCCTCCTGTCACCAGCACTTACTCAACTCTGCTTTGTTTTCCTGTAGTCACGTTCACGGCTGCCTCCTCCTACGGGATAGGAAGCTTCTCTCTGAAACAGACACACGGACAACTTGGAGTTGGATGGGTCTGGGTCAAGTCCTACCTCCCCCTTACCAGCTGGGCCAGGCTTGGCCATGACAGGTGTAAGACCCGGGCCCACCCACCAGAGCTCTCTCAGCTTTGGCCTTGTGCCTTCACACCAAATGTGACCGACATGTGGGACGAGCAGGAGTGTGGATGAAAACACAAGGCAACTTGGCCTGCCTCCGTCTCGGCTCAGTCAGTGGAGCTACCTCTTCCCTGGCCCTGCTGAAAACTCAGGCAGTCCTGTCACTTTTCTGGTGGCTTTTAGTTTATACGAACCGTCTCACTTCAGGAAATGAGAATATCCGGTGCTGAATTTCAGTTCCTTCGGGGGCTTGCGCCTCTCCCTCTGGGGGCCTCGTGCCTCTCCCTCTGGGGGCCTCGTGCCTCTCCCGTTGGGGCCTCACTGCCAGTCAGAGGCCTGGAGCTGGGGAAGGGGCTTAGCTCTTCCCCCTCCCTCGCCACCACTCCTCCTGCATCTGACTCGAGGCTCCAGGGCACTTGACCCCCGGACCTTCCTCCTCCTTGAAGCAGGCCCCACCCTGGCTCCTGGGCCGCCCCTGCCTGTTTCTCTCTGCCTGAGGCTGTAGTGTGGGGCCTCCTCAGCTCTCTTCTCCACCCCTACTCTCCCCCGCAAAAGCCACTTGTCACCATTCCCATATCCCTCCTCAGCCCAGACCCTCCCTTAGCTCCAGACTGTCGTTGCAGGGGTCTACCTGACCAGGGGCCGTCACTCCCAGGATTCAGTGAAAGACACCGTTCAGTGCCGAGACCAGAAGCCTGGCAGTGGCCTTGTTTCCTCTCCCTCCCTCCAAGTCCACACACCATCTGTCCCTGAGTTCTGCAGGCCCCACAGCAGTGGCTCTCAGCCCGGGGGGATTTTGGCCCCCAGGGGACATTTGGCAATGTCTGGAGACATGTGCGATTGTCCTGACTGGGGGGAGGGAGCCACTGGCATGTAGTGAGTTGAGGCCAGGGACGCTGCCGAACATCCCGTGACACACAGGACAGCTCCCACAACAAAGTATTATCCAGTCCAAAACGTCAGGAGTGCCACTGCTGAGAAACCCTGCTCTACAGCCAGGACAATCCCGAACCTTACACTTCTCGCCACCCCCACTGCTGTGTCCCGGTCTGAGCCACCATCGTCTGGCCTGGGTGACTGGCCCTTCTTCTGAGAATAGGCACCCCATGCCCCTCCAGGCTAGGAGGGGAGAGAGCTGTTCACAGAGACCTTAGGCCCAAGGCAACGTGGGGTGGGAGGAAGGATGGGTGGGGAGAAAGGGGAGGCCGGTCATCTTTGTTATTTTTTACCATTTGTTTGTACATATTTTTGAGGTACAGTTGTTTCAAAACATGCATATACCATGTGCATTGATGCACTCAGGGTGGACCGCATAGCTGTGCACCTGCTCACCCACCACCGCCCTCCCTCCCGCCCGGCCTCCCGTGACCTTCATTCTACTCTACTTCTGTGACAACCACTTGTTTTCAGGTTCCACATATGAGTGAGATCATGCGGCATTTGTCTTTCTGTTCCTGACTTATTTCACTTAACACGCTGGTCTCCAGTTCCATCCATGTTGCTGAAAATGACAGTATTTCTTTTCTTTTTCTTTCTTTCTTTCTTTTTATAGCTGATAGTACCTGTCTTGTGTGTGTACCGCAGTTTCCTTATCCAGTCACCCGTTGATGGGCATTTAGGTTGACCCCACCTCTTGGCTGTGGTGAATAGAGCTGCGTGAACGTGGGAGTGAGGGTGTCTGTTTGATGTATTGATTTCACTTCCTTTGGGTATATACCCAGCAGTGGCATTGCTGCGTCATAAGGTAGGTCAATCTTTAGCTCTCTGAGGAACCTCCATACTGTTTTCCACAGTGGCTGTTTAATCTACATTTCTGCCAACAATGTAGGAGAGTTCCCTTTTCTTGAGAGGCAGGTTCTTGAAAGGCCATGGCTGGGACAGTTTTGGTGGTAGGGGCCAGTTTGGCTGACAAACTCCTAAAGTTAGATTTGACCCCCATGACTTGGGTTGGGGGGACAAGCTTATCTCAGAGATGTCAAGTCTGCTACTTTGGGGTCTGGTTTGTATGTGAAGGGGTACGGCCTCGTGCACAGAGAAGAAGCCTAGCCTGGGGGGGTGGTTGGCTAAGGTCCCACTAGGGGCTGCTCTCTCCTCTCATCCCCTAGGTGGCCTCCCCTGACTTAGAGGAACTCCTGCCACCAGCCCCTCTGTGGTGGACACAGCAGCGGAGGAGACTTTTCCACCCCCTGAGGAAACCTGGGCCCCACTTGAGGAGGCCTATGGACCCTCTGAGTCATTTGCCCACAGCCTCAGGACAGTTTCCACAGCTGGAGGCCAGAGCTCCAGGAGACCTGCTCATCTGAGCAGGGAGGGTGGGTTCTGAGGAGATTCAGAGCAGGCAGGGAGCACTTCCTCTCCAGAGATGAGGGAAAACCCCCCTCCGGAGGCGGCTCAGAGCTGTGAGGGGGGTCGATGCAGGAGGCACCTTGCCAGGCTCTGTGCTAAGTGCTGACTGAGGAAGGCTTTGGTGACTCTTCCTTACCTCAGGCAGATCCCTTTCCAGAAGCTCATGCGCTCACCCCTGACTGGATGCCCAGCAGCAGCTCAGAGTTAACGGGGTCACAGAGGATTTGCCAGCACAGGAAAGAAGAACTTGAGCAATAGGGATGACCCTGCTTCTCCCACTTACCAGCTGGGTGACCTCTGGCATGTTACTTAATGGCTCTGGTCCTGAGCTTCCTCCTTGTGAAATGGGCCAACACCCCCTGCTTCACAGGGAAGTTTTGAGAATCAAACCAGATAACAAAAGTGAAGCCTCCATTCTGAGTCAATGCAAATTAAAGCCAGAGTGAGATGCCACCACACACACCCACTGGGGCACCTAGAATAAAAGAGGTCATCACATCAGATGCTGAGGAGGACGTGGAAAAGCTGGAACCCTCGTTCATTGCTGGTAGGAATGTAAAACGGTGCAGCCACTGAGGGAAACACTTTAATAGTTTCTTAAAAAGTTAAATATCACATAAATACGATGATACTTCAACAAGTTCGTGGAAAAATAGAATTGAAAGATCCTACAAAGCTGTCCATGAAAATAACCTCTCATCACCAGACTGAAGGAGAATTTGTGCTGTACGATTCCATTTAGACAAAATTTTAGAAAATGCACACTAATCTATAGTGACATAAAGCAGATCAGTGTCTGCCTGGAGGTGAGGGGAGGGGGCTGGGAGAGGTGGCAGAGGGGCATGAGGAAGTGTTGGGGGGGTGCTTTCATTATCTTGATTGTAGTGATGGTTTCAGAAGTGGAGATGTGGCAAATTCATCAAATTGTACACTTTATTAAATGTCAATGATACCTCAATAAAGCTGTATAAAAAATCTTTCGGAGGCAATAAAAAGCAGATTTGACACTGCAAAAAAGATACATGAAGCATCTGGCACATAACTGTTTAGTAAATGCTGATGGCTAGACCCAAACATGTGAGCCCAGACAGATTTCTTACTACCTCTGTTTATTCATTCATCCCCTAAAGAGGAAATTGTGTCGAGGGAGGGACTAGAGCCCTGATCTCTACCTGCGGGACCACCCAAGAGACCTCTCATCACAGAACTGGGTCGCAGTGCTGGGGACCTGGGAGAGGAATGTGTTGCAAACACTTGGGAGGTGTTAGGATTTGGACTTAG
This sequence comes from Cynocephalus volans, assembly GCF_027409185.1. Classification (NCBI taxonomy): domain Eukaryota; kingdom Metazoa; phylum Chordata; class Mammalia; order Dermoptera; family Cynocephalidae; genus Cynocephalus; species Cynocephalus volans. Next base: position 9,900,672 of record NC_084473.1, read on the forward strand.
CCCTTTGAGGGCCACTGTTCAATCCACTGAACCCTGGCTTGAGTATGTATCCAAATACAGTGACTCTTGCCCCAACCGAGCGAGCTGGCAAACTCACTTCTCTCTGGACCTTGTTTTCTCCATCTGTAAAACAGGTGGTACGATCATTCACTCAAAGAAATGTGATGAGTGTTGGGCACACAGATGCAGAAATGAACTCAGACTAGATGGGCCTATGGCCCTTCTAGCTCTGAGGCCCCAGACAAGGTTAATACTGTGGAGAACTTCAGTTTCCAAAGCACTTCCCACCCATCTCATTTGACCCTCACAACTTCCTCATGATGTGTCAGGATTACACACATTCTGAGAGGCTCTGACCTCCATGTGGCATGGGACCTGGGGAGAGGAAACCTCACCCAGGAGACTGTTCCTGAGGCTCTGTTCCTGTGGCAGAGCAGCCACAAGCAGGCGAGGTGCCTGGAGGCAAGAGGGGCTGAGGAGAGAGAACCACTGCCATGTGCTAGTTTCCTGGGGCTGCCATAACAAAGTGTGGCAGGAATCGAGCTCAGAGAGGTTATCTTAGTGCATTTTGCATTGCTAAAACAGAATAATACAGACTGGGTAATTTATAAAAAATAGAGGTTTATTTTAGCTCATGATTCTGGAGACTGGGAAGTCTAAGAGTATGGCGTCAGCATCTGGCAAGGGCCTTCTTGCTGCGCCATAGCATGGCAGAGGGCATCACATGGCAGGAGTGTGCAGGTTTCTAAGGTCTCTCTTCCTTTTCTTATAAAGCCACCAGTCCCATCATAGGGGCCTCATCCTGATGACATAATCTAATTCTAATTACCTTCCAGAGGCCCCACCTCCAATCAAAGTATAAATTTGGGGATTAAGTCTCCAACTCATGAAATTTGGGGGACACATTCAAACCATAGCAGAGGTTAAGTGACCTGCCTAAGCTGTCACAGCTCTGAATGCAGCAGATGGAACCTGGCCAGATGTCCTGCTGCTGATTTTCACCCTTTCCTCTCTCCACCAGCCACCAGGGTATGAGGTGAGTGCCCAAGTTCTGGGAGTTGAGGAAAGCCTCAGATCTTGTGTTTAGGGGCCCTTGTCACACCACACCCACTGTGTCCTCAGAGGACGCCCCCAGGGACAGAAGACTAGGCAGAGTCCTGGAGGAAAAGGAGCAGGCTTCGAGCCAGGAGAGATGCCGTAGTCAGGGAAGCCCCAGCAGAGCCGCCATCCAGGCCCCCAGAGCCAGGGGAAGAGCCGGAGTGAGGGGAAGCCACAGCTCTGAGCTGCCAGGAGGAAGGCGAAGGACTCAGCACAGGCACGAGGGACTCCTCCCCAGGAGATCTGGGAGCATAAGAGTTAAACTGACAACGTATGGCTGTGGTGACAGCCTCAAGAAGGCCCCAGAGGAAGGCTGTGACACAGTCTAGAAACACAACAGCTGGGAAACAGTGCCAGGTTGGAGGCGGCTGTGGAGGTCAGTCCAAGGTGGTGGAGGGCACCAGCTGGCTGGCACTGCTTCAGGAGAAAAAGCCTCCTGGTGCATCCACTCCCTGGCTCTCCCGCATGGGCAGGGAAGCTGTTGGGATTCCAGGATGAAGCCTTCATGGGCTTTTCTTATTTTTGTGACATGTCTCATCTTGAATTAATCAGAATGGAAAACAAGGAGGTGTAGGTGGCCCAGCACACAGTGCTGACTTTAGGGTCCCACAGAGGCAGTTTCATATTTTAGCTCTGCCACTTCCTAGCAAAGTGATACTGGGCACAGTACTTGAGTTTTTCTGGCCCCTCTGCATGATTGGTTGTTACTTTTATTTGTTCTGAAGTCTCTACAATGTCTGGTATGGTATATGAGCTAATGCATTCACTTCACTTATTCATTCATTCACTCATTCAAACAAACATTCTCGTTGATCACCTATCAGATCTGGCCAGCTCATGTTCCCCTGGTTTACCTGGTAAACCCCAAGCCCCATGGCCAGGTGAATGTCATTCCTCACAGCTGGACTGTGCCAGGACACAGCTCCCCAATGCTCACTCACGCTGTGCTCTCATCACATACCCACCTGCAGTTTTGTCACATATCCACCTGCAGACTCCTTGGTGCTTCTGAGTATCTGCAGGTGTAGCCACCTGCCTAAAATGCCCCTTGCCCTCCTGCCAGTCTGGCTTCCTCTCAGTCAGATCGTGCAGTTAAGTTCCTTCCTCACCTCCCCACAGAGCAAGTGTGGCCCCTTCTATGCTGTCCCGCCCCTTACTCTCGGCCCACCGGTTTGGTGGATATCACACGTGCTACAATCACAAGTGGTCGGCCTCCCACTGCAGGCTGGGGCTCCCTGAAGGACAATGCCGGGGTCCTCGGTTTCCCTTTGGATCTTAGCACCTAACAGAGTGCCTGGCACAGAATGGGAGCTGGGAACATGTTTAAGGCAAAAGGAAAAAATTGTGCTATAGAGTAAGTTTTATGCATTGAACCGTGTCCCCCTAAAAAATATGTTGAAGCCCTAACCCGAGTACCTGTGCTTGGAGATACGGCCTTCAAAGAGGTGATGAAGGTAAAATGAGGTCATATGGGTGGGCCCTTATCCAATCTGCCTGGTGTCCTTGTAAGAAGAGGTTAACTCAAACACCCGCCAGAACACAGGAAATGAGGGAAAAAAGAAAGGAGAAAGGAAAAGAGATAAGAAGGACTTGGGGAAAGAAGGTCAGAAAATGAGCGGACAGTGGCACCTGACCTGGGCCCTGGCAGGATTTATGAATTAATTCCTTCAAGGGCTCAAGGGCCTTCTGGTCAAGCCTTGGAGGGGGATACCTGCAGCCAGAGCTGTGAGCACATGATAGCCCAGGACTGACTTCCTCCTTGAGGATTCACGTTTGCCACTTGGGACCCAAAGACCTCTGCTTAGACTCCTCTGAAACCAGCCTGCCTGGCCCCAGAATGTTCAGTGGAACCCAGCCCTTTTAAGGATCCAGTTCAGGCTCTGTCAGCAAGTCTGAGCACAGAACACTTCCTATGGGCAGTGGCAGTGCCGAAGGGTGGTATGGAGGCAGGTCCTCTATTTGGAAATGCTCGGAGGAGAAACAACAACACCCTGCTCTCTGTGTGTCGCCAAGCCCTTCTCAATTTCCCCACCCCTTTTCCCTTTTCCCACTGTTTCTTCCTGCAATTCCTGCAAACAGGCGTACTCACTGCCTTCTATGCATGCCTTGCTTCCTATACACATTTGTCCCCTCCTCCCATGATATGTCTCTAGCCACTAAACTACACAGCCTTCAAAGCCTGGCCCATATGCCCCTTCCTCCAGGAAGCTTTCCTTGATAACCTCAACCAGAAGAAGTCTTTGCTGCTGTCTTTGCCACACGTGGCTTCCATGCATGGGGCTTCAGGAGGCATGTTCTGGTCCAGGCTCTGGCAGGCAGCACTGTGCTAAGGGAGTAACCCACCTGGACGACTCCCAGCTCTGCTCCTGACCAGCTAGCTGACCCTGAGCAAGTCTGTCTGAGCCTCAGTTCCCCCATCTGTGAGACGGAGAAGTTAATTGTGCAGAGGTTTGCTGAGATAACGCTAAGCTTTCAGTCAGCAAGGGAGAGAGGCCAGCCCTTCCTGAGGCCGAGGCTGTGGGCAAGTCATTCCCTGCCCAGGGACTCGCCCGTCATCCAGGTAATGGGACAGTAGCTCCTGTCTCCTGGGAACTTCCCCTCCCCTTCAGATCTTTCTGTCAGCTGCTCTATTTATAATTTCACCTCTACCTGTATTTCCTGCCTGGCCTGATCTGTTTATCTTTTTGTCACTTACCACCCTCTGAACACTCCTTGTATATTTCACAGTTGATCTGTGTCATTGTCTGTCTCCCTTCGAGAGGCCGCTCTGGGAGCCAGGTTTTGTCGGTGGTCCCACATTGGTACTTCCATGTGGTACAGCAGGCACTAAGTATCTGTGGACTGACGGAAGGAGAAGGGTGGCTGCGAGGACTGAGTGGGAGATGTCCCTGCAGCGGGGTGGCCCCGAGGGGCTTGCTGGAGGGGGCTGGGCTGGCGCCCTGGGGGCGGGCGGTGGATTCCAATGGTTCCTCAGGTCTTCTTCAGAAGACATGTGATTGCACTTCAGCTCCACGTGCCTCTCCTCATTTCAAACACTGGCTTCCTCCTTTTCTTTTACCTCCCCTGGGACATGATGGGGAGTACAATTCCTAAGCTGTCAGGAGAAAATGAAGAAACCATAGCGACCGATTCTCAGCATCTCCTAAATCAGCAGAATGAGAAATAGGTTTGGAATAACTGCTTGGGAGGGTAGCTAAAATCTTCAAGAAGGCAATAACCACAGATTTTGTTTCGATGGGCTGGGAGAGGCAGGGCTGTGCTACACTACCGAAAGCCCAGCTCAGCCGTGGCTGCCCTTCACGACCCTGCCCCAGCTCAGGCTGGGCCAGAAGGACAGGGACGTGCTATGTGGAGTGCCGTGGATGGCAGGTGTTCCCCACCCATTCCCTCATTTCATCCACAATAGCCCCGCAGAGTAGACAGTATCACTCTCTTTGTGTCACAGATGAGGCGACTGAGGGTACACCGCCTGCCTGTGGCCACGGAGCTGGTTCATGGCAGAGGATGGAGTCGGGGCTCATGCTCACATTGCCCTGGTCCCCATGACTGTGCCTTTTCCATTGTGTCCCATTTTAACATTGTCCAGCCAGACACAGGCTAAATGCTTCACTTGGTGGCCCTACTCGGACCGTCCCATGTCCCTCCAGCAGCTTCTGTAACCTCAGGTGGGTCACTTGGCTCACATCCTTTGGCCTTTAGAGATTATTAGTTTGATTAAATTTATCCCTTGACATTGTGGCTTTGGGACCTCATAAGAGTTCTTTGAGGGCAGGCATTGAACTGCACTTTATCCTGCTGTCTGAGGTAACAGGTGTTCCTAGCTGCAAGCTACAACTCTGGCTAAACATGGGTATTCACACAAAAGCTGTGTGCTTACTTATTTGCTTTAAAATAGGATTTCATAAATGACATTTAGCATTTGTTTATCACCTACTGCTTACAAAGTGCTTTCATACATGTGGTCTCATCTGATGTCCCTGTGAGGACTATGACTCTTACCTCCACTTTAGGGACTGAGGATGGAACTCAGCCAGGAGTCTAGGACTGTCCAGACCCTATTCTAGGGGTTCCTTTACATCAACAGAGGCTTTGAAAACAGGGAGCATGCCATCCAGAGCACTTAAATTGCATTGGATTTTTAATAACCATTATTTACTTATCACAAATACAGCTTTTAGTAATATGAGATCCATGTCACAAAGATTATTAGACTATAAATGTTACTCTCTTCTGTTGCATTAACTTCTCCACAACATGGTTAAGAGATTGTCAAAGTTTGACTTACAGCATCCCTTTTTAAGGGCACAAGGAGCCAGGAGGCTCATTCTTAAAATCTCTAGAACTTTAGTAAAAACTCAGGGATATACACGCACACACATACAAAGTTCATGGAAAGAATTAATTAAAATATAATACAAATCTTTCCATGAAGTTTTTGAAGTACTTTGAGATAGGAGGTGCTCAATTTCCCTTGGTTTGGGTTTCAGGACACATCTCTGGGTTTCGAGCCACACCCTAAGGTCTTAAGCCCATCCTCTAGACCGTCAGATAGAGAGTTACTGTTGCTTGGACCTATTTTTGGCACCAACACTGGGGAAATTGAGACCACAAGAGGCAGACTTATGCAAATCAAGTAGCTGAGCATGTTCAGTAAAAGCAATTTGTACAGGCTTATATGACCCCAGTGACCGAGCATGGTCAGTGGAAGGAAGTTTATCCTTTGAATAACCTTTCACTAGAGGTGCTAAGGAACATAGAACATTCTTGAATATGTTCAGTACCTGTGGTAGAATTTAACCAATGAACATGCCCTAAAAGGAGACCAACTGAACATGTGCAAGACTATGCTACATAACAGGGAACCACCCCCTTAGTTGAATATTCATTAGATATCATGAACATACATCACATAGCGAAACTGTAAAAGCTAAATTCTGACCCACGGCGGGGCTGCTGCTCACTCTTCTAGAGCCAGCCTGCACTCTGCCTGTGGAGTGTGTATTTCTTTGTTTTTGTATCACTTACTTTCAGCAAGTAGCTGCTCACTCTCTTGAGCCAGCCTGCACTCTGTATTAAACTTTAAGTGTGTGTTTCTTACTTTTGTATTAAACTTGGTGTGGGTCCTGCGCAGCCTCTGGAGCTAGGCCACACTCTCTCTGTGAAATCTGTATCTCTTATTCATTACATTAAACCTGTCCTCACTTTGTCCTGTGACTCTGCTTGAATTCTTTCCTGTGGTGGAGTCAAGAACCTGGTAAGAGGAGGGGTGGGTTGAGACCTGCTTCAGGCCTCCCCAGACCTTCTCCACCAGCGTCATCTTCATATATATAAACATATACATATGTAAATTTTTCCATTCCCTAGAATTTTCTCAGTGTTTCCACTAACCAGATACTGTTAGCTTTATTTTGCATCCATTTATTTACTGAAGGTTGAATATGTTTCAATAATTGTGCTAGGAGCACAGACAAAAGACTATCTGTCCCTGTTCTAGGTTACTCCCAATCCAGTGGGAGGTTGTTGGTGGTGGAAGATACATAACAAACAGCTACAATGTGATAAGGTAAGTGCAATGACAATGGCAGGCAGAAGGAGGTCTGGGAGCACAGAGGAGGGACACCTCATCCAGCCTGGGTCTATCAGGGAAGGATTCCTGGAGGAGGTGACATCTGAGTTATCTTAAAGGAGGAGAGAGTTAGCCAAGTGAAGGAAAGGAAGGAAGTTGCAGGTAGCAAAGAGAAGCATTTGAGAGTATGAGGACATGAGAGCATTGGGTACTCAAAGAAGGAGTGGCTTGGGGAGACAGACATCAGGGAGCACAGGTGGAGTGGGCAAGCTGAGCCTAGCCCTCTGCCAAGGGTCTTCTATGCCCAGCCACTGGGAGATTTTTTAAAAATAGGCTTTATTTTTGTAAAGCAGTTTTAGGTTCACAGCAAAATTGAACAGAAAGTACAGTGTTCCCATATACTCCCTGCCCCCACCAGAACTGTACGTTTGTGACAACAGTGAACCTACATTGGAACATCATTATCATCCCACTGGAAGATCTTCAGCAGGGACAACGTTCTCATGCTACCTTTTATGGCCTCTCTCCCACACGCACGAACCACAGTTGTTGTTAAACAATGAATGCTGTAGCTTGTTATCTGAGCATTCCCCCCGAGCAAATATTAACAGTCTCCAAGAGAGCAGAGACTGTGACGTCTTCTTATTCAACCCTATAGATCTCTAGACCTAGAAAAGTGCCTGGTCACAGCAGATGCTTAGAAAATGGGAGTGGGGGTTAGAGAGGAGAAGGTAGGGAGAAAGAGGGGGATGGAGGAAGGAAGAAGACAGCAACGAGAGCTGTGCAGCATGTGAGAAGAATCATTCTGCCGGCAAGTAAAGGAAGGATGGCAGTAGGGCGTGCTTGCAGCGGGGGACAGTTAGCAGGCTATTGTCATGATCCAGGTGAAAAGTGCAAATGGTCTGAAGCAGGCAGCTATAGGAGGGAGGAGGTGACATCTACACGACCTGGTGCCCGAGTGGCTGAGTGAACTACAGAATCGCCCAGAGGGAGGGTTTGGGTCCCGGGCCCGGCTCCCAGAGTCTTATTGAATTGGCTGGGGGTGCACGAGACTAGACGCAGGTAACCTGTAAAGGGACCCGGGTGATGCGGATGTGCAGCCAGGCTGGAGAACCACTGAAGTGGAGGCAGGAGCTTAGGGTGACTCTGCAGCTTCTGGCTTTGGGAGAGAGAACACAGGAGGGAGGGAGATGGTGGGAGGGAGAACCAGTGAAGTTTGATTGAGTTTGAGGTGCACGAATGAAGAAGACGTCAAGTGGTTCTTGCTTCTGTTTAAAGAGTAAAGGGACAAAACCAGAACACAATTAGGCATTTATTTTGATTGGGAGTTAGATCAAAGGCACTGACTCTCCTGCCTCTAAATCAGAATGATGTGCATGTGTAGGGTGTTTAACAGGAGCACCTTGGGGATCCTGTCTACAAGGTAGCTCGTTTTCAGGATGAGCATCAGGTGATGGGAAAGGTGAGTGGTGTAATTGTGGGCTACAGAAAATCACTGCGTGAGCCATTTAACAGGTGCTGGGGACAGCAACCAGCCCTCCCTTCCCTGCCTCTGCTTCCAGGCGTCTCCTCTCCATACCCTAACAATGCATCAACTTTGTCTCCTAGCACATTCTTAATGGGCTCTGGCGGTGCGGGTGCAGCTTTCATACTCCATTTGTTCCTTGGATAATGAGCTTAGCCTTGGAGCCAAAAGAGAAAGCCCTGATGCTTGTTAAATATAGGAGCATGGGCAGTCTGCTCCCCAAAACCTCCAGTCAGACATTGCACCAGCTCAGCAAGGCTGTTTGCATCCAGGCAAACGGCCCTTGGTGACTAATGGAAATCCAACTTTCTACTGGCAAGGAAGGCCTTTGGTAAGCAGCATTAATTTTGTTTGCACAGTGGAATGGAGCAGATCTTTAGTTGTTCTGGGCAAGCCTGGCTTATGCTTCCCCCAGAGCACTTCCTGGGGACTCTCAGATATTGGAAACGCCAGCTGTAATTCATCTCAGTGGCTCCCTGGTCCAGCTTTTGCACACACAGTACAACCTGCCTTTTTTTCCCCCTAATTTCATAGCTCAGAGAATTGTGCTGATGGGGCCAGCTGAATTCTAATAATGCTTCAAGCATTCATTTGGGCTTAGATGCACTTGGTCTGATGTAGACAGAATTGCCACAGTCCAGAGCTGAGATGATTCTGTCTGGCTCCCCACCCACCTTAAAAGTCTGGAAATTAGGCTGTTCTTTTCCATTTGGAGTCCTGGGAATTGGGTTGTTATTGCCAAAGACAAAGGAATGAGTTTCTAGAATTATCACTTTGAGGAAAAATGCACCAGAGAGAGAACCTAGGATGTTTCCAGAAAGGAGGGGGTATCTCTGCAATGTACTCTGAGCATAAAAACCCAACTGATAGGATATTCTGGGGTGGGTGGAGGGCCCCTGGGCCCATCTCTACAAGCATGTTAGTCCATCTAGGAGGGCAAGAAGGAACATTTAAATTTTAGGATTTTATTTCACACTTAGGGAAAAAAAGGCTTGTAGTCTTCAGGGGTCTGCACGACTCCTGTTCAGTGAGGCTGTCTCAGACCTCCAGTGTAAATTCAGTTCAACTCAATTGTTGAGGACCTACTAGGGCCAGGTGGGAGGCAAGTAGTGTGGGGACAGGGGAAAGGATGCCCTCGGGCACACAGTCACTGCCTTGGTGACTGGGCCCTCACCCTAGAGAGCAGCAGCCCAAGGCCTGCAATAGCAGACAGTCCTTCCCCCAGGTAAAGACCGAGGCCTTACGGGGGAAGACAGGCTCAAAAGAAATCACCTGGAGAAGAACCTGGACTAAAGGGCTGTGTTTTGTGCCAGCACCAAGCATTTTCTAGGTTTCCTGAACACGTACACAGGCAAGTATAAAGCTAGGGCTTACAGACCCCTCAAGTCTGTTGCACAGATTGGGTTACAAACCCCCCACAAGCAGGTCTGGGAGCTAGGTAATAGAAAAAGAAAAGGTCCTGGGAGCCGTGAGTATAGAAAAGTGAACGGGCTTTCTTCAGCTCTAGGAGCAACTATCCTAGCGGCTCCTCAGAGTTCTGAGAAACACTGTGGATCAGAGCTGTTAGTCTTTTATACTTAAGTCCATAACCCTGGACACCTGGGTGTCCATACGCAATCACATTTAGTAACAAGGAACATCTGAGGATATTTACAGCAAATGCTCGGCAAGATTCTGAACATCTGAGGGGCCCTATTTTCCTATCCCCGCCCCCCATCAGCAGGGATAGCACATACACCTGTGCAGGTTGTCCATTGCACAAGGGCATTCAGCTGAGGGGATGAGTAGGGGCTAGAATCCAGCCTGCCTCTCACCACACTGTGTGTCCATAGGACTGTGTCTGCCCAGAAGGGCCCCCTTCCCTAAGTCACAAAGAGACCCTATGGGCTAGCTGGCATCCTTGACCTAAGGAGAAACACCCCCAGGAAAGGATTAGTAAGATCTGTGTGATCAGAACAGGACTGTAGATAAACAAAGTACCCGCTTCGCCACCATGGTGACAGTTGTACTGGGTGCTTTAGAAGAGAAAAGCAGGAATTGATAACAAAACTCACTGTTACATTCCTGAAATTCATGGCCAAGGTGCATAGACTCTACCTATGTCTCCTCCTGGAGTCTGGGTTCATTCTCAATGAATCCTCAAAGATGTCATTAGAGACTTCTCTGCATGGGTGGCTATTCATGATTCTGGCAGTCAAGGTTATGGTGTCCAGACTACCCAAAACCACCAAGCAGCTTTCTTTCAGAATTCTATCCACATATGGCCAATGTTACCCTTTAAACTATTTCTCCCTTTTCTTTATATGCATGATTTAATTTTGTATATCACTTTTTCACTTGATAGATGCTAAGCATTTTCCATAGCACCATATAAGTTCTGCAATGTTTGTTAAGTATGGCTGTATACTATCCCACTGAGCAGGGCTCTGTATCCAATTAATAATTATCAAATGCTTTCCTTAGCAGAGAAATGTCACCGTGGAGGGAAATGTTGAGAGGTGGGTGGAAATTCTCTCCTTAGCTCTGTTCAACGTCTTTGTCAATAGCCAAGATGAAGGCGTAGCATGCAGACCACTCAAATTTATAGAAGACGAAACAGGAAAGGATGATGAGTTGTTTGGACAAAGTAATCATGATTCCAGGACTTTACCCAGTAGCCCCTTTTTAGGACCGTCTTCTTAGCCCCACCCCATCTGCGTAGGGTTTCACTCAGCAGCCATGACCATAGTGCCAACCTGCCCCGCCCCAGCAGGTGGCTTGTCGGGTTAGGGCCATTGTAGTATTAAAGCACTCCATAACTAAAAGCCAAGATGTTTCATTATTTTAGTTATACTAAGTTTCCATTTGTATTGTCAGGGCTAGGACTCAGACCCTTCAAACCCATTATACAGACTGGGTCAGCAGAACCCTCACACGCAGATCCATGTTAGATAACTGGGAAAGATCCTGGGAGCCATTGGCAAACGACACGAGCTCAGTCTTCAGCAGCAGCAGCTTACAGCAGCCTCCAACAACAGCGGCAGTGGCCTCCCGGAGAGTCCTGGGGGCTTATGGTAGCAACAGGCTCCAGCAGCAGTAGTAGCCTCCCTATGGGCCCCCCAGGAGTGGGGGGCGGCACTGTGCATCAGAGCCACTCATCCTTTATACTTAAGTCCATAACCCAGGACACCTGGGTGCCCACGCACACCTACATCAAAGAATAGCCAAGGAACACCTGGGTGCACGTGCATATTTACAGCAAATGCTCGGCAAGATTCTGAATATCTGAGGGGCCCTGACCATTTTCCTATGTTTTCCCTACATGGCTATAGATGCAAACTGGGCAGGAGACCCGAGCTGGCCCAGAGCACCTTCCCAAAGATTTTGGAACTGGGACTTTCAGATTCCAAATATCTGCAGGTGGCTCGAGTATGGCATATCAGCTTGGGAGATACTGTGGCTACATTTTGTCTTGTGAACCTGAAGCAGAGAGAACTGGTTGGGAGAGATGCAAGAAAGGAGAGAGGCAATGAGAACCCTGGGCTTTTTTTGTTTCCGAAGCCTAGTCCCATTTCTGCCCCCTTGTTCAGAGAGTCCTTTATCATGATAATAAACCCCTCTTTACCCTGAGCTGGCATCTGTGCTAATCACAGCTGAGAAACTACTAGGCAAGTGAACAGGCAGAAGGAGATTTGGCAGAAAAGCATGGTATTTGTCAGGTGGGGTGTGCAGGAACCGATGTGAGAACTAGGACCAACAGGTGGAAGATGCCCTGATGCAAATTCTGTCAGGCCACTTACTTCTAACAGCGATCTGCTGGTGGACAGGGTTTCCTGGGAAGCAGGCAGACACCGGAAAAGTTCTAACAGAGGTGGGGTGGCCACACATCGGGTGGGTTTAGCAGAGGGTTCCTGCACGGAGGTGCCATCATCCCAGGGGTGGTGTGAGTGGGTATTTCCCCCCACCTTCCACAGACTGAAAAATGGCCCTCTAACACATGCATTTTCAATCCCTGGAATAAAAGTTTGGCTTGGGCTCCTCCTCCCCAAATAGTCCCTCATTTAGGAAGCCATTCCAGGTATTGGGGAGGAGGACCTCCCCCCAGCTGAAGTGGCAAAGGGGTATTTTCTGAGGTGAAGGACTGTGCCCTCATGTGGCACGGCAGCTGTCCTCACTGATGGGCCAGGAGCAGAGTGCGTGGCCTTCTCCCACCATCCCCATCTCGGGTGATAACCTGGTGGGGAGGACATTCAGGCAAGTGTGTCCCCAAAGAAGGGGGTTGTGGCCCTTTCCTCGTAGTAGGTCATATAGTAGGCTTGTCAGGCCAGGGCTCACACCCTTCAAACACGTTGTACAGACTGGGTCAACAGACCCCTCACATACAGGTCAGGAGCTAGGAAAGATCCTGGGAGCCACTGGCAGATGACACGAGCTCAGACTTGCAGCCTCCCCGTGTCTCTCTTGGGGTCATCCCGGGGCAGGGGGCACTGTGGATCAGAGCCACTCATCCTTTATACTTAAGTCCGATAACCCAGGAACACCTGGGTGGAGTCAGACAACCAAAGAACACTTGGGTGCACATGTGCAACTACATCACACAATAACCAAGGAACACCTGGATGCACGTGCATGTTTACACCAAATGCTTGGCAGGATTCTGAACATCTGAGGGGCCCTAATCATTTACCTTCACTTTCCCTACAGGGCTACATCATGAACTGAAATCTCTTGGTTCAAAGTCCATAGGCAGAGGGGGAAGGAATTTCCTAGAAACGTAGCCTCTTCTGAACACCAGTAGCCTCCTCCTCAGAGAGCGGTCTGTGAACCAGCAGCATGGGTGTCACCTGGAGCTCGTTGGAAAAGCCCAGACCTGCTGAACCACGATCTGCATTTTAACAGGATCCCAGGTGAGTCCTGGGCACAGGGGAGTCTGGGAAGCCCTCTCTGTGGCACTTGGTGGTGTTACTGTGGGTGCAAGGTCTTCCCTGCCATGCTGTGCTTCCCAGGAGGGCAAGGTCAGCACTCGGGTCACTTTCCAATGCAGCACACAGCAGGCACTTGGTGCATTGTGAGACAATGAACTCATTAACTCCATCCCCTCACACACAATGGGTTTGCCTAATTCTTTCCCTCCAGTCTCCACCTGAACCACTCAACAGCTTTTCTTGTTCCTCACCCAAACCATGGGCCTGCAGGCTCACATGTCCTCACACACATGCATACCCTTGTGTGTGCACACCTCACATGCAACCCTCACATGTGCACACCCTCACATGTATGCATGTCCCCTACATGTACACACTCATGTGTGCACAGCACACATATACACACACGCAAGTGTCCTCACACATGCATGCACATGCCCTCACACGTACACACTCACATCCACACCCTTGCACACACGTGCACGTGCCATCACATGTACACCCCTGTGTGTGCATGCACCTTTACACCTGCACATACACACATGCCCTCACATGCATACACACACATGCACGTGCTCACACACGAATGTACCGCAGAGGAAGCCCAGAGTTGGCTTTCTTCCCTTCAGCACATGCCGAGGCTTGAGGCTCAGTCTGAGGAAGTCTAGGGAGCCCCTGGCAGGTGAGCTGGGCAGGGCCGGCCTGTAGACCTCAGGCCCAGGGGGCTGAGAACTGGGAAGAGGCAGGGCCCCGCAGAGCTCCAGGGATCTGCTTGGGGCCAGGCACAGCAGCACAGCAAAGCAGCAGCCCAGAAGCTTCCCGACGTGGTGCAGAGCTGCAGGACAGCTGTGACCGGCTCCAGTTCGATCTGCCCCGGGAATGCCTGTGCCACCTCCCTCTCCTCTCTTCTGTCCCTGCCACTGTCACCCAGGCCTCCTGTTCCTCCTGCTACTGAAACAGGACCCTGACTCAGCTCTCCCCCTCCAGGCTTGCCCTCCACCTCCCTATCATTTCCCGACACTATCCACAGAAATTCTGTTTAATGAGGCTTTGGTCACTTCCCTCCCCTGCTTAAAACTCAGCAGCAACCATTATCCTCAGCAAAAAAAGCACACATTCCACAGCCTAGCATTTTAGAATAATAACACACTTATCAGACACTGATCTAAGTGCTTTTACATGTATTAACTTCTTCATCCTCACTACTCCCTTGAAGTGGGTACTATTATTATTATTATCTCCATTTTACAGGCAAGGAAACTGAGGCATGTGAGGGGGCAAATTACTTGCCCAGCAGTACAGCTAATAAGGGGCAGATCCAAGTTCAAACCCAGTCAGTCTGACAGCTCAGCCCACACTCTTGCAGCTCAAAGTGTGGTTTGCAGACTGGTGGCATCAGCATCACCTGGGAGCTTGTTAGAGCTGCAGAGACTCAGGCAGCTGCCCACTGAGCAGCCTGTGCGGGGAAGTCAGAAAAGCCTGCTCTAGAGCACTGTGCACGGGAGTCCAGGGGCATATGCCCACCTGCCCCAGCCACCCGTCAGCCCCAGGGCCCTTGTGTGATCTGACCCAGGCCTTTTCTTACGCTACCCTTCAGCCTGGAATTCTCTCCTCCAGCGTGTGCACCCTGCGAGCCACCCCCATCTCCACGAGCTGCTCCCATGTTACCTCCTCCTCTGGCCTCCCTTGTCTGTGGCTCCTCCGTCCCCTAGGGAAGGGTCCCAACAAAGGGTCATGCCTCAGTTGTAGTTCTGACATTGCTGAAGGTATTTTTTAGTGAGTTGGACCTAATTCCCCTTTGCGTGTGTGTGCATGCACACACGTGCACACACTCGTGGGTGCACACGTCTCATGTTCCTCAGCTGGTCTCTGAGGCCCCCGTCCCTGTGCCTCTCCCCCTAGGGCTCTCCCTACCCCTTCCCACTCTTTGTATCCAGCTCTGAGGCTTCTCCTTTCTGCATCCCACTGGGAGCCTGAGCCTGAGTCCCAATGAGGACCTTGATCACAGAACTCAATGTATTATTTATTACTCGCCAGCCTGGGGGAGGCTAATGGCTTGGCCTCTGCTCTTTCTCTTCTGACTCTTTCCTCTTTGATATATGGCCCTGTTGGCAGCAAAGGGTGAGGAGGGGTCTCCCAGCAGAGCTGGCTGGAGCCCTTTATCACTGGTCACTCCTCCCTGGCCCCAGGTCCTGGCTGGGCAGTGGCAGGCAGCAGAGGGCCCAGTCTGTCCCCAGAACTGGGTGGCCAGAGCCCTGCAGATAGCAGGTGAGAGAAGAGCAAGGCTTGGGGGCCAGTATCCCCTTGACAGTATTCCCTGTGACTGTATTCTTTTGCACTGTCTCTCCTTATCAGCTGGGGATGATGACTTAGGACCCACAGGGCTGTCATGAAGATGAGAGGAGATGCCCCATCAAGAGAACTAAGTATTTAGCCAGTTGCCACTTGGAGGAATTCTGGACCATCAGAACTGGAAGGTTCATAAGGAATCATTAACAAATAGGGAAACTGAGTCCCAGACAGGGAAACTGTGTCCTGTGTAGGGTCACGGCCAGCTGTTAATGGAACCCACACCAAACTTCCCTTCTCCTGCTGGCTTGTCTGTGGCCCTTTCTATGGCTCCCACTCTTTGGACAGGAAAATGGAATCAGGGTGGTGCCTCAGGAGAAAATGATGTGAATTCCAAGGGCCAGGGTGGAGCCTGTTGTGCAGCTGTGTGTTTTCCCTGGGGGAGACCCCGCACAGAGCGTGCATGAGTGGCCCCCTTCAGCCACTCCCGGGGCCTGGTCTGCCCAGGAAAAGTGGAGGAAAAGGAGCTGTCATCCCGCGTCCCTGACAAACACAGGGGGTGTACCTGCCTTTCCACCGCTCCATTAGACACACAGACACGCAAAACAATCACAGACCCAGAGGCATGAGTGTGCTGACAAATGCAAACCTGCACAGAGGACACACAAACTCGACACACATTTAGTCATCACTGGGGAGGCCCAGGCCCCATGAACCCTCACAGACACTCAGGGGGTCGGATGCCATGTTAGTGTTTTCAACACCTGCGCCTACACACACGTACACACACCTGTGCACGCCCACACATGCCACGTGGGCCTGAGGGTGGGGGCGGGTACATGAATGGGCTCTGACCTTAGCCTGAGCAGGTGCGTGGGTATCACCCCCACCCACCCAAATGGGCAGCCAGAGAGCAGGGGACAGGCCTGGGGTTAGCTGAGCATTGTGGTCCTGTGCGGGGGTGGTGGATGTTGCCATGGAGATGAGAGCTGGAGATGCAATGCAGGAAGGCAGCCTCCGAGTGGGCTGCAGAACACCACAGACCCACAGATCTTGGGAGGCTCTGGGTTGGGAGGTGCTCCGGGGGTGGGGCTCAGGGTGGGGGCCTGGGAGCTCTGGGATGACAGGACTAGCTGCCTGTGTCGCAGGCCTGGGCACGAAGTCACAAGCTTGTGAACTGGTCCCTGGCTGGCACCACAAAGCCAGACTATGGGGCCTCTGTCTCTCCCTGAAGTGCCACCCCACCCGCACTCCCTCCCCCACTGTCACCTGAGCTGAGCCCCTCAGGCAGGGCCAGCAGAGGCCTGGGAGCTGCAGGTGAGAGCTGGCCTGGGGAGAGCACCAATGCAGCGGATCTGGCAGAGGCCCCCGCCTCTAGCTCGCCTCACCTCCTCTTTCTTTTCCACTCGTGCCTCCTCTGCACTCCAGTGGCATGAAAACCACCGGGATTAGAGGCAAATACTAGATCGGGATGCCAGGGCCTGCCCACTGACTCTGGACTGTGAGCAACCAACCCTGTGTTTCTGAACCTTAGTCTTCACCTCTGTAACATGGGATGGAGAACCTGACCTTCTTGCCTCCAGAGCTGCTGAGAAGGTCGAATGGCTCTCAACAGATTCAACCTGACATTGAGTGCCTACAACGTGCAGTTCCGTGGGATAAGCAGAGAACAAGAAAGGGGCCTCTCACCAGCGAGTAGGTGGGAGAAGAGCATGGAAGCAGCAGGATACACGGCAGCTCAGGTGAGCGCCAGTCCTCGGCCCATTCAAACAGCTTCTACGCGCACCTACTCAGTGCAGCGTAGGGGATACAACGAGACCAGTGCAGCAGCAGCGGCTCGGGAGCTATGTGGGATCCAAAACAGAGAAAAACGAGGACCTCTGCTGAGCACTCCTCACATGCATCCTGACTCATTTATCATCATAACAAGCCAGGAGGAGTCAGTTAATGTTATCCCCATTTTACAGGTGAAGAAACTGAGGTTCGGGGGGTTGGGGGGGGGAAGCTGTCCCGAGCTCAAACTCAGCCCTGGGAAGGGGTAGAGCTGGGATTCAGCTCTCCTCTGGCAGGTCTCAGAGTCCCTGCTCTTGGTCACCAAGCTCACTGCTTCTCCTGCCTCCACCTCCTCAGGTAGCCCAGCAGTCAGGGCCCTCCCGTCCATCTGGGGTAGTTTGTACTGCACCAGGGGGCTCTCCCTGCCCCAGGCCTGTGCCCCCACTAGCCACTCAGCCCCTCCAACTGCCCTGTTCCCTCCTTGACCTCCTTCAACAAGATGGTGAGCGCCTTGAGCCCAGGGATGTGAACAGACAGCCCGGGTCACAGAGCCTGACAGACGTGACTCAGCTTCCTGTGCTGCCACTGTGCACTTGGTCAAGGACATGGAACTTCTCTGAGGGCTGTTTCCCCACCTGCTGCTCTTGAGGGCTGAGGGAGCTCTGCAACCCGCACCTGGACAGTACCAGGCATGGGCTGGACCCTTGGCCCTCTCAGCGCCCACATGGTGTCGTGCACACCCAGTCACTCCGGCTGTGCTTCCAGAGGAGGCTGTGTGTCCCCCTTTCCGAGCAGTGGAAGGTGGGGTCTAGCCTGGAAGGAAAGTCGATAGAGGCTGGGCCTTGTCACCACAGAGACCAGGGCTCCAATCTTCCCTCTGCCACTCACTAGCTGTGGGTCCTAGGGAAAGCCACGAGGCCTCTCACTCCAGGGCCCCAGCTGGACTCCAGAGGGACCCAAGGGCTGTGGGTTTGGGGCTGGCAGGGTCTGAGGACTGAGACCTTGCCCTTCTCCAGGGAAGCCCTCTCTTCTCAGCTTCTCCAAGGGTCCACCTGTGAGGTCCACTGGCCCCTGGGCCCTGTGGACATGAGAAGAGGGAAGAAGGCAGCTGGCTGGTGGCAGAGGAAGCTAGTCTGGGCAGGGAGTGGGCACCTGCAGCTTCCCACCTCTGGGCTTGACTCCTCCAGGTGCTGATGGCCCAAGGCTGTGACCAGAGACATGGGAGAGGACACACGGGCTGGGGCACCCCGCCTCACCAGGGGCAACGTGAGGCTTGGGCTGGCAGGGCCTCAGGCACAGCTTTAAATAGAGCAGCCTCAAGAAAGCCAGCAAGAGCCCACAGAGGCGGCCAGCAGCAGCAGGAACATGGAGGAGGAGACGGCGTGCCCCACACTGGCTGGTGTCTCTTGAGGTTTCTGTAGAAAGCTTTGCTCCAGCAGAAAAAAATCTGTTGCTGTGGCAACCTGATGTCTTCCCTCCCAAGCTGAGTCCTCAGTGGAAAACAATCTCAGAAATACTAGGGATCTATGGCCACCTGAATTTAGGGACAGCTTCCTGGGTCTAGGCCCATGGGTGACAGAGCCACATCTGCTCAAACACTCATTTACTCGCTCATTCATCCAACAAACACTTACTGGGACTCAACACCAGGCACCATGCTGGGCCCTGCGGGTGTGGATATTCAACTAACTCGGTCCAGAGCTCAAGGAGCTCATAGTCTGGTGGGGAGGCAGGTGTGTAGATGAAGAGGATTTGGAGGCATAAGAGCTTTGACAGGGAAGGTGGAGAACACTGTGTAAGCACAAGGGGAATCTGGGAAGGCTTCCTCCCAGAAGCTACAGCTGGGTCTTTGGGTTCCTCCAGACCCTGGCAGCCCTTAGAGACCATCTAGTCCAACCCCCTGGCCAGTCCCTCACCCATTTTACAGTTGAGAACACTGAGGTCCGGAGGGGGTAAACAATTTGTGATAGTGCACTGATGGGGTTAATGTTCATAAATGAAAGATGGTTTTATATCTGACCTGGATAAATAATTTATTTCTGGATTTTAATAATTTAAAATCCTCCATTTCATTGGTGTCTCATAAAAAATGAAACTTTCTTCCTTTTTATTCTAGATTTCTTTTTAAAGTAGCAAGTGGGAGTAGAGGCCAGAAGAGGGGCCTTTGAAGTATTTCAGCTGCCAGAACAGAGGCCGGGAGCCCTGAGCCTCTGGCTGGAGAAGTGGTAAGTGCCATCATCTTTGAGCCTCGGCTGTCCCCTCCCTGTGTCCCTTAGATTTAGTCAGTTCCCACCTAGTCCTCACACCAGTGGTCAGCACACTGCCGTCCTCGTGCCACTTGGGAAGTCCCCCACGCCCACCAGCTTCCTTTCCTCCTGGGCACACTGGGGTCAGGACACCCACCTCCTGGAGTTGTGGAGAGAATTCAGTGAGTCAGTGTCTGCAGTGGTCCCGTCTGTCCTCAGACCTGACACACAGTAGGCCCGTGAATTGTGAAAATTTCCATCCCTTGGGGACAGGCCTTAGAGAAAAGGGAGAAAACCAAGAGGCATAGGAAGGAAAAAGAGAAGTGAGGGGAAGCCAAAACACACAAGCCTACTCTTGGCCATTGGGGTGACCTCGTGGCTTTTCAAACTTGAATTGCTTCCCTAAACGTCGCCCAGGCGGGGGCTCGCTCCTCCCTGCCTTGTTCCTTTGCTGTCTTACACTGCAAGGCTCATACAAGGCCAGCTGCTTTTCCAGGGAAGTTGGCCAGGCAATGTCAGAACGAGGTCCTGTTGCCCAGCACAAGCCCAGCACCGGACAGAATCTCACTGAGGCTCAGCCACCGCTGCCGTCCCTCCTCCCTGCTGTCCATCCTTGGAGCCTTGCTCCCAGCTTAGACATCACCCAAACAAGGCGATGTCACCACATCTCACAGTCTCCCAACCCAGAGTACACTCCCTCCAGGTCCCAGTCCACATCTCCCCACCCTCCACTCTCCCCAGGCCCTGTCTCGAGCATTCGCATGTCCATCGGAGCAGGTCAGACATCAGCCCCAAGCCTTCCTCAGCTCCTGCGGCCAACACTGCTCGAGACGGTCATCCTTCCCACTTGGACAGCCCGCGAGGGTCTACGGTTGCCGGTGCTGCTGCTGCAAACCTCCAGACAGCTCTGTGGTTTTCAATGTGCTTTCTACCAAATTAACCGCCCCCATCCCCAAACCATCCTGGGAGGTAAATATGAAGTACCTTGCATGAGGCCACTGAGCTCCGAAGTGGCAGGTCCAGGGCAAATGGAAGTCTGCATTGTCACCTCCAGTTCCACACCCTTCCCACTCTCCTGCCTTCTTTATCTCATTGGATCTTGACAGCTCTGGGAACGGGTTATTCCCCACCTTATAGGCAAGTAGGCTGGAAAGTGAAATAACTTACCCAAAGTTCTAGAACAAATCCTTTGACCTCCATAGGGTCTATATTAATTTCCTAGAGCTACCGTAACAAAGTACCACTAACTGGATTGTGTAAGCAAGAATGTATTGTCTCACAGTTGTGGGGGCCGGAAGTCCGACATCCAGGTGTCAGCAGGGCTGGTTGCGTCTGAGGCTGGGAGGGTAAGCTGCTCCAGGACTCTCCCTGGGTTCTGGTGTTTGCTGGCCTTTGCGGGCATTCCTTGGCTGACAGATGCATCTGCCTTCACGTTCACATGTGTTCTCCCTGTGAGCGTGTCTGCGTCCAAATTTATTTTTACAAGGGCCTACCCTACTCCAGTATGACCTCATCTTAACTCATCACATCTGCAACAACCCTATTTTCAAATAAGATTGCATTCTGTGGTACTGGGGATTTAGGACATTAACATAGGAATTTGGGGGGAACACAATACAACCCAGGACAGTGGCTTAGAGGTCATTCTTCAGGGGGCAAAATTGTGATTACACCTGTCTGTACCTATAGAAGCCACTGCCAAGGCAAATGGCCTGGCCCCAAGAAAGCTCACCTACACCTCCAGCTTCTACCAGGAGAGTGAGGGGCACTTGAGATGGGATGGGAAGAGCGTATGTGCATAGCTCTCTTGCTTCCCCAGGAGAACGTGTCTTCCTAAAAGCCTGGTCCTGGACTAAGGTCAGAGTCTGCAATCCAGCCCCCAAAGACCCACCGCTGCCTGCAGGTGCGTCGTTACTGCTCCTCCTCTTTGATTCTTAAGGCAGTGGCTACAGCAGCTGGCGTGGACATAGCAGATTTACGTCTGCACGGGACTGGTATGCAATCCCAGATTTTTCACTTGTTAGCACTATATCTTCAGACAACTCACTTTTCCTTGCCAAACTCACCAGGAACATGGGCCCTTGCAGGGTGACTGCGAGGAGTGGCACCAGAGCTCAGCCCGGCCCTGGGAGGAACCATGCTTGCCTTTCTCGCTTCCAAAAGGCCCAAACCAAGATGCCAACCCCACCTGAGAACGCTCCCATGCCCAGCTCCAGGTATGTTCAGCTTCTCTGGGTTAAATCTCTCACAAAAATGAGGTCAGCTTGTAAGTTAGCCCGAGTTTTGTTCCCTGGAGCAGATCGCAGCGTGGGAACCAAAGGCTGGCTCCAGTGACAAGCCACTTGTGCAGAAACCTTCGGGCATCCTATGTGTGCATGAACCCATTCATAAAAGTGGGGCTTAGACAAGAGAAAAAGGGAAATAATTTCCAACATATTTGGGGGTACCCCTTTGCCTTGTGCCTTTCTCGGCCAAGATGAGTCCCTGGGGGAGGGTGACACGTGAGGGGAGCTCAGAGATGTACCCTCATGGGGACCCTGAGTAAATTCAGAGCATGTCACTATCATCCTGCCTGCCTTTGGCCCCCGTGACCATGATGGGATGAGTGGGGATTGCAGACGAGGACCTGCCATTGACCCAACTCGGTGACTTTGGGCTGTGACTTTCTCTCTCTCAAGCCTCAGTTTCCTTATCTGTGGTAAAGGAGTTAATATTCACTATTAACCTTGCCCAGCCCCTTCCATGGAGTTATTGGGACAATAAAAGGAGATGTCTAATGTGAAAAAACACCACACACACAGTGAAATGCTGCAGGAGTGTCAGCTTTGGGTGAGGCCACCAGAGTGTTGTGGTGACAAAGGGCTACAGAAGCCACTCTGATTATTGAGGGGGACTCTGTAGTCCAGGAAAAGGAAAGGGAGGTGCTTGTCCAGGAACATGGTGGGTGAGGACAGTGCAGGGGCTCCCAGTCCAGCCATCTTCCAGGCCTAGTTTAACTGGCCCTTCCTCTGGGCTGGGTAGCTGCAGAGCCTTGGGGGAGGGGACCCTTTGCACAGCAGAGGTGCCCCTGAGTGCAGCAAACCCAGGAAAAAGGCACTTAAAGTGAGAAGTGCTTAAGGATACATGTGCTGTCAGTTGCTTTGATAAGAATGAGTCACACTCAGCACATAGCAGAGGGAATGAGCACTGCTCTGGCTCCTGGGGCAGGCTGGCAGGGTTTGGCTGGATCCTCCACTGCCCCTCTTCTCACCTCAGAGGCCAGCTGCACCATCCTGTCCCCCTGGCCTTGGCCAACAATGTTTCCTCAGCCCAGCTGTTCTTACCTACTCCCCTACTGGGGGAAGTCGCCCCTTTCCTCCAGGGAGCCATCTCGACTGCCCAGCTGGAATTTATTATGCCTGCTCTTTGCTTGCCATAAAACAAGGAGCGAGAAAGGGTGAGACTCTGGCTCCCGAACCTGGCTTCTCCCCCATGTCACCACTTACTAACTGTGAAGCCTTGGGTATGACACTAAGTCTCTCTGAGACTGTTTCCCTATCTGTAATTGAGGCTAATAATGCCTAATTCCCAGGGTTTCTGGGGGAGGGAGATTAAATTCATATGTTGGAGAAATACTTTTGAGCATCTATTAAATGTCAGGCCTGATATTAGGCACTCGGGATCCAGTGGTGAATAAGATAAACTCAGTATGAAGTGAACATTCTAGTTGGGGAGAAAGACCGTGGACAGATGAACAAGGCATAAATAAGAATAACAGCAGGCTTAGGGCGTAGAAAGCCATCCATGGGAGTGATGTGCTCTCTTTAGACACAGCAAGCACTTAATACATGCTAAGTGAATGGTTACTGATTGAACAAGTGAATAAATAGATAGATGAGCAAAGAAATGGATGAATGAAGGAAGGAATGAATGGATAAAGGAATGAGTGGATGGATGAGGGGATGGGTGGATAAACAAACAAATGGATGGATGAAGGAATGCATGGATGGATGAGCAAACAAATGGATGGATGACAGAATAAATGGATGGATAAGCAAATAAATGGATGAAGGAATGGATGCATGGATGAAGGAATGGATGCATGGATGCTGGA
This sequence comes from Cynocephalus volans, assembly GCF_027409185.1. Classification (NCBI taxonomy): domain Eukaryota; kingdom Metazoa; phylum Chordata; class Mammalia; order Dermoptera; family Cynocephalidae; genus Cynocephalus; species Cynocephalus volans. The sequence goes on from NC_084473.1 coordinate 9,924,166, forward strand.
TCGCACCCTCCCCCCATCCCTCATAGCCAACAGTGACTGTGGTGGTCCCCCTTTGCATCCTCTTCCCAGAGGAGCTCGCTAAGCCCCACAGTTGACTAAGGAGTGGCCAGGAGGGGCCTCTGAGTGAAGACAGGCCTGATACCCCTCCTGCTTGCCTCCTCTTCACCTGTGACTGTCTCAGAAGCAGCCTCCATGTGCAGGAAGACCCCTGTGGACACAGAGGGCCAGAAAGGCTGGCAGGGCAGAGAGGGACACTCAAGGTCGTAGGAAGATCCACTAGCACCTAATAACAAGCTTCCCAGACACTGTGCCAAGGCTTTGCCTGCTTCCTAGCTGAGCCTCTCAGCAACCTGGCAAGGGGGCCTCACCCCAGGATCTGATGCCGAGAGGGTGGCTGAGAAGGAGAGGAAGGAAGACCAACTCATGGGATCGTGGACCATGAGAGCCGTGGGGCCTCCAGAGGTCCCCTGATCCAGACTTCTCATTTCTAAATGGGGACATGATGCCCCAGAGAGGCTGAGAACGCCCAAGATCACACAGGGAGTCAGGGATGGAGATGGATTAAGCCAGGTTTACTGAGCCCAGCTCTTTACCCTCAGGAGCCTCCAGTTTCTCCTGTCATTCCCTCCTCTTTAGAAGCGCTCTGCCCTGGGCCTTGCCCTCGACTCTGCTCCCTGGCATTCCCCACCCTCCACGTTCCCTCGTACCTAATCCAGTCTTCCATGTCCCTAAGGCCTATGGTCAACTGTGGAGATGATGGATCTCCATGGGTCACTCCTCCTTGTAGCTTGAGGCCCCCTGAGTTCTCTCCCCAAGTGCTCAAGTCTCTAGAGGGCTCCTACAGTGAGGCCAGGCTCGGGCATGACATTCCAGACACGTGGGGGAGAAGAAGTGGGTGATACACCTCAGGTCAGGCAGCAGGTCTCAGTTCCCCTCTGAAAGTGTGGCTCTGCCTCAGCAGGAGCCGGCCCTTCGCCTGACACGGGCACATGTGGGAACACACACTCCAAGTTACTCTAGCCTGCTCCTGGCTCTTCCCATCTTGGATTATCCCCACCTCAGTGACCTTGGGGGAAGACAGGGAACCCTCCCACCAACACTTGTTTGATTGAATAGAAAAAGAAAGAAAATGAACTTGGAGCCTCCCCTCAGTTCCTTGGGGAAGTTGTGGCCAGGGCTTGGCAGGAACCAAAAGGGCCAGGTCAGCATAGCGTGAATCAGAGGATTTGATAGTCGCTGGGCAAGAGGTACTGAGAATCACCAGATCACAGGACTGTAGAGATGTGGGCATTTAATATCACAGAATCGCAGTGTCATGAATTCCCAGAATCACTGGATCAGAGACCTTGGGGAGCATTTATTTGCACAAAGGATTTTTGGATAAGAGAATCATTGAACGTGATGTCACAGCTCAGGAAAAGTTGCGTCCATCCCTGTCTCCTCCTCATAGATGTCTCCAAATCCCAGGCAGTGCCCCCTGAAGCTGGGGAGGCTACGACAGCCCCTGCCTGGCTTCCCTGTCCTCAGCCTCACCCGCCCTGTGGTCCACGCTGCCTACCATCCCAGCGACCTTCTACTCATAGCCACAGCAATCACACCCCTGCTCAGAGACCGGGGGCTCATTTCTGTCAGGAGGACAAAGCTTGTGAGCCTCAGCTTGGCCACCAAGCCCTGCACTGCCAACCTCCTTTCTCTTTCCTGCTTCCCACGACTCCCCCCAAGGAGCCACCCCCTTTGTTGACAGTAAAAATGTTTTGAACACGCAGCCTTGATACACTTGTTTTGTTTGTAAATGATGTCCAAGCCAGTCCCAAGATGACCGGCCTTCCCCTGGGTTGGCTCAGTGCTCCCAGAGAGAGCACTGACAGGGAGGAGTGGCAGCCGTGGCCTCGCACGCCGGGCCCAGACACAGCCACATGCCTTCTGCTATGTTCCATCGGCCAGAGCAGTCACGGGATCTATCCAGGTTTACAGGAGGGGACTTCTCTGTGGAAGGAACATCAAAGAACAGATGGCCACCACTAATGCACCACAGATGTAGTCCTGAGCTGCCCTAGGAAGGGGACCTGACCTCGGGCTGCGGCCGTCCACCTGCACCATGCCCGGAGCTGGGGGCTGAGCCCTTCCTTTCTGGATGCTTCTAGGCAGCTCTTCCCAGTGGCCATTGTGTCAAATGGTTCTACAGTAAATATGAGATTGGTTGGGTAAAGCACAGAAAGAATAATTACGACTTGTCTTGTAATAATGAATATGCTAACAAAAAATAAATATGAGAAGTTTTGGGGGTCTCCGTCTGGTCCATTTCCACTTACTCCATCAGAACCCGTGGAGGTTGCTGTGGGTCGTAGACCCCTGGAGGATGGACGCGAGAGCATTTGTCAAGTTCCCAGTTCACAGTACATGTTCCGTAAATCAAGGCCAATGTCACTGGGAGAAGCATCACAGTGTATGCACCACATCAGGGAAGGCAGAAGCACTGAGCATCAGGAGAGATCTGGGCAGAATTCTCCATCAGTTGGGGCTCTCGGCTGCCAAAACAGAACCCGTCCTGGCTGTCTTCAGCAAACGGGGCTTTTGCTTGCTTGTTTCAGTAGCCACCTAGCTAGGCCCCTGCTGCTATTGGTCTGGTTCTGTCACATCCTGGTCTCCACCTCTGGACCCACCACGGCCACCTCCCCCACTGATGAGTCAGAGTCTGGGTGCAAAGGCCAAGCTCAAGTCACAACTGCAAGTCCTGCTGCCAGAGGCAAAAGCAGGGCTTTCTGCCCTGCTGCTGGAAGTGGGAGGCAAGGCAGGCACTGGGGACCACCCAGCCTGCACCCAGCCAGGAAAGGGGGACTGATGATAGAAGGCAAAAATAGAACTTCTGTCTAATGCTGGGATCTAACCCGATTTGGAGGAAAGCTTTTTTGGAGAAATGGCTCCTTAGCTAGTGGTTCTGGAACAATGAATTGAATTTTGCTGGGAAAACTAGCAGAATTCTGGGCAGGACAGCCCTCCAAACAGCCCAGACGAGGGGGCTTGATGGGTCTGAAGTGGGACTTTGGACTGCCAACCTCCTGCCCCCACCCCAGCTCCACGCCCCTCGTCTCCCTGCCTCGAGGCAGTGCCTCTCTTCTTAGCTCGCCAGCAGCCCCTGTTACCCAAACTGCATCTTGAAAGTCATGAAAGAGACAACCAGGCAAGTAAGATGGCTCTGGGTAGGGAGGAAGGCAGGCAGAGGGTGGGGTAAGTGTTTTGCTCTCTCTTCTGTTTTCAAACAAGGAGCCGAGACTGTAGACTGGGTGACCCAGCAACAAGCTCCCATCTTTGGCCCACAGTGGGGTTTGCAGCTCTCAGGGGTGTGGGCAGAGGGGACAGTTGGTTGCAAAATGCACTTCATTGCTTATTTCCAGGCATGTCCCCGGGAGTGGATACCTGCGTGCACCTGTCACCTGCTGCCTACAGACTGGAATGTGGGGGGGTGGGAGTGCTGGATACGTGCACGTGGGTGAGCGAGCGAGCTAACAGAGTGCGGTGGCGTGGGAGCCACGGCCCGCGGCCTCAGACGTCGCACGGACTAGACCCGCAGCCCCGGCTTCCTTTGCCGTCAAGTGCTGGGCATGGACTCTTCTCCATTCCCTCAAAAGAGTCAGACAAAACCGTGTCCCATGAGGGGGGTCCGTATGGTGGTGTCACCAGCAGGCCGTCGTCCTCGGGCCTGTTTCTCGAAGCCTCCACCCCCACCCTGCTCACCCTGGGAGGCCAGCGGGTGAAGTGACAGCCACTGTCTTTGGTTGTGCCCCAGGGAAGGCGTATTCTAAAACACAGCACCGTGAAGACCAGGACAAGGTGAATGCGGAACTAAGTGCAGAGCCGTAGCCTCCAGCAGGCGCTCCTGGACGCTGCGGCAGCCTGGCAGCCGGGCTGTTCAGCTGGCGTGCTCTCACTTTAATGGATGTGCCTCAGCCTGAGTGAATAGGTATCCCTGGGACAAATGTGTGTGCATGTGTGGGTGTGCGCATGTGTGGGTGGTATGTATAGTGTGTGCAGTGCGGTATGCACGTGTGTGGTGTGCATGGTGTGTGCATGTGTGTGCCATGTTCACGTGTGTGGTGTGTAGCATATGTGTGTGGTGTGTATGTGGTGTACGTGTGTGCTGTGTGCATGTGTGTGACGTGTAGTGTGCAGGGTGTGCATGTGTGTGGCGTGTGTGGGTGATGTCTGTATGTGTGGTGTAGTGTGTGTGGTGTGCATGTGTGTGCCGTGTGCATGTGCGCTGTGTATGTGGTGTATGTTTGTGGTGTCTGCATGGGTGTGGTGTGTAATGTGCCCGCATGTGTGTGGTGTGTGGGTGTGTGTTTGTAGGGTGTGTAGGGGATTTCCTGCCACACAGCGGATTTTCTCTTTCCTGTGTATCCTGGGAACTAGCCAGGGGTGGTGTCTGGAGGGTCACCTCCCCCTCCCTCAAGCAGCATCACCATCTCCTGAGAGCCTGCATGCCTCTGTCACGACACGAGGGGCTTCCCACGTGTTACCTGCTGTACTTACACTGAGTCGTATACCTGTTTTAACCCGACATGTTAGATGGCTTCCTAAGCTCACACAGCCGGTCAACTCTATTGCTGTGACTTCAACCCCCACCCGCATGGCCCGAGTCCGCGCCGCGCGTCCACAACCATGCGGGTCCGAGTCTGAGCTCGCCCTCCCTGCTGAGTGCAGCAGCCAGGAGTCCCGAGCCTCCAGGGGGTGGCTGGGTGGCCAGAGGGAGGGACCTGGCACCTCCTTCCTACTCCTCCCCTCAAGGAGGGCAGAGTGGCCAAATGCAATTTCTCTGAACTAGCTGAAGGCTGGGACTGCTGTCCCTCAGCTATTTCACCGTCCACGAGCTTCCGTTTCCTTACTGTGCCCCACTGGCTCCCCGCCTGGAGCGAGCGGGGTGAGGGGCCCTCGGGCTGATGAGCTGAGAGAGGAAGTGACACTGCCAGCCCCTTCTCCAGGGAGAAACAGCCACCTTTGGGACCTCATTACCATCCAGGAGTCACCATCTCCAAGCTCAGCATCTGTGAGAGCTGGAAACAGAACTGGAAAGAGGCTGGATGGAGAGCCCGGTGAGCTGGGCTGCTTCTGACTTCACCACGGAAGAACCTGGCCTCTAGGGGGTTGGTAGGTAGAATGGTGCCCCAAAGATGCCCAACCCCTAATCCCCGGAACCTGGGAATATGGTGGGTTAATTGGCAAAGGGGAATTAAAGTTGCAGATGGAATTAAGGTTGCGAATCACTTGACCTTAAGATAGGGACATTAGCCTGGATTATCCAAGTGGGCTCCTTGTAATCATAAGGGTCCTTAAAGTGGAAGAGGGAGGCAGAATCGTCAGGGTCAGGGTGACGCCATGTGGGAAAGACTCTCTGGCCATGGCTGGCTTTGAGGATGGAGGAAGGGGCCACCAGCCAAGGAATGCAGGTGGTCTCTAGAGGCTGGAAAAGGCAAGGAAGTAGCTTCTCCCCGATAGCCTCTAGAACAACACAACCCTGTGGACGCCTTCGCTGTTGCCCAGTGAGACCCACTGCAGACTCTGACCTCCAGAACCGTAAGATAATGAATGTGTGCTGCTTTAAGCCACTACATTTGTGGTAATTTGTAGTAGCAGCAATAGAAAACCAATACAAGTATGTATTCGACTTTCATATTTATTAGTGTTCTCAGAGTAGCAAGAAATAGACGTCAACTCTGGCTACCTTTAGCCAAAAAAAAAAAAAAATAGAGGGAGAGAGAAAAACGAGAAAGTGACCGGCCCTGCTCACAGGATCAGAGCGCTGAGCAACCACTTGCAGGAAGGAGGCAGGAAGCACAGTGGCTCCGGGTTGCATTGCCGAAGAAAGGCGTCCCCAACCGTCTCCCAGGGCACCCGTCTTTCTGAGACCTGGTGCACACCTCCAGGCTCCATGAATGCAGATTGAAATTTCAGTAGAAGAGGAAATCCAGTCCAAACCTGCCTCCATCTGTAATGCCCAGGAAGTGGAATCATTGGGAGCCAGGAAGCTGCCCCAACTGGTACCAGCTGGAAGCAGACAGAAGAATGACGTGACTTGCCCAAAGTGACGCACTGGTTGGCAGCAGCAGGACCAGAGGCCAAGCACTTCTCTCCATGCCCCAGTTCTCTCAATGGCAGGCCGGTGACTAGATATGTGTGGCCTGAACAGGACATGGGAGAGGTGGGAAGATAAGGCAGGAGGAGGTATTGACCTGTGCTGGCAGAGCCCTGACATCAGGAGAAGCCTCACAAAGTCCAGGGTTTGCATGCTGGAGGCTTGTGAGCCACGCTCAGCCACAGACTGGTTTTTTGGCATGCATGTTTTTTGTCTGTCTATATAATGGATACAGTATAGTGAGAACTAGATGGGTTTTAATTTTCCCTTCAAAATCTCCCGCCTCCAAAGCAAGTAACAAAGTTTTGGCCTCAGGGAGGCAGATGGTGTTTCCACCCAGTACAAAAAAAGTGTTTTCTTTGAGACTCAAAGCTCACTTTTTAGAGCAAAGAGAACTTTTAGGGGTTGACAAACTTTTCTGCCAAGGGTTACATAGTAAATCCAAAAAACCTTAAGTTGGTGGGTTTGTGGTCTCTGTCATAGCTATTCAACTCTGCTATAGAAGCATGAAAGCATTTGTCAGTGAATGGGCGTGGCCATGTTCCAATAAAACATTATCACCCCTGGAATTTGAACTTCATGGAATTTTCACATGTTATGAAATGTTATTCCTGTTTTGATTTTTTAAAAACTATTTAAAAACATAGAAACCACTCTCAGGTAGCTGCCTGTACAAAAGAGATGGTTGGCTGGATTTGGCTCACAGGTTATCATTTGCAGACCCCGATTCTGGGGCAAGACCAGAGCTAGAGTGACCACTGTTCCAGCTTGCCTGGGACTTCCCAGCTCCAGCATGAAAGTTCTGTTTTGGCATGGTTAGATGGAGGGAGGACCTAAGTTTATCCCCCCACTGTGGCTCCCAGGTGACCTCACCTAGAGTTAGGAGGTTGTGAGGGGGCAGGGGCCATGCCCTTGTGACAGGTGGGCCAGGCCAAGGATGGGTTGGGAGGCATAGCCAGACCTCAGTGGTGCATGTAGCACCTTGAAAGTGAAGAAGAGTCTTATGAGAAGGAAGAGCCTTGGGCCCGACTGAGCTAAGAGGGAACAGACCTCAGACCTGAGAGCTCTAGCCTCAAGCGTCATGCAGGCCTAACAGGCACACAGACAGGAGATGTGGTCCCGTGGCCAGAGGAGCCAGTTCACTAGTCCCCACCCAGCCCATGCCACTCAGTTTTGCCCCCTGCCTGAACCCTGGGGACTCCAGATTCCCAACCCCTGGTAGGTGATTGGAAGACATGGGAAGGGAGTGTTGAGAGCCAGGAAAATGGGGTTCCAGGCAGATGACTCAGGCAGCCCCAGAACTTATCTCCATCATTAATAAAATCCATAAACAGGTCTGTGCCCATCTGTTGTGATGATAGTTCCTATATGGTGTTACTGTAAGCAAGCCACATCTGCAATAAAGCCAACCCCCTAAAAGGCAATCAGGGCTTCAGCCAAGTTCAAGTCCTGCATTGCCAATAAATTACGTGGACTTTGGGCAAGTCAGTTCTCCTCTTGGGACGTTAATTTCCTCGTATATAACATGAGGTGGGGTGGGGTTTCTACTGGATCTGTAACAACCCAATTTTAAGATCTCAGTCTAATACTAATCTGTTAAAAAAAAAAAAATCACTTCAAATGGCAAAATCTTCCCCATTAAATCCTTATAGAATATAAAAAGAAAATTAGGTAGGCAAGCACAGACATCCTGTTTTTAAGGCAAATTTCCTTTGGGTTATAAATAAGCAGTTCTTAGCGGAAGGGAGCCCTGCATGCTGGACTGGGGGGCTGGACTGCATGCTGCTTTGCCCTTCACCCAGGCACATGTATTTTTGGCAATAAAGGATGTGACATGCCCAAGGGAGACAATATCTGTTGACAGCTGTTGCCAAGGTAACATCAGGTCAGGTTGCAAACAGGTAGAAACAGCGGGCTCTTCTTACCTTGGAAATCACCAGGAAGCTAATTAAATGGTCTCAGAATTACGGGTGGGAGCGGAAAAACTTACTCTTCTCCAGCGACTCACAGCTCAGAGCCACCCCTGCTGGACTGGAAATTAAGCGACCTGTCTTCGCAGATCTGTGTTGCTATTTCTTTCGCTGTGTTCCTTGTGGGGAAATCGCTTCCTTTTCATTTCCCCAACTGGAGGGGTTAGACTACATCCATGGAAGAGCCCCCAGAGTCTTGTAGTGCCCCTCAGGGGACACTGTAGGCAAGAAGCCAACTTTAACCCATTTTTTTTCAAGGTAAGACTTTAATTTTAACTGCATAAAATTTAGAAGCATAAGGGCTGGCTGATTAGCTCAGTTGGTTAAAGGGTAGTGCTGAGAATACCAGGGTCAAAGGTTCAGTTTTCCGGACTGGCCAGCTACCCCACACCCCTAAAAAGATTTAGAAGTGTTTGAACAGCAAAGAATATCCTAAACAGAATAATGAAGGTTAAAAAGAGATTAAGAACAAGAAAAGAATGGTGGTAAAATGTTGACTATAAATTAATCTATTAATTGATAGCAAACTAATAAAAATACTAGTAAGTTCAGCTGGGAGTATCAACGTAGGGTTTGGGGTATTTTTCTTTTTTTTGAGAGTTTGCAAAAATCTTTTGAGGTAGATATTAAGGTACTTTTATGTAGTTCTTACAAAGAGCCACTGGCCACCTCTCTTGACCTTTTGCCTCATACAAGATAACACAATTTTGACAGGAGGAGGTGGTTCTTTCCGGATCTTTCTGCTATTTTCCTATGAGAGTCACACTTCTCCCATGAGTGGCTGATGCTTTCAGACATGTTGGGAAGTTTCTTCTCTTTTTCTAAGCTACAAATGTCCTCCTCGATGACTTTTCTGCGAAGTTTCATTGCATGCTCTTCGTGTAGTTCAGCCAGGATTTGAAGTTCCAGCGGAAGCTTCTGAATGTCACTTTCAAGCTGTGGCTTTCAGACTGCAAAGGTGCTTGCTCAGTTTGGAGGCCTCATTTGAACTGAAGTGCTTCATTCAGCCTGTTTTCTTCGCTTGATTTCCCTCTTTATTCCATGTTTTTCTCCTGCAAGCATTTACATTAACAGCATTGATGAGTCTCTTCAAATCATCTGCTGACTGGTAATCTTGGTCTCCATTTTCCAATTCCCTCTTTTTGTCCAATTCCAAGTTGCTGTCATCCGTGTGATCTTCCCTACAGCAGGCAGGAAAACGATGCCGTCAGAGCTTTTATCTGGCTCTGCGTCAGCTACAGCCTGTTCCAGTCTCGGCTCCGCGTCTTTAAGCCCTTCCGTCTGTCCGTCAGCCCCCATGCTCTCCTTTCACCAGGGTTGCTGGGGAAAGCAGGTTTAGGCTTTCTCCACGGTGAGCGTTTTCATCCAAACCATCGAATATTTTCTTCTGAAGCTGTTCCACATTCTTCTAAGATGCATTTAAGATGCTTTTTGGCATCGTTCACTTGGGATCAGCAGGGTTTTGATGCATCGTGGAGGGACCCCGTCTGTGCATGAAGTTGAGCCAGTATCACTCTGTGGATTGAAGGTTTGGGGGCTAAACCTTGTGCGTCCTTTTTCGAGAAGTTCTGCTGCATCCTCAAGTGAAGAGGAAGACCTGTCCCCAAATGTAGCATCAAGTGCTGCCAAGCACAGTTTGTAACTTCAGGGGCCTCCACTGCAGGGGCCTCAAGGGCTTCACCACTGGTGTCCTCACCCTAAGCTTCTCCCTACCTTACTCTTCAATCGAACAGAAAATCTCTTGGCTAGCTCTTTTTCCCTCCTTTAAGTATGAGAATGTCGGCTCTTTAGTATGAAACCAATCATAGCAGCGTATACCAGAATCTTCCAAGCAAACCAGACCCTTGGGTCTTGTCTCAATCTTTCAGACAACACCTGCTCACAGAGCAGGGCACAGTGACTCCAGGCCCAGATGGGAAGACCCATGGGTGGCCGCCAGCAGGCCCTCCACAGCTCCAGCGCCCAGAGCTCTGCCACAGTCACCACACGGAGGCCCAAACAAGTGCTGGGCCACCAGGGCAGCCCATTGGTGGGCTGGGAACTGTGTCCTCTGACCTTGCTCTGGTCACTGCTCAAAGGGACTGGAAGCTTGTGTCTAGAACATTGGGGGAAGTGGAAAAGCTGGCCCAGAGCAGGCCCTTCCAGGCCTCTCCCAGCCTCCAGGAGACCTAAAGGACCAAAACAGAGCCAGCCAGGACCCCTTCTCTGCCCACAAGCACATGGGGGCACGTAGGGGACACAGTCATTGTGTAGGGGACTAGCGTGCTATGTCCCTAAGTGCGGCTTCTTCTAATTTTAAGCTTCCTCTGCAGCTGGAACCCTGGCCTGCCTGTAAGGTTGCCGGGCCCTCCCCCTCCACTGAAGGCCCCTCCCCCTCCTTCTCCATAAGGCCCCTCCCTTGTTTGTGTCTGGTCCGTCCGTACATCCATCCATCCATCCAGCAGGGGCAGAGGACCGAAGGGCCTCACCAGAAATGTTCACTCACTGACCTGCTTTTCATTCAGGAGAAATCAGAGGAATCCATGGAAACAGGCAACATCTTAACATTTCATGGACGTTCAGTGGAGCCACTTTGTCCCCGTTCACTTCAAGCATTCCTGGACTGGGGGACTCTCCTCCAGGTGACCTGTGGCCAGGCTCCTCCTGGGTCTTGAGCATGGCTCCCTGGTGGCCCAGGGTCCACTGGGTCCACCGAGTCATCTTCAGAAGTGTTCCTCTGTGGAGGACTCCCCAGGCAGTGGGGCCTCCTTTCAGCTGAACTTGTCACCTCTTATTGTTTTAAACACCATCTCCCTCTCCTGGTTCCTCTCTGGCAGGTGCAGGCCCAGAGCCCCCTGGCCCATCCCTCATAATCCGCCGTGAGCGACTGTCTGCAGTGGCTCTCCCCATCCCAGTCTGGGGGTCCCGGTGGGCACCAGGGAGCAAGCCACGGGGCCCCTGTGAGTGTGGGGGACCGAGGGTCCGACCAGGCCTGGAGGGAAGGGCATGAGTGTGCCGAAGAGGGAGCCCAAGATGTTGCAGAAACCAGGTGGGTGGGGGCTGAAGGGTGGATCTGTCCCCGCAGCCTCAGCCCTCCTTCCCCGCTGTCCCTTCCTGTGCCAGGGAAGGAGTGGCAGTTCCTTGCTCTGGGTGTGTGTGGCCAGTCCTTCCCAGGCGGGCAATGTATTAGTCACTTTTAAATCAGCCTTCTGGGTGAGATTTCATTTGGACAAATATTTCCTTAGCTACAAAAATCATTCACCACTGAACAGTACTGCACGCTTTGGAAAGGATTGGTCCCCAGACGAGAAATCAGGCTGGAAGGAGTTTAGTGGCACAAGCAGCGCCGAGGAGGCACAGGGACAGAACCTGGGGCGACCTCCCCCTGGCTGGGCTCATACTTCTTCTGGCGAGTCCTGCTGTTCCCATTGGCTGGGGCTTAGCTGATGAGGCGAAAGTTAACCGTCCAATGGGAGCTGCTAGGGCCTTATGTTAATGAGGTGATTTTTAGGTTTACAATTTTTGGTTCCCTTAGTATGTAAAATAGGGTTTCAGAGGGGACCGATGGCAGGGAGTTCTGTTGTGGTTATGTGTTCCTTTGTCGTCTTATTTTATGGGGAAGTCCCGTAGGGTGGGAATGACATTTTGAGTATCTTTGGGTGGCGCCATCTAATGTGGTCCCCACCCCTCCCCCGAACCTAACAGGTACACTTAAACATGACTAAAAAGGTAGAACCTATTTATATATATTTCAGCACAATTTTTAAAAAATCAGTGGAATGCTGGACCATATCATCCTGAAGACCCTTTCTGGGGCTCAGATTCCACAACCTGTCACCTGCGATGTGGCCATCGTCTGGGAGGTACAGTCAGCGGAGCGGAGCCCCTTTCCTCATCTTGGAGGCCACCTCTGCTCTTTCCAGGCTGAGCCCTGTCCCCAGAGCAACGGGGATGTTCTGTGGGAAGATGGGGACTCTCCCTCTGCTCTGTGGAGGGAGGATCCTGCCAGGGCTGTGGATACCTGGAGGCAGGACCCCCAACCTGTAGTCTTGGGGAGAAGGGGGACATTTGGGCAATGACAGCCAAAACCAGAGAAAAGCCCTTATCCTATTTTTTGTTGTGTCCGGTTTCCCCAAATAGGATAAGTCAAAGGAATAAATACGTGCAAAGTTTAAAGTTGAGTGTATAACAAGGTGAAAAGATCATTTTTAAAAATCATCTTAGCAACTGGTATCGACGTTCCTCTTGGTGAAGGGGTGGACTGTCTTTGAGAAAATACCTGAAGTGGCCCCTGCGTGGGTGACAGGCCAAGGCTCCAGGCCTGCAGGAGGATGGAAGCTGCTCTGCATAAGGTAAAGGGGACAATGTGCTATTTCTGTTCCTAACCAGGCCAGGAAGAGAGGAGGCTCCTGAGATGAGAGGGGGAGGAGGTCAGAGGAGGGGGACGGAGAACCTGGAAAGATGGAGACAGTGTGGCAGGCAGGGAGGACGATGCTCTCGGTGCCGGGCAGCCTCGCCCGCAGTCCAGTGTGGAAGTTGTCTGTGCTGTTCAGGGAAGTCTCGTTGCCAGGAGGGAGGCACAGAAAGGGCTGAGATTTACACGTGGGTGGAACTCCTGAGGGAACCCGGAGGCCGAGGCGGCCTTGGGAACTGGGCAGATGCGGGCAGGACTTTGAGCTTCCACAGGCCGGAGCTGGGAGGGCTGAGCGGATGCGACGCAGGCTTCCAGGGACTGGGAGGCCCACCAGGCATCTGAGTCACATCTAAAAGGAAAGATGGGGTCCCAGTGCCTTCGACTGCCAGGGAGGACAGAACTCGCACTGCCTCACCAGGCCCCGGCCCAACACTGAACCTGGTTTCAGGATACCCGAGCCCTTGGGGGAAGTGAGGCCCCTCCCCGGCAGGGGAAATCCTGTCCCACCTTGGCCACCCCCAGGATGCCTCTGTTGTTTCCAGCATGGAAAAGAGACCAGTTGGAAACAGGGGGTGTTCCCAGGTCCTTCCATGCTGGGGTCCTGCTTCCTCCACAGAAACAATCCACCAGCCCAGCACAGCTGCAGCAATCCCCAAAATAAACGCCCAGCATGAGGTGGCAGAGCCTCCCCAGCTAGAAATAACCTGAAACCACTGTACCAGGATAGAGCAAAGGGGCCCCCAGGGCCTCCCTGCCCCCGAGACTAACAGATAACGCCTGCAGGGCTTCCTAGGTGCCAGGCCCTGCCCTCGGTTAAACCCTGCAGCAGTGCGTGAGGTGGGTACCGTTATCATCATTGTACAAAAGAGGAGGCATGTGCACAGAGAAGCTAATGAACCCGCCCGGGTGGCACAGCGAGGCAGTGGCAGGGCCAGGACTCCAGCCTGGGCAGTCTGACCAGGTCTGCTGCCCTGGGTGTTGTCTGTTCCTCCTTCCGAGCCATGAAAACGGTGACGACTGAGCCCCGTTCGTTCCCTCCTGTACTTGAGCAAGTTGCTTAACCTCTTAGCCTCACTCTCCTCATCTGTAAAGTCAGGTAAGTGGTTCCATGTCAGCTGGGGATGTCAGGGTCAGGTGCGACCAGTGTGACGGAAACGTGGTCCATGCAAAGTGCTCACTAAATGGGAACCACACCAGATTTCACAGATGGGAACACTGAGGTCCGCAGGCATGTCAGAGTGGAGAACCTGCTCCCTGGACTCCCAGCCTGTGCCCTTTACTGAAATCTATTCCTAATACCACTCATGCCTTGTATTTGTATTCCGTTTTGTACTTTTCAAAACAATTTCAGATCTGCCTTCTAATTTGACCTTGACCATAATCCCGAGTGATGGTCATAAACACAGACCTGATCTGGCCACTCCCCAGCCTAAAGCTCTTCAGTGGCTTCTTGTTATTGGGACTTAAGCTCAAGGCTCCCGTCCTTGCCCGGGTGCCCCAGCCCTCTCCACCCTCTCTCCCCCGTCTCTGACCTCTCTCCCCTGAGCTTGCTGGACTGGCCACATGTCTCCCTCCCTCCCTGCACGGCCGGAGCCTGCTCTTCCCTCGGCCTGGAACACTCTCTGCCTTCTGCCCAGTAACTCCTGCTCCCCTTTCCAAGCTCAGCCCAGTCTACCTTGGTCAAGGGCCCTTGTCACAGGCTCTCACAGCTCATAGAAATTCCCCATTATAGCACTCACCAGAGTTGGCAATTGTCTTTATTTGCATTTTATATGTCAGTCCCTCCCACAAGACCAAAGCTAGGGGAGGAGAGATTATGTCTTTTTCTGGAAGCTCTGGACCCCCAGGGTCTAGCACAGTTCCTGCCATATTGTCAGCCTCTATATCTGCAGGATGAATGAACAACTGTGCAAGGTAGACAGGACTTTCCCACTCAGCAGATGGGGACTGAGTCCAAAACAATGAAGACTGACTTGCCTGAGGTGGAGCTGGGCCCAGGGCTCCTATGTGTCTGGCCATGGCCATGACAGCCAGGAATCAAGGTGGGCAAATGACACTGGCCCATCCCATCAGGCAGGAGGTGAGCCTTCAGCTGGCCAGAGAAGACCAAGGTTAAAGCACTTCTTTGGTTTCTGATGAATGATGTATCTATGTGAAGTTGACTTGAATGGCAGTTGAACAATCAGAACCATCACTGTTATCTACAGCTGCATAACAACCCCATTTCATCAAATCTCAGTTTTGTGGGCTAGGAATTTGCTGGACTGGTGATTCTTCTGCTCCCAGTGGCAATGGCCAGCACACCAAGTAGTATCCAGCTGGTGCACAGGCCAGCGTGGAGGGCTTAAGACAGCTTCACTCACACGAGGCACTTGGCAGAGCAAGGAAGTCACTGGACCCTTCTCTGTCTCCGAGCTGCCAGTCCCCATCCAGTCTGGGCCCAGAGCTGATACAGTCACTTCTGATGTACCCTGCTGGTCACAGAGCCATGGGCCAGCCCAAACTCAAGGGGAGAATAGACCCCACCTCTCAAGGCAGGTGTAATTGTCTCCATCTTGCAGGTAAATAGGTTAAGGCTCAGGGAGGGGAAGCATCCCGGGCCACAGAACTCATGAAATAGAATCAAGATTTATCCCGAGACAAACTGCAGCCTGGATCTGAGCCTAAGGTCTGGGCTGTCCCCCGGGCCACCCCGCCTGCCTTGATGTGAGGTACGTAGGGCAGAGCAACTTCGACATCTCACCCAGTTGTTCCCTCCCTGGCCACGCACTCACCTGGGCAACTTGAATCACCACTCACTGCTGGCCCCACACGCAGGCAGTTGACTTTAACTGGTCTCAGGTGGAGCCTGGACATTGGCATTTTTAAAAGTACTCAGATGATTTTCATTGCAGCCATGGGCTGAGAACCTCAGGTTGTAACCAAAGAAGCTCCCTTCCCTTGCCTGCTCCTGCCTGGAGGACCCTTCTTCCCAGGCTCTGAGCACCTCATTCCGGCCCCTGCCCAGCGCTTCCTGACAAGTCAGTGGGGGAGGGGGACTGTTACCTGATCAGGTCTTCCCTGATGGGGGAGAGACACCCCTGTACAGGTGGAGCTAGAACAAGCGGCTCCCACAGGAGCAAGTCTAGGCCCAGTTCTGCTGGGGAACTAGGAATGAGGGTTCAAATCCCAACTCTGGTACTTACCTGTTGCAAGGCTTTTACACAGAAAGTTATAAAATGTCATTGAAAGACATTAAAGACTTAAATAAAGAGACATCCTGTGTTTGGGGATTAAAAATTATTTGTACTAACCAAGTTGATGTACAGATTCAACACATTAGGTTCAAACAAATTTTCGTGGTCAGCGTAGGGTCAGGCAAATTGTCTGGCTAGAGCAATTGTTGGACTCCTGCCAATGTAGCCAGTTGTATTGTCAGATTAGGGCTAAAGCTAGGGTTAGGGCCCACAGACCCTTCAAACCCATTGTACAGACTGGGTTACAGACCTCTCATATGCCAGGATGGGTCACCAGACCCCTCAAATGCCTGGCTACAAGGCACCAGACTCCTCGCACACAGGTCCACGAGTTAGGTAATTGGGAAAGATCCCAGGAGCCATTGGCAGATGACACGAGCTCAGTCCTCAGCTTCCTCAGCAACTGGCAGCAGCAGCAGTAACGGCCTCCTGGTGGTCCCCTTCCTGCCCCCCACCCCCAGGGCATCCCCAGTAGGGGAGAGGCCATGGAATAGAGCCGCTGGTCCTTTATACTTAAGTCTGATAACCAGGACACCTGGGTGCAAGTCAGACAACCCAGGAACACCTGGGTGCACATGCACACTTACATTAGTCAATAGCCAAGGAACACCTGGGCACACGTACATATTTACATCAAATGCTTCTCAAGATTCTGAACCTCTGAGGTGCCCTGACCACTTTCCTATATTTTCCCAACAGAGAATCAGAAGGCTTCTGGACAGTGAATGTAAGATGCACACTTTTTTCACATTTTAACGATCCTGAAATCAGTGTGTCATAGTTTAATCGTCATAGGGCCTCTCCAGTTGGGCCCTCCCAGAGCCATGCATTATTCTCTGCTATTTCTAGGCCCTCCACAGGTTTCTTTCCAGGGTTTGTCCTCCTGAGGCCAGCCCAGCTTGCGTATCCCATGGGGCAGCTGTTTGTGGGGGGTGGGAGTGTGGATAATGGGTGGGCTGGGACACACAGTGCAGGGGTGGAGCAGAAGTGGGCTGCAGGGGCTGGCTCATCCTACGCCATCATGTTGTGGTGCAGAACTCCCAGGAGTCCAAAAATTCTATGTTTGAACCTGGACTTCCAGGTCCTTGTGAAGGGATTTTTGTCAAGGAAGGAAGCTGGAACATTTTATTTAGACATGGAGGATGTGGGCCCCAAAAGTGTTATGGTAAGGTCTGCAAAGTACCGTCCTTCTCTGAAAACACCAAGCTCAGGAACTGGTACAGGCTGTGCCCTTTCTGGAACAGTCCGTGTGTCTGCCTGGCTGAGACAGTTTTTCCCTCAAGTCTCAGCTCAGATTCCCCACTCCCTCCAGGCAGATGGGCTCACAGTGACCTCAGTTCCTTCTTCCCCGACCCCTGGCCAGCACTGCCGCAGCTGGGTGGAAGCCTGCCAAAAGCAAGAGCCAGGGAGATCCCTGGAGGCTTTGACCTTGGCCGACTCCCCCAGAATTCCCAGAGCCCGTGCTGCCCAGGGCAGGCTTGGTGGACATCTGCACCATCCTGCGATTCATGTGCCCATTTTAGTCCAGTGGCTTCAGACATCCTTGCTCCTTAATGTGCAATGTACGCAGGAATCACCTGGGGCTCTTGTTAAACTGCAGATTCTGGTTCTGTAGGTCTGGGTGGGGCCTGAGGTTCTGCATTTCTAAGCGATGCTGCTGGCCTAAGGACCACACTTTGAGTAGTGAGGCTTTAGAGCTCATTAACTTCCAGAAAGACAAGTTCAATAAAAGTGTTGCCTGGAGCCAATGCTTTTGCAAACACTACCAGTGCTGAAACTCAAGCCAGACTGCAGCGGCCCCACGGTCCTGTGGGATAGTCTGAATAAAACTCACTGACGAGGGCAATTCAGGGAGTCGGGAAATCAGGGCTTCTAGGGAGGTGCACGAGGGTGCTGGGAATCCAGGCTGCACTGGATCTCTCTGGGCCCTGAGGCTCAGGTGCCAGGCTCAGCACAGCCACCTCTTGCCCTGTGTCCTTGGGTGAGACACCTTCTCTCTCCAGGCCTCTGCACCTGGTGGGTACTGTCTGCTGTGAGAGTGAGATAGGAAACACTTTAAAAGAAAGGCTGGCTGGATGGGTGGCATTATATACCAGAAGAGGTGCAATTAGCACTTACCACGTTGCAAATGCCACTCCTGTCACTAAGGCTCATGGCAACCCTCGGAGGTGGGCTCTATTCTTCTTATCTCTGTTCTACAGATGGGGAAATGGAAGCGCAGAGAGAGTACTTGGGCAGGGTCACAAACAGTGCCCTTAAGACTCCAGGCAGTCTGGTTCTAAAGCCCATGTACCCAACCAACTTGTCACTCTGCCGCGCCAGCGTGATGCTGGGGCTGTGCCGGGTTAAGTGAGAAGAAGGGTGCGGTCCTGTCCCCTTCCCCTCCCCTGACAGCAGCCCAAAGTCCCCTTTGGCTTTGGGGCTGCAGGCCGCAGACAGACTAGTGTTATAACACCCCTGGGTCCATCCCACCCCCGACAGGCAGTCTAGAGCCTCCAGAACAGGTGCTACCCAAACCTTCCTGGATCTGGTGGGGCCTTCTGCTGGGCAGGCTCTTACAGATTTGGGGCTGCCTGTTTAACCATACTGTTAGGTGACAGCCCGAGCTTCCCCCAGCCGAGTCCCTACTCGTTGTACAGTCATGGTCTGTCTTCTCCTCTAAACTGTGCACTCTCAGAAACAGGGCCATGTTGCTTTTCCCCCAGGTCTCCAGCTCGATGCCTAGAGTACAGCGGGTGTGAACCAACTCATGCCTACGCTTTCCCATTAGAAGTGTGGGGACGCAGGGCAAAGCGCTTCCAGATCTTGCCACCAGAGGGCAGGCGCGCACAGCAGCAGCAGTGCGGACAGCAAAAGGGGTAGGTGGTGCCGGGTGGGTCCATGGGTGTCCAGCCTGTGGGGTGGGGCAGGGCAGGGCAGGGCCAGGAGGAGAGGGTAAAAGAGATCAGGAACAGGGTGCTTGGGGCAATCTCAGCACTTCCCATGCTGACTCCAGACTGAGCTCCAGAGCCCTCCTTTTCTCTTCCTTTCTCTCCATCTCTCTTCTGTTCCCTCTCTCCCCTTCCAGGTGGACCTGGATTCAATCCTGACTTTGTGTGACTTTGGGCCAGGCACCTCTTCTCTCTAAGCCTTAGCTTCCTCATTTGTAGAATGGGAAACAACAATAATAATAATACCCAACTTTGCGCATTTCCCCGGCTCTTTTCTCTTCCTTGGGGTTTGGGACCCTCTGTGCAGGACCACGCTTCCTGCTTTCAGGGGGGAGCTCCAGGCTGTGGCAAAATCAGGGCCTCCTTGCTGTGTGCTCTCTCCTCTTCAGGCCTCCTGCTCCAGCTCTGGTAGAGGATACCTCAAGGCCCGGTTCCCCCAGCTCTGTGGTGCCAGGTGGGATGGCTAGAGTGTCTGGCCTGAAAGGACCTCTCCTTTTGTAGCCTGGGAGATACAGCAGCTGTGCTAGGATGTATGCAGGACGTCAGCTGGGTCTGTTCCGCTGAGGAATAGACCAGCAGGCAGGAGTGAATGAGTGGATGAATGAATGAAATTCAGGCATGTCTTCAGAGCACTTATGGGATTTTCACACCCACTGCTAGCAGAACCCTAAAACCTTTTTAAGCCTTTTGGAGCCTAAATCCAAATGGAGTCCACTGAGGGCTTGTTGCCCTTTTGAAGTTCCTTGTCCCTTTGGGTCTCTCCACTAGTGTCCCTAAGGGTCCGTTGGTCTAAGCTTTCTCGGGCAGAGGGGTAAGGATTCTGCTACCTGTGGCGGTTACCTCTTTCATTTTTTCACTGATTCCCTCATTTAGCAAACACAAACCAGTCTGCCTGGCCTGTGCAAATGTCTGTGCTGTGTGCATCACCAGGGGCTTGTACTGCAGGTGGCGGAACCCCAGGAGTGCTCTGAGGGGAGTCAGGGAAGGCTTCTCTGAGGAGGTAGCTTTTGAGCAGGAAGCTTGTGCTTGGATCCCCCAGAGGGTCCCAGGTCAGCTGCAGCACCCATCAGCCAGCTTCAGAGAAGTCACTGTGCAAACAGAGCCAGGGAGACCCCCAAGATGACTCAGCCCGAACCCCAGGAACTGGGGACATATGACAACCCACAGTCAGACGACAATGCTGGGTTCAGAGCCCAGGGGACTCCTGAGCTCCACCCACCCCACCCCCACACACAGCTGTGCTTCTTCCTTCCAGGGAAGGGTTTCTGGGCGGGCCCAGGAAATGGGAATGTGTCATAGCAGTGGGTTCTCGGTCCCCAGCTGAACTCTCCTGGCACTGGGTCTCTCTCACCTGCAGGGACTCGCCCACTGCTGACCCAGATTTCCCAGCCACTCCGTCAACACCTCCAGGGCAGGGCAAAGCATGGCTTCTCAGAAGCCCAAGCAGAATCTGTAGCCAACATCACAGACTCAACCTCCCCTGTCCTGGGGGGCCCAGCTCAGGGCTGCTGGTGGCTTCCCGGTGGCTGTCTGGCCCCGCACCTCCCATGTGGCTGAACTCAGGGCCGTGAGTGAAGGATCCTGCATTATGTGCCTCTCAGTGGCCGGGGTGGGCAGCACTCAACAGAGGCATTTAGAAGCACAGAAGGTTTAAGCACCCAGGACGGAGGGTGTCGTGTGTATTTGAGGCCAGTTTCTCCTCTGGGACTCTTCCAGTTTGCTTCTCAGGGAAGCTGAGTCAGCTTTTGTAGAGGCACCCTGCTCCCGCCTGCCCCAGAGCCTCGCTCCCTGCTCAGTCCCAGGTCCCCGGCTCTCCTGCCTCCCTAGGGTGACTCAGCCTCCCGTCTCGGCTGCAACTCCAACCCCCGGCCTCAGCACACCCAGTTCTCTCAGGGTGGCTGATTTTGTTGCCACACAGCCTGGAAAATTCTGCCCCTGGCATGGGGATCCATTTGCTGAGCCAAAGAGAGGCATGAATCACAGGGCTCGTGAGCTGCCGGAGGCGTCCGAACCCGCAGACCTCGGAGCCTGCAGGGCCACGGCCCCCGCCCCTCTGCCCAGGGCTGTGCCTGCTGTTTTCCTCCCAGCTGGCCTCCCGTGGGCCATGATATCATCTGGCTTCTATCGATGTCTCTCTCACCAGCCTGCAGTAGCTAGAACAGCCCCACACAGTCAAAACCTCAAACAAGCCAGGGCCTGGAGAGCCCGAGGTGGTTATCAGGGGTTGTCGGGATGATTATAATATGCAAATGTTTAGATTTTTCTTGGATTAGACTTCCAGTCAAAAGCCTTTCTAGAGAATGCCTGGACTCCCCAATAACCCTGACGGATCCAGGGGGGACCCTAGTTTGAGAAACATTGAGGGAGCAGGGAGTTGGGGCGGGGACTAGCCTGGTGTTGCCGTGACCCACCACCTCTGAGCCTCAATCCCAAATCTGGCCTGCATTTTTTTTTTTTTTTTTTTTTTCGGCGTCTGGTTGGTACAGGATACAGGGATAGAACTCGTGGCCTTTAGTGCTATCAGCACCACTCTCTAACCAACTGAGCAACCAGCCAATCCTCATTGCTTAATCTGAGGCTCCTGACAGCTCTGACATCCTTGTCTCCGATTCCCTGGAGGTGGCCCAGGCCCTATGGCCAGTCAGATACTAGGCCTCAGGCAGGGCTTGTGGCTGAGCCTGGAGGTGCTGAGTGACAGCCACCTAGCCAGCAGTTCAGAAAAGCTCTGCGTTTTCCCATCAAGGAGGGGATGGGGCACCGGGCAGTGCAGGGTGCTGGTCTCGCTGGGAGGCCTGGCTGGCCTAGAGGTGGGGGCCATGCTGTCCCCAGGGAGTGCCAGCTGGGTCCTCTTGGCCCCTGGCAGAGGAGCCCCAACAGCCTGGCAATTCCCCTCCCTAGCCCACCTGAAGCCAGGAAATGGTGCTGCCTTAGTTCTCACAAGGGGATCAGGAAAAAGGGGACTCAAGAACTGGAGAAGCTGCCCCAGAGGCCAAGATCAGAACTTCTCTGCACATACTGCAGTGTAGACATTTAGACTGGAAGGCTTTATAGCACACCCGGCCCAGGCCCAGCACTTGCCCACTGCCCTTCAGGGACACCTGGGCTTCCTGGCTCCCGGCCAGACCTTGGGCAGCAGCTCCAGCACCTGTGTCCCAGTGTCCACATCTGTGAAACCTCTCTGAGAATTAGGCCATGAAATCAACACCTAAGCATCTCAGCAGAGGTGTGACAGTCACTCAAGCGACAGGGCTGGGCACACTTGCTACCTGGCCTCTATCTTCCCAACAGCTCCCCACTGTGCAGAATTGTAATAACCTCTTCCCCACAGGACATGGCCTGGTGGGACCACAATTACGAGCCCTCCTTCCTCCCCTCTCCACTGCCCCTGCCACCTTCTTACAGGCTAAGGGACAGACTCATGGCTCAGCAGGCCAGAGTCACCTGCACCCTCCTGGAGTTGGGATATTGAAGGCAGAGGCAGAGAAACCGGCCATGGTGCATGCAGGAGTCCTCTTGAGAGGCTAAGAGGCAGCTGCTTGCCCTGACTGCTGGGGATCCGAGTCAGAGGTTGCGATTCCTGCTCAGAAGCTTCTAGAACTGCCTAGGTGGTTGGACATGCTGAAGTCTGGTTTCCACCTTCCTCCGAATTTAGTGTTTGTGATGATTTGAATTGTGTTCCTGCTGTGGTCTGAACATTTGTGTGCCCCCAAAGTTCACACGTTGAAATTCTAATCCCCAATGTTTAGGAGGTGGGGCTCTGGGGAGGTAATTAGGTCATGAGGGTAGAGCCCTCATCAATGGGATCAGTGCCCATAAAAGAGGCCCAAGGGAGCTCCTCTCCCCTTCCACCATGTGAGGACATAGCGAGAAGACGGTCATCTGTGAGTCAGGATGTCCCTCATCAGGCATGGAATCTGCTTTGATCTTGGGCTTCCCAGCCTCCGGAATCTGAGAAATAACATTTTGTTGTTTATAAGACACTATGATATCTTGTTACAGCAGCCTGAATAGACTAAGACGGTTCCCGTAAAATTCATACGTTGAAGTCCTAACCCCCGGTACCCCAGAATGTGACCTTATAGGATCATTGCAGAAGTGATTAGCTAGAAGTAGAGTGGGCTCCTAATCAATATGACTGGTGTTCTTATAAAAATGGGAAATTTGGACACAGGCACATATGCAGGAAGGACGCCAGGTGAACATGAAGACGCCGTCTACGAGCTGAGGGGAGGGCCTGGAACAGATCCTTCCTTCTCAGAAGGAACCAAGCCTGTGACACGGTGATCTCGGACTTCTAGCCTCCAGAACTTACAATTCAAGAGGAGAGAAATAAATTGAAGAAGGAATTGTCAAGACTACAACACAGAATTCCTGCCTGAGTTTCCAGCCTGCCTTACAAATTTCAGACTTGCCAACCACACATCATGTGAGAGAATTTATTAAAACTCATCTCTGTCCGTCCCTCTCTCTCTGCCTCACAGTCTGTGTTTCTCTTAAGAACCCTAACATAGTCTCCCACGTATCCTTCCAATAAATTAACTCTTGCTTAGGTTAACCTAAATTTTATTTGCTTGCAATAAAAAAGGAGAAACCCTGATATGAAAGATTTTTCTATTTCAAGTGAACTTATTAACACAGTGTTTCAAAGTGCTAGTCAGAAGAGGTAGGCTCTTATTCAAACCTGGGAAAAGGAAAGGGGGAACAGGGGCCAGAGCTGGCAAGATCCCTCCTGATATGGTCCAATGAGCTTGGTCAGCGGCACTCAGGACATCTGTCACACTGGCAGAGCCACCTCCATCCAGGGGATGCAGGTGTCAGCTGATACCATTAAATATCTGAGTGGCCCAATTCCCATGTTCCAATTCCGTGTTTACCAAACAAACTTCTGCTTCCTAGAAAGGCAAATGCACTCGTCATGCCTACACAAAAAGGAGAGCGTCCATTTCTTATCATAAATTGATACGCCGATATTCTATGCATCAGGTATGTGAGCTTGGTCACCGCGGGTCCTTCCCCAAGAGATGAATCGGCCTTGGCAAGTGGACCGATCCTCTTAGGTTCTGAGTCTGCAAGATTAATACCCAGAGGCTCTGTTAGGTAAATCCTTTAAGGTTCAGAGTGAATAGCAATGGCACTTTGGATGAATCAGGTCCCCTCTGAGAGCCTCCCCCTCAAGAGGTGAAGCTCCTTTGTCTCTGGGCTCCCTCAGAGGAAGTTCCGCCATGTTGTTGATCCACTTGCCATTGGGTGGCTTTCTCCAGGGTGACACTCTCAAGCCCTTGGAGTGCCTGTCCTCATTTTCTTCCTGTTATATGCTTCTGGCCTCAGGCTTCTCCTCCCCAGGCCTGGGCCTCGCTTCCCCATAGGCCTCAGTGCCAGGAGCCCGACTTGACCAGGCCCCTCACAGAAGGCCAAGGATAAACAACTTCTGCTCAAAAGCAGAGTTCACCCTCGGGCCCCATCACAGAAGGTGCCCCTGAGCGCCTGGACACTGGCCTGCTGTGACTCCACGCCTCCTCTCTCTCGTCTTCTCTGATGTCCCCCACTCAGCTCCCGGGGTGCTGGAACTCTACTACTCACCATCTCTCTCCAGCTCCCTCAGGGTGCCCTCACCTGGGACACCCCTGGGCCCTACAGCTGAGTCCTTGCCTCTGAGCCGGCCCTGACTGGTCACCCTGCCCTTGACCAAGCACGCAAAGCTTATGTGTGCTCTGCTCCGGCCAGCCTGACACACCCACTCTCAGGTGGACCTAGAGGTCACCTGCAGCCTCTGCCCTCCACCTTGACCTCTTTCCCCCCAGCTTGTCTCTGCTTGAGTCAGAACCTTGGCTCCAAACCCCACGTCTAGTCCTGCCTCTGATGTGGAGTTAGCCTCGGCCCTAGGCAGGCCGATGGGAGAACAGAGTGCTGGCTCCAGTGGAGATGGCAGATTTATTACCTACTGTTCCCTGACCCCAGAAGGACGACAGCGTGTGAGAGCTCACCAACTGCTTGGAAGGAGGGAAGCAGAGGAAGTCAAGGGAACCCAGGTAGCAGCACCGAAGTCACACCTGAGAGCCTCAAGCAGGATGGCCCCGCAAGGCCTCCGCCACCTGTCCTGCTGCTGAAAGCGCTTCTCACCTTCTCCCTGGGGTCTGATCTTCCCTCCCCCTCCCTGCGCCCAGGTCGGCACCACCTCCTTGGTCCCCCTATTCTGAAAAGCCTCCAGTTGATGCCCCCGCTCTGTCCTCCTTTGCCCTGGCCCAGGCTCTCCAGCAAGAGGACACGTACAGACAAGACACGACAGCACTTGACGCAAGTAGCCATTCTAGAAAGATTTGTTGGTGGATGGTTATAGGGATGTTTGAAGATATGTGGGGGGTTCTGTGAGAGCCCCGTTCCCCTGCTCCTCTGGGACCTTTAACCTCAGTGCCCTCGCGGGCTCATGGGCATTGCCCAGATCAGGGCTGAGGTAGCCCAGGCACTGAGGTCACCTAGATGGCTAGCCATCCCCACCCACCCTGCCACCAGGAGACCACTCTGTCCACAGAGGCTGCCTCTGTGCCCTGGTCCTCTCCCTTCTCCTGAGCCCCTTCCCTTCCCTCTACGCTCACTCCCAGAGTGGCTCAACCCCACCATGGGGTTTTGATTGTAAGGACCAGCTGCCGAGCAGTGCACCCATGGGAGAACCAGGGCTGCACGAGCAGGCCCCACGCTCGTTTCTGGCCGAGCACTGCAGCCTCGCCCTGCTGCTCCCACACGCTCTTCTCCCTACAGATAATCACATTTCAAAGCACATGTTTCTAATCACACAGTGAGCTTCTAGAAAGCCAGTGGGTGTTATTGAAAAGCCTTGGGGTCTACCTGTGCTAGAGGCTTGATGGGTTGGCCCTCCCAAGGTACTGGCATGGTAAGTGGGCACCACACACGAAAGATGCTCAGGTGGAGAAGTGCCAGGCACCCCAACAAGGCAGCAGGAGACGTTTTGGGCAATGAGGCCTCTTTGCTTTCCTCTAAGTTTCTCTCACCAACGTACTGCACTGGCTGGTTCCATGAAACCCCTCTGCTCTACACACCGATACCTTCTCCCAGGTAGGGACCAAGGGGTGGAAACCACCAAAGACCAAAGGGCACAGCAGGCAGCCGCACTTTACTTCTTCCCAGCTGCGTGATGTTGGGCAAGTTACTAAACCTCCGCGAAAGAAAACAAGCAACACCTGGCTTGCAGTTCCTGTTGAGAGGATTAGCAAGCACGTCTGAAATGAGCAAGCATGGGGCCTAGCACAAAGGAGTTCAGAAAGAGTGGTTGAGGTTCCCTCCCCAAAGAATGGCAAAACTAAGAACCTGAAGCCTCCCAAACAGGCCTCAGACTCACCCTGATCCACCCAAAATGGGTGTTACCTTAATTGTCACCTTCCTCTAGTAAATCCTGCCTTGGGAGCCCTTGAGAGTGTGGGTGGAAGCCAAGCAGTGCTCCCACAGCCCCCAAACAGGGTGTGCCCAGCCTCTGGGGGCAATCAGAGATAAAGGCTGCCTGGTCCCAGCCCCCGAGATGCTGGGGGTGGGTGGGTCAGGGGAATGGGGACCAGCAGGGATGAGAAGATCTCGAGTGTTCCTGAGTCATGGCCTGGATTACCCCTGGGGCTGGCTCGGAACATGCACAGGGCACAGGACATGCTTGGGGGCAGCCACCAGGCAAGTGCTCACAGCCAGCAGCAGGTGTCCTGGCTGCACTCAACCCGAGGAGGTGAGTTACAGGGCGTGGACAGGGGATGACGCGTGAAACTGAGCAGACAGGCGGGGCCTCATGGGCGTGTGTGAGTGCTCAGGCCCGCTCACATTCTCTATTGGGAGTGCACACGACAAACACACCCATGCACAAACTCACAGGCATGCGCACAAGAACATGTGTGCACACACATGCACACACACACAGCCTCAACAGCATGTGGACAGGGCACTTTCCAGCCCTCCCTGGGTCTCCACTGGGTCTGTAGGATACAAGGACGCCCCACGCTACAGCCACTCGTTTTTCCATGGGTGAGCTTCTCATGGTCAAAGGGCAGAGGATAAACATGTCCCTCTCACCAAATGTCAAAGATTTGAAGGAATAACATCATAGTAAAACAAACATGAGTTATAATAAGAAATAACGCAAAAATGCAAGAATTTTTAAGATTAAACCTAGGGCTTCAAAGAAATTTCATACCTGGAACTCTTATGTCAGGCTCTACCCATGATCTCACTCAAGCTCAGTTTCCCCCTTATGAGTTGAATCATGCCTCCCCCCAAGAAGATTCTCTTGTCCTAACCCTCCAGTACCTGTGAATGGGACCTTATTTGGAAGTGGGTCTTTACAGATGTAATCAAGTTAAGATAGTGGTCATTAGAGTTGGCTATAATCCAATATGACTGTGTCCTTACAAGAAGAGGAAAATGTCGTGGGAAGTCAGACACCCTGTGAGAATGTCACATGAGCAGAGAGGTGGAGAGTGGGGTGCTGGAGCTGAGCAACAGCCAGGACTGCCGGCCACCACCAGAAACCAGGAGACGCAAGGAAGGACCAACCCAGAGTCTCAGAGGGACTCGGCCCTGCCCACACCTGGATTTCAGACTCCCAGCCTCCAGAACTAGGAGGGAATACATTTCTGTTGTTTTAAGCCACCCAGTTTGTGGTACTTTGTTACAGCAGCCCTAGGAAACTAACATACGTACTCCTTGCAGAATAGCATGGGATGGCTGACCGGTTAGCTCACTCGGTAGATAACAATCGGTGCTGATAACACTAAGGTCAAGGATTCGGATCCCCATACTGGCCAGCTACCAAAAAAAAGAAAAAAAAATAGGGGAAGCCCTGGCCTGTCAGCTGTGTTATTTCCCCACGATGAGCCTCAGTTTCCCCCCCCTGTGGTTCCTGGCCCATTCCTGGTCGATGCTCCATATGCCATCGTTAACGTTTACTACAGCTGCCCTCCTGCTGCTGTGTTTGTAACTGTAACAGGGAATCCACAGCCAGGTCCTCACCTGAGGGCACCGGGCCTCCATGCTGCAAGCCCGCATCCGCTCACTCCTGTTTATGCCCTGGGGAAGGGCTGGCAACTCGGGCTCTCACGCAGCCCATGAGCTCAGAGAAGGCACTGACCGGACTCGCAGGGCCCTCACCCGCCTCGGCCACCTGGGCCTGGAGCTGTAGAGGGGGCTGCCCTAGGAGCCCAGACCAGACCCCAGAGAAGTCTCCTGTGGGCCCTGCCTCAGGAGGCGACAGCCTGACGTGGGTCCGCACCTCCTGCTGGGGCCAGCAGGCTAGAGCTGCAGCGTCGAGCCCCTGCAGGGCACGTGCCTCTCTGCCCGCAAACAAGTCAACTGCACAGGTCAGGGAAGGCTTCCTGGGGGACGGGGGCAGTTTCACTGAGAGGGTCTGCTTACTGGCCTGTGTTCCCTGGCACCCTGCACACTCCCAGGGCCTGAGCCAGACTCAGGTCACCCAGCACAGGGCCTAGCGCAGAGCAGGGGATCAGGAATATTTGTCAAGGTCAATCAAAGCAGACAGATAGAAAGCTGAAGGTGACTGCGGGGCTGGAGCCAGAGAAACGTCTGGATGGGGGAGGGTGCGTCAGTCCCTCTGACTGGAGGGGACGGCCCCGTCTCTTGGGCGGGCTCTCAACAATTACGTCCTCCTGAGAGAAAGTTGGGGTGCAGGCCTCCTCAGGTCCTCATCTGCCAATACCTGAAGGTGACGGCCTCATCCACCTCACACTGGTCGAACAGCTCCAGGGCCAGGACTTCTTTTCTGACGCGCCCACCCATCCACCTGCAGACACAGCCGCCACCAAGTGTCCACCACTGACCATCCCCCAGGTGTGCGGCGGCCAGCAGGGGAGAGACGGGACAGCGCAGTGTGCCGAGTGTTGTGACCACTGAGGAGAAACACCTCCCCCAATTCATAATGTTAACAGCTGCCATTGTTGAGCACCTAGTAAGTGCCAAGAGTTTACATCTATCTCTCCAATTCTTACAAAACCTCCATGGCATAAATTATCATCCTCTCTTTAAAGATGAAAACCCGAGGCCCCAAGAGATTACGTGGTGGCCCAGGGAGGGCAGAGCTGGTATTCAACCCGGGCCTCCCTGACTGCCCAGCTCTTCCTCGTCCCCTACACCACACTGCACCCCCACAAGGCAGCCTCCTGCTGCAGCCCCCACACAGTGGCTTCAGGGTAGGTGGGACCCTGGGGGCAGTAGGGAGGGATGAATGTAAGGACCTGTAGGAGTGGGACCAATGTGACCTTTCCTTTCAAAGCGATAAAAATTTCTTCCTCTGCGGGAGGACCTGGGTGTCCCAGTGGTCTGTCCTGGTGGGGGTGGGGTGATGTGGCTCCGAAGCCAGGACAGACGGGCTGGGGGGTGGGATCTTCCCACCCAAGGTCTGGGGCCCCCAAGCTCTGGGCTCCGCACTGCTCAGCGCGGTGAAGCTGCGGTGCCACCAGGTGGCGCCCTCATCCCTTGCTTGGGGCCAAGCGCTCTGGGACCCCTGGATAAATTTGGCAGGTGATAAGAGGGGGTGGACTAGAGATCGCTTCCAGCAAAGAGACACTCCGGTCTCTCAGGGTGAGGGGGACTCAGTGAGCCCACTGATGAGGAAAGACCCACAAACTGGAGGGAGCCTGTGAGAACAGAGGTATGAAAATGTCTGAGAGGCCTATTTCCCACCTTTGCCGTGCTTCGATGTGGATTTGCCAGAAAGGTCCTAGTTTTTTGTTGTTGTTTGTTTGTTTGTTTGTTTTTGTCTTTTTCGTGACCGGTAAGGGGGTCGCAACCCTTGGCGTGGTGTCGTCCACACCGCACTCAGCCAGTGAGCGCACCGGCCATTCCTATACAGGATCCGAACCGCCGGCGGGAGCGGCGCTGCGCTCCCAGCGCTGCACTCTCCTGAGTGCGCCAAGGGGCCGGCCCGAGAAAGGTCCTAGTTTTAAGTTGCAGATCCCCAGTCATCATGAATACTCTGTTCTTGTCATTTTGTGCATCCCAATATTCAGAGGATAAGGTCATAGGATCTGGGGGCGAAGTTGGAGAGACAGGATCCTAGAGATAGAGCCTTGAATGCCAAGGCAAGGAGTTTGTGAGCACACAGTAGATATCAGGGAGCCTCTAAAAGGCTCTGATCACACTGGCCACAGGTGAGGGGAGGACCACAGGGGAAGAGAAGAGACAGGGAGACCAGGGAAAAAGCTGTTGCAATATTCCAGGTGACAAGTGTGTCCCGAACTGGGGTGCTGGGAATGGAGAGGGATGGTTCCCAGAGACAGTGCCCATCGCCCCATCCCCTGAGAGCATCATTAATCCACTGACCTGACATTTCTGCCCAGTGTCTTCCCTGTTGGCTCCACATCCTTTCCTAGGTGGCCACACAAGCACATGTCCTCCCCAATCAACGTCCTGTGCTCCCCCTGGGTCCCAGCCTCAGACTTCCCATCAGTCTGTCCAAGCTCCCACATCTCATTCTTTCCAAGTTCTGCTAAAAGAGAGAGGCTCCCGAGTCAAGGTGCCAGAGTAACGGCAGGTTACGTGTATGACACACCCTACTTGGTAGCATCAGGCACTTAACAGGAGCCTTTGGCATTCAACATCTTAGTCCAAAGGAGCGACCGATGGTGCAATTTCAGGCAGCATGGTAGGCCCATATTTGACGAGCTGTGGATGGTAGAAGTCTTCTGAAATCCTTCAAATGAGAGAGAGACATGGGCCCACTGTAGTAACAGTAAAATCAGTTTCCTTTCACCCTAGGACTCTTCTTGGGTCCCCACGGATGTCCCCTGCTTAATTCACAGTGACACTGTGTTGAGTAGCTGACCCTGTGTTAGCATTCGGCTCTGCCCTGGCCCAACCCCCCTACTGTA
Source organism: Cynocephalus volans (assembly GCF_027409185.1). NCBI lineage: Eukaryota > Metazoa > Chordata > Mammalia > Dermoptera > Cynocephalidae > Cynocephalus > Cynocephalus volans. Next base: position 9,954,701 of record NC_084473.1, read on the forward strand.
GCTGGAAGGTGGTCACAGTTCGAACTGAAGCAAGGGAACATTTTGTAGCCCAGCAAGATGTTTGTTTGTTTCTTTTTTGTTGTTGTTTTTGTGTGTGTGTGACCGGTAAGGGGATCATAACCCTTGGCTTGGTGTCACCCGGAACCGGCCATCCCTATCTAGGATCCGAACCCATGGCCTCGGCGCTCCCAGCGCCACACTCTCCCGAGGGAGCCACGGGGTCAGCCCTGTAGCCCAGCAAGATGAAGTCACTTACCCAAGGCTCTGTGACAAGTCCATATCAGAGCCAGCCCAGAATTGCATCTCCTCCAGCCCTGATGACATATATATTTATATATCTTCCAAACCAGAGGAGCTCTCTCCGCTGTAGGCCACATACAAGAATCCATCCTACACGGCTGGCCAGTTAGCTCACTTGGGAGAGTGGGTTGCTGACAACACCAAGGTCAAGGGTTTGGTCAAGGGTGGGCCAGCTGCCAAAAAAAAAAAAAAAAAAAGTCCCTCTTCCTCTTTTTCCTTCTCATGAAGCTGTCCCACTGAGGCTGGGCTGGGGGCTGCCTTATCTAAAAAGGAAGATTGCTTTTTGAGAAGGCAGCCAGACCCAATGAGCCACATGACGTCAAATGGAACAGGGACTTGCCTTTGTCAGTGTCGACTACCTACCTCTGGTAGAGTCCTGATCATTATTTATAGTCCTTCCAAAGCCCCCTTCTCAAGAGCCTTCTATAATTCCTCTGGCCAGATTTTTTTTTTTAAAACATTAAGGTTTGGCAGCATCCACTAAGCTGAACATATTCCTACCCTATGACCCAGCAATTCAACTCCTAGGTTTATATCCGACAGTGACGCATGCACGTGTGCACCAAGAGACAAGTGCAATGTTCAGGGCAGCCATCCTTTTTCTGGAGTGTCCATCAACAAGAGGATGGATCACTGTGTTTATATAATGGAATAATGCATAACAATGAAAGTAAACAAATTGCCACTACACACAATAACCTGACTCTCACAGACATAAAGAGACTCCATAAAGTGGAGTCAAAGAAACCAGACATTAATGTATACATCCTGTGATTACATTTATATAAAGTTCAAAAACAAAACACAACTAACCTACGGTAATAGAAGTCAGAAGAGTGGCTACCTTTAGGTGGTAAGGACTGGGAGGGAGTCCAAGGAGCCTTCTGGGGATGAGAATATCGTAGTGTTCTATTTCTTAACACAGGAGGGATTTAGATGGAGGTGTTCACTTTGTAAAAGTTTCACACATTATATACTCATGATTTGTGCACTTCGATGTTTTAAAATGAGCATGCCTCCTTCACAGTCTCCTTCGCTCTTCTCCCAGCTGGATGTAGGTGGTGATGAGACCACAGAGGATGGTGGGCAAGAGGATGGGAGGAGCCTTGATCCCTGAATCTGGATGGAGGGAGCTGCCCCCACCCAGGACACCTGGGCAAGAAGTAGACTGCTATCTACCAAGAGTATTTGAGGTAGAAAGAAGAAAAGGAGAAGGAAAGAAGGAAGGAGGGAAGGAAGGAAGGAAAGAGAGTTTTTATGTTTCAGTAACAATTGTATTAGTCCGTTTGTGTTGCTATAACAGAAATACCTGAGACTGGGTAATTTATAAAGGAAAGAGGTTTATTTGGCTTATGATTCTGGGACAGCTGCATCTGGCACGGGCCTCAGGCTGCTTCTACTCATGGTGGAAAGTGGCAGGCAGCTGGCAGGTACAAGGAGATCACATGGCGAGAGGAAGCAAGAGAGAGAGGAGGTGCCAGGGTCCTATAAACAACCTGCTCTTGCGGGAACTAATAGAGCGAGAACTCACTCAGGAACCCCCCCTCCGCCAGGGAGAGCATTAATCCATTCATAAGGGATCCACCCCCATGACTCAAACAGCTCCCAACACTGCCACATTGGGGATCAGATTTCCAGATGAGTTTTGGTGGGGACAACACATCCAAACTCCATCAACAATGTTTGGGAAAAGAATATTAAGATCTTGTCATTGTTACAAAGGTGGCAGACTTGCACTGGATTTCTCTTCATGCCTCTAAAATAACCCTATTGACTCGAGAAGGCAGCTGTAAAAAAGAACGAGGACGGGCTCTAGAAACTGTTAGGGAATGATTTCAGAATATGTCATTAAGCCGTAAAAATAATGTACACACATGGCATGGTACCTTTGGGGTAAGAAAGAGAAATAAGGAAATATGTACAAATCTGCTTATTTTTGCAAAAAGAAGCACAGGAAAGGTAAACTAGAAACTATTGAAATTAATTATCTACAGAGGCAAGTGGAAATGGAATGGAAGGAAAAGGAGAGGGAATAATACTTCTCTGACTGCACCTTTTTCATAGTTTTGACACTTTTGGAATCTTGTTAATGTGTCACATATTCAGTAAATGGAATTCAATTGGTATGTACGGGAGGTAACCCCTAAAGCTGAATAAAGCCAAAACAAATAAATTAAACCATACATCACATGAATAACAATCACAGATGAAGAAAGAAATCATCACCCCCATCTCTGGTTCATCTTCGCGTGGCGTTCTCCTGCGTCTGTCTCTGTGTCCAAATAGCCCCTTTTTATAAAGACACGGTTATATCGGGTTAGAGTCCACCCTAGTGACCTCATCTTAACTAATTACATCTGCAAGGACCCAATTTCCAAACAAAGTCACATTCACAGCTAGTAGGGGTTAGAACTTTAGCATCTTTAGAGGGGACACAGTTCAACTCATAACAGAAAGGAAAAACCCTGTGGTGTTGGATTGAGATGAGAGGTATCAGAAAGACTCATGCTTTTTAAAAATCCCATTTCCAGGCTCAGCTGCTGAAAGGGTCTGGAATCAAACTTCACCTCAGCAGCCACGAGCACATCTATGGTCCAGATCTTGGGTTTGAAATATCATTCCCCACTAAAAGGGACCAGGGCTCCTTGGAGAAACTGATACACACACACATATGTACACACACAAAACAACACATGTTTTCCAAGAGCACAGACAAAATGAAACACATCTAACACATTAGAGTAATTGTCTTGTAGGAGGGGAGAGAGAAGCGGGAGTGGGGAATGGAGATAAAGGGAATTAAATAGTTATTTAAAGGAAGCAAGAGAGGAGCCTTTTAACGACCAGCGGTGGCTGTGCACCGTGGGCTGAGGAACGTGGCTAATGCTGTCCTTTATACGTGACGTCCAGGGAAAGGGAAAAGTTGGAAGATGGAAAAGCACAAAGGGACACACAAGCATTGTTGTAGCTGCACCACCCAAGCATCGTGAACATTCCCATGTGTCTCCTTCTGGTGTTTTCTTCTGTGCTTACAGAATGTTACTTTTCCCTTTTCACTCATTCCCAGGCTTTGGAGACACATAGAAATGGATCAAAAATCTGGATAAACCATTTTACTAGGGGTGTTACGTTGCTTTCCCCTGTCCAGCCTTAGTTTTCTCATTCTGAGAAGTAGAAATGATCTTCATCAGCCTCTTAAGGTTGTGTGATGACGAAAATAAATAGTCAAATGTGAAAAAGCATCTGACGAATTACTGGCACCAGAAGAGGTGGCCAGTAAGTTCCAGCTGCTTTTCCATTCAGAGGTTTACTGAGGTGGCTCCCACGGGGGTACTTTGCACAGTGTCGTGCAGACAGAAGACAGTCAATAAATATTTGTCAAACGGAACTGAATTAAATTACGAGAGCGCCAGATCTCACGTTTGGTTTTTGATCTTTGGACATCTCCCTTTCCTGCCAGGATAAAAGACAGGCTGTCATGCACATCTGTTTTCTCCTGCCGTCCATCCCCTCCCTCCCATGTGCGGGGAAAGAAACACACTCTGTAGGGTCACGTGGTTCACATGGCAACAGGGAGGGACCCATAAACCCTTTTCCGCCACTTGCAGCATTTTCCTGGGAAGAGTTCAAAGACGTGACACTTGACAGTGCAAGAAATATTGACAAAAGCTTCCTGGCTGCTAGGAATGAGAATCTTCATGCTCTGGGGCCCCAACGCCCCCAGGTGGGTACCTGACTTCAGAGAATTTTCTGCTCGGAGTGTTGGTTTCACAGGAGCCACCTTGGAAGTCACTACTCATGGCAATTTTCCTGAAACACCTTTGGGTGGCTGGGTGCAGGGCCAGGACTTGAGTGATACCAGACCAGGCATGACCCCATCTCATGCGGCACTGGGGCCTCCAGCAGCTCCTCAGTGCAACGCTGTGCCCGCTGAAGATCCGAGGAGTCCCTTACATGGTTTCAGCTTTAGCGTTTGGCATTTGTTGGTAGGGGAAATTTTATGCGCTACTGGTATTTGTGAATATGGGGCTTTTTGAAATTTCTAGAACATAGGCCCGTGGGTCCTCAAGGGCCCACTTGACTTGGGGCCAACCTAGATCCTGCTCTTCACACAGGGTTTGGTCCTAGGGGGACGCCCCAGCACACATGGGAGCACGGGGTGTCCACCTGCGGGGCACCAGTAGCTATTGAGTGCCTCTCCCTTCAGAGACCAGGGAGCCAGATTGGCGAGGCTAAAGGGCTTGCCCAGGGTCACGCAGAGGGGAGTCAGTTCGTGCCAGACGGTTAGAAGGAGACAGGGTAAGATCATGAGAGCAAACCTAAGAGCGCTGCTACGGGATCCCAGATTGAAGTCACAGGTGAAGTCACAGCATCAGAACGCTGCTCCTGGAGAGAACTCCCTGCTCCTTCAGACAGCTGGGGACGGGGAGCCATGAGGGGTTGAGAGCTTGGACTCTGGACCTCGACACAGGCTGGGCACTGGGAAGCTGAGCTGGCATAAGTCAGGGTGGGAAGATGTTGGCCAAGTAATCAGATTCCTCTCTTTCCTGCTTCCCAGAAATGCCAGGATGGACTGCCAGAGGAGGTGGGTTGGCATCTGTTGCTGCAGCCCTGTTTACTTTGAAACAGGACTCATACAGAGGCTAAGATCTGACAACTTTGGAGCTGGAAGGAGGCTGGTCCAAGGTACTCATATTATTCACAGAGAATCTGAGGCCCTGAGCAAAGAAAGAACTTACCCGGGGACACATGGCCCCGTGGTGGCAACATTGGGATTGGAATCCTGGTTTGCAGTTCTGTTCTCTTTCTACCACACCTTGTCCTTGGTATGAAAACTCTAATATGTGCAGGCTGCAATCTGGATGTGTTCATTCTGAGCTCACAAATGTTTAGCCCTCCAAGTATTCCTGTTTAGAGTCTTGAATGTAGTTCAAGGAGTTAATTTCTGGGGTTATGTGTCTTAAACCCAGAATCACCTAACCGTGGTGGCTTAAAGAGCTTATGTTACATATTAATATTGTTATGTGTATATTAACACTTGGCACATTAATTTACAATTTATGAAGAACTTTTTCCCCACATTACCCATTTAACGCTTTCCACAACCCCATGGGGTAGGTATAATGGTTTCTAACTTGCCCATGAGCAATCTGAAGCTTAGACAGATGATGTGGTCACCCAGCTGGTAGTGATCTACATTCAAAGGGTCTTTTCTCCAAACCAAAGAGCCCTGACCCTGGAAGCCCAGATTCACTTGCCACTGGTCAGACAAGTGTGCATCCTGGAGGTGGCAGACACACTTGCCACTGTGGTCAGACTTATTTTGTTTGGTGTCACACTGTTCTAAAACATCTTGAGTCAGATTTCAAAATCCAGAGACTTCTTTAAAAGTAAGGATTTCTGTGTTTAAAAATAATCTGGAAGCTCTGGTGGCACTGGAGTCCACCCCAGTCTTTCCTTCCCTCTGTTGAGTGTGTCTTCGGTCACTTGGTCTGGGCACTTTGCTTGGTTCTCATCGTGGTGATTTTCACCATTTCTTACACTTGTAGTAGAACCACGGTGGCCAATGTTTGTAAATCACTTTATAGCCCTGCTCCTGGACAAGCGGTGGGGTCTTTCTTAGTCTGAAAATAATCTCTTCTGGGGCAGTAGTTGGGTTTCAAGGAAAGTGACATAGCTGATGTCTCTCCATGCACAGTTGTGTTTGGCAAACACTGAAGAGGACTGGCTGTGGCCAGGCTGTGCTTGGTGCTGAGGTGTATGGAGCAGAGCAGGAATTCCTGCCTCCTCAAGGCAATCTCAGCTGCACTGAACAACACTCGGGGAAGCTCTGGCTTTAGTGCTAACCATTTGTCACTAACTAGCACGTGCCTTTGGCAAGTCACTTCCCCTCCTGGGGCTTCAGCATCCCCTCTGAGGAATGAGAGGGGTGGCCGGCTGCCCCCTTTGTCTATCCTGGAGTCTATTCAGCTGATAAAGGCCATGGCCGGGCAGACTCGCCAGCTGGTTCTGTTCTGGGCGTCATCTTGTTTAGAGGTGGGGAATGAATGGGCCCTGCCCAGGGCTCCAGAGCCACCATCAGTGTAAGAGTTCCTCTGGCCTATAATTTTCTGTTTTTAATAAGACTGAAGAGCATCCCCAGGCTGTGCCGGAGCCCACTGATTACTGAGCTGGTGGCTAGACGGCTTATTAAGGCCACAAGTTCTGGGAACAGCAAAGGAAAACCAAACCTTGATGAAAATCGTAGACTCTCTGAAGCACAGGCCTTTATTAAATCCCAGGGCTATTGGTAATATTTCAGGGTATAAGGAGATTTTTGCTCTACTTTCAGAACTGCTAAAAGATTTAAATCAACAGTTATTTATTTGTTGAGTGTCGCATACAATCGAATGGCTCTTTACACTTTACAGAGCATGTTCACATTGTCTCAGTTAATCCTTGCTACAGCCTTGTGAGGAATCTGAAATTCAGAGAGGTAAAATGATTTGCCCAGTTACAGGCAAGCAAGAGGAGAGGTCAGGATTTACCCCTGGTCTTCTAACTCCAGATTCAGGGCTCTTTGTACAATATGATGCAATATATAATTAAATTGTTATGAGGCATAAGCTAGAAAAGTTTTAAAAATTATGATTTTTTTATGAAAGTCTTTTTTGGAGGTGTTAGCATTTGACGTAGGTCTTAAAATGGCTATAAATTTTTTTTTTTTTACTATTTTAAGAGGTCATGGTAGAAGACTTGGAAAGTATAATAAAATGTAAAAAATGAACAAGTAAACAAGATCCTTATAATCCCAGTATACAGGTGCTACCACTATTGTTGACAAAGGGCCGGCTGGTTAGCTCAGCTGGTTAGTATGCAGCCTTGGTAACACCAAGGTCAAGGGTTTGAATCCCCCTAAGTAAAGGCCATTCACCAAAAAATAAATAATTTACATTGTTCCTTCCGATTTTTAAAAAACTGTTTGAAACCATACTCTTTATATAGTTTTGAATTCTGTTTTTTGCTTTAACTTAAATATTACCATATATATTTTGAATGGTTGAATTCCAGTAGGAAGTGGTGGTACATGATTAGGGAATTCTGGACTAAGGACATAGCCCATGAAAAGGTGTGGAGACGAGGAAACACAGGGCGTATGCAGGAAGCAGTGAGTAATTCTTTGAGGCTAGAACTTGTGACTCTGTGATGAATTGAGGTTTAGCAAGGAGTCTAGAAAGACATTTTATGTCAGAGCCTTGAATAACATGCTAAGAAATTCTAGTTTATTCTATTCTCATTAGAGAATAATAATACGTGTTACATTGTACATATTTTTAAAAATACAAATGAAAACAAACATTTAGAAATAATTTATAATCCAACTGCTTGGAAATAATTGCTATTAACATTCTAATACATGGATAGCCTTCTGCTTTTATTCTATACATATATTCTTCTTTCTTCCCCAAACAGGGACATAAAACATGCATTCTTTAAAAAAACACACACACACACATACTCTTTTCTAATTTGCTTATAATTTCACTAGCATTGTTCTTAATCATTAAAAATTCTTTTCAAAGATGGTTTTTAAACATTTTCTGTACTGAAACTCTGGAACTCTGTTCCTGCCAAGAACCTCAAAAGACAAAATGGATAAAAATAGAGCTCCTGTGAACAGAACATGAGCAGGGGCCCTGACGCCTGCCTGACCCTGTAAGACATCCTGACTCCATTCTGAAAACCACTGTTGCATAATGTCATTTTTATGGCTGCACTGTAAGAATATGGCATCATTTATTGAACCAGCCTGTTCAGTTGTTTCCAATTTTTCCCTTTGTAAATTGATACTATGTTCTTTGAGTACATCCCATAATTATTTCCCAATGAAGGTTTTTGAACATGGGGTATGACATAATCAGAGCTATTAGTGTGAGTGCCAAATACAGTAAAATCTTACTTAACTGAAATTCAACTAACCACAATCCTTGATTAACCAATTTTCTTTTGCTCAACTTTGGGAACATAAAGGAAACTCTATCTCTTACACACACACACACACACACACACACACACACACACATTTATGAAATAGGTATAAATTTAACAAATACCTTAATATGAAACATTACTAAGAGAAATTAAAGAAGATGACTATAAATGGTGAGCTATACCATACTCATGGATTGGAAAACTCAGTATTGTTAAAATGCCAATTCTCCCCCCAGATTGATCTGTAGATTCAACACAATGATATTCAAAATCTTAGCAGGGCTTTTAAAAAAGAAGTTAATAAGTGCATTAAAAAGTTATACATAGAATAGCCAAAGCAATTTTGAAGGGAAACAAAGTTGAAGGACTTACACTATCTGGTTTCAAGACTATAAAGCTAATATTAAGCAAGTATTAAGTTGAATACTTGGTATTCAACTAAAGATTGACATGTAGATCAATGGAACAGAATAAAAAGTCCAGAAATAAAGCCACACATATATTGATTTTCAGCAAAGATGCCAAGACAATAATGGAGGAAAGGATAATCTTCTCAATAAAAGGTGCTGAAATAATTGGTTGGTTATATGAAAAGGAATCTTAACCTTTATCTCACACCATATTAAAAAATTAACTTGAAGTAGATCATGGACATAAATGTAAGAACTAAAACTATAAACCTTCTAAAAAAAACCAGGAGAAAATCTTAATGATCTTGGGCTATGCAAAGATTTTTAAAATATGATACAAAAAGCAAACACTACAAAAGAACACAATCAACAACTTAGACTTCATCAAAATTAAAAATGTCTGCTCTTTGAAAGCACCATTAGGAATATGAAAAGTCGAGCCACAGACTGGGAGACTATGTTTGCAAAACAATATCCAACAAAGGACATGTATCCAGAATATATAAAGAATTTTCACAACTCAATAATAATGACAGTTAAAATTGGGCAAAAGAGTCAAGAAGGCATTTTATAAAAAAAAAAAATACAGATGCCAAATAATCACATGAAAATATGTTAAACTTAATTAGTAATTGGGGACATGTAAATTTAAACCAAAGAGGGACACCACTACAAAAAATCAACAATGCCAAAAGATGTCTAGAATGTGGAGCAACTGGAACTCTCATACACTGCTGGATGCAAAACTGTACAATCACTTTGGAAAACAATTCAGCATCTATTTATAAAGGTAACTGTTCACTTACCATAAGACTCAGAAATTCCACTTGTGGATATTTTCTCAAGTGTAGTGAAAATATATGTCGACACAAAGTTTCATACATGGATATTCATAGCAGCTTTGGTCAGAGTAGCCAAAAACTGGAAGCAACCCAAATGTCCATCCATCGATAAATGGATAAAGAAAAATCTATGCCTACATGGAATACTACTCAGCAATTAATAGGCATGAACTACTGACACATACAGCAACAAGGATGAATTGCAAAAGGATTACTAAATGAAAATAAAAAGAGATATAGAATACAACATACTGTATGCATCCATTTAGATGAAGTTCTAGAAAAGGCAAACCTTTGGTGACTGTTAGCAGATCACTGGTGGCTAGGAGTTCGAAGACTGGGAATGGGATTGACTGCAATGTTCTACATCACGTTTTGGTAGTGGTTGCACTACTATATGTATATGTCAAAACTCATCATTGCACCCCTAAAATTGGTAAATTATTGTAAATTAATTATACTCATACTGGCATTTGATTTCATCTTTTTCCTCTTTTTTGTAATTTTTCTAGCCTCAATGCTAGAAAAATTACTGCTTCCGAATCTCAATTTCTGCTAGTGTCAAGGATAGAGTGTGTGTTTCTTGTTTTCTTTTTGTTATTTTAGGATGATTTTTGAGAGAAAAAAGTAGTGGGAACATCCCTCACCATCTTAAACTTGCAAGTCTAACAGATGATAGTTAAAACCACAGGACTAGAGCTATACCTGTTTCTTAATATATTAATTTGCATTTGAGACACTATTAATGAGTTCCCAAAATAACAAATGAGGACTCAGATCTCCCATACTCCCCCACTTCCTATCCCCACCAACATGGTTATAAAACAATTTTAGTTATACCAATAGACAGGATATACTTTATTATGAGTATGCAAATGTCATTTACCAGAGAACCATTAACATTGTAACACCTTGCTTGTTCAGTCCTTCACTTTTACTGGAGTTCTTCATTTACTTCTTTGTTCCCATTTGTCTTATTTTCTACATTAACTTTTCCTAATGCCCCACTAAGTCTGCCTCAACTGTAACAGTAACGTTTCCCATAATCTCAAACATGTTGCGTTCCTTTCATTTCTGGAATGAGAAATTTTAGAATATTTGGGATACAGAGGAGATACTATAAACTTACAAGGAGAAAAGAGAATCAGAAGTCAACAGACCTCTCAATAAAACCACTAGAATCTAGTAGACAAGGGACAAGGGCCTTCGATATTCTGATTTCAATTTTTGCAATGATGAATTTGCTAAGTAGCCTGACTTGATTACTACACATTGTATACATGTATTGAAATGTAACTCTGTACTCCATAAATATGTACAATCAATACATTTCAGTTAAAAAAAAAAAATAGCAAGTTCCAACCTCCTTCTCAGAGCTGTGTGGTTGCTGGGCGGGTGTCATCCCAGAATCTGCTCACCACATCCTGGGGATTTTGGTTGCCTCGTAGGTTTCCTTCCCGGTACCATGTTTTCCTTTGGTTACTCCCTTATTTTGCTGGGTCATTACCCCAGTAGCTCACTAAGGATGGGTACAAGAGAAGTAAATTACTTTCATTCTTGTCTGTCTGAAAATAACTTATTCTCCCCTCATTTGATCGATGAGTTGGCTGAATATAGAAGTGTAGGATGTAAATTAGATTTTTTTCCCTCAGTTTAGAGAACAGTTTATTTAATTGCAATACAGCAGCCCACAATGCATCTTTCAAAAATCACATCAAATATATCTTTTTTCAATCTGTATCTGGGAACCCCTATTGAACTTGCTTTTTTTTTTTTTAACTGAAATGTATTGATTGTACATATTTATGGAGTACAGAGTTATACTTCAATACATGTATTCAATGTGTAGTAATCAAGTCAGGCTACTTAGCAAATTCATCATTGCAAAAATTGAAATTAGAATATCGAAGGCCCTTGTCCCTCATCTACTAGATTCTAGTGGTTTTGTTGAGAGGTCTGTTGACTTCTGATTCTCTTTTCTCCTTGTAAGTTTATAGTATCTCCCCTGTATCCCAAATATCCTAAAATTTCACAGTGGTGTATCTGACCCTGGCTCCTTTTCATTCCCTTTTGATTTGAAAACTCATGCTTTACTTCTGGGAAATTTTCTTCTATTATTTCCTTGATAATTTTATCCCCTTTTCCCTCTTTCTGGCGTTTCTAGTAGGGGACTTTGAACTCCTCAGACTCATCCTCTTGCTTTGTGTTATCTCTTCTCCGCAATTTTCTATCTTTTGATCTTTTTGTTCTATCTTTTGGAAATTTCTCTAAATTTATTTTTTTGTATTAGAGTTTTGTTTTGGCTCTCATATCCTTAACTTTAGAGAGATTTTCCTTGTTTTCAGGATTGTTTTTAAAGTTTTCTGGTTCTTGTTTCATGGATACAATGTCATCTCTACCGTTTTGGGGGAAATCGTTAGTTTTAAGTTGTCTCTCGTCTCTCCAAATTATTTTTTCCATTTATTTATGAGTGTGTGTGTGTATTTGATTTGTTTTGTTTCTGTCTTTCAAGTTAGAAGCTTTCCCCCAGCATCTGGAGGTGGCTGGCCAATGGCTCTTATGCCTACAGCCTGCAAGCTCTTTGCCCATAGTCAGACTTGGGCCTTAGTGGGCTTCAGCCTAGTAGAATGAAGCTTCAGATGGGCTTGTCACCATTGTAAAGAATCCCAAATGGCAGTGTCTGTGTTCTACTCCAGAGAAGACTAATCTGCCTGGGGGAGGGGGGTATAAGACTTGCGGCAGGTGCTGGCATTCTAGAAAGGGAGATAAGCTGCAGTATTCCGATTTTCACCAGTTACCCTGTTTTGAGACCTATGCTCCCCTCTGCTGCACTCTCAAACTCCCCTTCAATCAGCATTGCCTCCTCTCCCATTTCCTTGGTCCTTGTGGACTTATTCCTTTTTATTTTACTGTTATTTTAGTTGGGGGTGGGCAGAAAAAAAAAAGAATGCATCTATTTGATCTGACCTTCCCTGTCTCAGTGATAAGGAGCCTGCATGGGATCGGAGAACGTTTGCCTTCTCCAGGGTTCCCCACAACTCCAGACACTGCCTCAGTCTGGGTCTCAACTTCCCCACCTGTAAAATGGAAGAATAGTACTGGGCAAATTTTAAATACTCTTTCTGTTCTGACGTTGTGTATTTCAAGAAACCAGAACCTGATCTCCAGGTCTATTTTAGTTATTTGTCATATTTTTGGTGCTCCCAAAATGTCCCTCCAATCTCTTTCTTTTGTTATCTTTTCCACCCTTCTCCAAAATGAATTTCCACAGGTAGGACTGTCTCCACAAGTGTCCAGCCCTAGTCCTAGGACTCAGAAGGACCCTGTGCTTGGTTCAACCTTCTGCCGTCATCATCTTGAAATTCTAACTTATTTTTGAAAAAGAGACCCCTCATTTTAATTTTGTACTACATCCCACAAATTAGGCAGCCAGTGCTGGCCACAGGGTAGTCACAAGCCAGAGTCATCTTTCAAAGACGTTAACACTCATGGCCAGAGCCACAACTTCAGTTAACCCTCCTTCCTGGAAAGGAGAGAGGAGCAAGACCATGTTTGCCCCAAGACTGTAAATGGATAAACCGGCCCTCAACAAGTTCTGCAACTTGCCTGAGATCTTATCGCTCAAGAGTCTGAGAAACTCCTGAGTTATTTAAGCTCACACGAATCTTAGAAGGTTGTTTTGCTTCTGTTTAATTAGGGCTGTACCTTCCAGCTGCTGATGTCCTTTGACAATGTGGTTTTGCATCCAGAGTATTTTATTCGCTCATTCATTCATTCACTAGAGAAACCTCTACAAAGCTCTCCTCTGTTAGCAGAAAGAGCAGGCCGTAGGGAACAGGCAGAACTGAGTCAAGGTTCCCTCTCAGCTTCTTGCTGGTTCTATGACTTGATTTGACCTTTGGCACCGCAGTTTCCTTTACTGTTTAATGACTAGAGAATGATTACCTCCCAGCTCAGTTATGAGAGAACTTGGGTAATGGGCCTGGTACAGGGCCTGACACAGTGTGTGTGCCTAGCAAATATTCATTCTTTATCCTTCCCCAGGACTATGCAAACCACAGGAGATTTCAGCTTCATTTATGGACAGACAAGGCCACACACAGGCCTTGGAGCACTCAGAGGGTCCATTCATAGGGGATACGCTTGACAATTTCTTCTTTCCAGCAGGAACATCGAGGGTTAGCCAGGGAGGAAGGAGGCTCGTATGCATGGCAAGTGTCAAGGATGGAGGTTGCTTTCAGTGCTTTGTGATGAGCACTTAATGGTCTCCCAGAAAGCTTTGTAGATAATATCATCTACCCCTCCCTTTCAACTGATGATCTTGAAGTGATATACTCATGTCAGTCGTGAAATTGGGAGGCTCCTACAGGGAGCCAAACTTGCTCCTTATCTTAAAAAAACTTGAAGTCTAGTTAGGAAAATTAAGACACAGAGAGGAGTGGCAGAGGAATTTGTCCTTAGAAATGCCTCTTCTGCAAAGCTGTTTTATGGGATGATTGGGGGGATGATACAGTAAACTAAGCCCGATGACAACTTGTGCATTTGTATCTCACTTTTCAGCTTGAAAAGTTTTGACAAAGCTCTGGCATATTCATTACCCCATTCGTACCTTACAACCTCATAAGGTGGTTTGATAAAGTTATCACTTGCATATTGCAGATGGGAAAATCGAGACTCAGAAACTTGTCTAGGTCACATAGCTAGCAGGCAAGTAGCAGGGCCAGGATTCAGATCTGCTGTCTTGATTCCAAAGTCTCTGTCCTGTTGCCTTCTTGAGATAGTATTTAGCCATTTCCACACTCAGTAGAACCTAAATTTTAGCTGAGTTGGCCTGGGCTCCACGCCCTGGGATGCTGGCAGCATCAGGGTCGAAAAGGAGGCAGTGGGGCCCGCTCTAAGGTGGCCCACACCCCGCAGACAGGCCCCAGCCTGGCTGCATGGTGGCCGCATTCCTTGAATTCCCATGAGCTGGTCACATGAGAATAATGCAACCCCTCAGGGTGGCCTCATCAGGGCCACATCTGTCCCTCTCACCCACTCAAGGACTTGCTCCCGCTGTTCTTGCCTCCCTCTCCCACATAACCAGTGTTTCATTTCCAGTTGCATACAAAATGCTGCGCTAGTTTGCACTTGTGGCCCCTCCATCCACATGTCCCTCCAGCAATGGCCCCGGTCTCTGCTCCTCCTTTTGGGGTGCTGTTGTCACTGTCCACTCTCTTCCTCCTCCTGTACCCCCTTCAACCCACCCCAGCTCCACTTCATCCCAATCACTCCATCGAAGTCACTCCCAGTCCTATGCTGAGCTCCCCCAAACTCTTAAGAGCCTTTGATGTTTCTTCTTGCTCCAAACGTTCCTCGTTCCTCACGGGGCTTCTGCTCACCACACGGCCCCGCCTCTCCCTCCTTCTCCATCATCTTTGCTAGATGGTTCTGCCCTCCCTGACTTCTAATGCTACCGTGTCCCGTGACTCAGCCCTGAGTTGTCCTCTCGCATCTACCGTCTCCTGTCATGCCCCGGGTGTCCTCACTTCGTCCCATGGCTTGAAATCATCCTAGACACTGTCAACTCCCGAATTTTCACCGTCAGCCAGTGCACCTCCTCGGAATTCCAGACTCATGGGCCCGACTTCCTACTCAGCATCTCCCTTGCTTTTCTTTTTTTTTTCTTTTTTTTTTTTTTTTTTTAGCATCTAAGTTTTTATTAACATGAATTTTTAAAAACAAGCATCCATTACCAGTGTGGGAGGGTGAGGCTGGGAGAGGAGGGTAGGGCAGGGGGAAGGAATTCTGCTCTATTGGTAATAAAGTTCCAAGTTCATCCCATCGTGGATTTCATAGTCCCCCAGAGACACGTGGTCCTTAAAAATCGTGTACCACTTCTTAAGGACAATCTTGTTCCAACAGGTGCCAGTTTGGGCTGCGATGAGCTTCTTAAGGTCCCCGATGGTGTCATCGGTGTTGCATTTAACGCGGACTTTCTTCCCCAGGCGGTCGTTGCAAACAACCTCGATCATCCTGGTTGGAGCTCGAATAGCCTCAAGTCTTCCGACGCCACAACCTCCAACCTCCCTTGCTTTTCTAATAGTCGTGTCAACTTAACATGTTCCAAATCTCGATCCCCCCCACACCTGCTCCTACCATCTCAGTAATGGGCTCCACCACTCACCTCCATGTGTCACCTTTGATTCCTCTATTTCTCTCACGTCTACACCCAGCCCGTTGTTGGTACCACCTTCAAAATACAGCTATTTCTCAGTGCCCTACTCCAAGTACCAAGTACCACCAACTCTGGTAGGATTCCTGTAACAGCCTCCAAATTAGACATTTTCATACCACCCTTATCCTCTACGGTTGGCCCAAATCCAACTTCAAAGCGTAAGTTAGACGACATCACTCCTCTGTCCAAAATCCTTCAATGACTTCTTAACACACAGAATTAGATCAAAATACCTAAACATGGCCTCAGAATAAATATATTCAAAATACCCAGATTAATAACTGTTAGAGGAATACATACCTATAAATGTTTCTATATAAATCAAAAATTTTAAGTACATTTCCTTTTATTTTCTAAATGAACCAAACTATATCTATTTATCTGTATAATAAAACTGCTTACAAAATATATGTCATAATACAGCATTCAACAAATCGGTCTAATATTCTAAGTCATTTATTGGTTTTCAGAAATTATTGGTATGATCTTTATTTGATATATTCTCACCAATTGAATGATGACCCTATTGGAGCTATGATTTGGTATAGGGAAATGTATCAAACTCTTCCAGTAACTTCCCCATTAAATCAATAGCCACTTGGTAACTTGTAGTCTCAAAATAGAGAATTTTTCTTAATAGCAACAATATTGTTTATGGCAATGAATCATCCCTGAGCTTCTGGTGACCTAAGAGCAATTATATTAAATTTTTTTCTGAGGTTGTTACATATTCAGCACCTTCTTATTGGCTGAGCCACAGAAGTCTTTTCTGGAATGCCGTGCTTAGTTAGGTAGAGCCCAATCTTTCCTGAGAGGGTCATAGCATGGAGGCCAAAACTGTGCACGCATTTCCCATCAGGCTACTTGGTTTTGACCATTGGTTCAGCCGCTTACATAAATTTTAAATGGCCTCTCTTTGTTCAGTTTTTTCATCTGTAAAATGGGGTGATGCTGATGATTATAATATTCAAATGAGTTAATACATTTAGAATGGTGCTTGGCTCAAACAATGTTAGATATGCATTAGCTCTCACTTTATTAATAAAATTAATGTTGTTAATGCCCTTGGCTTAAAGGCATATGATGGGTTTAATAAACTTGTCCCCTTCAATGGAGGTGAAATTCAACAAGCACGGTGAGGAGAGGGAGCCACATGCACTCTGGTGTCCGCAGGCCCCAAATCACCTCCTTGGTCCCTTCCTTCCTCCACAGCCTCCCTCCTGTCACAGGAGTAACCACTACTCAATGGAGCCCCAAATGCCTGCCTGGGGCCTGGCTGGGGCCCCCCCTGGGAAGGTCTGCTTCCCAGCCTCTCCCTGGCTGTCTCTAAGCCCAGTGCTGTGAAAGCTGTAGTCCCCACACACCCACCAGCTGATTCACCAGGAGTCCCTCCTCTCTTCCCTGATGGGAGCTAATGATGGTGCCAGGAGGTGGGACCTTCAGGGTATATTTGATGTATGTATAGTACAGTCAGGATGGGTGTACTGGCTGAATGTCAGTCCTGTGGGCCCAGGAGAACTTTGTCAATGAGCCTGGCCTAACCCTCTGACCTGGAGGCCTTGCCTCTTACCTGTTACCTTCCAGCCACACTGGCTTCCTTCTGTTCCACAGACACACCTCAGGCCAGGTCCTGACTCAGGGCCCTTTCACCTCCAAAGTGTCAACAGTATTCCCCCATATTCGTGGGGCTCTCACTCCATTCCCATCTCTGCTTAACTGGCCCTTCTTCAGAGAGGCCTCCTTGATGACCCTACAAAAATTCCTTTCACTTTCCCCTACCTCAGTCACCCTATATATATGTACTCTGCTCTGTGTGTGTGTATGTGTATATATTTTCACAGCATTTATCATTCCCTAAAGTTATACTTTATACTTATCTGTTTTCTATCATCCTGCCATGATAAATGACCAAAAGACCAAATGACAAATATTGTTGCAAATACTGTTGGAAGATGAAGAAAACATTGCTGAAAATTAGAAGAAACAAGCCTTGGAACAAATCACATAGGTCTGTCACATGAAGCTTTGCTATGCTGTTGGATCCAAGCTGGCTGTTTCTAACACGTCTCTGCTCATGATCATTGCTGTGTCCTGTTTTGGTAACGAGAGCAGAAAGAACTACTTGTGGGGCTGCTGATGGGGACGTGCATGGGGAGCCCGCATTCTAGGGAGTAAGTCATTTCTTTTGTAAGACAATATTACGTGGTGAAACTGGGTCCATGTGAGCACTGAAGGAGCAGTTACTTTGACAAGAATAAGGGAAGAACTGGGAGATGAGGTGCCACCAGTGCCACCAGCAGGAAGAGGCAGCAAAAGGTGAGGACAGAGTGTACACCCTGCTGCAGAATGTCCTGGTGCCGTAAATTTATAAACACAAGACCACGCAGGTGCAGTAGGACCACGACCCTCATCTGGAATGAGCAGTGAGTACCCAGAAGTCGGAAATCCGTGGCAAAATTCTTCAAAGACCTGTCAGACCTGCAGATGAGTTAGTTACCCTCTTTCTTTTTAAACAAGAAGGTAAGTATTCCTGTGACAACAGTGGTTGTCAGTAGTGTAAGACTGGCAGAGATTTTTGAAATTGTGAACACGCTTAACTTGTCCCTTTGGGATAAAGGGGATGTTTCAACAATACGAGCAGCAGAATGGCTGGGTGTGTTGACTGGCCTTGTCTTTATATTTATGATCACAGACATCACGTGGGCCCCTAATGCTGCCAGCAATTTACTAGATTTTTGATTCAACTGTCCCACTTCCAGGAGATATTCCACTTCTGAACTCTCCTCAAACCTCCCACAACACTGCCCACCGTCACTCTCAGCTGATGGCTTGCTTCCCATTCACTAGAAGCAATCAGAAGAGACCTTCCCCAAGCTCCCTGTGATTGCATCTGTCTCGCTTGCTCTCCCTTCTGCCCTGGTCCTGATACAGATGAACCGTGCATGCTAAGGACGACCCCTCCGCCTGTCTCACAAGTCTGATGACAGTCCCCAGAAATCGTTCCCTCACTCTTCTGCTTCCTCATTTTTCCTCCTTTGAGAGTTCATCTCCAACAGCTTGCAAACATCTTACCAAGCAAGCCAAGAAATAAAAACAGGCAAACAAAAGTCTCTTTTGACTTTATGTCACCTTCCAGCACAAATTCCCGCTTGCAATGAGACTCACGAAGGGGTCTACACTCTTCCTTCCCCCGTTCTCTATGGAGCACATTCTACGAGGCTTTCACCCCTGTGCTCCACTGAAACCAGTCTTGTCAAAGTCACTGAGGACCCCCACGTCTAGATCTGGTGGCCAGGGCCCATTGTCCTCTTAGTCAGTTCTCAGGAGCGTCTGATGTGCTTGATGGCTTCTTCCTTTTGGACACACTTTCTTCTCTTGGCTTCCAGGACACTACACACTACTGGTTTTCCTTCTGCCTCCTTGGCATTCATTGTCAGCCTCTTTTACTAGATCCTCCTCCTGGGTCTCTACTTCTACACATTGGAGGATCCAGGCCTCAGTCCTCAGAACTTTTTCTCTATCTACACTTATGCCCTTGATGTGTCAGTCTCTTGACTCCCAAATTTACACCTCCAGTTGTGACATTTTCTCTGAACATCAAACTCACTTATTCAACATGGTACTCAGCATCTCTGCTTGGACATTGGATAGACATCACTACCTAAACATATCCCAGACTGAACTCCTGTTTTCTTCCTGCAAACTCTATCATATACCCACACTTGCTGTCGCATTAAATGCCAACTGCATTCTTACAGCGGGTCAGACCCCAAGTTTGCATCACCCTTAACTCTTGTCATTCTCTCACTCCCCACAACAATCCACAGAATGACTTTTTACTTACACCTTTCAAATACACCCAGAAATTGACCGCTTCTCAGCAGCATCATCACTGTCACACACCATCACTACACAGCTGGATTATTTCAGGACCCTCCTACAGGAACTCCCTGCTCCCCCCTTGCTCCCTTACAACCTATTCTCCGCACACTCAGAGACACCTTCTAAAGTATGAGGCAGATGCTGTCACGCCTCTGCTTCCCCTTCACTGAGAATAAAACCCGATGTCCTCACCGTAGTTCACAAGGCCTTATTCAGGATCTGGCCCGACCACCCCTCTGACCTCATGCCCTCCACCACGCTCCTCCCTGCTTACTAAGAGCCACATTACTGTCTCAAGGCCTGTGCACCTGGAGTGCTGATCCTCCATTTCTTGCATGGCAGGGTTCCCCACTTCTTTTAAATCTCCTCTCAAATGTCACTTTTATCAGAGAGGCCTTCCCAGACCACTCTCTAAAATAGCAACTTCTACGCCTCAAATTTCCACCCCATCTGCTTTTTATCTTCATATCCTGCTTTATTTTTCTTCATGGCAGTTTTTTCCCTGCTCAACATATTTTATAATTATTTACTTATGTGTTTATGACGTGTCTCCCCCAGCTAGATTGTCAGCTTCAAGAGGTAGAGCTTTTTCCTTCCTGAAAGCCAGCATTCTAGGAAGATCAAAAGCAGAAGCTGCAAAGACATTGCTTTGGAAGTTGTACATCACCGGGAGGAGTTGCAAGAAATTTGAGGCCATATTTAATCCACCAGAGGCTTCTTTTGCACATCATTATGTTTGTGAGATTCATCCATGTTGTTATATGTGGCAGTTATTCATTCTTTTTAGTTACTGTATTTCATTGCATGACTATATTACAATGTGTTTATCCACTCTCCTGTTGATGGATGTTTGGTTGTTTGTAATTTTTTGCTGTTATAAAGAGAGCTTTATGAAAATACCTGTACATGTCTTTTGGTGAACATATGCACTAATTTCTCTAGGGTATATATCTAGGAGTGAAATTGCTGGTCATAATTAGCATATATTTAGCTTTACTTCGGAACAGTTTTCCAAAATGCTTCTACCAATTTATACTCCCATCAGAAATGTGGGCACTATCCAGTTTATCCATATTCTTGCCAGAACTTGATATTGTCAGCATTTTAGTCCGTTTCTGTTGCTTATAACAAAATACCTGGAACTGGGTATTTTATAAAGAAAAGTGAAATTTATTGCTTACAGTTTCGGAGGCTAGGAAGCCCAGAGTCCAGGGAACACATCTGGTGATGGTCTTGGTGTTGGCAACAGTGACCCAGGGGTCTCACATTGCAAGATGGTGGAAGCAGAGAGAGCAAAGAGAGAGACAGACTTTCCTCTCTCTTCTTTTAAAGCCCTCAGAACCATGACCCAACCACTATTTTTAATCCATTCACTACTGCAGGGTCCTACAGTCCAACCACCTCTTCAAGGTCCCGCCTCTCAATTACCATAATAGGATTTCCCACCCTCTTAACAGTCACAGTGGGGACCAAGTTTCTAACAGTAAGACTTGGGGGACACAATTCAAGCTTCAGGGAGTTTTGGGGGGACATAATTCAGTCCACTACTGTCAGTCTTTTTAATTTTTGCCATCCTGGTAGGTGTCTAGTGGTATCTCATTGTGATTTTAATTTGCTTATTTCTGATGATTAATGATGTTCAGCACCTTTTCATGTATTTATTAACCATTTAGCTGTCCCCTCTTGTGAAATGCCTGTTTAAGTCTTCTGCCTATTTTTAATTGGATTGTTTATTTTTTTTTATTGATTTTTAGGAAATATTTGTTATAAGCTTTTTGTTAAATATATGTACTGTGAATATCTTCTGTCAGTCTTTAGTTTGCCTTAATGATGTCTTTTAATGAACTAAAGTTCTTAATTTTAATGATGTCCAATTTAACCATCTTTTCTTTCATGGGTAGTACTTTTTATGACCTTTTTACAAAATCTATTTCACCACAAATCATGAAAATATTTATGTATGTTTTGGTTTTTGGTTTTTTTATTCTAGAAGTTTTATGATTTTACCTATCACATCTATGTCTATAATCCACGTGAACTAATTTTTGTGTGAGAAAGGGTTCAATAATTTTTCCATATGGATATCCAATTGATCCAGAGCCATTTATTGAAAAACTATCCTTTTTCCGTGATCCTAGAATAAACCCAACTTGTGATTTATTATTCCATTTACATATTGCTGAATACAACAAAGTACATTTGACTTGCTGATATTTTGTTTGGAACCTTTGCACCTATGTTTCTAAAAGACATTGGTCTTTAATTTTGACTTTTCTTGAAATATCCTTGTTAGGTTTTGATGTACAGGTTATGCTTGCCTCATAAGGTATGTTAGTAAGTGCTCTCTCTTTCCATTATTTGAAAAAGTCTGTGTAAGATGGGTGTTGTTTTTTTTTTAAGTTTGATAGAGTTTACCAACTATACCATTTTTTTTTTTTTTTTAAAGATGACCGGTAAGGGGATCTTAACCCTTGACTTGGTGTTGTCAGCACCACGCTCAGCCAGTGAGCGAACCGGCCATCCGTATATGGGATCCGAACCCGGGGCCTTGGTGTTATCAGCACCACACTCTCCCGAGTGAGCCACGGGCCGGCCCCAACTATACCATTTGAAACTTTTTTTTTTGCGGCTGGCCTTACAGGGATCCAAACAATGACCTTGGTGTTTTAAGGCTGTGCTCTAACCAGCTGAGCTAACCTGCCAGCCCAATCATGCTATTTGAGATTTAGGTTTTCTTTGTGAGAAGGTTTTTTACTTATGCGTCAATTTCTTAAACAGATATAGGATTGTTCAGATTTTCTGTTTCTTCTTGTGTACCTTTAGTTAACTTGTGTTTTTCCAGGAATTTGTTCATTTCTTCTAAATTTTCAAATTTATTGGCCTAGAGTTGTTCGTAATATCCTCTTATGATCTTTTAATGTCTACGGTATTTGTAGTCATGCCATTTTATTGTTCTGATATTGGTTAATTTTGCTTTTTTTCTTGATCAGTCTTTCCAGGGTTTATTGAATTTACTTGTCTTTTCAAGGAGCTAATATTAGTTTGTGGAGCCTCTCTGTTGAATGCTTGCTTTCTCTTTTATTAATTTATCTTATCTTTTTTAATTCTTCCTGCCATTATTTTTCAGTTTACCCTTCTTTTGCTAACTTCTTGAGATGTATGCCTAAATCAAAGATCCTCTTCTCAGTGAGACCTTTCTTGACCACCCCCATCCTATTTTATTTTATTTTTTTGATCACCCCGTTTTCAATTGAAACCACCTTATCGCTCCCGTTCACCTTTCCTGTTTTATTTTTCTCCTTGGCATTCATCACCGTTTAACATACCACATATTTTCCTCATTTATTTTTGTCTCTCCCCACCAGAATATAATCTCCACGAAGGCTGGCACTTTTGTTGATTTTGCTCCCTGCGGAATCCCTAGGACCTAAAACAGTTCCTGTTTAATGAATAAAACAAGGAATGCACGTGTTCAACGAAGGAACAAAATAAGAGTTAAATTTATTGAGCATTTACTATCAGAGGCTCCATTACAAGGGACTCACAGGGAATATTTCTTACAGAGAGGGAAACTGAGATACAAGTAAGCAGGAAAGCCGTGATCAGAAACCTAGGTCTAACTCGACAACCTGCGTCCTTTTCTCCAAACCCCGATGACCCTCCTTTGATCTAAAGAGCCCGTCACAGGTGGAGAAAACGGAAAGATCAGAGTCCAGGCTTGGGAACGTGGCCCTTCACTGCCTTCCCCGCAGCCTGAATGCACAAGCGGCTTTTGGGAAGGACGACCGTCAGAACAGCCCGACCCAATCACTCAGAACTGGGCACCACCCCATTGATCACTGGTTGGTTTCAGTAACCACGACTAGGAAAAGAACGCCATCTGGGAACGGGACATCGGCCTCGCGGGGCTTCGCCCCCGGAACGCGCGGATGGTACCCCGCGGCTGCAGGCCCCCGGAATCCAAAGTCAGGGGCTCGGGTTTCCGGCCGGAAGGCTCGTCTCACCGGTCCCGGAAGCTGCGTTTGCTGCCCGGGTAACGGGCCGCGGCGGCGGCGGCTGCGGCGGCGGCTCATGAGGCGCCGTGATGGACCTAGTGGAGGCGGTAAGGAGACGGTGCGCTCGGCGGGGCCGGAGGCGAGTGAGGCTGAGGACGAGCGGCGGGAGGACGCGGACGGGCCGCGGGCGGCCACTGGCGGGAGGAGGGCGGGGCGCAGGGCTGCGGGGCGGGGCGAGGGATGGGGCTGGCGGGCCGCACGTGCGCGCGGTTTTGGGAAAAAGGCCAGAGTTGCTGGCTTGGTGAGGTTCTGCGGGAGAGGGGAGGGTGGCGTGTTTGTCGTTGTGGGTGTGTTGAAGGAGGTTTTGTGGGGCGGCCACCCACACGGCTCACCCTTTCTCGGCCGGGCCACCCGCAGGTCTCCTTTGGTGCTGAGGTGGGTGAGGGAGGGGCAGCGGCTGGGAATCCATGGTCTGGGGCATGGACTCCAAACTCGGGGCTGGGGACACCCCAAGGTGTCCGGCTACCTTTATAGTTGTCAGTACGGAGTCACTGAACACTTAACCAAGTTATCGAAATAAATTCGGCGTGCATTTTTTTACATACTGCATAAAATGTGTTACTCTTTGATGGTATCAAATGAGTATTGAGTAACTAGATCAACGATAATCTCGTACAAGTAAAATACCAAAGAGTTAGGAATCAGAGAATTAGGTCTGTGTATGTACAGAAGGAGGATGGTGATAGAAGGCCTTATAGTAGATGCTCAATAAGTGTTTATTGAATGATGGATGCTTAACTTCTCTAGATGCTGGGCGGATGAAATTAATCATTATAACTCACCGTTAGCCAGTATATGCTATGAGTAGGGGCCAGGTCTGTTTTGCTCACCATTGAACTCCCAGCATCTAGTAAAATACCTAGTACACACATAGTTAATACTTGTTATATTGCTGAATGAATAAACCAAGACTTGAAACAACCCAAATAAAAATCTGGTTCCTTTGTGGTTAGTGTCTGTTTTTAGTGTCCTGAGGAAGTTCCAAATGGTCTTTCTATGTTAAAATCTTTTCAATACCTAAATGTTGCCATCTTTTTTTCTCACAGCATTTTCAAGGAGTTTTATTTACTCATCTTTGTTTCCAATTTACCTCTACAACCTTTTTTCTCCCCCCCCCCCACTGCATATTTTAATAAATTTTCTCTGACAGTTTGATTCGGTTTCATACTGCTCAAGGGACAGCACTGCTCTTCTCTGTTTGCACGTAATCTCCCTGATATGTTTTCTGTTTTCTATGATGTTTTTATTTACATGGTAAAATTGCCAGGAATTCTATAAGTAAGAACTAAGTAAAACTTCAGGGTTTAGGTAGAATGTTTTGGATGTGGTTTGATGGTAACACCTTTTCTATACTGTTCTCCTACAGATAGAATTTAAAGAACGCTGTACTCAGTGTGCTGCTGTCTCTTGGGGTCTTACTGATGAAGGCAAATATTATTGCACTTCTTGCCACAATGTTACAGAAGTAAGTAACAGATATCATTTATGAATTTGCATATGTTTTAAAAATGGCTGTTTCAGCCTGATATGTAGCCTAGTTTCCAAACAATTGATGTATTTTTGCTATTTAATTAATTAATTAATTAATTATGGCGGCCGGCCAGTATAGGGATCCCAACCTGTGACCTTGGTATTATAAGGCTGTGCTCTAAACAACTGAGTTAACCAGGCAGCCCAGAATTGATGTATTTTTATCACTCATGCAGTGCCCAAATTTCAAGAACGTAAGTAGTCATCACGTACTTACACATGGGTTAAGGAATTTGTAAATTAGATGGAGTTTGAGGATGAGTTTTTGAGATTATGCTGAGCCACATTTGTAAATGATTTCCTGCTGTATGGTTTAAGGGGAAATAATTAAAATTGTACTTAAAAAGTGACACATTTCTTTTTATTAATTAATATTTATTGAAGAATTTTTAATATGTTGTACGTAGCTTAGAGGTTTGGAAGATGGAAAGATTGAGGACTATTGGGAGTGTTGGAAATATGCTTCATTATCATTTTATCTCTGTAAAGTGTCTGACGGATTACAAAGTGTTTTCTTATTTATCTCATTTCCTCCTCTTAACCTGTGAGATACATTGTTATGCCTATTTATAGATGGGGCAAGTAGGGCTCACAGTTGTGTGAGTTTGCCAAAGTCACGAGTATAAAGTGAGGAGTCAGGACTTGAACCTGAGTCTTCAGACTCCAGTGTTCAGTTTACACCATCACACCTGCCTCTTAAAATAGAGATTGCCATACTGTCCTGTGTAACCTTGGTAAATGAGGCTACCTTCACACAGGGAGTGCTATGTCCTGTTCTGGTGACCACACCTTCAGGCCAGTATAACCAAAATAATCAAGGGTATAGACAGTCTGCTACTGGAGAGTCTAACTAAGTATGCCAGGATTCTTCTCTCTGGTAAAGGATTTGCTCAAAGTCTGCAGAGCCAGGAAAAGACAAATACTACCTTCACCATATAGGCTTAAGAAAGGCAAACTTGGGACAGGTAAAAGTAACTGTGTGTTACTGATTTACCTTCCTACCTTAATTAAAAACCTAGAAAAAATATATGAAACAAGTAAAAACATTTTTTTTTCTTTTGAGAAAAGTGGTTAATTTAGCTTGCAACTCAATCACAGGTGCTTTTCCTTGAGACGATCATCATTCTTCAGTCTGCAGCTGGAATGCTTATGTCTACTTTTCAGTTAGTCCCAGAGAATATTAAAAAGATATGTAGTCACTGGATGAAATTGTTGGGGCAATGGAGATGTTTATCATCTTGATTATGGTGATGGTTTCATAGAAATATACATACACACACAAACACACAAACACACATATCCAATTGTACACTTGAAATATGTGCTGTTTTTTCCTCTGCCTCCATATGTGTTAGGGCACTAGTAGTTTTACTCACCATTGCTTTTGAGCGCGGTGCAAATGTAAACACAGTGCAGGAAGATTGTGTCTAATGGGTTATTTATATAGCAGATGAAGTCAGCATACTATTTCTGTTGAGATTGAACTACATTAACTAATTGTTTTATTTCTGTGTTTGATAATGTTTCTATTTGGTTCTGTCCAATCAAATCTGCTGTAGTATTTTTTTAGTTTGAAAGATCCATACCACCATGTAGCTCTACATTTGAGAAACTGTCAACTTGCCTGGAGTAACTTGTCAAGAATGTAGAATTGTTGAAGGTGGGCAACATTATTATAAAGGCCAAGAACCTAGCCCAGTGCCTTCTTTTTATACAATAGGCAAAGCTGTGTGTTGCATAACTTAGTAGTTATTCTTGGCTTTATGGCAATCCAGGCGTGTTCTTCACATAGAATACCATGTGGTTGGTGCTTCCTGGAGTTGTATAGTGTGATGATGTTGAAATCCAGTGGGCAGGGAATGGCTCGTGAGACAGTAGTTACACCTTTTAAGAACAGAAGTCGTGGTACAACTTGCCCTATTTTTCTGTCCATTTCATTGCCCTCCAGTTTTGTATATCATTCTTCAAGCTCTAGATCCCTGCAATCTGGGAAAAGGCCTTCTGAATTGGTAAAGGAACCAGAATGTTATCCTGGTTTATTTTATCCAGGAAAAAAACGTAAGGTCTAAATCTGGCCATTTTATTTTATTTTATTTTATTTGGCAGCTGGCCTGTACAGGGATCTGAACCCTTGACCTTGGTGTTATAACACCACATTCTAACCAGTTGAGCTAAGTGACCACCCAGGCCAGTTTAGACAATAGATATTTTTGCAAGTATTTCATGAGCATTTTTAATAAAGGTTTAGTATAGACTTGTATGAGTTTAATAGATTTTTGTGATTATAAGTGCACTGCATGTTTATTGTAGAAAATTTGGAAATTGTGAAGATGAAAGCTAAAAATCACCAATAATTTCAACACACATTTCAATAGTTTCCATTTAGTATCTTTTTTTCTTTTTTTCCCCCTACATATTGGAGGGGAAAGGGGATATGTGTGAGTACCATTGAGTCTTCTGTCTTAATAATTTAAGTATTTTCCTGTGGTGGGCTAAACATTTGCATATACTTTATTGACTGTGTAGGTATTCTATAACATAGCCATTCATTAATTTAATTAATTATAGCTCTAGTTTTGGATGTTTAGCTTTTTCTAGTTTTTTGCTACTTCACATTTTGTCTAGTTCAGATTTTAAGCCTTTTTTTCCTGGTTACCCTTTATAAATTTTGCCTGTCTTTGCTGGATAACTGCTTTGATATTTATTCCAAAATGTCTTATCTTCTCAGTGTGGCCAACTCAGTATACCACAATTGCTTTGAGTATGGTTTCTATGACTAGAGAGACTGCATTCCCAAAATCCTATTGTTAGAGTCATGTCTTTTCTTTTACTTTTTGGGTGGGGAGGGCGGGGGGTATGGGGGTGAGAGAGAGGCTGGCTGGTATGGGGATCTGAACCGTGACATTGGTATTATAAGGCTGCGCTCCAACCAGCTGAGCTAACTGGCCAGCCCCATGTTTTTTCTTTTATTCTTCATGAGAATTAGAGATCAATTTAATTTCAAATCTCTAAATTTAGAAAAATATATTAATGTCCCCTGCTAGTTAAAAGTCTTCACTTTTCTTTCAGCATTAAGACTCAAACCCTTTATTTTTGGTTGTGAGAGAGACAGATTCTTAGATACCTGCCTTTGAGAGCACTTGGAATTGAAGACTTTGGTATGAATTTAGTCATTGTAAAATTCTGTAAGTTTGATTAAAAATAAAAAGTAATACTTTTACAATTTCAGAAATGAAAGCAGTTTTAGAGTATCGTTCAAACACATGGAAAGTAGGATGAAACTAATTTGTGTGTAGGTTACAATAAATACAGAAATTAGTTTAATACCGAAGTGTGTTTTGCATGGAGAAAAAAGTGAGTAAATTTGACGTTTGGTTTGATTTGAAAAAGTTAGAAGTTCTTTAAAATAAAAGTTTATTCATTTAACAGACAGTGGTTACTGTGTTTTGGGCACTGTTTTAGGTACTGAGAACTTACCATCATTGGTCTTGGTACTCACAATTTGGTGCATTAAACTTCCCAGAGCATACTTGGAAATAGGCTTAGGGGGACATAACACTATCT
Source organism: Cynocephalus volans (assembly GCF_027409185.1). Lineage (NCBI taxonomy): Eukaryota > Metazoa > Chordata > Mammalia > Dermoptera > Cynocephalidae > Cynocephalus > Cynocephalus volans. Next base: position 9,983,472 of record NC_084473.1, read on the forward strand.
TTTTAATGGTCTGTTTCTGTTTCTTGCAGAAATCTAAGGAAGTTCTAAACACTGAGGCTATTCCTAATACCAAGATACAAGCCATCAACCGGGGGCTTAAAAGAAAAAGAAAGCTTGGTAAACTCATTTTCATATGTACTTAACATTCTTAATTCACCTCCTTTACCTTCGTGATTTAGGGACATGGAATGGAATTTTAAGTAGATTCTAGATAAAATGCCTTATTTTAAAGCAGGTAATCCAAAATGGGATTAAAGTGGGTAACCATTAATGGTAAAATTGAAAGCAAATGTCTTGAAGCATATCCTTTTTTTATCCTGCTTATTGTTAATGAGTTGCTTTTCCAGTGGATCAATTATTATGCAAAAACTGATAGCAAAGGGAGCATATGTTCTTTTTCTCTACCAGCATATGTTCTTCTACATTTCAGTTATGAATATGATTTTTTGTGCTTTTAAAGAAAAATGTTTTCTGAAATGGTTCAACTGAAATTGTCAGGTTAGGTGAGTTAAACAGGATATTCAACTTTCAGAAATCCGTTTCTCACATTGAATTTTGAACACACCATTTTAAAATAGGGAATGGGGCTGGCTAGTTAGCTCAGTTGGTTAGAACGTAGCCTTGTAATACCAAGGTTAAGGGTTCAGATCCCCATACCAGCCAGCCACCAAAAAAAGAAGCTAAAATAGGGAAAATTATTCTCTCTTAAAATAGCCTCAGCGTGGATGTGCTTTGAAAGAGAATCTGTTTCATTAATCCAATGAATACATATAATGAACCATTATTGAGAAGGATCTGGGATAAAGTCTAACTGATGCTTTTTATTTTTGTCACTAATGACCTAAGACCAGATTCTCAAGTTTGCAACCAGAACCAGGCTAATGATAATGGTAGACTCTTTTACATTAGGTAGTTTTCAGGATGCAAACACAAGAAATATATACATGTATATATTTGTTTATTAAATATGTATATAAAATACATTGAGATTCTTAGATGAATAACAGAGAGAATGCCTAAATGCTAACTAGTATTTCTGTTTGCCTTTAATAGTGGCTATTTTTTTTTTTTTTTTTTTCCGTGACCGGCACTCAGCCAGTGAGTGCACCTGTCATTCCTATATAGGATCCGAACCCACGGCGGGAGCGTTGCCGCGCTCCCAGAATAGTGGCTATTTTTATTAAGCTAAAACCTGATTAATTTTTATTAAATGTTATCACAGTTAAACTTGATTAATTTGGTCTTATTTAAATAATTAAAATGTGTAGTTTAAACTTAAATTGTTTAAGGAAGTTTAGGTGTTCTATACTAGTGTCTTCTAGTCAATCTCATTGTCCTTAGTTTCCTCATCTGTAAAATAAGAATAGTGATACCATTTGTTATGTAAAATAAGACCACAGACTCAGAATTTATTTATTTATTTATTTAATTTATTTTTTTAAAGATGACTGGTAAGGGGATCTTAACCCTTGACTTGGTGTTGTCAGCACCACACTCTCCCAAGTGAGCCATGGGCTGGCCCCAGACTCAGAATTTAAAATACAGCTTTATCAGTTTCTAAGAATAGTGTACAGGAAGAAGAGAGCACATGTATACACCTTGAAGAGTTTAAACTCTCTCAACTTCGGGATGCATCAATACGACATGCTTTCCATTTTACTCATACAACCTAAAACCCGTTCCAGGAAGGAATTGGGTTAGTCAGCAGGGATGGGGGGATGTTGTGACATTCAGGTAAGTGAGAGTTGGAGTCCTCTGACATTCTGCAGGGAAGAAGGGGTGGTGGAATGAGGAACAAATTGCAAAAGTTCTGATAACATAGTTTTCAAAGAGTTACAGCCTTTTTCCAGCAGTGGAGGGTAAAATATAAGGGTCTTCACAGATTTTAACATTTTCTTTAACTGGTAGTTATAGTTAATCATGTAGCTCTATGTAGTGGCAGATTTCTACACCATCTCTTAGGTTTGTGTCTTAGTCGGTTTTCTTCTACTATAACAGAATACCACAGACTGGGTAATTTATAAAGAAATTTATTTCCCACAGTTCTGGAGGCTGGGAAGTCCAAGAGCATGGGGCTTGCATCTGGTGAGGGTCATCCCATGGCGGAAGGGCAGAAGGCAGAAGCGAGTATGTGAGAGAGAGGCACCAGAGGGGCCAGATTTGCTTTATAACAACAGGCCACAGTAATAACAATCTATTCATGAAGGCTTTGCCCTCATGACCCAGTCATCTCTTACTAGACCCCACCTCCCAGCACTGTTGCATTGGGGATTAAGTTTACAACACATGAAAGTTTAGGGGATGCATTTAAACCATAGCAGGTTGTTTTGAGGGTTCAAGAAAATAACCTACTTAAAATACCTCACACACACCTAGTACATAGGCAGAGATTAATAAGTATTAGTTCCCTTGCTTTCAGTTTCTCCCTTGAACCTAGAACCGATTCCAGAAAAGCAGAATGCCATTGAACAGTTTTTTCTTTGAATGTTCTTATTGCCCTTTCCTGCACCCCTGGACCATCAGATCTTGACATTTGTTCATTCACTCACCAAATATTTATTGTTCCCTTCTGAGTTATAACAGAAAAGTGATGTAAGCAGTGACTGAGTATTTTTCACTTAAGATTATGCTGGGCATTGTTCAGTAAAATTCACTCTTTTAAGACTTCTTTCACTTTTTTAACCATGGTGACTATTCATTTTTTTTAGGTTATTTTAGAAAAATTATAGACAATTGAAACCATTTAAAATCTGATAAATTACACAAAATGTTTAGTTTTAGCATTTGTGTGCAAATTTGCGAAGTCAGAAACAAGAGAATGTAAGAAAATAAACCCTATTCAAGGTTACAACAAAATTCCAAGTTGCAGTGAGTAAAATACAAATTAGCATTTGTAGTAGCATCACAGTATATTAGAGATGCAAATGTCTAAAACATGCTATTTGTCATTTAGAAAAAGGCTGGGATTGGTATGTTTGTGAAGGTTTTCAGTACATACTTTATCAACAAGCAGAAGCCTTGAAGACCCTTGGAGTAGGCCCAGAGTTAAAGGTAAGTCCATTTATGACTAGATGTTAGCTTTGTATTTTATTGTTTGAAGAACAGTAAGATTTAGAGTGAAACTGAGGAGAAATCAGTAATGACCCTAGGGCTACTGGAAGAATCATTTTTCTGATATTTTTGCTTTAATCCCTTTTACTAGACCGGCAGTTCTCAAAGTGTGTTCTACAGGATGTAAATAAGCAATATATCCAAGAGAAAATTTTAAAAGGTTTTAGTCTTCATATATTTAGAAACATATTTAGTGGGTTAAACAAAGTAAAACAAATAAATTTGCAGACTTATTGGTGCCTCTTGAGTGTTAATGCGCTTATTTAATTTCCAGGGGATGTCTTATGGGGTATTTGCAATTTAAGAATAAAATCTTTTGGTGTGTGTATGAGTGTCTGTCAGGACTTGAGTTCCACAGAATGCACATTAGGAAGATATACATTAAACCAGTGGTTCTCAAACTTGAGTGTGCAGTAGAATCACCTGGAGGACTTGTTAAAAAACAGACTGCTGGACCCCATTCCTAGAGTTTCTGAGTCACTAGGTCTGGGGTAGAGCCCAAGAATTTGCATTTCTAAGAAGTTCCAAAGTGACACTCATGCCAGGGTCCAGGGACACTTTTATTTTGCTGCCTCTAGAGTAACATAGTATGCTTGCAGTTATTTGAATTTCATATTTCCTCATTTAGTTGAAGCTATTTTAGGAATTCTTTAAAAAGCTAGTTATTTAGCAACAAGTTGTTATTGTACACTTGCTTCGTGCTCACTGTTGGAAACCAAGCACTAAGAGAGACAGCAAAGTTGAGGAGAGGATGAATAACATATATGCATATGTTAAATGAATAAACATGAAATTATATAACGATATGCTCGTAAGTAATAATAAGGGCAAAAAAGAAAAAAGAGAAAGATCAGTGTGGGCTGAAGTCACCAAGGAAAGATTTGTAGAGGAGCCTTTGCTATTCAGACTAGTGTTTGGGGCAAGCCAAAAGAGAATGACCTCTATACCAATGCATGACCTAAAGGGACTCTGGGCCTACCTGAAAAGTATTATAGGAATTAAAAATTCAAAAACATGAAATACCAAGCTTATTTATGTTAGTCATTGCATTAGGTGAGATTGCTGATGGTGGGGGTTTGTGATCTGGTTTCTCCCTGCATAGTCATCCTACCTATAAATGTTTATAAATAGTTTTATATAGTTATACTATATAATTGTAGCAGGTTTTATTCCTATGTAGTTTTCTACCCACTTCATTAGGTATTAATTCGGAAAACAGTTTTTCTGATATTAGCTGATAGCAGAACAGTTTAGACCTGACCAGTTGAATGGCCTTATGCTAAAAACACAGGCTTTGGAATCATAACTGACTTCCAAATCCTGTTTATGGCTTTTCTACATATTGGCTGAGTAATCTTGGCCAAGATACTCAGTTTCTTCAGTGGTAAAATGGAGATGATAGCTATCTTGCAGTATTGTGTTTGGTATAATGGATGCCTAGTACCTAGTAAGTAATAGATAAATAGAAAAGTTTTTTTGTTTAGGTTTACTTTCACTTGGTTGGTAGAGCAGCTTTGCCCCTAATAGAAGTGTAGTCATATCAATTGCTTTCTTTCTCTGATCCTTAATTACTTTATATGCAAAAGGAAGGGATTCAACTGGGTGAAGTCTCTAGTGTTCCTTTCTTCTCTAAATCTGAGATTAAGAAGGATTTATTCAGTGTTTCCCATATACCTGATATTGTGATGATAATGATTTTTTAGGAAAAGCAGGTAAAAATACATTTAGATGGGAGACTATATAAAGTACAAGAGATTCTGTAGTATAGATGTGCCTGTATATTTGTTGCCATGACCTGAATTACCATGAATTTCCCTTCCACCTTAGAATGAAGTTTTACATAATTTTTGGAAGCGCTACCTTCAGAAGAGCAAGCAGGCGTATTGTAAAAACCCAGTGTATACCCTAAGAAGGAAAGCTATGGTAAGTCACAAGTCTGAAAAGTGGGACTAAAAGGCATGTCTAGTGAAGTGTAGGATGAAGATGGGGCCAAGATAAGTTTGAGTATCTGGGATTATGATGCTTGTCAGAGGCTTTTCAGTGAAGAAGCTGCCGTTACAGTCCAGAAGGACAGGGTCACTGATCTAGATATCGGAATTCATTTTAATTTTTTATTAGACTAGTTGGAACATAAAGCAGTTTGTGGTTAATTTTCTACATAGAAGCCTGTAGTGCTAGAGCTAGGGTCTGGAGCTCACAGAACCCTGGAGCACGTTCACAAATCCTTCACACACAGGTCTATGAGCTAGGTAACCGGTAAAGAGGTCCTTGGAGCCTTGGTTGAAGAAGGAATAGTCTTTATTCAGCACACACAACACTAATACCTAGGCAGTACAAAGAGAAACTCAGAAACTCAACTGCTACTGGCAAAGTCCAAAGAAAAACTGAGCAGCTGCCAGCAGAGTAAACATGCTCTATTTTTAGACTCAAGCTCTGCTGGCCAGTTTCTGCTTCACAAACTGAAGAACACACAATAGCAATTAACTAAAAAGATACATGGGTACACATGTGCACTAACTCCACCCACACACAACTTGTTTACAAAGAAATGTATTACACAACCCCCTGAGCTCAGGGAGCCTGACTAAAGTATCCTATTTTCCCCACAAAGCCTAAGGAATTTCTGTGATTGTACTATCAAAAGAATTTGCTTTTTGCATATGGTATTTCTTTTGCTTGGGCTACCTACTTACTTTACCTGGTATTTTAAGATTCAGCTCAGTAATCATCTCTTCTCAGAAGCCTTTATATGAAGAAAAATAAAACTGGGTGCCCTATCCCCCCACATCCACCAGAGCAGTTATATTTTTAGCAGTTTCTTTTTAACTGCTTTATAAATGTGCCATGGAACATTTTATTTGGGGTAGGGGATGGTTCCACTGTTGAAAGAGACAGTTTTGAGCATTGTTGATGTGTCTGATGTGTGGCTTCAGGACTGAGAAGAAGAGATTCTGAATCTGCGTGACACACATTTGTTAAGAGCCTGGTAACTTGGCCTAGTGTTTCCTTGTTCAGTTGAGTTCTCGTAGGTTCCACATGCAGAGTTTAGTGACCCAGTACTGAGAAACCCAGGTCTGAGTGGAAGGAATATGTTATAGAGATGAGTGAAGGGGTGATGAGCTACTGAAGGGGTGCTGTTGGTCCTAAGAATGAGAAGGAGAAGTCAAGTCATGTAAGATACAATGATTAAAAGGGGAATAATGTAAGGAATTAGTTTGGGAATTGTCCTTTTAGAAAATGAGACGATGATATTAAATAAACTGAAGAGAAATAACTTGAATTTACTGGAAAATGCAACATTTTATAATTACAGAGTTATGAAACATTATCCTATCTTGATATAGGACACAGGTACTTCTGAAGAAAAGCAAGAGATGTTATATGATTCTAAGTTTACACTTTGAAAAAGAAAAGAAAGAACTTTTTCAAACTACTAAGAACTTGATCTTTAAAATTTTGTAGCTAAGGTATTTGTTAATTGTATTTATGCATTGGGACTTTGCCTAGCACATAGAAACTATGAAACAGTGAATTAGACCCTGGGATACTAACGTTGTAATATTTTTAGGTTAACTTTTAAGATTTTTTTAAAAAAAGTTTTGTTGACTTGAGTAAACACCTGTATAAAGCAATATTATCATCACACTAAAATCTTGGTAAATAAATAAGCAATAAGTAAAATTTAAAGCTGATGTATAAATTGGTCATATAATGTCTCTATTGCAAGAGTACAGCTATACTCTTTCAAAAGGAAAAAAGAAGAATTACTTTTTTTTTAATCGACACAATAATTTTTCATATAGGAACAATTACTTTTAATGTAGAAGCATAGTCTTCTCCAATATCCACTATAAATATTTTCTTAGTGCTTTGGATGTAACTGTTCCAAGAACAGGAAGAGGCCTCCATTTGAATCTTGGTTCCCCTACTTTTGAGCTTTGTGATCTTGGCTGAGATAAATTACTGAAAACTTCCGGAAAAAGCAAACAAACAAGCAAACTTTTAAATAAGGGTAAGGGGGATAGAGAGTGGGGCAGCAGGGAAGGGTGCTGTTTAATAGAGAGTGGTCAGGGAAGGTCTTCCTGATGAAGGATCTTAAGGAAATAAGAGAGTAAACCATGGGGATGTCTAGGGAAGAAATGCTGAATCCAAATCTGCATTTTAACAGCTTCCTGGGTACATCTTATATACACTAAAGTTTGAAAAGTACCGCTGTAGATGAGAAATGATGGAGGCTGCTAATGATGGTAGCAATGGAGATGATAAGTGGTAGGATTCTAGATAAACTTTGTAGAGCCAACAGAATTTCTTGATGGATTGGATGAGGTGTGAGAGGAAGAGAGGAGTCAAGGATGAGTAAGGTTTTTGGCCTGAGCAGCTGGAGGGAAGGAATTGCCATCAGAAATGGCAGGTGGAACAGGAAAATCAGGAGTTCAGTTTTGGACTTGTTAAGTTTGAAACAGCTGTTAAACATCCAAGAGGAAATGTCAAGTATGTGGTTAGATATACAAGTCTGCAGGTCAGGAGAGAAGTCTAAGCTAGAGATATAAATTTGGAAGCTGTCAGTTTACACTGTAATCATTAAATCTAAAATGCCATTATTTGCCAGGTGCACGATTATTTTAAGTACTCCCAAGAGAGAAAAGAATGCTGCAAATTAAATTATGACATGCCACTAATTGTAAAACACATCCTGATTTCAGGGATGTTAAAATATGGGGATAAAAAGTACATTTTAGGATTAAAATATAGTAGCTAGTATTTAAAACTGCAAGATCAGATGACATCACCAAGTAGTGAAAACAGAGAAGATGACCAAGAACTGAGCTCTGGGCCACTCTAGCGTTAAGATGTTTTGTATAAAAGAGGAACTGGCAAAGAAGTCTGAGGAACAACTGGTAAAGTAAGAGAACAGTTGAGAGAGTAAGGGGGGCAATCTGGAAACCACAGGAACCAAGTATTTCAAGAAGAGGGCAGTGATCAACTGGGATAAATGCTGCTGCTTGGTCAAGAAGGAAGAGGGCTACATGTTGACCAGTGCAGCAGTGGGATCAAAAGCTTGATTGGAATGGGGAATAAAGAAATTGGAGACAGCAAATCTGGACTTTTTTGAGGCATTTCGCTGCAAAGTACAAAGAAATTGTGTGGTAGCTGGGGTCAAGGGAAAGTTTTTTTAAAGTGGGGTAAATGATAGCATTTGTATGCTGATAGGAATGATACAGGAGAGAAGAAAAATTCACAATGGAGAGAAAGTAGAAGTGAACGATAGCTTTCAGTAGACAGGCAGGGTGGGATCGAGTGCACAGATGGAGAAACTGGCTTTAGATGGGAGGTTGGATAGTCAAGAAGAATCAGGCAGAGGGCAGAGTATGTGGAAGAGTTGCTGCCAGGGAGCTTGTGGAAGTTTTCTTCTGATTGTTTCAGTTTTCTTAATGATTCCATGCTCATCAGCCAACTGTATGGTGTACCTTGCCTCTCATGGGGCTTGCCTATGGGGAGGGGATGTGCTTGACAGCGAACACAAGCATCTTACCCCATTCCCTGATTTTTTTGCTTCATTCCTTTGTGAGCTTCTTTAACATGAGTCTTATCTCCTTGTAATAAGATCAAATTTCTTGGCCTGCAGGGCTGAGATCATGGCTTTTTGCCTGTGATCAGATCCCTAAGGTAATGTCAGCTATGAGGTCTTTAGGTATCCAGCCAGCTGACTTTTTTAGGGACACTGACTCACCATTTCAGCAATATATGTGTGAACAATCAAACAGTGGTATGAGAGTATATCCCTGTCAATTACATGTCATAAATAGTAAGTGCTACAGGAGTTCAAGGAAATGAAAAATCACTGAAGAAGAGTGAGGGAAAGATGGCATGATAGAGTAATGAGTTGGAAAGAGGAAGAAGAAAGGACAGTTCAGGCAGGAGAAATGCAGTTAGCAATATAAAGCAAAATTTCCCGGGTAGGTTAGGTAAAAGGAAGCCAGCCAGTATTCATGGAGTCATTATGGATGCTTGATGTTTTCATTGGTGAAGATATTAGCGCTGCAAGAGAGATGTTCATGGAAGAAGGAGACCTGACTCGTGTGCTGGCAGCCTGTTTCTTTGCTCACCCCTGTCTATAGCGCTTTCTTGAGAAGTATTGCTGGGAGCTGTTGGGGCACATTTCGGAAGTAACCGTCTTTCAAACTTAGGGACTTAGTGGACAGTTGCAATTCTTTAGAGTGGATTCTTTTATGGTATTTGAGATGGTCAGAAATTGTTTAAGTTCACAGAAATTAACTTTTAAACTTCTACGCAATAATTCATTTATATTATTTTGCAAACAGGTATTAGAAGATAATCTAAATCATTCAGACTGGGCTAGTGAGCCTGAGCTGCTGAGTGATGTCAACTGTCCTCTTTTTGTTGAAAGTGGAGGGGAGTCTCAGTCTGGCGTCCACAGTGAAAAGCCTTTTCCCATCACCAAAGCATCACAGTCAGGTAAAAATGAGAACTGAATCATTTAGAATTTTAAAGCTGGTATTGCATCTTAAAAATAATTTAGTGCAATCTCTTGATATTCCAAGGAAGGGAACTTGGCCTAACAAGGAAGAATGACTTGCTGAATATGGCTAAGAGAAAGGTAAATTAAATGAATTCTTAGTGCAGTTTTTAAAAAGGCACATTTGTCTCCACGTGAGCATTTTTGTATGATTTTAAAAGGAGATAAAGAGTAAATGGATTCAGAAAAGAGGCTAGCTCAAAAAAGATCATATATGTGTGGGCTCCTTATTTTTAAAGAAAAGTTGTAGCATAAAAATATTAGAACTTAGCCATATCGTAAGATAGACAAGTCAAAAATGATATACCTAATTTCTAAGCATAGACTAAAGTAAGCTGAGTAAAACTTACCATATTATGTGTGTGTTACTTTCTGATTTAATTCCATAACTTAAAATAGATAAGGAGTATACTTAAGGTTATAGATATAGACTTTCTCCCTAAAGCATTTATTCATTTTAGTTGTTCCCTCACTACATTTTTTAAAAAAATTGTGATGGAAGATAGACCTCAGCGAACAGACTGGGCTTTTATCATAGATTACAGGAATCTTGATGTGTGCTGATTTCTTTGGGAAATAGCTTCCAAACCCTCTGTTGTTAGGGATTATTTATTGAAATCTGGGTTAAGTGTAGTTATATAAAATTTTTTGTATGGACTGTTTCTTTGCAAGCTCCTTGCCCTCCGAAGATTAAAAATCTCTTTTATCAGCATATCCACATTTCTTGGGTTGCACAGTGCCACAGATACCAGATAAGTTACTTTTTCTGTCCAAAGAAGTAAAATGTTAGAATCATAGAATAATTGGGCAAAAACAAATCTCTGGAGTTTTCGTCTCCATGTTTTCAGTCAAGACTCAAAACAGACCCAGAGGACTGTGACTGTAAAGCCATCCAAGTTTTTTTAAAAAGATATTAATTCCTTTTAAAGTATGATTGTTTTGTTTACCTGTGTTGAGGGTTTTTGCTTGTTTGTTTTTTAGTAAATGATGATCCCTAGAGCTTTCTTTTAGCTTTTACATTAAAAGTGATTATTAATACAACTCTTAATACAAAACTATAAAATGCAGATATACACAAAGAAAATAAAATTGTCAGCTTTTGTACTACCCAGAAATAACCACTTTTACTAGAGTAGATCATTCCAGAGAGTTTTTTCTTCATGTATGTACTGTATAGAGAAAGGGCAAGTTTTATTTTGTTTTTGTAAAAATGTGAACTATTTAATCAGAATTCTACATGCATGTAATTCAAATAACTGTACAAGTCTTGTCATGAAAAATTGCAAAAATAAAAGTTGTGGTCCACTGTCCTCCCAAATGTCCTGTTTACAAGAGACATTCATTTTTAACTCTTTTGTAACTTTCACATCTCTATATCACATGATTCTAGCATTATATCTTGCTTTCTGGTTTGGGACATTAGCTATTGAATTCCCACTGTGGAAGATGAAGTCTTGGCTCTTTCATACATCCCTCACTGCCCCACCTACCCATGTAGTCACCAGTGCATGACTGAATTTCTCATTCTCTGTCTTCCCAATATAATTACAATTTTTTACTCGATCAATGTTTTGTGCCTTAATTATTATAAATATATAAATGCTATTTAGAACTGAGCTATGTAGCTTACTGTGATTACTTTTTCTATACATCCTTTGGTTTTCCCAGAGTTGATCATTGTTATTTATTTAGTTTTCTCTCTATTTATTGCTAATCTACAATTTATTAGTAATGTATCTCCCAGTTCTTTAAATCTCCTCTCAATACCTTAGGTATTCTATCACCTTCATCTTCTGGAAGAAGTGTCTCTGGAGTTTCTGACCTGTTCCCACCTAGAATGATGTCTCTAAACCCATAGCCCTGCTGATTTGGGGATCTCTTTTTACCACCATCCTGAGATTCCATCACTGCTCTTTTGTTGGATTTCTTATTTCCTGGATCCCATTTCATCATATTTCCTGGTTTGCTCTCTCATTTTTGTGGAGCATCTTTTCTTATTTTGCAGAGGGTGTTGATATTCTCGCCCCTCTCGCCCCCCCCAATTTGTTTTGGCTTCTGCCTTATATTAGGGGCTTTCTTCAAATGTTTGGTGAGCCTAAGATAGCTATTCTTATTTTAAAATGCAGACAAAATGTCGATTGAAAGCTTTGTACCCATGGTGACTCTTGTCAGCTCTGCTCTGCACGTAAGGGTGATCTACCTGGGTTATCTTCTTAGTGAACCCTCAGCATTATTGTCTTTAAATCTTACCTCCTGAGCTGATCAGATTCCCCAGAGAAATCTCTCCTATTTGGTGGGTGTGTAATCCTAGCTGTCAATATTCTGGGAACTGGGTGGGAAGAAGAAAGCCAGGAGAGGAGTGAGGGGTTGTAAGTATGTAAATTTTCACTTAATCATCCTGTTTTCAGTTCTCAACTGTGCATGTGACTGATGTGCCTTATTCTAGAGACCTTTGTTTTACTATCTCTAGAGAAGAAACTTTGAATTTGCTTCCAGGATTGGTGAGGGCAATCACTTTGCTGCGTGGAGTTGGGGTAAGAATCTGGATGTCTCACTGCTCCTTAATCAGACTTCCAGCAGTCCTCCTGATATTATCTCTGCCTTCATCCAGTTTATAGGGGTACCTGGTTTAACCAATTCCTGAGCCGCCTTTAGGGATCCCCAGTGAAAAATTAGATTGCTTTTTATCTTTCCCCAATGCTGGCTTTGGATTCAGCTTTTTCAGGACTGCTAAGGCAGTAATCACCTGTCCACGTGCTTTCCAACTACTAAAATTTTATTGCTGTTGTTTCCTTTTCCATGTTACTCTTTTTTGATGTTTATATGTTTTAAAAATTCCAGGCTGGCCAGTTAGCTCAGTTGGTTAGAGCGCAGCTTTATAATTTTTTTTGTTTATAATAATTTTTGTAGTGGGAGAGGAGCAGAGGCTAATGTGTGCTTTCAATCAGCCATCTTAACTGGAAGTCCTTACATGTTGTAAGGACTATATAAAAAAGTGTGCATATATATGTATTTTAATCAATATTTTATGGATAGCCATGTCCTTATATTCTTTTAAAACAGTAGTCCTCAAACTTTAGCATCCATCAGAACTACCTGGAGGGCTTGTTAAGATATAAGAATTTGCATTTCTGTTAAATTCTTAGGTGATGCTAATACTGCTGTTCCAGGGACTATGCTTTGAGAACCACTGATAGAAAGCATTATAGAAATTGTTAGGTTGTATACCATTGCGTGGAGTTAATTTAATTAGATTTCTATTGCTGGCACTTAAGTTATTCTGATTTCTTCTCGTATAATAACAGTGCTGACACAACATTCCTTGACTTTAAACCTCTGCATATTTTAAAAATCATCTCACTAGGGTGAAATCTTAGAAGTAGAACTGTTGAACCAGTTTGTCACCAAGTATTTACGGGGTTCCTACTCTGTGCTAGGGACTTTGCTAGGCACTAGGGGCACAGTGGTGAACAAGACCATCTGCTTTCAAGATGTTTATATTGTACTGGAAGGAGATAGACAATAAATGCACAGATAAAAAAGAAAATTTCAGTTACTGATAAATGCTACGAAGAAAGGATTTACAGGATTTGGAAAAAGGGAATTTCTGGAATGATTTCAAGGGTTTATGTCCATGAAAACTTGGGGTTTCTCCATGTTATTCCTTGACCTGCTTCTCTATCCGTCCTCACTCCTTAGATGACTTCACCTAATACCATGGCTTTAACCAGCCACCAGTTATATCCTGACAACTCTAAAATTCCTATCTTTAGTTCCACCTCTTCTAAACTATACATTTTTATATTCAACTGCCTACTTAATGTTTCCATTGGTATAGTTAATAACATCTCACACTTAATATGTTCAATTCTAACATCTTGATGTCTCTTGTCAAATCTGCTTTTTTGCCATCTTCGTTGTCTCAGTAAATGGCATCTTCATTCTTCTGGTTGCTCAGTCCAAAAACCTTAGAATCAATCATACTTGGCTTCTCTTTATCTCTCATACTTTATATCCAGTCTATCTGTAAGTCCTTTTGACTCTACCTTCAAAATGTATCTAGAAAAAATTTTTTAAAAAATAAATAAATCTATATGGAATCCAACCACTTCTCACCACCCACAGTGCTACCACTCTGCTCCAAGTCCCTGTCATCACTGTCCTGGAAGAGTGGTCTCTGTTTCCACTCCTGCCCTCCTATAACTTCATTCTTCATACAACAACCAGAGTGACCTTTTTAAATATATAAATGAAATCATGTTGCTCCCATGTTTAAAACTCTCCAGAAACGTCTTATACTTAGAATAAAATCCAATATAGAAATCATGACCTGCAAAGTCCTACATAATATACTTTCTTACTGTCTCTAATATCGTCTCCTACCAGTTTTTGTCACCCATGATGTCTTATCACACTGGCCTCCTTGCTGTTCCTGCAGGTTCTCCTGCTGGTGCATTTGGTATTCTGCCCAAGATCCTTGAGACTTATTCTTTGAATTCATTCAGGTCTCTGCTCAAATGTCACCTTCTCAAAGAGATTTCTCTGACCACCCATATAAAATATCACCTCTCCTCCCTTGCCATCTGTTTGTATACCCCTACATTGCAATTTTTCTGTGTAGTACCACCGTTTGTCAATTGTATTTTTTTGTTTGCTTGTTTATTGGTCTGTCTGCCGTTACTAGAATGTAAGTTCCAAGAGATGAGACATTGTTCACTGTCATTTCTTGAGACATAGAAGAGTGACACAAAGAATGAGATGAATAAGTATTAATTGAATGAGTGAATGAATGAATGAATAAGGATACAATAATGTCATATGGTAGAAGATGCCTGGAGGGTGGGGATGGGAGAAGGTGCTGCTTTAGCTAAAGAGTTGTGGAGAGCCTCTCTGAGAAGGGGAAAGGTGAGTTGAGGCCTGAGTCAAAGGAGTTATACATTTTTTGCTTTTATTTGTAATTATTTATCCTCTTATTTATTTTAAACATTGTTTGTGTTTACTATTAAAAAATTCAAACAGTTCAAATCCCTGTTTAGAACTCTCCCGTTCTCATAGATAATCCACAATTACCTTTTTGGTTGATTCCTTTCTAAACCTTTGTTGCTCTTTATTACCAAATTGCTCTTTGTAAAGGCTATTATCAATTGTAACCTAATTTTAAGATATTTAAAATGCCTGTTTGGATTTTCCGTTGTTTTTCTTTTGTTGTCCAAAATAGTTACTTGCATTTTTTTGTTGTTGTTACTTGCATTTGTAAAAAATCTCCACTTATCTCCTAAGAAACGGCATCCATCTGTTCTGGATCTCTTGATGGAGTTGAATACTCACAACGAAAAGAGAAGGGGATTGTGAAGATGACTGTGCCCCGGACACTTGCTTTCTGCTATCTGTCGTTACTTTGGCAGAGAGAAGCAATAACTCTTTCAGATCTTTTGAGGTAAGCCGGACCTGTCGTATATGATAGTGTTTTTGCTGATTATCTGTGTGAACTTTGGATATTTTGAATTTTACAAGAAGGCTTAAATTGAGGAAGGGACTGAAAAGGTTGGGTAGCCTGGGTTCCAATTCTGCAAAGTGATACCCCCTGGGCTAGTAGTTCATCTTTATGTAGTGGAAATAATAGCATTTACCTCACATGAGATATTGGAAAATTAATTATTTAATGTAAATAAAATATTTTAAAAAGTGACATTTAACTACCTGAGTATTATTATTTTTCATTTCTAAGAAAAAATGAACAGATGATCTTTACATTAGCATACTGGTTATTAGTAGTTATATAAAAGCATAGATTGGTGGTGTTAAGAGCTGAAATATAGTTTGTCTGTGTTTGTAAGGAAAAGTTCAAAACAAATTTGTTGGAAGAATGTGTTATGCAGATAGTAAGCGTTTACGGTTTTCAAGATAATCTACAGGGTTTTATAGTTAATGAGTAAATTACAGCATTGTGTGTAAAAATTTCTCATTTAATAGAAGATGTGCCAGAATCATTAATGTGTTAATTTTTTCCTCTTGCTTTATATGTGTTCTGAATAAAACATTTGGGTTTAATCAATGGGTAGAGTGCTTTCGAGAGCACAAATTTGGAACCAGTTTTCTGGGTTGAAATCCTGATTTGCCTCTTATTATATGACCCTGTATTTAATTTTTCTTTGCTTCTGTTTCCTCATTGGTAAAGTGGGACTAATAATAATAACTACCTCATAGGGTTGTAACTACTTTCGATAATTAGTACTACATGGAAAGCATTTAGAACAGTGTCTGGCACATAATAAGAACTCAGTGCTAATCATTATTGTTTTTGTTTTCATCATCATCATTATTATTGACACTAGGCCCTTTGATTAAATAAAATGCCTTCAGTAAATGATGATAGTGCCTTTGAATTTGGCCACATCAACCAAATAACAAGGCTTTTCTCAGGTGTGATTAACTCTGCATGAAGATAGCCCATGATTCAGTGAATTTTACTCTTCAGTTAAAAACCTGATCTTGCTTTGTGTGCCTTTATTGGGTGATCTCATCCTCTCCCAAGGCTTTAATTACCATCTGTATGCTGATGACTCCCAAATTTATATCTCCAGTCCAGACTTGTCGACTGAGGGCCGGACCTATGTATTCATATATATAATTTCCTGCTGGACACAACTACTTGGATGTCTTTATGGTATCTCAAAATCAACATGACTAAAACGGGGTTTATCATCTCTCTCCTTAATTCATCTCTTTCTCCAGTGCTTTCTTTCTTAGTAAATCCATGAACTCTATTGTGTCCTATCTAGAAACCCAGGAATCATCCTTGATTCTTTCCTCTCTCTGCATATACTGTTAGTCTTTATGTCTTATCAATTATACTTCCAAAATAACTCTCAAAACCATTTTTCTCTTTATTCTCTCTCTCTATCCTCTCTATCTCACCTGGATTACTTAACTGTCTCCCAACTGAGCTCTGTGTCCACAATCTTGTATCATTCCTATGAATTTTCCTCCTGATGAACATAGGGATCTTACAGAAACATAAATATAGTATTGTCATTAGAGCTGGATAAAAAGGTTAGCCATCTTTCCCAGGGCAATCTGTAAGGGGTTAACAAAACTCTCCTATAAATCTAACAGATGGAGAACATAATATCTACCCGAAATTATTCTCAAGAAGAATATTATATGTGGTTGGAAGAGTGGGGTAAGATCATAGCCCCCTGCCCCTCCCTCTTTCCTTTCCTCTTCCCTCCTCCCCTCAAAGGGGAATTCTAAAATGCCTACAAGAAGATTGGATCTAATTAGCTGGAGGGCTTTTATTTTGCTCTGTGGGGCATACAAGTTTGGGAATAGAGCTTAGTTGCTTAGGGCAGTAGGAGGAGAAGCTGTCACCATTGATTTTCTTTCTCTGCTTTTCCCCTACAAAGAGCTCTAAGTCACAGGTTCTCAAAGTGTGGCCTCCTGACCAAGAACTTCAGCATCCATCACCTGGGAACTTGTTAAAAATGCAAATTCATGGACTTATTCTAAAGTTTCTAAATCAGAAACTCTGGAGTAAGTTCTGGTAATCTATTTTAATAAGCCTTTCCAGGGATTCTTATGGATGCTAAAGTTTGAGAACTGCCGCCAAACTTTGAAAAAATATTTAAAGAACATTGATTTTGTTACAGGGCATGCTCAGCTCCTGTCTGAGGCTCCCCAAAATTGATACCAAACTCACAGGTCTGGCTGCCTGCCCCCAGACAAAAAACAAACAAAAGCCAAATGTTGGTGATAATGGAAGCCAGCTTTTATTCAGGAATACAGTGACCTGAGGAGAGATGCTAGGCTAACCCTTCTCTCTGGTAAACCTGAGAGAGAATGGCCAGGTGAAAGCCATATCCCATGGAAAACCTGAGAGAGAATGGCCAGACTAAAGCCATATCAAAGACTCAGGTTTACTGAGGGGTTTTTGAAGAGAGGTTTGAGGGAATGGAATGTGTGAAAATGAAAAACAGGAGGGAGGGGCGCATGTGAGCAGCAAGGACTTCATGTAAGCTCTCAGGTGCAAGGTCTCACCAAGACTTGATCTGGTTTCTGCTCCCGTCCTTATCTCAGGGTCTGGGTAGTACATGCAAGTTTGCCGCTTCAGGCTGACTGGAAAACAACTTTAAATTCATGTAAATAATGTCTTGCCCCATAACCAAGGTTCTCAAAATATCAAATAACCATGGGAAAAGAGGGAACTCAGAGAAATGCATGCCAAGAAAAAACCTGTTTTTTAAAAATTTGCCTATAGCCCATGCGGTTTTAGGTCCCAAAATGACTTCAGTCCTGCCCATTCCGACAGTTTGAAGGGAGTACGTCATTAGTCTTGCCAGAATACCCATATATCTTACACTGATTGTGCATGTCGCTCCCCTGTTTAATCTTCTAGCCACATCTACAGTCCTTAGGGTAAATTCATAACTCTTTCAAATAGCCTATAAAGAACCCTGCCTACCTAGGTTAGCTCAGTTGGTTAGAGTGCGGTGTCGTAACACCAAGGTCAAGGGTTTGGATCCTTGTACTGGCCAGCTGACAAAGAGAAAGAAATGATAAATAAATAGCCAACATTTAGTCATTCCACAAATATTTATTGATTATCTACTATATGCAGGTGTTGTTCTAGAGTCTAGACCCTTTTTTTTTTTTTTTTTGTCTTTTTGTGACCGGCCTTACTGCACTCAGCCAGTGAGCGCACCGGCCATCCCCATATAGGATCCGAACCTGCGGCAGGAGCACCGCTGTGCTCCCAGCGCCGCACTCTCCCGAGTGCGCCACGGGGTCGGCCCGAGTCTAGACCCTTTTAAGTGCAGTTGTGAACCATTTGGGTCAAGTCCCTGCTCTTGTGAAGTTCAAAACTAGAGGAGGAAACAGATGAGCAAATAGTAGTACACAAATAAATAAGAAATTGGTCAGACAGGGAAGTACTGTTCAGAAGATTGAAATAGGATGATGTGATAGAGAATGACTAGAGGCCTACTTTAGATTGGTTATTGGGGAAGGCCTTGCTGAGAAGGTGGAGTTTAAGCTTCACTTTAATTAAAAATAGAGCCAACATGTGAATATCAGTAGTATAGTAGTCCTCCCTTATCTGACGGTATACATGCCAAGACCCCCAGTGGATGCCTGAAACTGTGGATTAGATTGAACCCTGTATCTGTCATATTTTTGCCTTTACAAATATATCTATGATAAGTCTAATTTATAAATTAGGCACAGTCAGAGCTTAACAACAATAACTAATAATAAAATAGAACTTTTAACAATATTCCAGCATCACTACCCTTGCACTTTGCGGCCATTATGAAGTAAAATAAGAGTTACTTAACACACGCACTGTGATACCTTCCTCAGCAGTCAGTCTGATAACTGAGAAGGCTACTTAGTGACTAACAGGAGGCTAGGGTATACAGCGTGGATGCACTGAATGAAGAGATGATTTACATCCTTGACAGAATGACATTAGGTTTTTCAGGCTACTCAGGACAACACACAAGTTAAAATTTATTAATTGTTTCTGGAACTTTGCATTTAATATTTTTGAACCACAGTTGACTGTGAGTAACAGTGGAAAGCAAAACGGCTGCCGATAAGGGGGACTACTGTACTAGCATTCCAGATACAGGGAGGTTGCTAGTGCCAAGCCCTAAAGCAAGAGCAAGCTCAGTGTGCTTAAGGAGCAGAAGGCTAGCGTGAGTGGAGTGAGAGAATTGGAAGGAGGAGCAGAAGAGTGAGGGCAGAGGGATAATAAGCAGCAGCAGATCTGTGTCTTCGTAAGCCAAGTTAGGAATATATATCTTTTAAAATTGAGGTGTACTTCATATATAATAAAATTCACCCTTTTAAAATGTGCAATTCAATGTTTTTTAGTGTATTCACAAAGTTGTGCAACCATCACTTCTATTTTCACGATATATCTGTCACTCCATCAGTGGCATCACTCCTAATACTTATTAGGACTTTGGGTTTTAAGTGTGATAGGAAGCCACTGGAAGGTTGCAGCAGAAGAGATGTGATCTGATTTATGTTTTTAAAAGATCATTCAGGTAGTTGTGTGGAAAATGGATTCTAGGAAGGGAAGGGTGGAAGCAGGGAGACCAGGTTTTCTTTGGCTATATGAGTACTTCAGGCAAAATGTGGTGGCTTGGATTAGGGTGGTGGTAATGCAAATAGAAGGAAGTAAATGGGTTCAGGATCTGTTTGGCAGGTAGACATGAAACTTTTGAAAAATATGATAAAATTATAAGTAGAGACAGTGTTTCCAGGGGTGGTCTCTTGGTCAGGAGAGGCATATGGGATGCTTTTTAGTCTTTGCCATTTCCTCTGTCAACTTCCTGGATTGATCTAGAGAACCAGTAATAATACCTAACAAAGGAAATAGATTGTTCAGAACTTTAATTCAGTAGCTATCATTTTGGAAAAATAATATGTATTTTATATAAATAATTTGTATTTTTCCAAAAGGAAATTCAAATTCAAAAAGAAAAAAAAAGCAACTTTGGAAAGAGCACTATTTATAAATGTTGAAAAATTGTTAAAACTCTGATGCTGACCAGCACCACGCAGGTGAGACCGCCAGTCCCAGCCAGCCAGCAGAACCACGTGACTCCATGTGGCTCCCCCACCCCGCCGCCTTGGACCCAGGCCGGGGGGAGCTCCAGTCCCTGCTCGGTCGCCCCAAACCAGCACCACTCAGGTGAGCCCACTGGCGCCAGCCAGCCAGCAGAACTGCATGGCTCCACGCAGCCCCCTCACCCGCCTCAGACCCCGGGGGGAGCACCAGCCTACAGATCCAACCCACCAAGTTTGGCCCAGCAGAACTCCACACATTAGGGGCTCATTCTACCACCACAGAGTCTAGAACGGGAACCAAGTTGGTTTAACATAACCACCACCACACCTGCTGTCAAGTAAGACAGTTCACCCCCCACAGTAGCAACCAAGGCCACTCCACAGCCAACCTTGGTGTAATAGAAGAAGCAAACCCCCTACCAAATGACCAAGCATCAGCGAAAAAACACTTGAAGTAAAAACAGTAAAGAAGAAATGACACCACCGAAAGGATACAGTAATGCCCCAAAGTCAGACTCCATGGAACAGGGAATCCTTGAAATGTCTGAAAAAGAATTTTGAGTAATGATCCTAAGAAAACTTGAAGAAATAAAGTAAGACTCAATTAGAGAACACAATGAAACAGGAAAAAACATCCAGAATATGAAGCAGGAAATCTACAAAGATTAATACCATAAAAAAGTGTAGCAGAACTTCTAGAAATGACTCACTCAATGAAATAAAAAACACAACTGAGAGCTTGATCAGCAGGGTAGAGCAAGCAGAAGAAAGAATTTCAGAGCTTGAAGATGGTCTTTTTGAAATAACTCAGGCAGACAAAAAAAAGGAAAAAAGAATTTAAAATAATGAGGAAAACCTAAGAGAGATAGCAGTCTCAAGTGCTAACATCCAAATTGTGGGTATTCCTGAAGGGCAGGAGAAAGGAAAAGGTATCAAAAACCTACTCAAGGAAATAGTAACAGAAAACTTCCCCAGTGTAGGATGAGGTACAGACCTTCAGATCCAGGAAGCTCAAGGTCTCCAAACAGATTCAACCCAAAAAGATCCTCCCCAAGACATATTATAGTTAAATTTGCAAAGCTCAAAGACAAAGAGAATTCTACAAGCAGCAAGAGAAAAGCGTCAGATCACTTATAGGGGAACCCCCACCAAACTAACAGGAGACTTCTCAACCGAGACCTACAGGCCAGAAGAAAGTGGAACTTTCAAAATACTAAAAGAAAAAAACTGCCACCCAAGAATTCTTTACTCAACAAGGCTGTCCTTCAGAAATGAGGGAGAAATAGTGTATTTCCCAGACAAACAAAAGTTGTGGGAGTTCACCACCACATGACCAGCCCTGCAAGGAAGTCTCAAGGGAGTCATTCATCTGGATTCTGAATAATGGTGACCATCACCATGATTACACAAGAAAGAGCAAACCCCACAGTTAAAACAAAAATGCCAGCAAGAAAGAGAAAGAAGCTAAAACATTCTGCCTTAAATCCCCAACTCACATTGAAGAAGAGAAATAAAAGGGGAAATAATGATCAAAAGATATTTAAAACACCTAAATAGCAATTAAATGACAGGAATTAAACAACACTTCTCAATACCTACTCTAAATGTGAATGGACTAAACTCCCCATTCAAAAGACACAGACTAACTGACTGGATTAAAAAGCTAGACCCAAGTGTATGCTGTCTTCAAGAGACCCACCTCATCTGTAAAGACACTCATAGACTAAAAGTGAAGGGATGGAAAAAGATATACCATGCAAATGGAAACTAAAAACAAGCAGGAGTAGCTATTCTTATAGTGGACAAAATAGACTTTAAACCAAAGAACATTAAAAAAGGCAAAGAAGGCCATTATATAATGATAAAGGGAACTATCCAGATAGAGGACATAACAGTCAAGCATGTATGCACCCAATACCGGAGCACCCAGATATATCAAGCAAACACTCTTAGACCTAAAGAAGGAGATAGATCCTAATACATTAATAGTGGGTGATCTGAACACCCCTCTCTCAGTATGGGACAGAACTTCCAGGCAACAAATCAACAAAGAGACACGGGATTTAATCTACACCCTAGACCAACTGGACTTGGCAGATATATACAGAACATTTCACCCAACAGCTAAAGCATACACTTCTTCTCATCAGCTCATGGTACATTCTCCAGGATAGACCACATATTAGGTCACAGATCTAGTCTCAGCAAATTTTAAAAAATTGAGGTCATTCCAACCATCTTTTCAGACCACAGTGGACTAAAGCTGGAGATAAACAATAAGCAAATCACTGGAAGATATACATATACATGGAAAATAAATAATAGGCTCCTGAATGACCTATGAGTCCAAGAAGAAATTAAACAGGAAATCAAAAAATTTCTAGAAACTAATGAAAATAAAGATACATCATACCAAAACTTGTGGGATACTGCAAAAGCAGTACTAAGAGGGAAATTTATTGCAGTAAATGCTTATATCAAAAAAATGGAGAGACTCCAAATAAACGACCTAACACTACACCTCAAAGAACTTGAAAAACAACAACAATCCAAACCTAAAGGCAGTAGACATAAAGAAATAATTAAGATCAGAGCAGAACTAAATGAAATAGAGACCCAAAAAACAATAGAAAAGATTAACAAAACTAAAAGTTGGTTGTTTGAGAAGATAAAAAAAAATAGACACACCATTAGCTAGATTAACAAAAAAAAAAAAAAAAAAGAAGACCCAAATAACAAAAATCAGAAATGAAAAGGGTGACATTACAACTGACACCACAGAAATACAAAGAATCATTAGAGACTATTATAAATAACTGTATGACTACAAATTTGAAAATCTGGAAGATATGGATAAGTTCCTAGACACATATAAATTACCAAGACTGAACCAAGAAGAGATAGAAAACCTGAACAGACCAATAACAAGCAAGGAGATTGAAGCGGTAATTAGCAATCTTCCAACAAAAAAAAGCCCAAGTCTAGATGGCTTTACAGCTGAATTCTATCAAACTTTTAAAGAGGAGTTAATACCAATTCTCATGAAACTGTTCCAAACAATTGAAAGAGACTCTACTCTCCCAAACTCATTTTATGAGGCCAACATAACTCTGATACTAAAACCAGATAAAGACACAACAAAAAAAGAAAATTACAGGCCGATATCCTTGATGAACCTAGATGTTAAAATCCTCAACAAAATATTAGAAATTAGAGCACAGCAACATATTTAAAAAATTATACACTATGATCAAGTGGGATTCATCCCAGAGATGCAAGGATGGTTCAACATACAAAAGTCAATAAATGTGATACATCACATCAACAAGCTCAAGGACAAAGAACATATGATTCTCTCAATAGATGCTGAAAAAGCATTTGACAAAATTCAACATTCCTTCATGATAAAGACTTGCAACAAATTAGGTATAGAAGGAAAATATCTTAACACAATAAAAGCCATTTATGACAAGCCCACCACCACCATTACTCTGAATGGGGAAAAATTGAAGGCCTTCCCCTTAAGGACAGGGACAAGACAAGGATGTCCACTCTCACCACTTCTATTCAACATAGTACTGGAGATACTAGCTAGAGCAGTCAGGCAAGAGAAAGAAATAAAGGGAATCCAGATTGGAGAAGACAAAGTCAAACTTTCCCTATTTGCAGATGACATGATACTATATATAGAAAAACCTAAAGACTCTATCAAAAAACTCCTAGAGCTAGTTAATAACTTCAGTAATGTTGCAGGATACAAAATAAATGCCCAGAAATCAGTAGCATTTATGTACTCAATGAATTAACAGAAAGAGAAATAAAGAAAGTAAGCCCATTTACAATTGTCACCAAAAAAAATATGATACCTAGGGATCAATTTAACCAAGGAGGTTAAAGACCTCTACAATGAGAATGACAAACCACTTCTGAAAGAAATTAAAGAAGACGCAAAAAGATGGAAAGATATTCCATGCTCTTGGATTGGAAGAATTAACATTGTGAAAATATCTATTATACTGCCCCAAAGCAATCTACAGATTCAATTCAATCCCCATCAAAATACCAATGACATTCTTCACAGAAATGGAAAAACAATATTACCTTTTATATGGAAAAACAAAAGACCCCGAATAGCCAAAGCAATCCTGAGCAAAAAAAAAAAAAAAAAAACACAAAGCCAGCGGCATAACTCTGCCTGACTTCAAATTATACTACAAAGCTGTTGTAACCAAAACAGCAAGTTACTGGTATAAAAATAGACATTCAGACCAGTGGAGTAGAATAGAGAACTCAGAAATCACTCTGCAAGCTTATAGCTATCTGATGTTAGACAAAGGCAACAAAAATCTACATTGGGGAAAAGACTGTCTCTTCAACAAGTGGTGCTGGGAAAACTGGATATCCATATGCAGAAGAATCAAACTAGATATGCATCTCTCACCATACACTAAAATCAACTCAAAATGGATTGAAGACATAGGTATAAGACCCGAAACTGTAAAATTACTAAGGGAAAATATAGGTGAAACACTTCAGCAGTTAGGTCAGGGCACAGGCTTTATGAACATGAGCCCAAAAGCACAAGCAGCAAAAGAAAAAATAAACAAATGGAACTATATCAAACTAAAAAGTTTCCGCACAGCAAAAGAAACAATCAGCCAACTATGTATCCGATAAGGGACTAATATCCAGAATATACATAGAACTCAAGCAATTTTACAGTAAAAAAAAAATAAGTTACCCAATTAAAAAATGGACAAAGGAGCTGAATAGACGTTTTTCAAAGGAAGACATACAAAATGTCCAACAGATACATGAAAAAATGCTCAACATCACTAGTCATCAGGGAAATGCAAGTTAAAACCACATTGAGATAGCGCCTCACTCCAGTTAGACTGGCTATGATCAAAAAGACAGTGAATAACACATGCTGGCAAGGGTGTGGGGAGAAGGGAACACTACTGCACTGTTGGTGGGAATATAAATTAGTACAACCACTTTGGAAAACAATTTGGAGGTTTCTCAAACAACTGCAGATAGATCTTTCATATGATCCAGCAATCCCTCTTCTGGGTATATATCCAGCGGAATGGAAATCATCATGTCGAAGAGATACATGCACTCCCATGTTTATTGCAGCTCTGTTTACAATAGCCAAGGTATGGAACCAACCTAAATGTCCATTAATAGATGATTGGATAAGGAAACTGTGGTATATATACACTATGAAATACTACTCTGCCATGAAAAAGAATGAAATACTCCCATTTGCAACAACACGGATGAACCTGGAGAAACTTATGTTGAGTGAAACAAGCAAAGCACATAGGGATAAATACTGCATGTGCTCACTCATATGTGGGAGCTAATAGAGAAAGGAAGGCAGGAAAGAAAGACCACAGTAGTGCCATGATCCAACCGAGGGAACATTCCTAGGGCTACAAATTGAAGTTGAGGGGAGAGGGGGAGGGGGAGGGAGGTTGGCGGATAATTGGAAGGGGACAAAGGGCACAAAAGCAATTTCTGGTAATGGGTATGTCCCCAATATGAATCTGGCCCCCACATCATGGTTAGGAGGGGGGACAGTCAGCTTTGTATCTCATGAGTATTCGAAATAAAAAAAAATAAATTAAATTTAAAAAAATTGATCTCCAAGATCTGCTCTGTGCAGACATCTCTGCTTCCCCTGGGCCAGTCTTTTTTCTTCCTCTGCTCCTGCAGTACTGAGCGAGTGAGTTTCTGTGGCAGCACTTGTGGCGGCACCTGTATTGGGTCCTCTGCAGTCTCTGTCTGATGTGCTAGAGTGGGGGTGGGAGGAGCTCTTCATCTCTTATTCATCTCTGAACTCCTAACACTCCACATTGTACTGGCATATATTATCCCATGAGGGTAAAGACTAAATAAATTCTGAGTACATTAATGTAAAGGAATACTAGATAGTTTTCAAAGTGACAGGCATATATTATATCCTGTATATAAAATAATATTAAACCAAAAATGTAGTTCCAAAATAATATGAATACTGATTACAATGCACAAATACTTTCATATAAACCAAAGAAACTAATGAAAACCTAGCTAGGGGAGGCTTTAACCATTTTTACATAAAATATCTAATTTTCACCTTTCAATAGACTAAAAGTTAAAGAAATCACATTTTAAATTTGAAATTAAAGTTGAGTCAGTTTTGTCCTTCAACTGCTAGAAAGCCAAAAGCCAAATGTTGGCATAGCTCTAGCAACAGCGAAGACTTTAGTGATGCATTTTTATGCTAACTTATTCCTATCTTTATATTATTTTCCTTGACAGTTTCTTATTTAAAAGAATCTTTATGTATGTACATATATGAGGTGTTTACAGAAACCCCTCTCCTCATTCTCTATTCTCCTTTTCTACTTTCTTTTTCTTCTTAACATTTTTCCCTACCTAGCATACTATAGATCTTACTTATTTGTTTTGTTTATTGTGTTTCTCTTCTTACTAGAATGTAAACTCCAGGAGAATAAGAATGTTTTCCTCTTTTGTTTACTACTGTATCCCTGCAGCCTAGAGTAGTGCTGGGTATATAGTACTCAGATTTCTGTTCAGTGAATGAATGAATTGTAAATAAATATATTTGTCTGTTTATGTGAACTGTGTACTGTTTTCTTCGAACTCAATAATTGACTCAAAATATTTGATCTCCTATTGGACATTGGCATGGAGTGGTGGGCAAACAGGCAAGGCCCCTCCACTTAATAGTTCTTCCAGCAATAACATCTACCAGGCACTGTGATAGGTACTGGGGACAGAAGGGTAGACAAGGGAGGTATGCTATCACAGAAGACAGATAGATCAAGGATGGGCTCCCAGAAGAAGTGACCTAATCCCAGTAGGGGAGCCAGGGATAGAAGGAATGCCATGTTGGAAAGCCTGAAGGTGAACTGAGAGATAAGGTACATACTTCTTAGACATATTTAATCTATTTAGTCAGAAACTTCAGAGAGGGCTGGCCGGTTGGCTCAGTTGGTTAGAACACAGCTTTATAATTCTAGCGTCATAGTCGGATTCCCGTACCGGCCAGCCACCCCCTCCCCACAAATGAAAAACAATTTGAAAGAAAAAAAGAACCTTAAGAGAATCATTAGATAATTGGCTAAATAGTTCTACACATGGGTACAGAGAACAGTAAATATGATCAGATTTATCTTCTTTAAAAATATGTGGAAGATAAACTATGCTTAACTGATTCTTACCTTGTCTTTGAAATAAGAGATTTTCAGGAAAAGTTTACTCTGCTAAGTCAGTAGATAGCCCTGAAACTTTTTCTTTTTAAAAATATAGATTTGTCGAAGAGGGCCATATTCCTTACATAAATGCTTTTCAGCATTTTCCAGAAGAGATGAAATTATATGGGCGTGACAAAGGAATCTTTGCTATAGAGGTAAGTTATTTTCTTTTTTACTTTATAGTCACTGATGAGACACAAGAGTAGTGTAGTGATTTATATTTCTTCCCTGACTTACTATTTGGTGTTGTAATTTTTAAAAATGTCATATAGTTTTCATTCTAGCTAAATATGAAACATAATTAGTGAGTAGAATTATTATTTTTATTTTCCTTTTGTGGCTTCTTCTAATTATTTAGGTTATCCTCAAAATGTAACTATAGCATGATGTGTGTGCCTTGCAGATAAGTATATTGTTAAGACTATATTTTAGAAGCTTTATATAGAGACCTTTGGGTAATTTCACTTTTTTTTTAAAGATGTGTTTTTGCTTGTTATTTATACACTGTTTCTTTGGAGGAAAGAGAAGAAAGTTATTACTTTGTTTCAAGAGGCACTATTTTAAGTCCTTCGCTTGTGTTACTTTATTCTTGATCGGTTTTCAGATGTCTCTAATGGAAGGGCTTCTGTCCTTTAATTATGAGTTTTTATCACTGTTTATAGTACTTGAAGGTTATTTCCCCTTTGTTCTTCATCAAAAGGTTTTCGGTATGCTAAATAGTAATATTAAATATTTTCATCCATTTGCCCACTTGAGGAATCATTTTCATAGACCTTCATGACCTTCACAACCTTGACATCGCAGTTTAAGAGTCATTTGTTGAGTGCCTGCTAGGTGTTCCTAACATGGAGTTGTGTTTGTAACAACTTAATAAGGGTAGCTAAAATTTATAAGATGGTGAAATTGAAGCTCAGAAAGGTTAAATAACTTGCCTACAGTCATATAATTGCAAATTGTGAAACCTCGATTTGGCCCCAAGTAAAAGTCATGCTTTGTCTTCTACATCACAGTGTCTTTTCATTCTCTGATAAAAACTACAATCAGGAGGGAGCGGAGCTTCCAGAGATGGCCGAATAAAGAGGCTATAAACCTTCTCTCCCAAAACAAATATAAAATTGGTCAAAAATGTCCCCCTCCAAAAACCCCCAAAATTCAGGTCTCTGGAAATTGACCAAAGATAAACAACAAATTGAGAAGCATTTATGGATAAAACACTGCTGAGCTTTGGATAGGAACAGTGGGAGTCTGTGGCATTCTTACCTAAGGCTGCTTTCATCCCTTCCCCTCTTTACTCCCAGTCAGTGGATGGTGCTGCCAGGCAGGGTGGCAATACAGCCCCTTAGCTTCACTGCTGGAGGGTCTGACCTGATTTGTAGGAGAAGGCAAACAACACATGCCTGGGGATGTTATCAGGAAAAACAGAAACTTCCATAGGACAGCCCTCTTAGTCTGAGATTGTGGTACTGCTGGTGGACAGGCAGAAATGTAATAGGGAGACCCTAGAAATGGAGACAGCCATAACTGTTAAGGTGACATCATAGATCCTTCACTAAATTATTTCCATTTTTGAAGTTTGAGCCACTCTTTTTATATTTCAAGAATTTAAAATTATTATTTGGCTTGAATGTGTCCTGACAGACTATGTCTTTGTTGCTAATAAAATAAATTTTGTTTATGAAATGTACTTTTGCACATGAAGAGAATAGAGTATTCAAATATGTTGTCTTGATTTTAGTGAACAGGTGCTTTACTGAAAAGCTGACTGTAAAGATTTGATTAAGTGTCCCACTGACATTCATTATGAAATTGGAGACCTCAAACTGTGGTGAAAAGTGTAATCAAGAATTAGAGTACTACTTTTAAATTACATGTTTAAATCACTTTCTAATAAAACGTACCACATTGCTATTCAAAATAAGCCATGAATTATAGCAATTATATTACTACTTAAAATAGTATCTTTACAACCGTTCTTAGCATTATATCTCCTTGTATCACTTAACTTTTTAAAATTAAGTTTTGGGCATATGTTTCCCACAGTAAGTGTTCTGGTTTGAGATGCCAGGCTTACAGTGATTCCTTCCCGAGGATTTCATCTAGTATGCAAACTCTTATTTATTGAGGAACGTTAGTGGCTCTATACTTAGGCTTATACAACATCCTTTATAGTTTTTCATGCGAGAATCAGTTTTTCTTTCTGTACCAATGCCACCTCCTGTTTGTGCTGTGTACATTTGCAAAGTTCGTTCACATCTATGATCTCCTGTGATCCTTGCCAGTCTCCTGTGATCCTTGCCAAATTCCTGCATGATAAATATAGTTCAGCTATCATCTCGATTTTACATAAGAGTAAACACCTAGGAAAAATAGAATGATTTGCCAAGGTTATACAGTTGGAATTCTCAGACTTGGAACTACAGTATTTTAGGCCTTTTACTCACTGTATCATCTTTTGGTCTGTTTGCCTGCTACTCTGCCCTTCTCATTATCCTAGTTCTTCAAAACCCTTGAATAGGTTCAATAAAGATATAAGAATTTGTAACACCATACTTCTATAAAGTACTAATTTTGAAGCTTTGAGCCAGAAGGAAATGGATGGTTGGAAATACAGATAAATGTGTAACATACTGTAACATTTTATGTCTCAGGTTATTAAATATTAGCAGCATTTTGCTTTGACTTAGAATGTGGGTCATGATGAGTGATTTGTAGAGAACGCTAGATTTTTAAACCAGAAGTGGCTCCACCCTCAGAACTTTTGTGAGAGCATTTCCAATAGATCTGGAGAGCAGAAAGCAAGCTTTTGGAGGTGGTTTCTCAATGCTGCTGTCCTTAGTCACCATTTTGCTTCATACCCAGGAGAAATGATATGTAGAGTGTAGCTGCAGCCACCTCTTGACCTGGAACAAGCAACAGAGAAATAATAATAGTGATAGTGCCTATTATGCTCCAGGCCCAGTTATGAATACTTTAAACTCATTTATTACTCATGCCAGTGCTATGCAGTTATTTATGTATATATTGTTATTATTATCCCTGTTTTACAGATGAGGAAACTGACACAACAAGAGGTTAGAAAACTCGCCTTGTACTCTGACTCTGAATGTAGTCCAGCATGGCCAAGTCAGGCCATAGCTTGGAAAAGACAAAAATGAGGGATCTTCTTTGGGAAAGACAGAAAAGGGGGATCATACCAAGCCATGAGAACTGAGTGAGGGGCTGGGCAGGAAGTAGGGGGTAGGCTCTTGAGGCTAAAAATGGACTCCAAACTGGTTACTTAAACTAAGAGGTGGCCATGAAGCAGAGATGGAAGCCAGAACCAAAAGGCAGGGGATAGAAGAGCAAACTGGAGGGCAGACCAGACTGGTAGTGAAGACTGGTGAACTGTTTCATGTTTCCACCGTACGGCTAGGCCTTTCTGAAGTGTGGTTCTTTACGAAAAAGCAAGTTAGTCTGTTTCTCACCTTGGGCAGGGTTGAGATCATTGATGTAAAAGACTTGGGATAAAGAGGACACCTCCTGTTCTTCCAGCCAGTGCTCCAGACCTCAGCTAATTTATTAGAGATGTGGTAGAATAGCTGAACTTGGGTAAAATCAGGGAAGAAAATAATGAAGGATAAGGTACCCTCACCATCTCAGGAGCCTTATTTGCATCTGGGAAAAGAATAATACAAATTCTTAGTTTCAGAACTAGCCCAGACTCAAGGTTGGTTGGTTGGTTTTTCATCTTTTTTAATGGCATCCTATGCTCACTAAGCAAAGTCTAGACTTCTCGTCATGCCTTGGACAATACTAAAGGTAACCTGAAACTGTGACATAGTAGGAAGGGTTTTAAAAAAAAATAATTGAGTAGAAAATTTGTATAATTCATTAATTAGTAATTTTATATTTATTTTTTTATTTTTATTTTTTTAAATTTTATTTTGTCGATATACATTGTGGCTGATTACTGCTCCCCATCACCAAAACCTCCCTCCCTTCTCCCTCCCCCCCTCCCCCCCAACAATGTCCTTTCTGTTTGCTTGTCGTATCAACTTCAAGTAATTGTGGTTGTTATATCTTCTCCCCCCCCCCGGTTTTGTGTGTGTGTGTGTGTGTGTGTGTGTGTGTGTGTGTGTGTGAATTTATATATTAATTTTTAGCTCCCACTAATAAGTGAGAACATGTGGTATTTCTCTTTCTGTGCCTGACTTGTTTCACTTAGTAATTTTATATTTAGCAGCTGAAAAACTGTTAATCTAGTCATGTGAACCTCCTTTATATGTTCTGCTAAAAGAAAAAGACATTTGGTTCCCGAATCCTGGGTGTGTGTCTTTGTCTTTCAATTTGTTCAGTTTTCCTAGAGGAACAAATGGAACTAAGTTATCATTTTTGCATTAATTAGCAATTTGGTCTTGGCTAATAAGAAATTGTCTCTCTTTCTTCCTTCTCTCTCCTTCTCCTCCCCTCACCCTCTCCCCCTCCTTTCTATCTCCTTCTCTCCCTTAATGTCCAGCATAATCTGTATCTTACATCCTAACTGACTGGGTTTTAACCTGATTCCTCAGAACCATTCACCACTCAAGTTATGGTGATAATTTTTGCTTGGTTAAGGTATTTGTACATTTTGCTTAGTGCCTGAAATAATTATTTTGCTGTCTTTAACTCCCTAACCAAATTGTAAGCTTCTCAGGAATAGATACCAGAATCTTTTATATATAAACATGGAATTTAAAGCTAGAGGGGAATTTAGTCCACTTATTTTTAGTCCACTTATTTTTCCAATATGGAAATAGGCCTAAAAAGAAATATGATTTGAGAATAAATAAACCTGTCCTTCATTAGGATTTTCATGAGAATTATTTGAGATAATATATTCAAAATACAGGCATATAGTACGTATTCAAATGGTAATAGGCTCCCTTCCAGGCCCTAGGATGGAAAAACTTTTCCCCTAAGGTGGGGTTTAAGAGAGTAATCAAGCTGCTTGAAGAAAAAAAAGTATCATTTCTGGAAAATAAAGTTTTTATTTAAAAATTCTATTAACCTTTGAATGTGTCGATTTTTAGGTTTTCTCAAAGTAGGTTTCAGGAAGTCCGTGTATATGAGAAGGGATAATGTATCTTGCTTCTCATTGTGGTATTTTATAATTTTGGTTACTATATATTCAGGTTCTTGCAAAGGATGTTGATTGCTTCCTAAGCTGAGTTTACATGCTTGGTGATAAAGTTTGTATATGTTGTCCCCACAAAGCCCATGTTGAAATCTGATCCCCAGTGTGGCAGTAATGGGAGGTGTTTGGGTCATGGGAGTGGATCCCTCATGAACAGATTAATGCCTGGGTCAAGGGTTGTTAGTAAGTGAATTCTTGCTCTTATCAGTTCCCGTGAGAGCTGGTTGTTTAAAGGACCCTGGCACCTCCTCTCTCTTTCTCACTCTCTCCATTGCTTTTGCTTTCTCTAGCTCTTGCTCACTCTCTCGCTCTCTCTCTTCTCACTCTCCTCACTCTCTCACTGTTGCTCTCTCTGTCTTGCTCTCTTGCTCTAACTCACTCACTCTTTGTTACTCACTCTCCCTCTTGCTCTCTCTCTCTAGCTCTCTCTCGCTCTCTTGCTTTCTCACTTCTCACTCTTTCTCATCCTCATGCTCTCACTCTTTCCCTCTCGCACTGTGATTTCCCTGCACCCACTGGCTGCCATGATTAGAAGCAGCCTGAGGCCCATGCCAGCTGCAGCTGTCACAGAATCATGAGCCAAATAAATCTCTTTTCTTTATGAATTAACTAGTCTCAGGTATTCTGATATAGTAACACAAAAATGGACTAATACAGAAAATTGGTACCAGGAGTGGGGTGTTGCTATACAGATACCTGAAAATGTGGAAGCAGCTTTGGAATTGAGTGGAAGGTTAGAGAAGTTTGGAAGATTCAGAAGAAAAAAGACAAGGGAAGGTTTAGAACATCTTACAGTTAAATGATTGTGACCAAAATTCTGATAGAAATGTGGACAGTAAAGGCCATGCTGATGAGGTCTCCGATAGAAATGAGGAACTTATTGGGAATTGGACAAAAATCACCCTTGCTACACCATAGCAAGGAACTTGGCTGCATTGTGTCTATGCCCTAGAACTTTGTGGAAGTTAGGACTTAAGGGTTTTGAACCAGAATATTTGGCAGAAGAAATTTCTAAACAGCAAAGCATTCAGATAGTTGCATGGCTACTTGTAACAGTCTGTGCTCAGCTGTGGCAGTAAAGGCATGACATAAAGCCAGAATTTATAATTAAAAGGGAAGCAGAGTATAAAGATTTGGAAAATTTGAAGGCTGGCCATGTCATAGAGAAGCAGAGAGCATTTTCAG
Source organism: Cynocephalus volans (assembly GCF_027409185.1). NCBI lineage: Eukaryota > Metazoa > Chordata > Mammalia > Dermoptera > Cynocephalidae > Cynocephalus > Cynocephalus volans. The sequence goes on from NC_084473.1 coordinate 10,017,301, forward strand.
GAGAAGAATCCAAGGGCCCTGGGGAAGGACTAGTTGCTAAAGACATTACCATGGCTATGAGTTAGCTGGTGCTAATAGCCAAGACAATGGGAGAAAGTCGCTGAAGGCATTTCACAAGTCTCCAGTGGCACTCCTTCCATCACAGGCCCTGAGGCCTGGGAGGACTGAATTGTTCTGGGGGACAGACCCAAAGCCCCACTGCCCTGCACAGCCTCAGGACTCTGTTCCCTGCATCTCAGCCTCTCTGGCTGAAGCAGCCTTGCCGCAAGCAGCCCCGACTGTGGTTTGTGCCTCAGCCCTGGAGAACACAAGCTGGAAGCCTTGGCAGTGTCCACATACTGTTAAATCTGCAGGCCAGCAGAATGTAAGAGTGGTAGAGGTGTGGCAGCCTCCACTCAGATTTCAAAGGATGTGTGGAAAGGCCTGGGGTCTCAGCAGAGACCTCCCACAGGGGTGGAGCCACTGCGGAGGGCATCTACTAAAGTAATGCTGAGCAGAAATGTGCAGTCAGAGCCCCAACAGAGATCCCACACCAGGGCAATGTCTAGTAGAGCCAAGAGAGCAGGGCCACCACCAGGAGCCCAGAACTGGAGGGGCTTAGGTAATGTGCAGCACCCACCTGAGAAAGCTACAGGCAGCAGTGAATCCCAGTGGGCTACTCCCAGCAGACCCATGAGAACAGGCTGCCTGATGCTTTGGGGGCTCAAATCCCCCACTGTGCCCAGGATGCAGGACTTGGAGTCAAAACAGATTATCATGCAGTTTTAAGATTTAATGTCTGTGTTGCTGGGTTTTGGACTTGTTTAGAGCCTGTTTCTCCTTTCTTCTGATCTATTCCTCCCTTTTGGAATGGGAATGTACACCCAATGTCTGTTCCACCATTTCATCTTGGAAGTGGATAAGTTTGTTTCTAATTATTACAGGTTCACAACTGGAAGGAGTTTTGCCTTCAGTCTCAGATGAGACTTCGGACTTTCGACTTTTTTGGTGCTGGAGCAAGCTAAGACTTTTGGGACTATTGGGATGGAACAATTATATTTTGTATGTGAGAGGAACATGAGTTTTGGGGGACCATGGGCAGAATGTTATAGTTTGGATGTGTTGTCTCCCCAAAGCCCATGTTGAAATCTGATCCCCAGTGTGTCAATATTGGGAGGTGTTTGGATCATGGCGGCAGATCCTTCATGAATAGATTAATGCCTTCCCTGTGTGGGAGGAGGGTTGGTGAGTGAATCTTTGCCCTAATTAATTCCCACAAGAGCTGGTTGTTCAAAGGACCCTGGCACCTCCCCTCTCTCTTGCTTCCTCTTGCCATGTGATCTGGCACCCACTGGCTGCCCTGTTGTTTTCCACCATGAGTAGAAGCAGGGTGCGGCCTGCGCCAGATGCACCTATCCCAGAATTGTGAGCCAAGTAAACCTCTTTTCTTTATAAATTGACTAGTCTCAAGTAATCTGTTATAGCAAGACAAAAATGGACTAATACACTTGGGATTGATATCTAACCAGTAATTTCCTTTTTAGTTAAGAAATTTAGTTTTGCTCTATGTATACTCAATAGACACTCACATTTCACTCTGTAAAAGTAATTATTTTTAAAAGCTTAGTCTCTGTGTTCTTCCAAATAGTAATAGATTCCATTATTACCGAATGTTTAAATGACTACAGGAGTGACATATAATATACAGAATCAAGACTATTTCTGTAACAGCCATTGTGGCTCACATTTCCCTGAAGCCTAGCTTAAGTCTTTAGTTACAATTTGTACCACCCTTCAGTGGACAGTGTGGTAAAAAGTGTCTGCAGCTATTATAGTCACATTTATTTCTGGTGATGATTCAGTGTTTCAGCCTGAAATATTATGTTCTTAGTATTGCATCACATCTAGACTCCTCTGCCCCTCCTAAATTTTAACAATTTGAGACTTAAGTTTTGTAAATTAGGAGGTGAAATAAGCTGTCTTTACTTGCTCTTGTTTATTTTGCTCTGATACCTTTAAATAATGATTTTTACTCATCCTATTACTGAGAGAGTAGTGTTGAAATCACCACCTGATTGCAACTTTTTCTTTCACATTGTATCTGGTTTCGCTTCAAGTATTTTGGAGCTCTGTTACTGTGGCCACTCCAACTTTTATGGGAGAAGGGGTGCAGCTGTCCAGGTGGCTGGCATGGGGATCCAAACCCTTGACCTTGGTGTTATCAGCACCAGGCTCTAACCAACTGAGCTAACCAGTCAACCCTTTTTTAAAAAGTTAATGTTTGCATGGTATATTTTTTCTAGTGTTTTATTTTTAACCTGCCTTTATATTTAAGTAGGTTTCTGGCAGATACTATGTAGTTGAGTCTTGATTTTTCATTTAGTCTGATCATCTCTGACTTTTAATTAGCATGTTTGAGCCATTTACATTTGATGTAATTATTAATATTGCCAGTGCTGTGGTTTGAATGTTTGTGCCTTCCAAAGCTCATGCTGAAGTTTAATCCCCAATCTGGTATTTGAAAGGTGGGGACCTTTAAGAGGTAATTGGATTATGAGGGCTGTGCCCTCATGAATGGATTAATCCATTTATAGGTTAATGGATTAATGTGTTATCATGGGAGTGGCATTAGTGGCTTTATAAGAGAAAGGGACCTGAGTGAGGATGTGGGCACAGTCTTGCCCACTAGCCATGTGATGCTCTGAACCACTTTGGGATCCTACAGAGTCCCCACTGAGAAGAAGACCCTTACCACATGCACCCCCTCAGCCCTGGACTTCCTAGCCTCCAAAACTAAGAAATAAACTCTGTTTCTTTTTAAATTATCCAGTTTCTGGTATTCTATTATAAGTGACATAAAACTAACTAATACAGAAAATTGGTACCAAGTGGTACCTCAAGAAGTGAGGCGTTGTTGATAACAAATACCTGAAAATGTGAAAGCAGCTTTGGAACTGGGTAACAGGCAGAGGCTAGAAGAATTTGGAGGAGCAGGCTAGGAAAAGCCTAGATTCTGGTGAGGGCTTGGAAGACAAAGAGACCAGAGAAAGTTTAGACCTTCTTAGAGATTGGTTAAGTGTTGGTGACCAGAATGCTGATAGAAATATGGACAGTTAAGGCCATTCTGAGGAGGTTTCAGATGAAAATGAGGAGGAGCTTATTGGAAATTGGAATAAAAGTCACCCTTGTTATAAAATGGCAAAGAATTTGGCTGGATTATGTTCATGCCCAAGGGCTTTATGGAATGCAGACTTTAAGAGCAATGAATTAGAATACTTGGTGGAAGAAATAAATAAACTGCAGAGCATTCAGGCTGCTTTATGGCTACTTTGAACTGCTTACAGTGAAATTAGAGACCAAAGAGATAACTTAAAGGTAGAATTTATAATTAAAAGGGAAGCAGAGCATAGAAATTTAGAAAATTCGCAGCCTGCCCATGTAAGGAGTGAAAGACATGTTTGGGAGAATGCCAGGTTGCTGCTGACAGACAAGTTGCTAAAGAGATTAGCGCTGATAAGGGAAGCCAGGTGTTTGTGCATCGGGACAATGGGAAGAAAGACCCTGAAGGCATCTCAGAGATCTCCTAGGCTGCCCCTCCCATCATAGGCCTAGAGGCCTACGCCTAGGAAGGCAGAAGGGTTTCTGAACAAGGGCCCAAGGCACCCTCCACAGGCTTGCTGCCCAGGGCTGCCTCAGGACTCTGCTCCCTGAATTCCAGCACAGTGCTCTCACCTGTGGCTAAAATGACCCAGGTTCATCGAGACTTACCACTTTGGAGGATACAAGCAGTGTCCATGTGGTGTTAAGTCTGAAGGCTCACAGAATTGCAAGAACTGGAGGCATGATGCCTCCACCCAGAATTCAAAGGATGTGTGGAAAAGCCGGTGGGCCCAGGCAGAGACTTGTTGTAGGGGTGGAGCCACACAGAGAACCTCTGTTAGAGCAATGCTGAGTGGAAATGTGAGGCCAGAGTTACAGCAGAGAGCCCCCATGGGACCATGCCTCATAGAGCTGTGGGAGCTGGATCCCCACTGAGATCTCAGAGCTCTAGAACTACCAGTGTGCAATGCCAGCCTGGAGAGCTGGGTGGACTGGGCCCAGCAAAGCCATAGGAGTGGGGCTGCCCAAGCTTTGGGGCCTAACTCCCGTCTCAATGTGCAGAGAATGCCTGACCTGGAGTCAAGGGAAATTAATATCCAGCTTTAATATTAAATTCCGTCCTACGTAGTTTCAGACTTGTTTTTGGCCAGTTATTCCTTTTTTTTCTGTTGCTCTCTTTTGGAATGGGAATGTGTACCCTATGCTTGTTCCACCATTGTATTTTGGAAGTAGATAACTTGTTTGGATTTCATAGACTCATAGATGAGACTTTGGACTTTTGATTTGGTGCTGGAACAGGTTATAACTTTGGAGTTACAGGGATGGAACAAATGTATTTGTATGTGAGAAGGACATGTGCTTTGGGTGGCCAGGGGCAGAATGCTATGGTTTGAATATTTGTTGGGCTTAAATCTACCATCTTGCTATATTTGTCCCATGTATTCTTAGTTCCTCTTTTCCTGCCTTCTTATGGATTGAGAATTTTTTTATATCATTTTATTTTATTTCCACTATTGATTTATTAACTATACCTGTTTGTTTTCTTTCTTTTAGTGGTTGTTGTAGAGTTTACAGTGTTCATCTTTAATTTATCACAGTATATCTCAACTAATAATATACCCACTACACGTATGAGGTACTTCAAAAAGTTCATGGAAGCATTTGCATTATCTTTTAATTCCATTTTTCGATAAACTGTTTGAAATACCCTCGCAGAGCGGAATACCCTTACAGCAAGATTCTTCCACTTTCCTCTTCCCTTCCTTAGTGTTAATCATTTCATTTTACCTTGTTATGAATTCCATAATGCACTGGATTTTTGCTTTAAACAGACATTCATCTTTTCAAGAGGTAAAAAATGAGAAAAATCATTTTATATTTAACTATATATAGATGGTCCCTGACTTATGAAGGTTTGGCTTAACACTTTCAATTTTATGATGGTGTGAAAGCAGTACAGACTTAGTATGCTTCTGAACTTACAATGGGGTTATGTCCAGATAAACCCATTGTAGGTCAAGGAGCATCTGCATTTACCATTTCTGGCACTCTTTCCATTTAGATCCATATTTCCATCAGTCTAAAAAATGTCCTTCAGTATTTCTTATGGTACAGATCTGCTAGCAGTGAATTCTTTTGGCTTGTTTTGGTCCAAAAATGTTTTTATTTTGACTTAATTTTTGAAAGACTTTCACTAGATATAGAATTCTGGACTCATACTTTTCTTTCAGTACTTTAAACATGTCATTCCATTGTCTTCAGGACTGCCTGATTTCTTATGAGAAATCAATCTGCTGTCATTCTTGTTTGTGCTATTCTCTGTCTGATATGGCTTTTTTTCCCTCTAGTTGCTTTTTAAGATTTTCCATTTATCACTGGTTTTCATCAATTGGATTGTTATGTGCCTTTTCATTGTTTTCTTTATGTTTCTTCTGTTTGGGATTCATTGACTTTAGATCTGAGTATATAGTTATCATCAGATTTGGAAATTTTCCATCTATTATTTCTTCAAATATTTTTCTGTTTTCCCTTGATTTTTTCTGGGACATCGATTACATATTAGACCACTGGATATTGTCCTACAACCACAGCTCACTAAGGCTTCTGCTCTTTTTTTTGTTTGTTTTTTTAGTCAACTTGCTTGGTTTGTTTTGTTAATTTCTATTGTCATCTCTTCAAATTCACTGATCTTTACTTCTTAAGTATCTAATCTGTTGTTAAACCCACCCATGTATTTTTAATTTCGTATACTTCATTTTTTATTTCTAGAACTTCCATTTTAGTCAATTTCTTTCATTTCTTTTTTTCTTTTTTCTTTTTTCTTTTTTAAAAGATGACCGGTAAGGGGATCTTAACCCGTGGCTTGGTGTTGTCAGCACCGCACTCAGCCAGTGAGCCAACCAGCCATCCCTATATAGGATGTGAACCCGTGGCCTTGGTGTTATCAGCACCGCACTCTCCCGAGTGAGCCACGGGCCGGCCCTTATTTCTTTCATTTCTCATTATGTTTTCTTTTATATGCTTGAGCATATTGACGGTTTCATAATAGATATTTTAAGGCTCTTGTCTACCAATTCCATTGTCTCTTATTTCTGGGTCTGTTTCTATTGATTGGTTTTTCTTCTGGTTATGTGTCATGTTTTCTTGCTTCTTTGCATGCCTGGTAATTTTCGGTTTGGTGGAGACATTGTGACTTTTATGTTGTTGGGTGCTAGATTTTTGTTCTGGTGTATAATTAACTTGAAGACCAGTTTGATGCTTTAAAAGCTTGTTTTTAAGCTTTGTTGTAGCTGGTTCGGGGTCTTTATTCTGGGACTAATTTAGCCACACTACTAAGAAATATCCCTTCTAAAGGCTCTACCCAGTGTCCCTGATATTATGAAGTCTCAACACTCTGGCTTTTGTCTTCTGTGAGCTCTGGAAATTGTTTGGTCTACTGCTCTCCGACCATATTTTCCCCTGGGCCTCAGGTTTTTTCTCATACATGCACATATCTGTACTCAGCCAAAGCCTTGAGAGGACTGCTTTGCAGATCTCTGGAGCACTGTCTATGCAACTCCATTCTTTCTGATACTCTGGCTGCAAATGATAGCCACCACCTTTCAGGAACACCAGTCTTTGTCTCCTCAGCTCAGCGAGACCACCAGGGTCTGTTTTACTTCCTGCTCCCCACACTGCAGCTTACTGCTTCCAGGTGGTAAGCTGGGGCCATCTCTTTCTTTTCTCTTAAGGATTATAATTCTGTGCTGCCTGTCATTCAGTGCCTGAAACTGTTCTTTATTTTTTTTCTAGTTCTCCAGTTCTCTGTTGTTTATGGTGAGAGGTCAATTCCCATAGTAGTTAATCCTTCATGGGCAGAAACAGAAGTGTTCCAAGTACTAAATTTTTAGAGATTTAGAATAGAGTCAGTATTTTCAGATGCTTTTTTAGGTCAGTGTTACCTAAACAATTCTTTCTCAAATGCCTAAAAGCATCTCATTGCTTGTTCATTCTCAGATTTTTTTTTAAATTGTAGTCTTTATTTGTGAATATTGTTACTTAAATTTTTTACCCCAGATGGACCATGTTTTTGGAGGGCCAGTAGTTTTATATGCACAAAATACTTACCCTGGTAATAATTCCTTTTGTTGACTGTTTTCATTTTTAAAATTAATATTATTTTTATTATTATTATTATTTTTTGACCAGTAAGGGGATCATAGTAACCCTTGGCTTGGTGTTGCCCGCACCATGCTCAGCCAGTGAGCTCACCGGCCATCCCTATATAGGATCCGAACCCGCGGCCTCAGCGTTACCGGCACTGCACTCTCCCAAGTGAGCCACAGGGCCGGCCCAAAATTAATATTATTTTTAATTGACAAATCATGATTATATCCATTTATGGGATACAGTGTGATGTCTTGATATATGTATACCATGTGGAATGATTGAATCAAGCTAATTAGCATGTCCATCACCTTGCTTACCTATTATTTTTAAAGTGAGACATTTGAAATTTACTCTCAATTATTTTGAAATACACACTACATTATTATTGACTATAGTCACCCTGCTATGCAATAGATCTCAAAATTTTTTCCTTGTATCTTTCTGAAATTTTGTGCCCTTTGACCAACAATTTCCCATTCCCTTCCTCCCCCCTCTACCCAGCCTCTGGTAACCATCATTCTGCTCTCTACTTCTATGAGTCCAACTTTTTTAGATTCTACGTATAAGTGAGATCATATGGCATTTGTTTTTCTGCACCTGACTTATTTCACTTAGCATAATGTCCTTCAGGTTAATCCATCTTGTTGCAAATGACAGAATTTCCTTCTTTTTTAAGGCTGAGTTGTATTCCATTGTGTACTTATACCACATTTTCTTTTTTTTTAATCATATTTTTTCAAATTGTATTAATTCAAGCTTCTCCATAAATTTGATGTTTGTTCTTGCTTTAACTTTAGCAAATTCATGTTGCTTTGATAGGGGCTGTTTTCAAATTGATGTCTTATCTTTCTCAGTGCCTCAATCTAGATTCTGTTCAGACATGTTATAGCAAGTTAGTATGAGTTTATTTTGGCACAAAATTTTGTAATCCATGCATAGTTCTTTCATAACACCCATTTTCCATGAACTTTTTGAAGACCCCTCATAATGTCCTCCAGGTTCATTCACGTTGTTGCAAATGAGAGGATTTCCTTTTTTTTTTTTTAAAGGTTGAATAGTATTCCATTGTGTATATGTACCACATTTTTTTTAATTCATTCATCCATTGGTGGACACTTAGGTCAATTCCATATCTTGGATATTGCAAATAATGATGCAATATACATGGGAATGCATTCCATATATTGATTGAATTCAACATACTGATTTTAATTCCTTTGGATATGACCCCTAAATACTTTAGGATGTATTTCCTAAAAATAGGGATATTCTCTTACATAACTGAAATTTTGCTGTTAATTTTTTATTCTTTTCAGAGCTACATGATATAGATGTGCTACAATTATTCAATTAGTTCTCTAGTGACAGGATTTTGTGTTTGAGAAGAAAAGACTAAAGAAGGCAGCTAGGTAATGAAAAAAATAAAACAAGAAACAATCTAAATGTCTGTCAACAGGAAGATGGATAAAATATGATATATTCATATAATGGCATATTAAACAACTATAGAAATGAATGAATCACAGCTACAAGCAATATGAATGAATCTAAGAAACATTATGTTGAGTGTAAAATGCAAGACTCAAAAAACTACATACAGTATATCATTTTTTTAGAAAGCAAGAGCAAAATTTAGATATCTAGTACCTTTGGAGGGGGAGACAGAGGGATGGGATAGGGAAGGAGTACACTGGTACATGCAACACTATTTGTAATATTCCGGTTCTTGATTCGAATAGTGGATTCACAGATGTTCATTTTATTAGCGTGCTTCGTAGCTTGCAAATATGTTGCATATATCCTTTTCTATTTTCAAAAATTTAGAGGCAGCTAGAAGATATTGTCTAAGTAGAATTTCTAAAAGAGAGGAGCAAAAGACAGCATCTCATGCATTGGTTTGTTTGTATATGTCTTCCATCCCCAATTAAAAGGTGTAAACTCTTAGAGAGTAGACCATATTTAATGCTTCTATTTTATTATTCATAAGACTTTATATATACATGGTAAGGACTCAGTCTGTGTTTATTGATTAAATGATTTGAAACAGATATAAAACAGAACAGGCTTAAACACTTTATTTTCAGGAGATGTCGAACTGGTCTGTTGGGGAATTTTTTCACATATGAGGTTACTTCAAAAAGTTTGTGGAGGACCTTTTCTACCTGCTCCCCTCTACCCTCTACTTCGACTACTCCATGCTTGCTCCAGGCTCTGGGCTCCAGGCTCCAGGCTTCAGGCTTCAGGCTTCTGCTAAGTTAGCACTGCTGTCATCTCCCTCCAGCCGCCATCATGATTATCTACTGGGACCTCATCAGCCATGATGAGATGTTCTCCGACATTTACAAGATCCGGGAAATCGCGGATGGAGTGTGCCCGGGGGTGGAAGGGAAGATGGTCAGTAGGACAGAGGGCAACATTGATGACTCGCTCATTGGTAGAAATGCCTCCTTTGGAAGGCCCCAAGGGCGAAGGTACCGAAAGCACAGTAATCATTTATTGATATTGTCATGAACCATCGCTTGCAGGAAACCAGCTTCACAAAAGAAGCCTACAAGAAGTACATCAAAGATTACATGAAATCAATCAAAGGCAAACTCAAAAAACAGACCAGAAAGAGTTAAACCTTTTATGACAGGGGCTGCAGAACAAATCAAGCACATCCTTGCTAATTTCAAAAACTACCAGTTATTTATTAGTGAAAAAATGAATCCCGATGGCATGGTTGTTCTGCTGGACTACTGTGAGTATGGTGTGACTGCATAGATGATTTTCTTTAAAGGTGGTTTGGAAATGGAAAAACAGTAACAAATTTGGCAATTACTTTGGATCTATCACCTGTCATCACTACTGGCTGCTGCTTGACATCCACACAACACCAGGACTTAGGACAAATAGGATTGATGTCATCTTGAGCTCTTCATTTATTTTGACCGTGATTTATTTGGAGTGGAAGCATTGTTTTTAAGAAAAAAAACAGGTCACTTAGGCTGTCTAAAAGTAAAGTGCATTTAAACTGGAAAAAGAAAAAAATTTGTGGAAAAATAGAATTCAAAGATAATACGAATCTTTTCATGAACTTTTTGAAGTGCCTTCATAAGCAGGAAATGTCCAGACTGCTTCTGATTTATTTATTGCATAATGTATTAGAAGGCTATTAAAAGTGGCATTTGGTTAACAAAAATTTAAAAAGAATTCTATTCAATTTTAATGATAAATGTATAAGTGATATAACTTATAAGCAAGGACATCTAAAAATAAGAGTTAGGGGTGTGTCAGTATCACTCATATGAAAATCAGTGTGTGAAGTAAATTATCAGTTAATTTTTATTCTTCATCAATATACCGAAACCAATAGTTAATTACTCAGGTTAGAAAATGTATCTATGTGGCTACATATATATTTCTTTTAAGAAAATCATACCTCATATTTGCTAAGTGAAACTGGTGATTTTATGTGGATTCCCTGTGATTTAGTTTGATCCTGGGCCAGTAAACCTCAGTACCCAGCACACTCAGTCCAGGGCTTCCCTCACTTCTACTTCCCAAGAAAAGAGAATGAGAACTTGGTTTTACACTAGCCTAAACAAAACCGAATGATGACAAAGGTAAACCTGCCACTAAGATAATCACATAACCCTTCCAAAATCAAATAGAAGTTATTTGGGGATTATCTATCCTTCTGGATACCATCCTTTAATCTCCTTTAGATATGTGAAATTGGAACATAGCTATGCAACAATCAGTAGAGTATTTAAAGAACAGAGAAATTTCAAGGAGGAGGACTCCAGTAGGTTTTTCCCAGCTCTTATCCTGGGGCCAAAACAAATTCCTGTCTCCCGTTCAGTTGGCAAGTCCTCATTGGTCACCAGCTCATAATTTTGTATTTGTTCATAAAGTTTGTATTTGTCTGTGCAAGTCGATGGCATGTTTCTAAACAGATCTCATCCTCAGGACCAAGACTATATTTCACATGGAGTAATGTGTTCATCACATACTTCCAGAACTAGCCTTTGAACATAAAAAGTATTTTTCTTACTACATGGTAGATTTACAACCATTAAGATAATTCTAGCAGTCTAACAATGCAAGGTAAACTGTTTTATAAATCATAATACATGTGGAATTCATTTTATCCTTTCTTCGTAAATAAATATTACAGTGCTTTGTTATTACTTCTGATAGCTTTATTCCTTATTAATTTTCCTTGGCCATAGAGTCTTATTATAAGTTTGGATGAACAGGTGCATGTAGCATTAGCTTTTTCTATGCTGAATCTTTGCTTCAAAACAAGAATAAGTAAGGGTGAGGCACTGCTCTCTCTCTTTTTTTTTTAAATAGCTGAGCAGGAAGTTCGCCTCTGACAGGGTATTGTAATCGAGTTTATCACAGGAGCCTGTTGTTGTGTAACAGAAACTCTAGCTTGTCCTTACCTGTCTTAAAGCATTGCTTCATGAAGGAGAATAAAATCACTGGAATATTTGTGAAATTCAATAAAATGCTTTCCCAAGCACTCTGTTTTTAATGCATGCTGGAACAATTTATTATAGCTTTGTGGTCTTTTAAAAAAACATATTAAACTTGTGATTTCTTACTATTGTAATTAAATGGATCTGTGTCACTCTAGAAGTCCTATGTGTCATATTTATTATACCTTTTAGACACATCTCCAGCCAAGTGTAGTAATAGTCCACACTCTCCCACTCTCTCCCCCTTTTTTCAAGAAAAAGGGGAAGGTTTGGGATGCCTTCAAATGACTGTTTGTTTAATTGACAGGCAGCTTTTCCTCATTGTGTGCTTTGCCCTTGCTCACAAAAGTGCATTCACTATTCTATAGTATGTTGAAACTTTTAAATGGAAACGGCTTTTCACTAACAAAGGAAGCATTTTCTTCCCCCATTCCAAGTCTTAGCTTTCTCTACTAAGTCTTGGCTTCTTCAGCAGCTGTACCTCCACCAGAAATGACAAAAGGTGCGATTGTCTAGGAGGTGGCAGTGAAGATAATGCCAGTGGAGTTTTGTGTGTGCGGGCTGCTGAGGACTGTTTTCTTCTGTTTGGTTTTGTTTTATTTTTGTTATTCCAGAAAGTTGAGCACACCTTAAAAACAAACCACACACACAAAAAAAGGCTTTAAAAACCCTTCTCAAACCTTTATCCTAGGTGAGCTATTTCTTTCCATTAAGTTGTTCTGTTAGTATTTAAGAGGGCTCTTCTGCCCCAGTAACAACAAATCTGACAAAACTGACTTAAAACATAGGGAATGGAATACAGCATACAGAGAATAATGATATGGTTTGTTTTCTTTTTCCAAGCAGGCCATGAGAGTTTGAGTCTTCCTGCTATTACACTGGCTTATGAGCGAAACTCAGGAGAGGAGACAGGTGTGCAAAATTAAGTTTTAGTATTTCCAGTCACCTCCTTTTTCTGAGTTGTGATTCCCAACCGCAGGTAGATAGCCTTTTCACTTCATTTACTTATTTAATTTGAAGATGATCTCCTCCTCCTCTTTCTGCCTCTGCCTCTTCTGCTGCTTTATTTTAGAATCAGGTTTCTGGAGTATGGTGTTGACTTGAAGTAACATTTATTCCTAGCAAAAATCTTTCAGTTCACGTGGTAGAATTAATTGAAAATCTTTCAGGGGTACCATCTCTTCATAGCATACCACATAATCAAATTACTGATTAAACCAAAGTATTGGGCCTAGACACACACTTGTCTCGTGAGATAATATTTATTCTGCCACTGACTTACAGACAGTGGGGCTACTTCTCAGCCATGATTTTTAAAATTCTTACGAATTTAAGCCCACAGACTGATTTCTTAACAAATAATATGTAACGTACATATTATTCTACCATGGTCCTTGGAAATGTTTCTAAATCCTTTCAAGAATTAGTCATTTCGTCATAACTCAATAGACTCAGCAAAAAGGGATAAAGAGGAAACTGTAAATTCATTCTCAAGTACATCTCCAGTATTCTGAATGTTGATCGACCACATTCTGATCTTCTCTCTGAATGAGTAAAAAGAAAAGATGTAATGCTGGTTCAGCCAAACCCACTGAGTGGCACTTTGCCATGATGATTCATTTGCCTTGGAGCAATCTTACACCCTTTGTGAAACTGGGTCCCTTTTGGTTGAAGGAAGAAAAAGTCTCCTCCAGAACTGTCAGTCACTTCTTAAGCACCTTCAATTGAAGGCCTTATTGGATCAAGTTTTAATACACTCTTGGTCTTCAAACTTTACTCTAGATTTGTTCATCTTACTCTGTAGGCCACATGCAGCCTTTGGGATTGTTTGTGCAATCTTTGTTAGAATAATAATCAGACAGGTTTAAAATCTACCTGAGGGAAATTAAGATGAGTGTAATTATAACAGGTGTTCTCGGTTTCCCTCATTCCTACACCTCCCTTCCAGAATCACTCCTGCCAGAGAGCATGAGGAGAAACCAGCTGATGTTGTCTTTTGTTCCTGGCTTCCCCCAACATCTTAAGCATCACTGGAATGTGTGTGTGCACTTCTCTTTTCAGGCTTGTGGAGTAAAACCATCTGAGCGTCTCCTCCAGTCTGCAAAAAGAATGAGGATGGGAAGCCACTGCATTTTATTTTTAATTTTTTGTTTCCTGTAACTGGCATATTCTGTTTTTAGGGATCCACAGCAATTTCATAAATCTCTACAGCTTCTCTCATAATATGCATAAGAATATTCTGGACAGCTTGTTTAAACTGCAAATTCTTAGACCCAGTGTCAAATTGATTCAGTAAGTCTGGTGTGGAACCTAAGAAGATGTGCTTTTTCTAAGTATCTTTCAAGGGATTCTGTTAGAAATGGTGCGTTGAGCAGTGCAGAGTCTTCTCTCTCTTCCTCTTTTCTTTTGTTATTCCACCTTGTTCCACAAAAGATATGAGGTAGAATTAGACTAATTAGCAGATAACTAAAGTCAGTATAAAACAAAATGCTACTATACCTTACTAAACATGCAGAGTTTTAAACAGGATTCCGTAGGCCTCTTATTCTACTTAATGCATCAGAGATTCCACACACCTACTGAAAATATGGTACAAATACCTAGCAGCTTGTAAGAGAACTTTCCCTTGGGTGTGTTCTATAAATGAAGGCATTTTCTAGAAGTCAAAAGGCTATTCCCAGCACAGTCACTGAATATTTACTATAATTATTGTAAGATAGTTACCCAGATTTTAGAATTTTGTCAAAATTAGAGACTGACTCCCCTCTCTGGGCTAAGGGTAATGGGACAGAGACAAAAATGTTTCATTATCCTGCTCTTCTGTAAAACCCTGCTAAGTAACAGTGCTCTCAGCCTTCTGCCAAGCGTTAGATGTTTTGCTGAGCTAGCAGTGTAGAACTCCAAACTTGCCTGGTTCAGTTGGACCGGGAGCAGATTGTGATGTGGCGTTGGTGGCAGGAGGTAACATTCTGATGCTTTCAGTGATGACCCCTAGGACAGAAATGGTATGCAGTGATGACACCCGGTTATAACTCTTTTACCTCATTTGAGGCATATAAGACTTTTAGTCTTATACTAGAATCATTAAATAGTAATCAAGCATAATTTCTGGGGAGGCCCTGAGCAAGAGATTCTGTAGATATTATACTTTCCTTTTGTTAAGTATATTTTGTCTTCTGGAAAATGCAGACCAATATCTTTGTGTTACATATTTAATAGCAGCAGTTTAATAATTCCATCTTTTTCTCCCTAAAAGTATATTTCCATTGCTAAGAGATTTTATATAAGATGAGGGTAGATATTAGCAAGTAGTATAGATTTTTAATGTTTGTAGATTTTATATATGTTGAATTTTTAAATTCTTCACCTTTATTAAACTTCTAATTATGGCCTCTAATGTGTTATGAGATTTTTTTTCTTTAGACAGTCATTACTTTTATACCATTTATAAGTGTGCAGCTCAGTGGCATTAAGTATATTTATATTTTTGTGCAACCATTACCGTTCATCTCCAGACTTTTTTCACCTTTCCAAACTGAAACGCCATACCCAATAAACACTAACTTCCTGTTTTCCACTTGTTCTAGCCCCTGATAACCACTATTCTACTTTCTGTCTCTGTGAGTTTGACTACTATAGGTGTCTCATGTAAGTGGAATCATAGAATATTTGTCTTTCTGTTTCTGGCTTATTTCACTTAGCATAATGTCTTTAAGGATCGTCCATGTTGTAGTGTATGTCAGAATTTCATTTCTTTTTGAGGCTGAATAATATTCCGGTGCATGTATATACCACATTTTGTTCATCCATTCATTGGTGGACATTTAGGTTGTTTCCACCTTTTGCCTACTGTAAACAATGCTCTTGTGAACATTGGTATATAAATATCTGTTTGTGTGCTTGTTTTCAATTGTTTTGAGTATGTATCCAGAAATGCAGTTTCTAGATCTTATGGTAAGTCTATGTTTAATTTTTTGAACCACCATAGTATGTTTTTGAATGTTAATTTTTTTCTTATTAAAAAAGTAATATATTCAGAATGATTGACAGGAATGTGGGAGCAGTAAGAACAACAAGATCAAGGGTTTGGATCCCCGTACCGGCCAGCTGCCCCCCCCAAACAAAGGATTGTGGAAAATAATGAGGAATATAAAGAAGGAGATAAAAATCATCCACAATCCAATTTCTCATGGATGCTGTTAACATTTGGTAGTTTTGATTGTCTGCAAATTTGTCTCTTGCTTTTTAAAAACTCAATATTGTACTATAAGTATTTTCCTAAGTCATGGAACAGCCTATGAAAATCACTTTTAGATAGCTGCTTAATATAATGTAACTTACATCTAACATAGATTCCTAATAATAAGGAAATGATGGATTCATTGAGAGGGATATTTTCTAGTCACTCAAAGTGAGGTTTTCACAGACTGTCTCATGATATTAGAAAATTCTCACAAAATATAATGTGAGGTGAAAATGCAGGAGGTGAAACCATATCCCTAATTCAGTTTATACAAAAGCACTCAGACAGGAGCTTAGCATAAGAACAATGTAAGGGATTTTAGTAGAGGAGTGACATATCAGATATGCATTTTTAAATAACACTTTGACTACCAGTTGCAAAGGGTCAGTGGCAGCAGCAGATACAGTGCTATCAGGTAGGAGGTTGGTAGTCCAGGTCTGGGATGATGGAGTCTTAGGGTAAGGTGTAGTAGTCGTGGAGGCAATAAGAAATAGTAGCATTCAAGACCAAATTTGAGGTGGAGTAAACAAGTTTGTGGAATGGAATGGATGTGGTGTGTGAGGAAAGGGACCTGTCAAGGATGTTCCTAATGTTTGGGTTTTGTGACTGGGTAAGGAACACTGTTGGATAAAATCTGGGGGTGTGGAAGATGAAAAATTCAGTTCAGAATATATAAGTTTGACATGCTGAGGAAGTATCCCAGCAGAGATGTCATATAGGCTGTTGAATTTAAATCCAAATGTTATAAATATGGATGTGTCCAAAAGAGCTAAGAGAAAAGTCCACCAAGATTCTAGCAGTGGTTTTCTCTAAGTTGTGAGTGATTTCTATTGTCTTCAGTATAGTATTTTATATCTCATAAATTTCTATAATAATCATGTATTATTTTTAAAATCATATTTAAATGTTGCTAAAACATGTTCATTGTGGCATTATTTTACTAGTATAAAAATTGGAAACAACCTAAATATATAACAATTATAGAAGACTGGTTAACAAAAAGTAAATAGAATGATATTGAAAACTCTTTAACCTCCTTTTAAAAAAATATTTTGAGTGTTATTCAAAAAGGAAAAGTTAGCTCTGTTTAAAAGTAAATGGAATTTTAGAAAGTGAAATTTACAATACTGAATTGAGACTAAGAATTTAGAATCTCTAAACTATAGCATAATTATGTAATTTGCATTATTAATAATAATGTTCACCTCAATTCATATATGAAAGAATGGTGGCCAGATGTTTAGTTTGATGTACCTGCTTTTAGTGTGGAATTTTTGAAAATATACTAAATCTCATTAGCCTACCAAATTGTACTTATTTGTCATGAATTTATCACCCGTTAAATCGTTTTTTTTAAGATGGTTATTTTTCAAAGAGGAACACTCAGTGCTCTAGTGCTTTGTTTGCAGATAAAAAGTATTTATTGCATCTCCTATGTGCATTATTTGAAAGTATTAGGGTTGTCATAAATCTTGTCAGTAATGTTAAACTATCTTAACTGGAAAAATGCTTTAAATTCTGTGCAGAATGAAGCAGAGGTTCATGAGTTAATCTCATAAAGAAAAAGGAAGGCATCTTCTTTCCAAAGGTCATTGAGAATTTATGTTTTCCTTTTTTCTCTTTTAAAGTCTCAGATTATTTTAGGGTATAAGTAGAGTTATTCTATCTCAACATTAAAAAAAAGAGTTAAAAAGCCACATTGCTACTTTGGATTGACAGAAACTTACTTTTTATTCTTCAGCTACAGAATCATATGTTGATAATATAACATAAACTGATGGCCTTTTTTTCCTAATAAAACTCAAGAGATTAGATATTGAACTAGTATCAAAATAAGTATAATACAAAAAAGATTGTAGCTTCAGGCAAAGTAAAATTAAGCATAGTTATAAATTCTAGAAGTTAACAGTTTTCTGTAAACCTACCCCTGTATCATTATAAAGCATTTCCTTATACTTTATAATTGCACATGTGCTGAATTTAACAGAGTAAAATTTTACAGAGAAATATTCATTCCTTCAGTTGTCTCACATTTAGAAGATGGGCAAGACATGACTTAAGAGCAATATTTTCTAAAACAGCTCAGGGGATTTAATTGACTGTAAACTCAAATTGGGAGACAGATATTTGCTAAGACTAAAGAATAACTTTTTATGATTTAGATACATTAAAAATGGACTGCCTTGGGGAAGGTATTGGGTTTCCATCACTGGAGGTTTACAAAAAGAGCCAGACATCCTTCTGCTAGGGATTTTGTAGGGTTGGAACATAAACTTCTTCAGGTTTTTTCCAACTCTGTAATTGCCATTTAGATTATTTCTTCCACAAATGTGATGTATGAAGCAGCTGTCTTATACAGAATAGTCTGCTTAACTGGTATTATCTTTCCGTTCTTGCCCTCCACCCCCCACCCTTTTTAAGTTGAGGTAAAATAGGAAAAGTGCATGTATCATAAATGTGTACAGTGTGATGAACACAGTGATGTATCCAGCCCCTGGTGGAGAAGCATTTCTAGCGCCCCAGAAGCTCTACCATGCGCTCCCTTCCAGTCCTGACCTGCCTCACCCCAAGAGTAATCACAATCCTGACTTCTAACGACGTAGAAGTTTGGAATTGAATTGCTGAGTTTTGTACTCTATAAAAATGGAATCATTCTCTTTTGCATCTGCTTGCTTTTTTTGAACATTATGTTTTGAATGTTTTGTTCATATTATTGAATGAATTGTAGAACACTTATTTCGTCGCTGAATAATTTTCATTATGAGGATACAAAGGTACTTCAGAAAGTACCCTCTATTTTCAGGGAAAAATAGAATTAAAAGGTAATATGAATTTTTCCATGAATTTTTGTAGATCAGAATTTACTTATCCTGTTATTGATGGACATTTGGGTAGCTTGGGACTTTTACAAATGTTGTTATCATGAACATTTTTGTACATGTCTTTCGTGGACATGCATATGCATCTCTGTTGGGTATGTGTTGCTAGGAGTAGAATTGCTTTGTCATAGAATGTGCACGTGCTCAACTTTAATAGACACTACCAAATGGATTTGCAAAATGTTTGTATTCAGGCTGAATTTTAACAGGGTCCTACCATATCAGAAATATTAGTTTTTCTGAAATCCCATTAGCCTTTTGCTTGTATCTTACCTGTGGTACCTGAATATATAATAGATAAATAAAATAGATAACTTTCTATTTCGTACTGTAGTTATTTATGTACAGCTTATCTTCCTTTCTAGATTGTGAACTCCTTGAGGGATCGTTATTCATCTCTATACTTCCCAAAGTACCTTGCAGAGTACCTTGCATAGAATAGGCTCTAAACTTACTGTTTTTATATGAATGGATGAGTGAATGAGGAAAAAATTATGTGTAGTATTAATATTAGGAATATTCATAAATTACAAAAATATAATAGCATACAAAAAAAACTGCAAAGGTGATCTTAAAATGATGGACAGAATTAATTTATTAATATTTACTTTGAGCTGGCCAGTTAGTTCAGTAGGCTAGAGAGCATGGTGTTGATAACACCAAGGTCCAGGATTCAATCCCTGCTACCGGCCAGCCGCTAAACAAAAATAAAATAAAATAGGTGTATATTAATATTTGCTCATAGATTTGCCTGAATTTTATAAGAGTATCTGTATACTTCTATGTAGGAGAGTTTAGTGTGAAGTTGGATTGTAGATTTTTAACTACTAGACTCAAAACTTGGTGTTATCTCCCACGTAGATGCATATGAATATTATGTAAGAGTGAGCTGCATTGGTTAGCTGTGAATTTGAAGATTAATGGGAGAGTGCAGGTGAAGAAGAGTGAGAGGGAAGTTGTGTATTAGAGCAGTTATGATGACATTGTAACTCTAGTTGGGTCAAGGCTTTATCCTTTCTGCCAGATTCTTCTAAGGCAAGAAGTAATGATATTCATCATCATGGTTAAGGCCAGTAAGAGTGTTATGAGCCAAATAGAATTTTGGTGGCTTTTTAATTTAGTTTTATTATTGTTGAAAATTGCTCAGTTAGAATCTTAAGGATTTATGGGTATTTTCCCCCTTTATACTTTCTCCACATTCCAAATTTTATTCAATGATGAATACATATTACTTTTAAAATAATTTTAAAAATTTTAATACCTTATGCTACTTTTGCATAAAAGCATAATTATTTTTTAAATAGCTTTGCTAACTTGACTCTTTTATTTCAGTCGTGGCCTGACTACGAGGATATCTATAACAAAGTGATTGAAGTTGCCACATTTTTAGACTTGCCTCGTTTTCCAGACATAACTAAAGAGTGCTACTTTCATCCCAACATCTTGTGTATGAAGTACTTAATGGAAGTCAATCTTCCTGGTAAGTGTGTGGTGTATATATATGGGGAGGAAGCTTCAACTACTAGAATTATAATAAACAGAATATAGGATCCTTTCAGATCACAGACTATTTGAGCCACCTAAAAGGGTGTAAAGTGACATGAAGTTTAATTTTAAAATCCTTTCTTAAAATAATTCAGACCATTTAAAATGGTTAAAGGGACACTGTTTAGAAATAGAGTTCTTTTTTTGGTAGAGGGATTTATGCTTGGGAGAATATATTTGGTTTTTAATAGTAAGTTTGCTAAGTGCAAGTAAAGTAACATGTTTCAATGTGTTTTATTAATGACCTCCTCTGCCCCACCCCCCAAAAGAGCAGCACTTCTCTATTTGCATGAAGCATTATTATTACATAATAGATTCTAATTTTTAAAATTCCATAAGCTGATCTCTGGTTTTTTGTTTGTTTGTTTGTTTGTTTGTTTTGGGGGGGGGGTTTTTGGTAACATATGCTATTTCCAATTCCTAAAACAAATGGAGATAAAAGTCTAGTCAGCATAGTGAATTTTCTAAGGCAATGAAACAGAATGTGCAAAGATCCTCACTGTACCTCGTTCACAGTATACCAAGACATAGGTAACCCTGATGGAATCTGCTAATGGAATCCAGTCCTGAATTTCTTGCTAGACCAGAAATATGAGAAATTCCAGATTTTTATCCAGTTGAGAGAAAATACAAACATGGTGTGTCTATATCATTGCTTAAGCAATATCAAAACTGTGATTGAATGTATTTTTAATAAGAAAGGGAAATAAATATATATGTGAAAAAAGCAACATACAAAATTGTGAGCCTATTAACTATAAAAAAGTGTATAAATATGTGGTAGCAACATATCATTTGTGTAGATTAAGTCTGTAATTTAAAAATATTTTTAAAAACAGGAATAAAATAACTTAAACTTGACAGGAGACATGGGCAACCCCCACCACCAGCAGAAGGCAAGAGCACACCGAGGGTCCTAGGCAGGAGCTATGGGCAGCCTCCACTGCCCAGCAGAAGGAAGGAGCACACTGAAAACACCACTTCCACGTGGGTGATCCACCACAGCCACTGCCACTGCAAGGGTAGCTCGCCGACACAGTAGCAGCCGTAGCCACTATACAAGTGGCCCACCACCCACTCGACTGCCCTGACACAAGGAGAGTCACCAGCAGAGACCAGAAAAAGAAGAGAAAGTCTCTCTCCTCAAAGCTAACTCCAGAAGAAGTAACTGCTCTACCAGGTGAACAGACATCAACATAGAGATACTAGAAATAGGAAAAACCAAGAAAAGATGACACCATCAAAGGAATACAGTAATTCTCAAGTACCAGACCTTATAAAGCAGGAAAACCTTGAAACGGCTGAATGAATTCTGAACAACAATCTTAAGGAAACTCAGTGAGATGCAAGAAGACTCAGGCAACATAATGAAACAAGAAAAAGTATCCAGGATATGAAGCAGGAAATTTACAAAGAGATTAATACTTTAACAAAGAATGTAGAACAACTCATGGAACTGAAAAGTTTGTTCAATTATTAAACAAATTAAAAAACTGAGAGCTTAAGCAGCAGGCTAGAACAAGCAGAAGAAAGAAATTCTAATCCCAAAGATAGTCCTTTCAAAATAACCCAGGCAGAACAAAAAAGGAAAAGAGAATTTAAAAATTGAAGAAAACCTAAGTGAACTAGTAGACAACCTTAAGCACACAAACATGCAAATCACGGGTGTACCAAAAGAGAAGGAGAAAGAAAAGAAAAAGCATTGAAAACCCATTCAATAAAATAATAATGGAAAACTTCCAGGTATTGGGAAAGACATAGACCTTCAGATCCAGGACACTCAAAGATCCCTATACAGATTCAGTCCAAAAAAGATCCTCTCCAAGACACAGTATAGTCAAACCAGCAAAGCTCAAAGACAGAGAGAGAATCCTAAAAGCAGCAACTGAAAAGTGTCAAGTCACCTATAAGGGAGCCCCATCAGACTAACAGCAGATTTCTCAACAGAAAGTCTACAGGCCAGAAGAAAATGGGATGATATATTCAAAATACTAAAGAAAAAAACAGACAGCCAAGAATACTATATCCAGCAAGACTGTCCTTCAGAAATGAGAAAAAAATAGTGTATTTTCTAGAAAACTAAAACTGCAAGAATTCACCACCACACTACCGGCCCTGCAAAAAATCCTCAAGGGAGTCTTGCATCTGCAAGCTGAAAAACAATAACCACTATCTTGAATACACAAGAAAGAACAAAACCCACTTGTAGAACAAAAATGCAAATGAGAAAAAGAAACTAAATCTTAACTACAGCAAAAAAACAGAAAGCAACAAAGACAAAAAAAAAAAAAAAAAGAACAAAAAATATTTAAAACATCCGAATGAAAATCAGTAAAATGCCAGGAGTAAGACAGTACCTTTCAGTAGCAACCCTAAATGTAAAAGGATTGAACTCCCCACTCAAAATATACAAACTGATTGGATTAAAAAACTGGACCCAACCATGTACTGTTTTCAAGAGACCCACCTCAGCTACAGACTAATAGTGAAGAGATAGAAAAACATATACTGTATGAATGGAAAGCAAAAATGAGCAGGAGTAGTTATTCTTATATTGAATAAAATAGACTTTAAACCAAAAACCATAAAGAGATAAAGAAGGCCACTATATAATGATGAAGGAATCTATCCAGCAAGAAGACATAACAGTCATAAGTATATAGAACCCAACATCGGAGCACCCACATAAATAAAGCAAACACTGTTAGGCCTAGAGAAAGAGACACACCCCAACACGATAATAGTAGATGATCTGCACACCCCTCTCTCAGCACTGGACAGATTATCTAGGAAACAAATCAACAGAGAAATAGAGGATTTAAACCGTTTTTTAGACCAATTGGACATGGCGGAGATCTACAGAACATTTCATCCAACAATTACAGAATATATATTCTTCTTTTCAGCAAATGGAACATTCTCCAGGCTAGACTACATGTTAGGTCACAAATGAAGTCTCAGCAAATGTTAAAAAATTGAAATTATTTGAAGTGTCTTTTCATTCTACAACAGATTAAAACTAGAAATCAATAACAAGCAAAACTCTGGAAACTATATAAATAAATGGAAATTAAACAACATGCTCCTGAATGACCTATGGGTCCAAGAAGAAATTAAACAGGAAATCAAAAAATTTCATGAAACTAATGAAAATAAAGACACAGCATACCAAAGCCTGTGGGATATGGCAAAAGCAGTATTAAGAGAGAAGTGTACTGCAATGAATGCTTACATCAAAAGAATAGAAAGATTTCACATAAACAACCTAATGCTACACCTCAAAGAATTAGAAGAACAAGAAAAATCCAGTCTCAAAATTAATAGACAGAAATAATTAAGATCAGAGCAGAACTAAATGAAATAGAGACCCAAAAAACAATACAAAAGATCAATGAAACAAAAAGTTGGTTTTTTGAGAACATAAAATAGGCCATTAGCTAGGCTAACTAAAAAAAGAGAGAAGACCCAGATAACAAAAATCACAAATAAAAAAGGAGACATTACAACCAATATAACAGAAATGCAAAGAATCATTAGAGACTTGTTGTAAACAAGTCTGTGGCAACTAATTTGAAAACCTAGAGGAAATAGATAAATTTTTGGATACATACAAACTACCAAGACTGAACCAAGAAGAATACAAAACCTGAACAGACTAATAACAATCAATGAGATTGAAGGAGTAATCAGCAGTCTCCTAACAAAGAAAAATCCAGGATTAGATTGCTTTACTGCTGAATTCTACAGAACCTTAAAGAGGAATTAATACCAATTCTCTTCAAACTATTCCAAAAAAAATGAAACAGAAGCCCATTCTCCCAAACTCATTCTATGTGGCCAGCATCACCCTGATACCAAAACCAGACAATGTACTACAAAAAAAGAAAACTACAGGCAAATATCTCTGATAAACATAGGTGCAAAAATCCTCAACAAAGTCATAGCAATCAGAATACGTTAACACATCAAAAATGTGATACACCACATCAACAAAATCAAGGATAAAAACCGTATGATTATCTAAATAGATACAGAAAACATTTGTCAAAATTCAACATCCCTTCATGATAAAAACTCTCAGCAAATTAGGTATAGAAGGAAAGTATCCCAACATGATAAAAGCCATATATGACAAACCACTGCCAATATTATCTTGAATGAACAGGGACAAGAGTGCCCACTGTCACCACTCCTATTCAATGTAGTATTGAAAGTACTAGACAGAGCAATCAGACAAAAGGAAGAAATAACAGGTATCCAGATTGGAAAAGATGAAGTCAAACTGTCCCTGTTTGCAGATGACATGATCCTATATATAGAAAAACCTAAAGACTCTACCAAAAAACTCAAAGAGCTGATAAACAATTTCAGTAAACTTGAGGGATACAAAATCCATATGCAAAAATCAGTAGTGTTTTTATACTCCAGTAACAAACTACCAGAAAATAGAAATAAGAAAGCAAGCCCATTTACAGTAGTTACCAAATAAATAAGATATCTAGGAGTCAGTTTAACTAAGGAGTTAAAGATCACTACAGTGAGAACTACAAATTACTGCTGAAAGAAATTAAAGAGGACCCACAAAGAGGGAAAGATATTTCATGCTCTTGTATTGGAAGAATTAACATTGTGAAAATGTCCATACTACCCAAAGCAATCTACAGATTCAGTGCAAAGCCCATCAAATTACCAGGGACATTCTTCAGAGAAATAGAAAAAACAATCCTAACATTCACATGGAACAACAAAAGACCCCAAATAACCAAAGCAGTCCTGACCAAAAAAAATAAAGCCTGAAGCATTACACTACCTGACATCAAATCATATTACGAACCTATAGTAACCAAAACAGCATGGTACTGGCATAAAAACAGACACTCAGGCCAATGGGACGGAATAGAGAACCCAGAAATCAATCCAGATACATACAGCCAACTGATATTCGACAAAGGGAACAGGAGCATTCAGTGAGGAAAGGACTGCCTCTTCAATGAGTGGTGCTGGGAAAACTGGACATCCATATGTAGAAGAATTAAACTAGACCTGTACCTCTCGCCATATACCAAAATCAACTCAAAATGGATTAAAGACTTAAATATAAGACATAAAACTATAAAACTCATAAAAAAAAAATAGGAGAAACACTTCAGGATGTAAAAATGGGCAATGACTTTGTGAATAAGACCCCAAAAGCACAGGCGACAAAAGAAAAAAATAAACAAAGGGTTATATCAAACTAAAAAGTTTCTTCTACACAACAAAAGAAGCAGTTAACAGCAAAAGGACAGCCTACAGAATGGGAAAAAATATTTGCAAACCGTGCATCTGACAAGAGATTAATATCCAGAATATACAAGTAACTCTTAAACAACTTGACAGTAAAAAGAAACCAGGAACCCAATTAAAAATTGGGCAAAGGAGCTGAATAGGCATTTCTCAAAGGAAGATATACAAATGGTCAACAGACACATGAAAAATATCAACATCACTAAGCATCAGGGAAATGCAAATTTAAAAAAACCACACTGAGATATCATTTCACACTGGTTAGACTGGCCATTTGAAAAAGACAGAGAATAACAATTGCTGGCGAGGATGTGGAGAAAGTTGAACCCTCCTACACTGTTGGTGGGACCATAAGAAAACAGTGTGGAGATTCCTGAAACAACTACAGATAGAACTGCTATCAGATAGAACCACCATATGATTCAGTAATCCCACTACTGGGTGTATACCCAAAGGAATGGAAATCATCATGTTGAAGAGATACCTCCACTCCCATGTTTATTGCAGCTCTATTTACAGTAGCCAAGAGTTGGAATCAACTTAAATGTCCTTCGATGGATGACTGGATAAAATGTGGTATATATACACAATGGAATACTACTCTGCCATTTGCACCAACATGGATGAACTTAGAGAAAATCATGTTAAGTGGAATAAGCCAAGTACAGAGAGAAGTACTGCATGTCCTCACTCATAAGTGGGAGCTGGAAAAGAAAAAAAGAAAAAAAAATAGAAAGAAACAGCAATCATAATAATTCCTTGAACTTTCCAAAGCAGAAACCAGAACTGAGGCTACCAGAGGTGGGAAAGGGGGAGGGGAAGGGAGGTTAGGGAGAAACTGATACATGTGTAACTGGCTGACATGTATAATTTAACAGTATTTTTTGTCTAAACCTTTCTGAGAGTAATGAGTAGAATTAAATCCATTATAATATGCAGAGAGATATTATTGCCATTTGATATTTGTTAAGTGACTTTTTGGAGGCAGTATTATAAAGAACCAGAGTAGAGAAATTTCACTTCTCATAATCTGTTCAATAGAAGTAATTTTAAATATAAAAATAAGTTTATGCATAAATGTTATTGGTCTCTTTATTTATAATACTGAAAAATCAAACAAATATCCAACAGAAAAGTAATTGTTATGTAAACAGTGGTGGGTATATTCAGTGGAACATTATGTAGCTTTTAAAATAATGTTTATGAAGAGTTCATAAAAGCATGGAAAATGTTTGTTATAATAAATAAAATTAAGCCAAATTACAAAACTATATATTACACTATCACAGCTACTAAAAATGAAAATATTCATAAAAATATTAGAAGTACATATACCAAAATGTTAAAGTGGCTGTTTATAAATTATGGTAATGCATGTTATTTTTTACTTTTTTCTACCTTATGTATCTTATAAATATCCTATATCTTATAAATGTCCTATGTTGAGTTCGTATTACTTACTAGCAGGGAGAAAGCAATAAACTATTTTTTTTTTTAACAAAATAGAGTTACAAATTAAGATGTAATAGCACTTAGGATTTTGGTTCTAAAATGTCTGAAATTGATTTGCAAACCACTCATACATAAGATTGTAAGATGTCGGACATGGGGGAGCTGGCCTGTAGTCCCAGCTATTCTGGAGGCTGAGGCAACAGGTTTGCTTGAGCCCAGAAGTTCTGGGCTGCAGTGCCAATCAGGTGTTTGGCACGCATATGGTGATCTTCCGGGAGTGAGAGACCACCAGGTTGCCTAAGGACAGATGAACCGGCCCAGATGAACTGAGCAGGTCAAAACTCCCATGCTGATGAGTATTGGGATCCCACCTATGAATAGCCACTGCCCTCCAGCCTGGGCAACATAGCAAGACTGTGTCTCTAAAGGAGAAAAAAAAAAGATTGTAAGAGGATCTCTAGGATGTGCCATTTTCAAAATTTACAAAGACAGCTCTCTACAGTGCCATCAGTTGTATGGTGCTATTGATCAAAAGAAGAGGGCTGGGTATGTGGTATTTTTACAGAGAGAGGTTTTAGGGTTCCCAGAAAGCTAACAGTGGTTTTAAGCATTCTGGAGCAACAAATACTCCTCCTCAGTGTCTTTAAATGTGACCATCTAGCCTCTGGAGCTACTCATTTTATAAGTGAAGAAACTGGGGGTAAGTGACTCTAATCCAGAGTCATAAAGTTAATTTTTGGAGAGCCTAAATATAGGTCCTAGGTTTTCTGGTTCCAAGCCCCACATTATTTGGCCATAATAGATGCAGGCTATGCTGAGCATATATTTCTTTAGGAAAACAGTACATCTGGTGAAACACATGTTGAGGGCTTCCATTGTGCTAGCCAGGGTGCCAGCCAGTGCGGGTACATTCTTAGAGAAGCTTTCAGGGGACTTAGTTTCAGGTAAGTATACATTGCTGTAGAAACAGACGAGATATATATGAAACAACAGGACACTGATGTGTGGCTGTCTACAAGGTGCTAAGATGTGTCCTACAAATAGCAGATGTTTCAGGAAGTGAAAATAGGAAAAGATAAGCCTTGCCAAGATTCTACCATTTTTTCTATACAGGTATTATTTTTTGGCTTACTTTATTCACAAAACGTCTCTCTCCGAGTTCTAACATAGTATCATGTTTTAAGATAAAGGTTATCTTGTGGGTATACTCATTAGCGTGTGTAGTTAGCCAAATAATCTAATTCACATTTTACTGTTTTATTCTTCAATAGATGAAATGCACAGTTTAACCTGCCAAGTGGTAAAAATGACTGGAATAGGAGAAGTGGATTTTCTGACATTTGATCCTATAGCTAAAATGGCAAAAACTGTTAAATATGACGTACAAGCTGTGGCTGTCATTGTAGTAGTATTGAAACTGCTCTTTTTATTGGATGACCATTTAGAATGGTAAGTCTATATCAATTTTATGACGGATAACAACACTTTATTGTGCTGATCTTAGTTTTTAAAAAAAGCTAAGGAAAAAATTGTATTGCTTTTACCTGACAATTTGGAGTAAAGGAATCCATATTTTGTCTCAACAGAAAAGGGAGACTGTCAGTTCTTATAGAACATTGACTGCTACTTACAATTACTTCTTATGTAATACTTTGACTTAGCTAGTCATCAGTTGTTTCATCATGTTTTATTCCTGTTATTCTTTAGGTAGCAATGTTTCTCATTGCTCCACAGATTTCTGAGTTTTAAAGTATCATCATAAATCCTAAAGAATCATTTAGCATTCCATGTAACTTTAGGCTCCTGGCACCATATGTCTCTCAAAGATTATTAGAAAGTAAAGGAATCTTAAATGTTATCCATCCCAAATGCCAACAAAGAGTGACAGTATTCATAGTGTCTTCCCTGTTTCAGTGATTGTTTCTGTATTAAAATTTGCCATCAGTTTCAAGAACTGTTTTATACTTTTCTCTCAGAAGAATTCAAAATTGAACTGTCCAAATACGTGGTTTCTGAATATATTGACTTGTTTATTGTTATCTCCAGGTCTTTGTCTAATCTTGCTGAAAAACATAATGAAAAGAACAAAGAAGGTACTTAATTTTTTATCGAATTCAATGTGATTGTATATGATGGGTTAAAAGATCCAATAAATCTAGGGGGAAAACTTTTAAAAATATACGTGCACATATATACATACATACACATGTATACAAGTTCTATCTTGTACCAGGATTATTTTTTCATATGATTATCTAATTATATTTCTAGTCACTTCAGTGACTTCCTACTGCGTATGAAGACTTGCCTGCTTTTTATTCCCACCTTCTCCTTACTAGCCATACTAGACCAAGAACTACAGGCAGCTTTGTGAGCTTCCTGTCTTTAGCCTTTGCTCAAGCTGGTCTCTTTATTTGAAATGCTCCCCATCCCTCAGTCCCTGGCAGATCCCTCTTCATTCTTCAAGATGCAGCATAAATACCATTATTCTACCTGTTCTTCACAACCACCCACTTTATACTGTTTCACCTCTTTCCAAACCAGAACTTATCACTACTGTCAAAACTTCTACTAGATGTTTAGCATATTGAATTATAATGAATGGCCTAAGTTTTATCTATTTCTATTAGGTCAATATTTGTGAAGTGCTTAGAAGAATATCTGGCATATAATAAGTACTTTATAAGTGATAAACAGATAGGTAGATTGTGAGCTTCTGGAGGGAAGGACTGTATCTTATTATTTATTTTTTTAAATGTATCTTTAGTCCCTAACATAATAACTGGCCTAAGAGCAACTGAGTGAAGTTTGGCAAATATGTGAACTCTTAAATTCAATTCCACTTTCTTAATGTTTGCATTAGGATTTGTGTTCATTGGTTTTAGGAGCTTGAGTTTAATGGTAGTAGTCAGTTTGTGTTCTTTCCAGAATATGTACAAAATAAAATACTTCTGTACATTGCTCATGTTGTCCCTTCTAATTCTAAAGTGCTATAGACTGTGTAGACATGTGGAGTAAACAGAACTTTGACGTGTCTCTCTTATAGGCCTCAAAACAAGTCTGTGCTGTCAGCAGGGCAAAGATTGCTGTCCCCATTCTCTCTGCTCCCCCTGCTGTGTACCATCCCCTGCTTCTCCACATTATTTATGAGGAGACTGAGGTTTGGAAAACTTGAGACTTTCTCAAGGTCAAAGAATCTTGAGTTCTGTTAATTATTATAGTTTTCCTCTGTCCTTATAATTCTTTTGGTAGTTTTCTTTCTTCTATGGATGTATGGCCTACAGGGCCATATTGAATTAACTGATGATTATATTGGCCTGTTGAAAAGATTTTTAATCAGACATTGAAAGAGACTGTCTTCATTAGAGAATAATGGAGAATAATCGCCATAGAGAGTGAATAAAAAAGCAGGAGTGAATGTTTATACTTGACTATAGTCAATTCTTTTTTAAAAATTTCTTTATTAAAGTATAATTGATTATACATATTTATGGCTACAGAGCTGAATATCCATACCTGTGTAAAATACATGGTGATCAAATCAAGATAATTAATATATTCATCATTACACAATGTAATCATTCTTTTTGACCCTTTACCAATTTCTCACTAACCTCCCTGTCCCCCTTTGCGCCTCTGGTAACCTCACTTCTGTTCTCTCCCTTTCAAAGTTCAATGTATAGGGCCAGCCTGTGGCTCACTTGGGAGAGTGTGGTGCTGATGGCACCAAGGCCACGGGTTCAGATCCTATGTAGCGATGGCTGGTTGGCTCACTTGGGAGAGTGTGGTGCTGACAACACCAAGTCAAGGGTTAAGATCCCCTTACCGGTCATCTTTAAAAAAAAAAAAAAAAAAACATATTACTGTGATTGTTGTATCTTTCTGTTTGTTTATTTTTTAGCTCTCAATTATAAGTGAAGACATGTAGTATTTTTCTTTCTGTGCTTGGCTTATTTCACTTAACATAATTTTCTCTACATTCATGTTGCTGTGAATGGCAGAATTTTTATTGCTTAGTAGTATTCCATTGTGTATGTATATCACATTATCCTTATCCAGTCGTCCATTAGTGAACATTTAGGTTGGTTCCAACTCTTGCCTGTTGTAAATAGAGCTGCGGTAAACATGGGAGTGCACGTATCCCTTTGACATAATGATTTCCATTCCTTTGGGTATGTACCCAGCAGTGGGATTGCTGGATCGTATGGCAATTCTATCTGATGGCAGTTCTATCTGTAGTTGTTTCAGGAATCTCCATACTGTTTTCCATGATGGCATCACTAATTTATAGTCCCACCAGCAGTGTAGGAGGGTTTCCTTTTCTCCGCATCCTCACCAGTGTTTGTTATTCTCTTTGATAATGGCTAGCTTAACTGGTGTGAGATGATATCTCAGTGTGACTTTGACTTGCATTTCCCTGATGCTTAGTGATGTTGAGCATTTTTTCATGTGTCTGTTGGCCATTTGTATGTCTATTCAATCTATTCAGCTCCTTCATCCATTTTTTTAAATGGCTACTTGTTTTTTTTACTGTCAAGTTGTTTGAGAGTTACTTGTATATTCTGGATATTAATTCCTTGTCAGATGCATAGTTTGCACATATTTTCTCCCATTCTGTAGGTTGTCTTTTCACTGTGTTGATTGTTTCCTTTGCTGTGCAGAAGCTTTTTAGTTTGATATAATCCCATTTATTTATTTTTTTCTTTTGTTGCTCATGTTTTTGGGGTCTTATTCATAAAGTCTTTGCCCAGTCCTACATCCTAAAGTATTTCCCCTCTGTTTTCTTTTAGGAGTTTTATACTTTCAGGTCTTATATTCAAGCCTTTAATCCATTTTGAGTTGATTTTGGTATATGGTAGGAGGTACAGGTCTAGTTCAATTCTTCTACATTATGGATGTCCAGCTTTTCCAGCACCATTTCTTGAATAAGCAGTCCTTTCCCCAGTGTATGTTCTTGGTGCCTTTGTCAAATATCAGTTGGCTGTAAGTATGTGGATTGATCTGGATTCTCTGTTCTGTTCCATTTGTCCTAGTGTTCTCTAGCTTTGTTTATTTATTTATTTATTTATTTTGGTCAGGATTGCTTTGGCTATTTGGGGTCTTTGGTTGCTCCATATGAATATTAGGATTGTTTTTTCTGTTTCTGTGAAGAATGTCTTTGGTATTTTGATAGGGATTGCATTCAGTCTGTAGATTGAGAAGTATGGACATTTTCACAAGACTACATTCAGTTCTGTTGTCTTTCTAACCTCTGCATCTTGAACACACACTCACACCAACTGTCCAGTGCAATCCACTTATCTCTAGATTCTTTGAATTAGGATTAGGAAGAACAGGAGTAGGAGCTGATAAAACTGGAAGTCTGAATTCAGCTACTATAGTACCATTTCACACATTGTTTCTTAATTTATTTATTTGCCAGACATATTGGAGCACTGTCATGTGCCAGGCACTGTACTGGTTGTTGGGTTCGGGGGGAGGAAGAGGCCTGATTGAGTAGTGACAAACAATACATGTGTTCTGTTCTCAGTGAGGTAATAGTCAAGTCTAGGAGAAACAGACATGTAAAACTGATTTCATTATTATCTAGTTGAGACCACAGTATAGGTGGGAACTTGGAGGACGGAAGTGATGGGTTCCTCGAAAGAGTCATACTCATGTTAGAGTATGGAGACAATGACTCCACCCATAATTTCCAGGAGCTATTATGTAAATGTTTAGCTGTGTCTATGAATGAAGACTCAAATGAACAGTGTATGTTATAATAATGTGGTTTGTTTGGTTAATAATCATGGATTTCATTTCTTTCAGATAAGCCATGGTTTGATTTCAGAAAGTGGTACCAAGTTATGAAGAAAACTGTTGATGAGAAAAAACAAAAATGGGAAGAAGCAAGGGCAAAGTGTGTTATTTTCTAGTTTTAGATTCACCTGCTCTATTTCTGTGTCTGTTACTTTATGTTGAAAGCTGAAGTTTCATCAGTGTAGACTTATCAGCATTGTGACATATTTTCTGGAAATATTAGTCCTAAATTCTAATTAGCTCTCTTCTATTTTACATTGCTATTAACTATACTCTAATTCGAGTTGGATTTCACCAGGGTTTCCATTAATACCCTCTTTCTGTTCCAGGTTCTAATCCAGGGTACTACATTATACTTAGCAATTAATTTTTTATAATTTGCGTGAATCTCACCTGTATTTCTAATACTCCTCCCTCTTCTGCTTTCTCAAAGTTGGTCATTTCCCATCTATGCTTCCCAATATTAATTACAAAGATTGCAAATGTCACCTTGTGACATACATCATTGGAATGTTGATCCCTGTGAAAATCAAAACGAAGGAAAGCAGACGACGAGTATGTGTAATCCAGTCACTCACTGTTTGACTTTCTTTGAACTGCCATTCTGGTGTAGGTTCATTGTGGAAGAGTGGAAAGAGCATAGCTTTAGAGATAGACAGTGCTGGGTTTGAATCCTGACTGCATTACAGACTAGCTGTGCGACCATGGTGAGTTACTTAACCTCAGCCTCAGTGCACTGAAATTTAGTTTACTCATAAATTTTTAGACACCATGTCTTATATAATATAGAGTACATTTCTGTTGATTCTTATTAGAACAGTTTCATTTCTATTCTTAGAACTTTGAGTCTCTGTGAGACTTTGAAGAAAAAGCTGACATCTCTGTATTTTATGTAAATTTACAATAATACTAATTTGATCAAGTAATTTTATATTCTTTGAGAAAAATCAGGATTCTTCAAATTAGTTGAAATGGTAATTTGTTCAGCTCCAGTTTCCTCATCATTAAGATATGTATAGTAATGCCTACTTATATACTCTAATGAAGAACCAATTTTCAAGTTGCAGAGGTAGAACTAGATTATCTTTTCTCTAAATTTCAGAGAGCTTTTAAATAGAGAAACAGACTCTCGGGGGTGGATGAAGCGCTGTTGAGAAGTGGATTCTTGCCAAAGGGGGGAGATAAGTTCTCACTAGTCAGGTGTGATACACAGGGATAAAAGAGAAGGGGTAGAGGTGAGTTAATTATGACAGCCCATAGACTCCCAGCAAACTGTGTCCTTCCTCTTCCTTCTCAGAGAAGCAATGGCCCTTTAGTCAGTGGGCCTCAGGGACATAAGAGTAAGAATTTGTTCTCTTGTCGGGGGTCATCTTGGAGAATCAGCCTTCCTTTTCATGGTGCTGGCTGGGGTTAGTCCTGACGGATCCTGGGGGCCAGGTGTTCAGGGGCCATGCTACCCAGGCCTCTCAGTGGTGACAAGGCATTTCTTAGCCCAAACCAGGCACCAGCTTACACTTCAAACCTAGCTGTTGAAGATCGAGTTCATATTAGAGAGTTATAAGCAGTTGTACATCTAAAACTTACTGACTTTTAGTTACTTTAGGGGAGAATTTAGTTACCAAAAAAAGTTATGTCTATTTATAAAATGGCATTTTCCAGGAAGGCCCCAGGCACCAGGGAGAAGGTTGTCTAGGGGAATCCCTTACCAGGATCCCACTTCATACACTGTGTGCTACAAGGTAATATACGTAT
Organism: Cynocephalus volans; assembly: GCF_027409185.1. Taxonomy (NCBI): domain Eukaryota; kingdom Metazoa; phylum Chordata; class Mammalia; order Dermoptera; family Cynocephalidae; genus Cynocephalus; species Cynocephalus volans. Next base: position 10,051,953 of record NC_084473.1, read on the forward strand.
GTATTGTAAATCACTGCCAACTGATATGTGAATCACTACTAACAAATGCTTGGTCACAAAGCCCCTGTGCATGCTGATCGCTTGTTTCATCCTACCCCACCCCATTTTGACATTAATGTTTCATTTTTCTCTCTGTTCCTCAGTACATCATCTTTTATGTTGTGAGATGAAAATTATTAGGACATGTTCCATAGCTCAGAATGGGTCCTTATGCATGAGATTATGAAAAACAATAACAAACTAGTTGAAAATCTAAAAACAGCTTAAGAGGCTGCTTTGCTGACTTCAAGTTGTCATTAGAAGATGTTGAGAAAACAGGGAGGAAAATTAAAAAGCCTGTGCAGAAAATCTCTGCAACATTTTGGGTTAGGCAAAAGTATCTTAGATGTGACACCAAAAGGCATAATCCTTAAAGGAAAAAAATTGATAAATGAGACTTCATCAGAAGTAAGAACATCTGTTTCTCAAAAGATACTTAAGAGAATAAGAAGCCACAGACTGGGAGAAATTATATCCAAATCACATATCTGATAAAAGATTTGTACCTAAAATATATGAAGTATTATCATACAATAAGAAAGCAAAAACTCAAATTTTTAAATGGCCAAGAGATTTAAACAGACACTTCACCAAAAATGATGTATAGATGGTACATGAAAAGATGCTTGACATCATTAATTAGTAGGGAAATGCAAATTAAGACCACAGTAAGATAGCATTACACATCAATTAGAATGGCTCGAAATGAAATAAAAATTTACCATACCAAGTTTGGGAATGCAAAATGGTACATCTATTTTGCAAAGTCTGGCAGTTTCTCATTAAACGTACTTTTTTTATGCTGTCAAGTACTTTTCACTTCTAGATATTTACCCAAGTGAAATGAAAACAAGTTCATACAGAAGTCTATGTAGGAATGTTTATAGTGGCTTCATTCATAATTGCCAAAAACTGGTAACAACCCAAATGTCCTTCAGCTGGTGAGTGGATAAACACACTGGTATATCTGTGCAATGGAACACCATTCAGCAATACACAGAAACAAACTTCTGATATATCTAGCAAAATGAAATCAATCTTAAATGCCTTACACTAAATGAAAGACTCAAAAGGTTTTAAGAAGGTATGATTTTATTTATATGACATTCCAGAAAAGGCTACACTATAGGGACAGAAAAACAAACCATGGTTGCCTGAAATCAAGGGTGTAGAGAGGGGTGGACTGCCAAGGAGTGTGGGGGAGTTTTTGGAGTGATGGTAATCGTGGTGGTGAATATACAACTGTACGTGTTTGTCAGCGCTGGCAGAACTACACTGGAAACAGTGACTGTTACTATGTGTAAATTGTACCTGACTTCTTTAAAACGGGGAAACAAATCATGTAGAGACTAAAGGGAAGCATACAGACAACTTCTAGCCAGAAAACAAGCTATTCATGGGCTGTGTCTGCTTTGTAGCTTTATGTAATGGGAAGAGGTAGGCAAAGTACAGTACATTTTGGAAGAAGCTTTAGTTTCAGAAGGGGTAGCTAAACAATTGGAGTGTTATTTTACTAAACAGCCTTTCCCACTCTTTGGGCATATGACCCCAAGGAAGTAATAATGCCTCCTTGATTGCCACCTGTATAGGTGTTTCTTATAAATGTATAAGAAACATCTATCTAGTTTAGATATTCACAAGGAATGTTTAACAGTGGTCATACCTAGGGATTGGGATTAGAATATTTAGGGAACTTCTTTATTGTTTGAGATTTTGCTACTTTTATTATTTAAGAAAATAAATGACAAAAAATATATTTTAAAGAATCACAGACTCATTTACCATAGGGTTAAATGACAAGCTTTCTGATATATTTTAAATATGGTATGGTTTGCTAAATTTACACACAGTTTTCAGAAGACCATCTCCTATATAACATTGATTACATTTCTGCTGCTCCCTGATAATTAGAGAAATTTCATTTCTGTTCTTTACATTTTAAATCACCATGGGAATTCAAAGTAAAAAGTGAGCATCTCTATTTTTTGTATAGTCGTGATTTTATTGACTTGACCAAGTATTTTTTAAATCCTTGAGAAAAAACACAGTTCTTAATTTGGTTAAAATGATCACTTGCTATCATAATATTATTAAAATGTCTATTTTTATATTCATTTTCTTTCCCAGCATTAAAAAAGCATCATGAAAAATTACCAATTATAAAATACTATAGAAATAAGAATAGTTTTATTTCTGACTTTCTATTTTTTATCATCCTCTTTTTTAGAAAGTCCATAGATACTTCTTGGGTGTTCACTAACCAGGCACTTTGTGAAGCGCTAGATAGCAATTACTTCTAATAATTGCTTAGGACTTACAGAATCTGTATGTATATTATCTTAATATTCCTCCCAACAACCTTGTGAAAATAGGAAAGAAGTTTAGAGATGCTAAATTTGTTTGTTCATTTACTCATCCATTCATTCTTCAACAAATATTTAAGTAAGCCCCTACTGTGTACTATTCCCTGCCAACACTAGGGGCATAAAGAAGACTGAGACAGTATATGCCTTTGAGAACTTCCATAATTTGTCACTCAGGGTCATACCTCTAGAAAGTGGCAGAGCCAGATCATCTGATTCAGTACTCCTTCCTGATACCACAGTGCCTTGCCAAATAAGAATGGCCTGGGATCAAGAAGGTAGATTTATTTTGTATTATAAGTTATGAAAATCCTCTACTTTAGGGAACTTAGAAGTAAAGAAAATGAGACTAAAAATGAACATTGTTATCTTTGCTCCAGAGCAGCAGTGTCTGCTTGGCAAGGTTTAGCAATGACCACTAGAACCAGAAATAGACCATGTCACTTTTTTTTTTACCTGAGTCTAGGACTGGTCACCTCTAATCTGTAGGAACCCCAAATGGCTCTTAGTCTTTGCCCTGAGGGCCAGATCAACCCAGGATACTCATTTTACATTGGAACCTCTGCCGCTGGCGTTCCCTGGGCAAGAATAGGTTGAGTCAGTGCAGGGATTAGGACTGTGTCATGCTGGAGTCCAGATCTTTCCTCCTCATTCCCATCAGGAATAGGACAGATTTCTAGGCATTAAGTGCCAGAGAGACTGGCACTTACTGTTCATTCTGTATGAGTTGTCAGAATCAGAAGTACCACTAATTTAATCCTCGGCAAAAGGGCATTTGGGGCAAAGGCGAGAAGGAACAATTGTTTTCTTAGGTGTCTTTCACTTTATGAGCAGCAAGAGAATTTTATGGTAAGGGGAACCATTTCTGTTTTTGTTTATTTTGTATAATTAATAGCTTCTTCAAGAACTAACAGCATCTGGGAGGCTTTTGGGAGGAGCACAGCACTCTATTGGCCTGCTGTCATTTAGTGCTTCCTTCTAGGACGGAAGCTCTCCAGACAGTATAGACATGTGCCAGTAGGCCATTCTAAGCCAGAGCTGTTACACTGAATATCAGGAATTTCAGAAATTGCTTCAGAAAAATTATTCTCTGAAATGTGTTTAGATCTATTTCATCTCCTTTCTGCTCCAATTGTTTTTTTATCTTATACTACATACAGGTACCTATGGAAAAGTGAAAAGCCACTCTACCACTCATCCATTGACAGATCAGTAGTTTATAAAAGAAGAGGTGAGTTAAATTTTCTCTTATTAATGCCAAGTAGCAACACAGTTGTAGAAAAGCTAAATATCTGGACTTGAAAGTCAATGCATAATTAATTTTTTAATTTCTCTAACAAATATTCCAATACATCATCCTCTGTAAGAAATAGTAACCTATTTCAGGAACATGCCATTATTCAAAACAGCTTAAGTTCCTGCCAAAATCTAAAATCCTATATTTCTGTGACTTTTAGAACTCTTTGTAGAATTGCCTTTAGATTGTACTTTTTTTTTTTTCTTAGTGTGGTAAAATGTACATAACATAAAGTTACCACTTTAACCATTTTTAAGTAGTTCTCCAATGCGTCTCATCCAGTTTCAGCTTCCCCCAATGTTATCCTCTCACATTACCATGGTACGTTTGCCAAAACTAAGAAACCAACATTCGGATATTCCTGTCAAATAAATTCCAGGCTTTATTTGTGATTTAACATTAGTTTTTGTTTTATTCCGCTATTTCCAGAAATGGTGGTGAGTCTGCAAAGGCAATTTAGCACACTGGTCGATTCAATACCAACTGTTGGGAAAAAAAGCCCTTCAAGTTTTCAGTTCAACTGGATAGCAGAAGACACTGATCAAACTTGTTTCCATGGACATAGCCTCCAGGGGGTCCTGAAAAAGAAAGGCCAATCACCGATCACCAAGAATTCATTATATTGGCTTAGTACACAGAAATTCTGTAAAAGGTACGTAACGCTTTTAGAAAAAGTCACATGTAATTTAAAGGAGTTGACTATAATAAAAGCCAGATAGGTTATTTGTTGAAATTAGAAGATGGTGAGCTTATAGTCAAGAAAATCAGAATTATACATTGAGCCCTGTATAGGAGTTTTAGGAAAGCTGCTAAAAATCAAGAAAGATGATGTAGTACATTTAGCACAAACTGTCCCCCCAACTAAATTAACCTGCCGTTAAGCAGCCAAATAACAGCAGTGTCAGTGAATGCTGATCAGGAGAGTGCACTGCGTTGTTTAGTACATGTTATTTCTTTCTCTGAATAAGTTAACATGTATCGTGCCCTTTACCTTTTAGTACTTCCTTAAAATTTCCTTAGTATTTCCTAAAAATAAGGATATTCTCTCAGTAACCATAGTACAAGTAGCAAATTCAGGAAATTTAATATTGATCTGAAACCTTTATCTAACCTACAGTCCATATTCCAGTTTTGTCAGTAGTCACAACAGTGTCCTTTTTGTAGCAGGATCAAGTTCAGGAATAGGTATTGTGTTTATTTTCTCTCTGTAGTCTCCTTTAATCTGGTTGTTCCTCACCCTTTCTTTGTCTTTCATGACAATGGCCTGTATTCTTCGAAACTGTCAGTTATTTTATAGAATGCTTCTTGGTGTGTGTGATGTCTCCTCCTGTTTAGACTCAGGTTCTGCACCCTGACCAGAGCAAGTGCTGTGTCTTCCTCAGGGTGTCCCTTCTCAGGGTGTGGCATCTGGAGACATGATGTCCATTTGCCACTCACATGTCCATACAGATCACTTGGTCAGTGTGGTGTGTGGGTTTTCCATGGTATAGTTACTATTTTTTCCCTTGTAACTAATAAGAAATCTGTGAAGAGACACTTGACCAGGCAAATACCGTTTCTCATTAAACTTTGCCCCCTTGATTTAGCATCCATCAATGATTCTTACGCTAACCAATCTTGACGATCATGGTTGTAGACAGTAATTTTCTAACTCCAACCCCCCTCTCCAATCCCAAATGTGTCAGTTGGCATCTTACTATAAGAGGGAGCCCTACCTTCTTCCCCATTTTTTTTAACTTACTGATTATTTATTATTAGTATGGACTCATGAGTTTCATTTTTACTCATGAATTATAATTCATTACTTTTTTTAAATTTTGATGTTCAAATTGTTCCAGATTTGGCAAGTGAGAGGTTTATTTATTTATTTTTTTATTTACTTGATTATTACTTATTTTTGAGCAGTTCCTTTATGGTACAAGAAGATGTCCCACGCTCAATATCTCCCTGTCTTACCCTGGAATCAGCCATTTCTCCAAAAAGCCTTAACTCCTTTTCACACTGTGTTTTAAAATCATATCAGAACAAATACTGTATGTTTCTGATGCCACATACCTCATTCTCCAAGTAACATACTCTCAGTTTTAATTTCCTATTAAAAATTTACAGGACACTTACAGCTTTCATAAATTATTATGGTAACATGAGCAAAAAATGTCAACAAAAAGGAAATAAATGACTTCTGAACAAAAACCTCTTTTAGATCACCAAGGGAACAGTTGGAACCATTATAAATTATGTAGCAAATCAGCAGAATATAGCAGAACAAGTTGGATTTAATGTTAGGAGACTTTGGTTCAAATTCTAGTTCTAATGCCTACTGGCTGGGTGGCCTTAGAAAATTTATTTCTCTTCACTGAGGCTTCATTCAAGTTCTTATCAGAAAAATCTATATACTCATGCCATCTTACAGAGTTTTGGTGAAAATTACATGAGATAATATATTTGAAAGCAAGCAGTATAGTACTTTATCAAGCACTGTGTATGGCACTTAATTAAATGTTAGTTTTTTACCTTTTCTTCCTCATTACTAGGAAAATAAATAGAAATTTTAATTTGAGTTTGGTAAAGATATCTTGTGTAAATACTGAAATAAGTTTTAATAGTCATCCTAAAAATATGTACAGTTGACTCCCCACATATAAATGCAATCAGATAAATGAGAATAATGGAAAATTTTTTCAAAGGCCCAGTTCTAACATAGTACCCACCCTGTATCTGGGAACTAAGGCATATTGGCAAACATGAATGAAAATTTCCCTGGTTACACCAGGAAGTGATACAAAAGATGAGGAATCATTTTTAATTGGCAAAGTCCACAAGAAAAGAGAAATTATCCGAGAATCAATCGCATGAGTGAAGTATGTAGTATAATTGTGTGTATGTGTGTGTGTATAATTCAGTACTGATATTTTATTTTAGCCCAATTACTTAGTTTCTGCCTTGATTTTCTTTTCTCTAGTCTCTGCATTTCATGTTCAGATTTTTCCTCATCTGTTAATTGTGGGTATGTGAAGTCTGGAAAATAAAGCGTGCATCCGTGGTTATTGAGTTTAGAGAAAGTGGGATTAAAGATAGTAAACTGTATTGAGGAAAGTAATCTATTTGTTATTTATTTATTTATTTATTTTAATTTTCTTTTGTTGATATACATTGTGGTTGATTATTGTTGCCCCTTACCAAAACCTCCCTCCCTCCTCCCTCTCCTCCCTCCCCCCCAACAATGTCCTTTCTGTGTGCTTGGAGGAAAGTAATCTATATAGGGCATAGCAAAAACCTTTTCATGTCCAAAAAAGTGAAACACTCAAGCTTTTGACTTAAATCAGGCTTAATTAATTATCAGCTCTTTGGCATACTGGCTTCACTGCATTCTCAGACCTCTGACTTAGCAGTAAGCTGCCTCCTTATTTTCTCTTTATTTTTTCTGAAGAGTTTTATATTCCCTATAAAAGGTGGATGTTGGAATAATACAGTATAAGTTATTTGGTTATTTGTTTTCATATGACTCAGAAAATTTCATCAGGTAGTGGGTAGTGAAGAGCTTATTACTCCCCAAAGTGCAAAATTTGTTTTTTCTTTAATTGCACTGAAAATCAACTCAAAAAGTATTTTTTGAGCACTTGAAAAAAGTATGTTACTGTCCTAAATCCCAGGTGGGGAGAAAGATAAATCAGGAAGTTTTCTTTCTAAGTCCAGTTGAAGAGAAGGTATGTTTTTCTGAGACTATGTTTTCCCCATTTTCCTTCTGTAGTGTCTTAACAATAGCTGTAGAGAGGAATGTGCAGATTAAAAACTACAAAGATAATTGTGAGGTATACTGGTGTTCACTGTAAAATTCTTTCAACTTTGCTGTATATTTGAAATTTTTCATAATAAATGTTGAGAAAAACTAAAGAGAGTCATGCTACATCATAAAATTCCTTACACCTTTCCTGTTTTAGCTTTTTAGTTTTATGTACTAATAGTGAAAAAGCCATTGAATAAGCTAGTTATATGACTTTGAAGTCACTTTGTCACTTTGTTTCTGCATATTTAAAACAGGACTAGTCTAATGTTTGTCCCTTGCTAAACTTCTCAGTAATGTATGTGTGAAAAATAAAAGTATAAAAGTTTTCTCATTGTGACCTTGTATTTGTAGAGTAGTCTCATCCCCATATTGACATAGAACTTTGTCTATGAAGAAATTTCGTGGTAGCTAAGAGGACTTGCTATTGAATCAGGCTATTCCTCCACCAGCTGTGCTACTTGCTGGTTGTGCTCAGGTTATTCACCATCTCCACAGCTGTGTTGTATTCTCCAGTTGTAGAAATGGAGATCATACTGACCTTCTCAAAACCTCCAGTGGCTCCGATCTCATTCAGAGTAAGATCCCAAGATGCTGTGGTGCCCACAAACCCTGCCTGGCCTGCCCCTCTGCTGTTCTGACCTCACCTGCTCCCCCCACCTCTTTTCTCAGCAGCCTCCCAGCTGCTCCTTGACCTTGCCAAACACTGCATGCTTTGCCTTCTGTTTGGAATCTTCTTCCCCCATCTATCCACATGGGATTGCTTCTTTCAGGTTTTTGCTCAAATTTCCCTTCCTCGGGGAGGCCTATCTTTACCATCCTGCCTAAAATAGCACCGACCCCCTCCCCCCATAACTCTCTGTCCCCCTGGCCTATTTTACTTTTCTTTATAGCTTTGTCTTCATGGCGCTATTGTTGGAAACCTGCCTACAGAGCCAATTGTCTGGCTAGGACTAGGGCCCACAGACCCTTCAAACCAGTGGTACAGACTGGGTCACAAACCCCTTACCTGCAGGTCCACGAGCTAGGTGATAGGAAAAAGATCCTGGGAGCCATGGGTAAAAATTAATAGGCTTTATTCAGATGCAAGCTCAGGTAGCTAGCAGCAGCTGCCCTAGTAGCCTCCTGGGGTGTCCCAAGGGTCCTGGCAGCAACAGCCTCCAGCAGCAGTAGTGGCTTCCCCATGGCCCCCCTGAGGCATCCCAGGGTGGGGCAGGGTACGCTTGTGGATCAGAGCCATTCATCCTTTATACTCAAGTCGGATAACCCAGGACACCTCGGTGCAAGTCAGACAACCAAAGAACACCTGGGCACACATGTGCAATTACATTAGACAATAACCAAGGAATACCGGGGCGCACGTGCACAGTTACATATTTACATCAAATGCTCGGCAAGATTCCGAACATCCGAGGGAGCCCTGACCATTTTCCTATATTTTCCCTACAAGCTTTTATCATTTGAATCGATCGTATTATTATACATGTATTTTGCTTATTTGCCTGCCTCCCCGTACTAGTATATAAGCGCCTTGAATGAAGGGATTCTGTCTGTTTTATTTCGTGAAAAATCCCAGTGGCGAGACGGAGTGTTTACCAAGTATTTGTTGAACAGGTGAATGGAAAGTAAGACCTGCCCCAGGTTCTTATGGGAATTAAATGAGATATCTGGTTTCTGTCACATAGTAAGTACTCAATAAAAGATAACTATGGTCATTACCATTATTTTAAACAAAACTAATTTTCTATTAGTTTTCCTTCCTGAGTTGGTATCAATCAAAGATAAATGAAATGCAGAAAATACAATTAAGAGGAGATAAAATGAAGTTGTCCATATTAAAAATTTTTTTTAAAAGCTTTAAAAAAAAGTTTATATGCATCTATAATGACTAAGGAGCAGCATTGTCTAACAGCATCAACAGTGAAAGTCCAGAATCCCAGCCCGGGGTCAGCTCCACATCTGAGGTGATAACATTCCTTTGCAGTGGTCAGTGCGATGGCTTTTCAGATTTTAAGATTTCATTGAGAGGAGAGAAAGCCTTTGTCGTCCTGGCCGGTGAGGAGCCCTTGCACGAGGCCCTATGTCAAGGCAGTGCGTGCGGGTGCACACTGCCTCCTCCGCTGCACAGTCATCCTAAGTGGCTTGTGGGGTGACCTTAGACCTTCGTGCTTTTCACAGGGCACATGGGTGGATTTGTGGATGTTGTTCTTAGATTTAATACTATAATATGTAACACAGTGAGTTATAAATAGACCTTGGTATAGTCAGAGATGAAACAGCTGAGATTTTTTTCTCTGCATGAAACTATAAGGCTAAACAGTAAGTGTATAGACGAAATTTCGGTAATACCATGACTTTATGTACCAAAATTATCTTTCAACCTTGCCTGTGTCAGATCACAGTCTAGAACCACAGAGTAAGCCAAAGAGGCTTCAGACAACCAAAAAAAATTGTCATAAAGACCATGGCTAAGGCTTAACTTGCTTTGCTCAGAGAGCCCTTAGCCCCTGGCTCAGAGACTGCTGACTTTGCCTTGAGTTGTGCTTCTGTCCAGCTTAGTTTTCTGGTTTCCAAACTCTTAATCATCACAAAAAAAACAAAGGAGTCTGAGAGGTGCCCTGCTGATAGACATCTTGACAGCAAACATAAATGACATCCTTTGACAAACAATAGAGGAGCCAGCATCAAAATCCCAGACAAAAGAACTCAAGTTACAGTGGTCTGAAGTTTATTCGTGACACACTTGTGCTGATCTTAATCCGGAAAGACACAGTCCCAAACACGGTAATCCCAAATGTTGAAATCCTGAACGATCAAAATCCCTTAAGCCTGAAATCTCTAAAATCACAATCCCCCAAAATTAAAATCCTGAATTTTTTGTTTTGTTTTTCTCTCCCACTATTTTAAATTGTCAGCATTATCTTTTACAATTTGCTATGCTATGTATTTCATCTTTGCATCATTTTCAATACTGTCGGTACAGATAGTGTAAACTTTTAGAGAGTTCTAATTCGTTTTATGCATGTTTTGCAAATTTGACTCCACAAAAAAAGTGCATTATCACAACGTTGACTTTGTAAGCATTTTGAGGGTACGTAAAAACATTGAAACTTCCTCAATAAATAAAGAGATGTCCTTTTTGTACATCTGCATTTGTGAAAGGTAAAATTTCTTGAGATCCTGGTTCTTTGGGCCACTGCATATGCGGTGGTGACCCATCACAGTTTTTGATCGATTTCGTCAAAAAACTTCGGTCATCCGGCATGGTAGTTCAGTTATAAAGCTGGGTGCACACAATTACCAACCATAGTGCTATTCATGTACACACTTCGCTTTTTGACCTGTTTCTTTATGAAAACACTTCATCTACACATAACTCTTACACCATGCAAGTGTCATTAGTAAACCTGAGTGTTTATGCTTGCAAAAATATGTAATTATGGCCTATTTTATTGTGTAGAATGGCCTATGAAATGTTCTGTCATGTTTTATATGTTTCTCAAATCCCCTTTTAAAAATGTAAGTAAGTATCAATTAAATAATTTTTAAATTATTTTTTCACACTTACATATTTGGGATTTTGATCTTTCAGGATTGTGATTTTCAGGATTTTAGACTTTAGGGATTTTGATCTTCCGGGATTTCAGCACTCGTGTTTATGGCATTCAGGATTGTGTCTTTTGGGGTTGTGACCCAAACATATTCTAGTTCATGTGGTCCCCCTCTTTATCTCTCTTTTTTCACCTCTTACAATGTACTTGTTGAGTAATTCAGGGCATGTGTCCTATATATACAGTTTCCCATAATCTGAATTTTGCTGATGACAGCTGTATGATACTATTTAACATGTTCCCTCTGATATCTGGATTGCCCATACTTTGAAGTAGTTAGAGATTGATAGAGTTAGAGATTGGTAATTAGCATTAATTAAACATTTGGTGGTAATTAGAGGTTTGATCAGATTCAGGTTCTACTATTTTAAAATTAGTGAAATTGGTAAACTCTTCTTTTTACAATACATGCAGGATTACAAGCTACATTATAAAGTCTAGTGTCTTATTTTGGGTGGGGGTTGGGGATTATTTTCTTTTGTTTGTTTTAAAAATATATTCAGATTCTCTTCCTTTGTGCTTCTGTTTGCCTTGACCATGGTAAGAAGGTGGGTGGTAGCTCATCTGGAGTGAAAGAAACTGGAGAGGAGTAGTAAGACCCGGCTCCTAGTACCACCTGTGTCCCTTGCATGGTGGCCACGGACAGTACAAAATTTTTTCCTTTGTACATTTACAGAGTTTTACCACATTGTTGTAAGTTTCCTTCCAGCTCAGAGTACTTGTTCAAGGGATAGATACATACATTTCTAAATTCTATATAAAGATAACTTTTTCCTTTTTCTTCCCCTTCCAGCTATTGTAAACATGTGACAACCTATGAAGAATCCAATTTTTCTCTCAGTTATCAGTTTATACTAAATCTCTTCTCCTTCCTGCTAAGAATAAAGACCTCCTTTCTCCATGAAGAAGTGAGCTTAATTGAAAAGAAACTTTTTAAAAAAAGATATAGTAAAACAAAAAAGAAATCTTCAAGGTCCAAGAAAGTGAGAAGACGTTGAGAAAAATGAAATAGAAACTTTCTTGGAATCCATGTACTGGCCAGCAGCCAAAAAAAAAAAAATCTTTCCTGGAAAAATATTTTAGTAGTGACAGTAATGTCAAATTATAATAAAACATTCCAGAGAATTGTGGAAAATATAATTTTATTGCATATATATATATATACACACACACATATATATATATGTGCATAAGATATGCTTATAAAATATATATTGTAAAGCATGTGAACTTTGAATTTATTTTTTACATTATGAATGTTCTTTGAGAAAGTTAAAACAATAATAAATTATATAAATGGTATCCAGAAATTTGTATTCATTGTATTTTAAAGCTAAATTTGTGTTTTAAACTAGATCACTTTCCTACTCTTTATACCACAAGTAAATCTCAGGTGGATGAAAGATCTAAATATTATAATCTTTCATATATGCATATGTAGAAGTATTAGAAGAAAACAAGTATGAATGTTTTACTGATCTTGAAATGGGGACTTTGTAAGCATGCCTCAAACCCAGAAGCCAAAAGGAAAAGATTGATAATATGACTACAAAGTCAAAGACAGATGACAAACTGGGAAAATATATTTGCAGCATACTAGGACAGTGGACAGAGTAATAATTTCTTTAATGTATTAATAGCTCTTGCAAAGCAATAAAGAAAAAGACAACCTGAGCAAGGAATCTGAACAGATGGTTTTCTGAAAAAAGAAATGCAAAGGCCAAGCCAAAATACATGATAGGATACTCAACCTCACTCATACTCAAGAAATACAAATTAAAATAAAGAGATACTGTTTCCCACGTTATTAGGCTGACAAAGATTATAAAGATCAATACGTGGTGAGGATATTGGGAAACCAGGCATTCTTGTTCAGAGTTCATTTATTAATGCAACAAACACAGCAACTTCCACCTTCCAGGCATGTTCTTCTAGGCACTGGGGATACAGCACTAAACAAGATACCTGTCTGTAGATCTTATATCCCGAATGGGAGCAGACAGTAAACAAATATGTAATATTTGGGGGAATGAGGTACAATGAAGAAAAAGCAAGGTAAGGGGTGACAGCGTGGACCATTTTATAAAGGGTGGTTGAAGGAGGATCCTCTAGGGAGGTGATATTTAAGCAGAGACCAACTTTCATGAAGTACAGTAGAGGGAGAAAGCCAGGCAGTTATCCAGGGGAAGATCATTCCAGGCAGAGCAAACAAGTGTAAAGGCTCTGAGGTAGGAGCATGCTTGAGAGAGTCAAGGAACAGCAAATTGTTGAGGGTGGCTAAAGTGTTGTGGTTGAAGGGGAGAGTGGGAGGAAATGGGATAAAAGGTTGACTTCAAGGCCATGGTAAGGACTTCAGCTTTTATCCCAAGAGTGTCATGGGAAGCCATTGGAAATTCTTAAGCGAAAGAATGACCGACAACCTGTGTCATAAAAGTATCACCACTTTGACTGCTCTGGTAAATAGACTGGGAGGAGACATGGGCAGAGGTAGAGGGACCACTTTAGAGACTTGTATTCATAGAGGCAACAGATAGTGGTTTGCACTAGAGTGATTGCAGTGGATGTGGTAAGAAGTGATAGATCCCAGGTACGGTTCAAGTATGGAATAAATAAGGACTTGGTGATGTGTTGGTTGTATGGTGTGAGAAAACTCCTAACTTTATTTCCTCAGCCATTGAGTTAAGGTACCATTTATTCAGATGGGGCTGTTTTCATTGCCTCCTGTTCACCCTGTTGGTGAGGGAAGTTATTCCTGAACTAGGGTTATGGAAATGGCTGAACACACAGCACCCAACACTGAACAGATGAGATCAATAGCAGTTTATTAATCATGTGCTCACACCCTGGGGGACTCACACCCTGGGGGAGGACACAGTACACTGCACAGGAACACGTGGGGGTTGCCCTTGGGATAGAGTGAACAACCTGGGATTGTGAGAGGCAAGCTTTGTAGTATCAAGAGGGTGGGGTGACTCCTGGTTCCCACAGAAGGATGTGATTAGCGTGTTTGAGCAATTCCACAGGCCGGCAGGAACTACTCCTGACTCTTAATAAGGAGACTTGTTCATTTAGGGGGCCTTATCCAAGGGAGCAGAGCGGGGATGGAAACTTGCAGTTAGGCCACTCAAGCCCTCCCCATTTCCCTAGATGTCAAGGCAGCACATCATATTGGGCCTTAATTTCAGGCCTCACACCACAGGGGAACACAGAAAAGTGGGGGGTTGGGAACTCAGTTCTGTTTGGAAATGTTGAGTTTGTGATGCCCATTAGACGTTGGAGAGACGTAAAAGTAGACAGCTGAGGCTGATGCGGGGGGAATCCATAGTTCAGAGGTGTGGGGGAGAGATGTGAATGTGGGATCATCAGAATGTAAGTGATCAAACTGTGAGACTAGATGGGGTCTCCTGGGGAGTTCGTATAGACCGAAAAGAGGCCTTCACAGATGTTCGTCAGGTGGAGGAAGTTCCCTTATACTTCTAGTTTGCAGAGAGTTTTTTGTTTTGTTTTTTAAAATCTGGAATCAATGTTGTCCCATTTTTCAAATGCTTTTCCTGCGTCTATGAAATGATGATATGGTTTTTCTTTTTTTCCCTTGGATAAACCTTACTTGGTCGTGATCTAGTATCCTTTTTATATGTTATTGAATTTGATTTGCTGAAATTTCATTAACAGTTTTTGTGTCTATGTTCGTAAGAAATGTTCTGTATCTGCCTTGTGATTTCTTTATCCGGTTTTGGTATCAGGGCAATGCTGTCATCACAGAATCAGTGTGAAGCATTCCCTTCTCTTTTATTTTTATCTTTTAGAAACATTTGTGTAGAGTTGGTATTATTTATTCCCTAAATGTTTAGCAATAAAGTCTTATCTGGGACTGGATTGGGAAGGCTTTCTTGTGGGAAGGTTTTTAGCTACAAATTCAATTTCTTTAATACCTATGGGACTATTCCATTTATCTATTTCTTCTTGAGGAAGCTTTTATCTTCAAAAGACACTGTTATAAAAATTAGAAGTCAAAACACAGGCTGGGAAAAAATATTTGCAAAACATATATTCAACAAAGGACTTTTATATAAAGAATTCTCACAACTCAATAAGAAAGCAAACCACCCAATTAAAAATGGGCAAAAGATTTGAACGGACACTTCACCAAAAAAAATATACAAATAAGCACATGAAAAGTGCTCAATGTCATTAGTTATTAAGAAAATGCAAATTTAAACCAGAATGAGATAACACTATTTGCCCACTACAATGGCTAAAATTTTGAAATAGTAAGTGTTGGCAAGGACTTGGAGCAACTGCTGCTCTCCCACTGCTCGTGATAATGTAGAAAGGTACATCCATTTTAGAAAACTGTTTGGTGGTTTCATTTTAGAAAACTGGTAGTTTCTTAAAAGTGAAAATGATGTCTACCATACGATCCAGCCATTCCACTACTTGGTATCTACCCAAGAAAAACAAAGGCATGTTTTCACACAAAGCCTTGTACACAACTACTTAGAGCAACTTTATTTGGGATAGCTGGAAAAGGAAAACAACCCATATGGCCAGCAGAAGGTAACTGGATAAACAAATTGTGCTGTATCCATGCAACGAAATGCTAATTAGCTATGGAGAGGAACAGACTATGGAAATAAGCAACAGTACCCTGCTCAGGAGTAGAATTCGGGGGAGAACATAAAAAGCAAATCTTCTATCACTTTAAGAATTGCTTTTTAAAGATTTAAACTGAAAAATCTTTTTTCAATATGACCGTTATGGAATCAACAGCATGGTGTGAAGTGCTGCGGCACTTCAGCTGAATAAAAAGAGTTGCTAACAAGTTCCATATACTTACAAATACGGAGACAGAGTTCAAGCTGTGAAAAGCTTGGGGCCACCTACAAACATGAAATGAGATCAACGATGGAGGAGAAGGAAGTGAAAAATAAGGTTTCACATGCATTTCAAATGTTAAGAATTAACATTTAAGCCTAATGAACACTTAAGCCTAGGAGTCAGTGTTTTCACATCTGAATACAGCATTCGACTGTATAGGAAAAAGCTTATCTATCTACTGCCAAAAAGGGAAGAGGGAATTATTATGACAGTAATAGCAACATATTGAACACCTACTGTATCCATATATATGGTACCATACCAAATTCAGTCTTCTTGCCCCTGGGCCCCACCAAGGTCCTAAGGCCTGGAGCCAGGGGAAGCCAAACCCAGCCACAACTAGGCAAGCTGCCACCACTGCCCCAGGGCCCTGCCAGGGTCCTGAGATATGGAGCCGGGGGAAGCCAAGCCCAGCTGCAACCAGGTAAAGAGCACACCGGAAACACCATTTCCACGTGGGTAGCCCACCACAGCCGCAATTGCCAGGACTGCCACAAAAGCAGCTAGTCTCTATAGCGGCAATCACAGCCACCGTGCAAATGACGTGCTAGACTCTCAACTGCATCGCACAAGGAGAGGCACCAGCAGAGACCAAACAAACAAAAGAACAAAAAAAGAAGAGGTCCTCTGAGTAAGAGAAGCAGCATTTGACTTATGATAATAAGGGAGGACGTGACCACACCTGTCTCAGTACTGGACAGATCATCTGGGCAACAAACCAACAGAGGAACAGTTAATCTATCAGATGGAGAGAACAAATCTATGGTTATTAGAAGGGGGAGGCGAAGGGGGAAGAGGAGATTGGATAAGGGGCATAAAGAATAAGTATGATTTGTTACAATGAATATACTAATAAAAAATCAAATAAATACATGAACAATTTTAGTCTTAGCTGCTCTCTGTGGGCCATACTGTTATCCTCATGGAACAGATGAGGAACTAAGGGTCTGGCCAAGGATGCACAGAGAACACAAGGCTGAGCTGAGATTTGAGCCCAGGTCTCAGCCTCCAGATTCCAAACTGCATTTTGAAAAAATCATCAACTGTAGATTTCCATTGCTTTCGCAGTCTGTATGTCTCCCTTTCATCTGCATCCTTGGGATGGCGGAAGGTTTGTGGATATTTTAGTAAATGGGATTCAATAAAAATGTCTTGATTGTCTATCACAGTGGTTCTAAAGTTGTGGTTCCTGGACCAGCAACATCGGAACTACCTTGAAACTTGTTAGAAATGCACATTCTCTGGCCCTAACCCTGATCTACCAATTTGGAAGCTCAGTGTGGGGCCCAGCAATGTGTGTTTAACAAGCCTTCCGGGTGATTTCGATACCCACTAAAGTGTGAGAACCACTGATTTATCATATATGAATAAAGGTCAAAAAATCAGTGACATCGTGTATGAATTAAGGAATGCTTTTAGGCTGAACAGAAACCCTAACTACTAAAACAGAGGAATTTATCTTTCTTACATAACAGAGCTTCTGGAGGAAAGTGGCTCCAGATTTGGCTCAGTGGCTCAGCAGCATTGCCAAGGACCCATGCTGCAGGCTTGCTCCGCCACTCTGCGGGACGGCCTTCTGTTCAGCTCGTTACTGCATGGCCACAGGCTGGATACCGCAATGCCTCACAACCACATTCGAGGTAGCAAGAGCACTGTAACCACAGACTTTCTCAAGAGTCTCTCTGTCCGATGAGGAAAGCTTTTCTAAGAGCCCCCGGTACAGTGTCCTTTGCATTCATCGCAGGCACTGCCAATAACCAGCAAAGGGGGACAGTATTACCACCCGGTTCAGATTATCACGGTGCATTCTCGCCTTCCCTCGGATTAAGGATCTTTGTATAATATTTGAGGGAAACGAGGGTACTGTTAGCAGGGAAAGGTTTAATGATGTCTCTATATGTTCTCTTTGCTCTCAAGTTCAAAGTCTTAACATCTCATATGTGCAAAATAGGGTGCTATGGTGTTACAGGTAAAACGCCCCCTAACATCTGTTGGTCATCTCCCACCAGGGCATTCTGTTAGACACTTTATAGCTCTGAGCATCGAGATCTGCTCCAGTCCTGCGGAACCACCCGATAGTAATAAGTGCCTACGTCGTGTCTCTCACGTACCAACCACTTTTCTAAATGCTTCCTACATACACACATATATATACACACATGTATAAACAATTGTGTTAACTTAATAAATGAGCTATTAATTTAATCCTCACAATAATCACATGATGTAGGTACTATTATTATTCCCATTTTATGGACAGGGAAACTGAGACACAGAGGGGTTGAGTAACTTGCCCAAAGTCACACGCTAGTCTACAGAATAAACCACTGTACCATACGGTCTCCCTAAAGACTTAAACAGTTCTTGCCCTCAAGGAACTTACAATATTAGCAGTCAAAATGTATTTCACTGCACTTGACAAACAAAAGCAATGCAACTTGATTTTATAATCTATAACTCTTTCCTAGCCTCCATCTGGGGTGGAGGCACTGAAGACCGAGAGATACCGTCAGGAATGGCTAATCTTACCAATTAGAGATATCTTAGTCTCTTCAGGGTAAAAACAGGCGCTTTGGTATGAATATTTAGTAAAGGGAAAGTTCGAATCCCTATTAGGGCTGCTTCTCCCTTCTGGGTGAGCGGGTGGGAAGGGAGGGGCATCCACTCACCTATGTCCTCAGGTCCTCGCCAGGCTCCCATGTAGTACAGTCCCCAGTGCCACTGCTGGGGCCCACCAAGGGCAACAGGGCCCCACTGCGGAGCCCCACTGCAGTGAACCTGCTGCTGACAGCTCCTCTTAGTTCCCACTTGTCCCCAAAGCCCTCTGTCCTCTGTGGGGTGGCAGCGCCCAGCTCCACCGCTACCTTCTGCACCCTCCCTAGGAGCAGGCAGCCACCTGCAGACCCCTGTCCCCGCAGGGTGGCCTCAGCAGGCTGGGCCGCCATCACCCCGACTGGCACAGGGTCACCTGTGGGTGGTCTTCTCCAGTCTCTGCCTAAATATTTGCCTCAGCTGTTTCCAAACTACAAAGGTACGCACTTATGACATGAGGCAGACGTAGGCTCAGTCAGTGCCACACGGATGTACAAACCAAGTTCACTGGAGCGGGCAGGAAGGGTAGAGACACCACTGCACGGTCCAGGGTGCCTCTGGAACCAGGCGTCCATGTCCCCAGGCTACCCCCACCGGGAGCAGGAACCAAAGTTTATCTCTTTTCAGGGGATGTAATAAATAAATTATTTTGCTACTGAAGTGACTTATATCTATTGATTTGGGTAAAATATCTTTTATGAACAAATTCTGTTTGTTTCTAATTAGATTCCTTACCGCTACAGTGAGCATAATTTTATGATTTAGGCGACCACCCTAAAGGGAAATAGAACAAAGTGAGATTTCACATGGTCTCAGATCCAGTGACTGTTTTAAGGGTGAAATCAGATACTTCCAGGGAATGGAAATAGAATGCAGCAGATAGCTGTGCAAAAAAGTTGAAATTGTTTTATGTCTCTCTGTGATCAGTCTAAGCTTATAGCCACACAAATATAGCATACATGTACCGAAATTGAGTTAAATTTCGTGTTTTTCTCTTAGTATCACATTTGGATCATTAAAACATCATGGAAAAGCACAGCTGGGAAGCACATTTATTAAGCACCTGTGTTGTAGGGAACATTTTACGTTTGCTCATTTAACAATATAGATAAATCTACAACTATAGTAATTCAAGGTCTGGTCACGGCAGATTCAAATAAAACCTCTAAATTAAAAAAAAAAAAAAAAATTAACGTTAAAACCAGTGAACGTACCGTGAGAGTCTTTTCCCATGAGACTACACATTGGCCCAAATATTTCATTAATCTACAGGGGTATTTCACACATTTTGAACATGGTTTTGTTGTGTGTGTGTTTGTTTTTAATCCTCCCAAAAATGTGCATTTGCTTTAGGCAGTGCAACATTTCTGTGTTAGACTTAAAAGAAAAATGAGCATCTCTACCTGCCAGCACTGGCTCCTCGTGCACCAGGTCACATTATTCTGGGACTGTAATGACGGTCACAGGTTGATGCCCACAGGGGTGCCTTATCTCCCTGCAGGGTAGCATTTCTCTCTGAGCACGAAGCAGGCCTGCCTGTCATTGCCACCCAAAAGCCAAGCGCCTTCTAAAGCCCTCAGCAGGAAGCAGACCCCAGGGCTGGCTCTGGCACCCCGCGGCAGAGGCTGCAAGTTCACCTGTAGAATGTCTATAATTCTTAGTTATCTTTTTTCCTCCATTGGCACAAAGCCACCTAGGAAAAAAAGCAGTATTAATTTCAATCCTATATTTACACAAAAAGACATATTGCTTAAAAGGAGAGAAGGCGCACTATTTCACCAATCTTCAGGTAGACCTTAAATAGAATTTCTAAAGTGTGGCTGCTGTAAGAGTTCGGTGAATTATTACACATTGCAAATAGTTGATAGTGTATATTTTTATCTTGAGTATGTAGCTGGTGACTTTTTTTTTTTTTTAACTTAAAATGCCTCTGTGTTCTTGAAAGCTGAGTAAATTCACACAGTATTAGGTCTCTCACAAAATGTATTCAAGAAGCTCTTAGTGTATGTTCCCTTGTCTTGTGCCCTTGTGAAGTATTTAAGTATAAAGTGACTTTAATGTCAGACTTGCCTGATAATATGCTATGACTTCAGAAGAGCTTACAAAGGAGTATTTTTATTAACTTTATAAATTAAGAACCTGGTATTTCAGCTCACTTGGCCTTTTGCCCTTCTGAAACAATTATTTCCTTCTGGAACAATTAGTACATGTTTTATGGATATTTGCATTGAGCTGGGTGACTCACAGATACTCTGGAAAGAATATTTAACTTAAGAATACCACTTAAATGTAATTACCTTTTGTCACTACTGTTGTCCACACTAACTTAAATTAAGTGATTAAGTTAAACATTACCTAAAATGAAAAAGGTGGTCTCTGAATTTAAAAACTCCTAAAATTAAAAGGAGGGAAAATGTGTTCTTTGCCATGGTAGAGGATAAGAAAAATTAGAAAACGTGCTTACTTATTTTTACCTTGCTCTACTTGGAAACTCACAGTAGAATAAAAGCCTCCCCGGGCAGGCCCCTTGGCTCCCTGGCAGCACCCTGAGGGGGCCTCAGACCGGGGAGGGGTCCCCAGGTCTCTGCTCCCCGCCGGGCCACCGTGCACCCTGCAGGGCAGCGTGCAGGCGCCGGCTCCTCTGCACCCCAGAGCCGGTTCGTCTCTGGTTGCCGCTTTGTTTTCACTGCTCCTGACTCTCCATCCGCGGTGTCCGGCAAAGCGCAGCCCCGGGACCCGCGTCAGAACCACTGGGGGCGCTGCTCGGGGCTGTCCCGGCGCCGGCCCCCCGCCCACAGCCCCGGGCGGGCTGCACCCCGTGCAGCGCCCCGCGGCCTGGCCAGCGCCCCCTTTCTCACTGCTGGGCCCCTGCAGCACGTCCTATTTTTGACACGTAGCGCAGCCAGTTTATGTAGGTGTCCGGAGGCGCCACTTGCCATGGCTCCGTGGAGAACCTGTATCCAATAAATGCTCAATAAATGCCTTTGATGACAGTAAGGATGACGAAAAGGAAAAAAGCTCCCTACTTATCAGCTACTGCAAGATCGTTTTCACTATTGAATGAATGGACACGGACGGTGTCTGCCTTCCAAATGCTGGTTTTGAGTCAAATCGAATTACTCTTAGGACAGATGGGGAGAAAATGCGCATGACTTTTGCCCATTCCCGTGGCCATATCCAGTACCCACGCGGTGCTCAGGGCATGCCAGGCACCGTCTCACCCACTCCACAGACGTGGGCTCTTCCAGTCCTCTCCAGCCTATGACGTGGTACCGGATTAGTTTGCAAAGGAGGACACTGAGACATGGAAAAGTTCAATTACTTGCCTAGGGTGACACCATAAGCGTTGGAGCCTAGATCTGATCCCAGGCCCCTGGCTCCAGAGTCTGTGGGCTCCCCCAGCTCACAGCTCTGCCTCTCAAAACCCCAACCCCAGGTGATGTCAGTTTGGAACCTAAGGACCCCAAACGCTGCTCCAAAGAAGAAAACACTAGCATTTATGACTAGAGTATATCCTCACCAACCCCCTCCTTCAAACCTCCACCCCAAACCTGTTCTTCCTCTTCATTCCCAGTCTTAATTGCAGCACATTCACCTAATCACCGGGCTATAAATCTCCAGCCCCTCCCTGCCTGTCACCCCACCATCTCATCAGTCACTCAGACCTGACTGTCCACTGTCAAGCGCCTCTCTGGCTAGTCTCTCTCCATCGACGTAGTCACTGCCCAGCTCAGACCCTCATCTCTCCCCTGGTTGGTTGCAAAACCTCTCTCCTCTCCAAGCATTTATCATTTCTCTGCCAATTATTTCACAAAAATAGATCTAACAGCACTCTGAGGCACAAAATCCTTTGATGGCTCCTTGCTGCCCACAGCCTGATGGCTTGGCCTGGGAGGTCCATCCGACTGTGGCTCCTACACTTTTCCTGTCCCCTGCCCTTCTGTGCTCCCTCAATATCAGGCAAGCCAAGGCACCTCACACCCCGGGGCCTTTGCCCATGCTGTTTTCTCTATCAGAAATGTCCTTCCTCTTTTCAAAAGAACGCTTATTCTTCCTTTATGACCCTGCCGAAATGCCATCTCCTCAATCAACCTTCCCCCCTCAACTCCTCCAGGCTCTGTGCTGTCGTTCCCAGGCATAGAGCACACATCTCCATTAGGGCATGTATAACATTTGTGCCAACGTGCCCAGGTCTCCAGAGGGAGCAACCTGGGTGCTGGGCTGTGTATACTCAAGGGTACTTTGAAAAGTTCATAGAAAAGTAGAATTAAAAGATAGTAAGAATCTTCCCATGAATTTTTGGAAGTACCTTCGTGTATATGCCCAGTGCTGGCAGAGTGGCTCCCTCCCCAACCCCGAGGGCTTGGCAGATTTTGAGGTTAAGAGACTTTAGACCTTATGTGAAAAATAGAGTTCACAAGGATAATATAGGCAACGTGCCAAAGAAGCATATCTAGGACATTTTATACATCTAATTTGTAATAATGAGTTTGACACTGTTAATCTCCACTTACCGCCCGTAGCTCGTCAGAAACTTTGCACCAGCCTCTTCTGTGCATTTTCAGTGAGATGCATATAAATCGGTTTAGCTTCAGTGAGAGTCATACGCATACTAGGAACCGTTTTTTGTGCTTTGTCTACTCCTCCATCTACATGTTAAAAGCCCTCTGGTTTCATGTCTCAGAGTTAGTGCCTACCATCTGCTGATGTGGCCCCAGAGCAGAGTAACTTGGAGTTTTATGATGCTTTAGGAACGTTTATTAAAAGGATTAAAGGATTTCTAAATAAGTAATGCTCGATGAGCTCCCCAATTCCAAAGCAATGGAGCCAGAGTTATGCCGATGATCATTTCAGAACAAACACATACCAGTTCCTCCATCTCATGAAGAACAATCCAGAAATTCCAAGAGCTGCTTCTACTGTTTCTTCCTCACTTGATGCTTATCTCAAAATTTTCCTGATTTTTTCCTTCTTCTTTTCAACCTCTAGTTCTTTTTTCTAATCACCACCAACAGCAGTAACTCAGAACTCCAGATATTGGAATTGATAGTCTCATGGTTTAGAAAAGACATACAAAAATGAATCCAAAAATCCTTGAATTTAAAGGAAACTGGTGGGCCGAGCCTGTGGCGCACTCGGGAGGGTGCTGCGCTGGGAGCGCGGTGACGCTCCCAGCGGCCGCAGGTTCGGATCCTATATAGGAATGGCCGGTACACTCACTGGCTGAGTGCCGGTCACGAAAAAAATAAAAAATAAAAAAAATAAAAATAAAAATAAAGGAAACTGGTGAGCTGGTGAGGGATTTCTGTAAAAACCAAGTTAATGAAATGTCAACTATGGGCAATGACTTAATTCCTCTTTGCTTGTTCCCACCTATAAAGCAAGGATAATATTGCTATTGTACTAAAAGACGGTGAGATGCTCCAACAATTTTAAATGGACATTATCTTATAATAATGATGTTTGGCCACTAGTAACCCTTTTTTCAAAGAGTAAAATATGCAAATATGAGCCAGCAAGTCTCACCAAGGCCTCTCAGCTCCCCTGTCTGGGGTGTTTTCTTGAAATGGCAGTAAGCCTGATAGCTACGCCCCACTTGGTGTTAATCACAGGCAAGAAGGGGTTCACTGGAGGTTAAGACCAGTGCTTCTAAGCCCAGGGCTTTCTGGTAGCTGTGTTGCAACTGTCAAGCCTTCACTGGAATGACTGATCTACAGTGAGGCCAGAAGAAAAGAATGTGAGATATCTAGGTTCTTCCAGTTGCCAGCGAGTGGGTGACAACCAGCTTTACATAGCTGCTTCTGCCTCCATTCAGAAACAGGAAGAGGTGCTGGCTTCCTGGTGACCGAATCTGGATTAGGTCCCAGGTATTTGACAAGACTCACCTGAGACTACAACCTTTGTAAGCAAGCACGTTCATAACAATGTCACTAGAGACATTTGAAAACAGCATACAGATACCAAAAAATGGAGAGATAATCCTAAAGTCAACATGTTCTCTCAGTTTGAAAGTCAACTTAGAAAACAATCAAATGCCAACTCCCAAGTCAGATACTATCACTAGGAAGCTCAGCCATGGCTCTGTCACATTTAATGTGTCCAGACTGCTATATAATAGAGGCCACAGGCCAAACCCAGAATCTCATGCAGAAATACTCACCTATCTATCAGCAGTACCAACCAACACCAGAAGAGAAAGTGTGGGATTTGGAAACAAGATGCCTGGGTTCAAGTTTCAGACTTACTACGAGACTTCGAATACATCATTTAATCTCTCTGGACCTCATTTCTCCACCTACAAGATGCTCATAACTCTGTGGACCTTGAAGGGTTGTTTTAAGAATCAAACATATGTGATCATGTGCTGAACACTACCAAAAGAAGTCATGTCATTACTATCTTGAATAACCACAATAATTGTTGATCCTCTATAAGATGCTTGTCTCTATGCCAGATGAGGGATTTTTTTATATGAGATATACTTTTTGTCCCTTAAGCAGCTTATTATATAGTGAGGAAAATGGGGAAGTAGAAAGTTTAATATTTATTGAGTTCCTGTTATGTGCCTGGCATTGTCTGAGAAACTTTTCTTAAAAACAAACAGGGGGCTGGCCAGTTATCTCAGTGGTCAGAGCGTGGTGCTGATAACACCGAGGTCTAGGGTTCAATCACTGTACTGCCCAGCTGCCAAACAAAAAAAAAAAAACAAACACACAAAAAATGAACAAACTAACAAAACTCTTACTGATAGGAATTATAATCCCATATTCCCCAGTTGAGGAAAGTGAGGCTCAGAAGGTAAGTGACTTTCCTAAGTCACAGAGCTGGAGGTAAGGGTGGAAATTCCACACTCCTTCCCTTCCACACCCCGTTTCTCCAGAGTGGAAGGACTTTCATGTCATGCAGGCAAAAGCATGAGTCACATAGCTCTGGTGAACTGGGTAGGACACACTCTTGGGTGTCAAGGCATGGAGGCCCTGCCATTGGCTTCCAACCACTTGAAATGTCTCTTCATCGGGGCTGAAGTTCCTGCATGTGATGAGCCCTACAGATGGCTGTCATGTGGTCTCATGCCCAACAGGCAGGCACAGGGAGGAAATAGACAGGGCTCCTGCCCTCCTAGTCATTAAAGAACATGAGCGCTGTCAGTGTCTGCGTGCCGGGCACTGTGTGAAACTCTTTAAGAACATGATCTTAGTTAGCTCCGCAATACCTGGTATTAGCTCCCTCAAGAAATCATAGGACTGAGAGAGAACCCAGGACTGGCAGTGAAGAAGACTGCTTAAGGTAAAAAGAAGAGGCATGTCTGGAATTTGAATCCAGATCTGCTTGACTTAAAGTTCTTCTCTCAGGATCAAGCAGAACTGAATTAAGTAAAAGGCAGAGCAACTTGTGATGAGCGGTTTAATAAAGGGAGAGCTGAGGTTCTGGGAGAGGGTTCCTAGCTGGGCTTGGGAAGGGTTCCTGGGAGAGATGGTTGGAGGCTGGCCTTTAAAGAAGATGTAGACTAGGGCGGTGAGGCAGAGAGAGGAACAGCTCAGCCAATGCCAGGGGCCTGAAGTGCAGGACGTGTTCAGGGAACACTGTGACGGGGCATAGGGCACGGGGGGCTTTTAACCGGAACATCAATTTGGAAATGCATGTTGGGGCCAGATCAAGAAGGAACTTGAATGCCAGTCTAAGGAGCTTGGACTTCAGCCTGTAAACTGCAGGTAGCTATGAGAGTTCTGGTCATAGCAGCCATTCTTAGAGCCATGGGAGATTGGAGCTGGAAGAAACCAGATGACCTGTCCAACTGTTTCCTTTTACTGAGGCTCAGAGAAGTGACTCTATTGAGATCACCCTGTTGGTCAGTAGAAGACCCTGGCTTACAACCCAGTCGTGTGACTCTCCCAGTCTGCCATCTCCACCCCACCCCCACCCCCACCCCCACCCTGAGTCATGTTAGTGGGAGAAGGGTCCAAAATTAGCTCCCCACTCTGAGGCCCACGACTTGGGAAGGTAACTTGCAAGATCCTCCTTCTTTTAAATAATACTACCGCACTCTGGAGCTTAAAAAGGTTACTGCCTCAAACAAATGAAAAGATGTGAAACTCACTCATAACGTTAAAAAATGCAAATCAAAATAATGACATACTATTCTCACCTAATAGACCGGCAAAGCAAACTTTGATAGTGCCCATGGCCATCGAAGAGGTGGCATGGGAGGCAGTCTGATACCCCGTCAGTAGGAGTCTCAGCAGGGGCGGCTTTTTGGAAATCAATCTGGCAAGATCTATAAAAATTGCAGCGGCGTGTACCTTTTCTTCCAGCAACTCCAATTCTAGGAATTTATCCTATGGCTATACTTGATCAAGTGTGCAACGGTGTAGTTAGAGGGATGTGTACCGTGAATGTGTATGATTGTGAAAAATGGGAAAAAAGCTGCTCACCAATGGAGTCTAGTTACCATGGATACATACAAAGAAGTAATTGGGGGCCATTTTTTTAAAAAGTGCAGTAGATTTCTGTGGGCTGATGTGGAAAATGTTTAAGACATGAAGTGAAAACAAGCAAGCCGTGGAGGGCTGTGCACAGTGTAAGTCCCATCTGCATAAGAAAATAAAATGTACGAGGGCACTTTGAAATGTTCGTGGAAAGATTCGTATTCTCTTTTCATTCTATTTCTCTATGAAGTTTTTGAAGTACCCTTGTATGTATGCTTGTATACACATAGAAAATATCTGAAAGATACACAAAAATGGTTAATAGTGGTTATGTTGGGGGTGGGTAGGGGGTGGAGAAGACTGTACTCTGCATGCTTCTGTATGGCTTTTATTTCTTTCTTTTCTTTTCTTTATCCCTTTCTTTTTTGCCTCTTTTATTTTTTTTTTAACTATGAGCATGTATTATTTTTATAATTAAAAAACAGTAAAGACAATTAAAAATAAAGAAGGTATTGCCAACAGTTCATATATGCAGATTTTTATGCTTTCTTTTTGTTGTTGTTAACTGGCCTGTATGGGGTTCCCAATCCTCATACATGCAGATTTTAACTTCTGTTTAAGAGAGCTATTACAAACTACACAATCTTATATTCACATTTACAAAATAGACCCAATGTTTCTTATTACTACATCTATGGTGCAATAACTTGGGCTCTTCCTGTTCTTGTTTTTGGCTTTCTGACTTGATCGTTCTTCATTCATCCTCTATTTATTTTGTACCTACCATGTGTCAGGCACTGGGACTGAAGCACAAAGACTTTCATCTTCTGCAAAAGGAGGATCATTTAAATCAGCCCCAGATCCTTACAGATGCCTGCAGAGGACAAATCCATTCAATAATTATTTACTGGATATCTTCTATGTATGTACCAGGCAATGGGGACATAAAAGTGAAAGACATTTACAATCTCTGCCCTCTCTGCAAAAGCTCACACTGTGGTGGAGACAGAAGATCACACATAAACAGAATGTGGTAAACGTGGTGACGACTGATACGGAAGGTACTGTGGGTCCCATAGGACACAAGCCTGGAAGTCAGTCAGGCCACCTGGAGGAATGGAGAGTCCTAACTGAGTCTGGAAGTTAGTGGTCTGTCAAGCACGGAGAGGAGGAGCAGGAAATTGGGGGTGGGGGAGAAGGTGGGGTGATTCTTAGGGGTGAGCAGTACCGGAAGGCACAGGATTGCAAAAGGGGAGTTTGAACTGTTCCTTTATACACTGTGCTAAGGATTTTGGACTTCATCTTGAGTGCAATAGAGAGACATGAAATTTGTATTTGACAAGGTCACTCTAGCCAGTGTAGAGACAGATTAGAGGAAGAAGAGGAGAGGCAAGATAAAGGGACATTGTTTCTGAGGTCAGTCACTTTAGCACCAGCCTATGGACCACACTTGCATCCGAACTATGGACCACCTGTGTGATTACTTACTTGACATTTTTCTTAAATTAGGTCACCTTGAAAATAGAATTTATCTAAACAGAAAACTAGTGAGTACAATTAAAGAACAGGCTGCATGGCTCCAGTGTAGTACCCAGGGCTAGAGCATGGATGGTGGACATGGTGGTGAGAAGGGAGTCTGGGTGCTGATGGAGGCGCCCAGGGGCCTGGGGACAGGCAGCAGACAGGGAGCTGGCACTGAGTAAGACACGATGGCCTCCACGCTGCCTCATCGGGCCTCATGTCACGTCCTACTGGCAGCAGTGACCCCACTGACCCTCCTTCCTGTCTCACCTTCTTCACTCGGCTTCCACCTGCCTCAGGGTCTGCCCTTTTCTGTCTCCTCCGCTGGCTCTTCTTCTTCCCAGCCCTTCAAGTGTTGGAGGATCCAGGACCCAGTGCAGTCCCATCCTCTCTCTTCACCCACTTCCCTGGAGATTCACCCTGACCAGAGACTTTAAATACCACCTCCACGCTGATGACACCCAGATGTCAGCCTTGGCGCAGACCCGTCCCCTGGACTCCAGTCCCCAACAGTCTACCTGATACAGCTCCTTGGATCTCTAATTAATCTTGAACTCCCATGTCGAGAACGTGACTCCTGCCCTCCCCTTCCCTGTGGCAGTGGATGGCAAATCGTTCCTGCAACGGCTCAGCTGAAAAGCTTCCAGTCCTCCTCGACTCCTTTTCTCTCATACCCCATATCGAATTTTCAGGAAACCCTGTCGGTTCTGCCTTCAGAAAATATCCAGAATTCGACCACTTCTCATCACTTACTCTACCGCCCCAGGCCACGCCGTTGTCCTTTGCCTGTACTGTGCCAGTGACCTACCCGGGCCCCCTACCACACAGCAGCCAGGTGAATTATTTAAAACATCAGTGAGACCCCGTCACTGTCCTACTCTAAGCCGGCCAATGCTGTCTCGTCTCACTGAGAGTAAGACCCCAAGTCCTTACAAAAGCCTGCCCTGCCCTCACAATTTGCTTCCCTGTCCCCATTCCCTCTCTGAATGTCCCCTCCTCCTCTTCTGTTCCCCTCCAGCCACACGAGTCTCCTCGCTGTCCACCGAGCACACCACTGTGCTCCCACCTCACGCACGGCAGTCCTCTGCCTGCACCAACTGTCCCCCAAGTCCCCAAGTAGCTGCGTGGCTCGGTGCCTCTCCTTAAGTCTCCGACACCCGCTTCCCACCCCACGCTCCCCATCTGCGGGCCCCGTTTTTTTTCCTGTCGCAGGACTCGCCACTTGCTAACACCCCTGCCATGCACTTTGTCGCCGGCTACCCCGAGCACCCAGGAGGACAGGGGACGCTGTCTGTCCTGCTCACTGCTCTCGACCAGGACAGCTACCGGCATAGAGGGGCCTCTCACTGAGCCTGTGTGGAATGAGTGAGCAGAGCCTGGAGGAGAAGGGAGCTCCGGCTCGGGAGGGACAGTTCGGGCCAGCAGGGGCGGGCAGAGGAGCGGGGCGGCGGCAGGGGCTCGACGGGGGTCTGAGGGCGAAGGGCGGGCGGAGATGGGAACGGGGCGCCCGGGGAGGAGGGGGCTGGGGCGACCCCGCCACCAGCTGGGGAAACCGGTGAGGACCCCGGAGCAGGTACCCGGTGACTGTCACCCAGGGCGCGACACGGGATGGACGAGGAAGAAACCCGGTGGGCATCCACTGCGGTGGGCAAGGAGGGGCAAGAGCGGAGCCATTTCTCGGGGAAAAGCCACGGACTCAGGAAGTGACCAGACGCGAGAGCTGGGAGGTGAGAAGCGGGCACGGAGCGTCGCGGACCCCAGGCGGGCGCACGGGCACCGGGTGCACCCGAGACGGCAAGAGCGGAGGGTGCGGGCGGGTCCCGGAGGCTCCATCCCTGCAGCCGCGGAGGGCCGGAGAGTGGACAAGGAAGGAGGAGGCTTCACGGCCCGGGCACGTCGCGGAGGGCTGGGGTCCGCGCCCGGTGGGCGCTCGCAGGTGCGCCGCGGCGCCGCAGGTGCCAGCCAAGGCGGGCGCGGACCGCCACCAGCCCCGCCCGTGGCCCGCAGAGCAGCCACGCGGAGCACGCGCACCCCCCGGCCGCGCCGCTCGGCCCCGTCGGCCCAGCCCCGGAGCCCCGCCCGCCGGCCAATCAGGCGGCGCGTCCGGCCTCCCAGCCCGCGACGCCCCGCCCCGGGTCGGCGCGCCGCCAGCCAATGGGTGGCCGAGCCCGGCGCCGGGTGCGTGCAGCCCGCGCGGAGCCGGCTCAGAGCGAGAAAAGCGAACCCAACCCGTCGGGGCCGCCGCTCCGGACCCGCCAGCCGCCGCGCCGCCCGCCGCCGCCTCCTCCCCCCCGGATCGGGTGTACTGTCCCAACCCGAAAGTCCAGTTCTGCGGCCCGGCAGCGGCGAGCGAGCGCGATGACACAGGAGTACGACAAGTGAGTGCGGCGCGGGCGCGGGAAGGCCGGCGCCGCGGGGGGGCCGCGCCGAGGGGCCGCCGCCCGCACCTGCCCCGCGGCCCGGTGAGGTGGGCAGCTGCGGCGGGCCCGGGGCGCCGGCGGCCCGGCGAAGTGGGCAGGTGCGGCGGGCCCGGGGCGCCGGCGGCCCGGCGGGCGGGGGCGGGCGTCTCGCTGTCCACCGTGCGCCGCCGCGGCCTCGACCCCGCAGCCCTCTCCGCCTCTTTGTTCGAACGGAGCCTCCCGAGGAGACCCTCGCCTCGGGGAAACTCGACACCGGAGACGGGCCTCCCTCCTCCCGCTCCTCCCGGGGAGGTGGGCGCCGGGCTGGGGGGGGACGCCGCGGGCGCCCCGTGGCGCTCAGGGATCTCTTGGAGACGCGCTCCTCGGCCCCACAAGTAGCCTCCTCCAGGTAATCTGTTGTCGCTCAGCCTTGTCACTCGGCCGACCTGCTGGGACTTCCAGGACAGAGGAATTTAGGGAAGGGGTGAATGCTGGGGTGTCGTGCCTTGTCTTTTCCCCGGCTGGCTGCGCGGGTGTGAGAGCTGCGGGAGCAGGTATTGTGCCACTTGCATCATTGGTGGTGATTACAGATCGCTGCGTTTTTAACGCTCGGGACTATCAAGAGGATGAAACTTCGAAACCAGGGTGATAAACTAGAAAGTACAGCCCTAACCGATATGCCTTTCGGAGTTTGTGATTTTAAAAAAGTAGTTTGGAAAATGTAAGGTCATGTAAGATGTGATAATGTCAGTCATTAGGGGAACCTGGTGAGGGATATTTCTGCATTTTCTTTGCAACTTTTCTGTAAATATAAAATTGTCCCCAAATTAAAAAAAAAAAAACTTATTAAAAAAAAAAAAAGGCCAATCAGTGTATTTCACATCAGTAATTCCTGGGCAGATAGGTACCTCTCCCAGTTTTATAATTATTTGGTAAGGATCCTTTTGTTGAAGTGTGCTCTTTTTCTGGATTAGAAGATTAGATGTTGTGTACGGAGTACTTTAATGGAGTGATCTTGTGTTGTGGAATATGCAGTTAAATTGCTGCTTGAAGTATATCTCAGAAGTCTGAGGGACCATTGGTGAGGAGTTTAAGACTCACCTGACAGTGACGATGAGCCTTTAGGGACTAGCAGCAGCCTGCGACTGGTTTTGTGTTTATTTCTTGAGGTATAGTTTAGATAAGACAAAATTTCCAAAGCTAACATTTTGGCCTTAGGCATACTTTGGAAATATGAAACACCTTCAGGGTGATCACAAACAGAAAGCCATTTGAAAAATATTTATTTTCTGTTGCTTGTACAAATTTGGGGTGGGGGTGGGAGGAGAAGGGAAGCTGAAAAACTAGCATTACGGGAATTGAATGAGCCAATGCTGTCGTAGTCTTCTGGAAGTAGCTATTACACTATTAATAATAGCTTAGCAGTACACCAGTAAATCACCCCAAGATTCCACTGGTTTAGTAGCTGTCATACGCTGGTACTGATGGCTCAGGGAATGCCACTTTGTGTATTTATTTTCTTAAAAACTTGAGGTTTGTATAACCTCCATTTTTACTATCTCCTTTGAACAACACTTTGTGTTTGTTTTGTGTTAAAATAGTACACCATCCCAAGACTTTTCTTACCAAATGTAAGCTCCTAGGACTTTATGTGTAGGCATGAGTAAAAACACTGGCTTTGAAATACTCATATTTCATTTTGACTGAGGGTAAATTAAATTGGGTTTATTTTTTTTACCCCTTTGTCAAAGATGTTCTCTTTTTTCTAAATCTATATCTCTTTTTAAAGGGTCTGGGTGACTGCCAAGCCCTAACCTTTGTTGATTATTTGAAAAGATAATCGGTCTTTCTACATTCACTGTTAGAATAGGTAGGTCACCTTTAGGCCATTTACATATTTCATTTGTGTGTTGCAATGAGAACTGATCTTTAAATTTGCTTGTTAGAATAGTGATAATTCAGAGTAGTGCCAAAGATTTAAAATTTATTTTCTTTCCTTTAAAAGAAAGTGCTTCATTCTACTAGAGTCAGTGTTCCATTTTTCTCTTTATTGACTTGTTAAATAGTACCAACTGAACAGTTGTTGAGACTGTTTACATTTCAGGTTTTTGGAATCAGTAATGTTTGCTTTAATCTTTTAAATTAAATCTTCTGTAAGGCTTCACTAAGATCACCATTGATTTTTCTAGATTTTTCCCACCAAACTACAATGTTAAACTGAAAACAGTTCTTGCCCAGTGTGGAAAACTAGTGAAGATTTTTTAAAACAGATTTCCCCACCTATTTTTTTTTTAATCTCTTTTTGTTCAGTGGCTTCATTTATTGTTGTAGACTCTTAAGTGTTTATCTCTAAGATAAACAGTTAACTCCCATCCTAGAAAATTATGTCTCTTTATTGATTTACAGTCCCCTTTGGCCACATTCCAATCTGCTGATAATCAGTAAGTAGAGTATTCTAACTTTCTCATCTACCCCCAAGGATTAAATGAAGTAGTATCCCTTTTTCTTTCTGCCCTTCCCCCCCTGTTTTTAGGTAGGAAATTTTTTCAGGCCAGGCATCAACAGGACAGAGAGGAAAATGACATGTAGCAGCATGATGAGCCACACATACTCTCTTGAAGAGGGCACAGTCCTGACTGTGTCCTTGTGTTTGTTTATATAAAGTGTTTGAATAGCCTGGCATTTTCTTTTTTTTTTTTTTTTCCTTGCCAAATAGTATATTCTGCATTCATTGTGTAGGTTAACCACAGGCTCCCTGGCTACCTAAATATCTTATATCTTACTGACGGACCCATTTGTTTGCATTTCTGCATTTAAGTGGTTTGTTTTCTGGTCATGTCTTAATTTGACTTACTGGGGTCATTGATGAAACAACAGACTGTTTTATAGCAATTTCAAGGAATTGGTTGTTTGGTTCTTTAAGAATTAGCTCATGAAGCCTTGCAGTAGAAAAGTGTAACTGTTTTTTTTTTTATTTATTTTTATTTTTTTTTTATTTTTTCCAAAGCAAACGGCCAGTGTTGGTTCTTCAGAATGAAGCACTTTATCCACAGCGGCGCTCTTATACTAGTGAGGATGAAGCCTGGAAATCCTTCCTGGAAAACCCTCTCACTGCAGCAACCAAAGCGATGATGAGCATCAACGGAGATGAAGACAGCGCAGCTGCTCTGGGTTTGCTCTATGACTATTATAAGGTAGGTTTGCCTGCTCTTTCTTTACAACCCTTAACAACAGTCTAAGATGCACTTGATTCAGGTGCATATAAAACAGTCATTTGCTGGTAGCATGTAATGCAAGTTGCTACTGTACCGACTATAAGTAGTTTAATGACTACTTTGACTTAGTGTGGTTCAAAGCTGAAAATCCACGCTTGCAGAATCAAAGGGTTGCTTTTAAAATGTGTGAAGTAGCCAGCTGTTCTGGCTCTATCTAAAAGGTAAAGCTACCATGAAAGAAGATGGTAGATGTATCTTACTGGATTTGAACATTTTACCGAAGGTAGTTCTTAGTGCTGTGAAGAGTGGGCAGGACTGATTTACCTGCGCTGTAAATTTTATTTCTGTGTCGTCAAGGTGATTTCCTTTTCCTTAAATGATATTCCAGAGCTTGATTTTATTTGATTGTAGGATTCATGGGGGGAAAAAACCCATGTTTTCTAGTCTGGGACTTTCTAGTTCTAAGATCAGGATATATTTTGTTTACAGTTTCAAGAAATTTGGATTAGTCTTATTTAAACACAATCTATAATCTTCGTGGATTTTTACATGATTTTCCTTATTTGGAGATGACACCACTGACTTGTGTCATAATCATCGTGGTTGTCCTAGTAATGCCAGCTGCCACGCACAGATGCCTGTGTTATGCTGGATGTGATCACCACGTATATTACTTCTCATGCTCAGGTCACACAGCCAGGATGTGTGCAGCTGGGATTTTATTCCTGTTCTGTTTGTGCCAAAGGCTGTCCTTTTCTCAGTACAGCATGCTGTCTGCTGCGACACTGGCTTTGCTTCTGTGTCCCCTTTGGCATTAGCAGATATTCGGGGATGGCTGTTAAGAGTTCAGGATACAATTTAAAACAGACTGAGTGGATTGAGTTGAAGCACAACTTTGCCATGTGGCCTGTCTCATTTTATTGCCACATGTAACTATTGTATGTAATCATTGTGTTGTCACCACTGCTTTTATAAAGACAGGAGCTTTTCGCGATTCTCAAAGGTTCACAATGACAGGGTCTTCTTATGGATATATATGTGTGTCTATGTATATTACAGTAATTATTATATATATTAGTAATAAGTTTATTTTTGCTGTCTTTTTTGTTTTGACAACTTTTAAACCTCAAGACAGCTTCAAATACTAGATAATTAGCTCCAAGTACCTTTATGTAGATTCACCAATTACTTGCCTTTTGTTACATTCTGGCACTGTATTCTTTCCTAAATATAAGAAATATAGAGGGGAAAAAAGCAAAGAAGATATGGTTTGATTATCAAAATTAGGGTGGGAACTGAACAAAATATTTAATTATTTCCTTGTATGAGGCCATGTGTCCAACTTGTTGCATTTGATAGATTGAGGTAAGGTTTTTTTTCTTTGACCATGAACAGAAACGTGTATGATAACTAATGATACTAGAAAAACCCTTGCCTGGGAAGCATAGCTATGAAGGTTTCCTTTGAAGTGCAAATTATTATATATCTGTTCTTATGGCTTATTTTATTGACCCAATCAGTGTAAAAATCATGAATTCCTCAGATGTTAATTATGAAGTTACATATTTTTAACTGAAACTTTTGAGAATGGGAGAAAACCGATAAGTTTAGTGCCAGTAAGACCAAGGTAATAACACTAGTGGTCATGTGGGTACGTGTATATGCATCCTAAATAAGGTGTCCTAAAAGTGTAAAAGTATTTTACGTCTCAGGAAGAGATAAATCCTTATGTCTGTCCATGAAGGATGACAATTTAATAGTAGTATTTATTTATCAGGCTTCTTGTGATAGGTGTAAAATTATTTTCTTTTTTAAATGAATTATTGAATTGTTTTCAGTTCTTTGGTTATAGGCATCAGTCATTATGTAATAACTTTGGTAAAGCTTTAAAAGCACATTGTTAATACATAAAACAATAATTTGTTTTGTCTTTAATAGTGAGACAAGAATGCAGGGATAGAATTCTCACATTGAAAACTGTTTTCCAATGACCTGGTGATTTTGGAGTGCCTATTGGGATCAGGTCTCAGTTGGGTTGCTGCCAACAGGACACCCACTAACGTTTGCCTACTTTTTACCTCCTTTGCAAAGAAAAACAGAATCAAAAAAGGAATAGAACAAGTTGAGTTAGATTTGTCCTTTGGGTAATGGACATTGGAATTCTAAGTATCTAACGAAATTTATCACATGAAGCCAGCATTTGGATCTTAGAAGAAATGAACAGTTAACATGGCTGTTCCTTTGGGTTTTGCATCTGATCTGAAAGGAGAGTAGTAGGGAAGAGCAGTGAGAAAGTTGAAAGAACTCAACTGTGTCTTCAGTAGCTTCTTTTCTGTTATATTGAATAGATAAGTGGGTAAAACCAGGCCAGAGGTATTTCTTTTAAGAGATGAAATCCAAATTCCAATGACAAAGTAAATTTGTGATACTCTGAGTTTATTTAGCAGATAAGTAACAGTTGCTTTTTACACATCAACCTGGTGACCAGATTATAAGCTGCTCGAGGGCAAACCCTGTCTTATTCATTGCGCATCCCCAGGGCCTGGTGTTTGATTGGCAATGAGTAAATAAATGAATGATTGGATTTACTGAAAAATAAAAGACTGTATTTTTGGGTGAACCATCCTTCATTGGAGAAGAGCTAAATTCTTCTCCTGTGTGTTGATGTATAAGGTTCCAAGAGAGAGGAGGTCATCAACAGCAAAGCCAGATGCTGAGCACCCAGAGCCAGATCACAGCAAAAGGTAAGGTTCAATTGCAGCAGCACAAAGTAGCATGCTTGAAAAATGCCACCTTTCCGTGAAAGTAAAATGGAAGCTGGTTTAAATGAGCAAGCACTAGTGGCAGAGATAGGTAAGTTGGATTCTTAATATCTAAACTCAGGTTTCATTACTGATTTACCTCTCTTGCTCTGGTTTGATTCTGTTGCTCCGAGAAGTTACCTGTTTCTCTAGGTGTGGTTGCCTTTTCTGGAAAATGAAAACGTTAACTTTCTCCTCTTCAAGGGATGTTTTTGGTGATAACTTAAGTGTTTGTTTATTTGTTTTTGAGGTCTTCTTAAGGAGGATGTGGCAACGGTGGGGGATCATTTAAAAAAATTAAGTACCAATGACTCTTGAATAACCACTTAAGTAAAAGTTAATAAAGTAAATGAAATTGTATTCAAACTCCTGTTCAAATTATTTTTGAAATATTTTAAGTTAAAACTTTCAGAAAGTTAAGGCTTGATCTTATTGGCATGAAAAAAAATTTTAAGACACTTTTAAATTGCCCTGTGTTTTATTATTAATAAATGAATAAAACATATTTAAAGAAAGAATTATTACTCACAGTCCCACGATCCTGACAATTTATTGTTTTCGTGTGCATACAGACTTTATGTGGTTGTGGTTGTGGTTATATTTCTTCTACTTTTTTTAGAAACATTTTCTATGTTGCTGTTTTAATCCTCATAATTATCCTTTGGAGAAGGGCTTATGGCTTTTATTTTTCACTTTTGTTATGGGTA
Source organism: Cynocephalus volans (assembly GCF_027409185.1). Lineage (NCBI taxonomy): Eukaryota > Metazoa > Chordata > Mammalia > Dermoptera > Cynocephalidae > Cynocephalus > Cynocephalus volans. The sequence continues at coordinate 10,089,586 of NC_084473.1, forward strand.
TTTTCAAACAGAGAATAGTATAAACTTACGTGTATTCATGACCAGCTTCAATACTTATCAGCATAATTCCTCTTGTTTGATTTATTCCTCTCTCTTCTTCAACTTTTAAATTAATGTTTTATTTATTTTTTCTGAAGTATTTTGAAGCAAACTCTAAATATTCCTTATCACTGCAGCTTATCTAGTTTTTCGCAGTTACGAGGCCTTAATGAACAGCTTTCTATATAGCTTTCTCCTTTTATTTCCTTTTTCTCTGTCTTTAAATTCCTAGGAGTGAATTGATGGTGTAAGGTTTGAATAGTTTTACTGATCTTGAAATGTATGAAAATTGCCCATTTGCTTTTTTCCTTAAAGTTTCCAACTTGTGTGATTTCAGGGGCTTTGAAAATTCATTCATTTCACTCACTAGAAATTATCTTTATGGCCCAAAATATTTATTAACTAAAATTAATTTTATGCAAATATATCTGCTGGTACAATGTAATAATAGATTTTCTTTTGGCGAATGAGAAAGCCAGATAGCATAAGTGTTAGGAGAAGCAGTGGCCAAGTAATAATAGCTCACACTTCTTGAACATTTGTGTGCTGGGCATCATTATACGCATTTTGGTGTATCATCTTATTTCGTCCTCGCAGCAACCTTGTGAGAATAGATACCATTATTATCCGCATTTTGTAGATGAGCTTTTAGTTACTAAGAGCTGAAGCAACTTGCTCGAGGTGACACCGAATGTGAACCTCAGCAGTGTGACTCCAGAGTCTGCACTTTAGCCCCAACTAATTAGATTACATTTGTAGCTTCAGGCTTCGAGTAAAATATGATCATTTTTATTAGGATTATTGAAAATAAAACTTATTAGAGGAGAGTTCTGAGTCCTCAGTATTTCAAATGAAATTGTACTTAATACTTTTGGATTTTACTTGACCTATGACTATACAGTCTTTTTTTCTTTCTCTAATGTGAATTGTGCCATTTTCTGTGTATTTGGTTTTTACCAAGTAGATGACTGTAGCACGGGACTCAACAGCCCAGTGCAGTAGGAAAATAAAAACTGTCAAAGAACTGTATCAGCACTGAGTTTGAAAACACAGTTTTCTTGTCTTTTCTAAAGAAACAGCATACCAGTCGTGACCGAGCAGCCCCTCGTTTCTGCCGGAGAAAGCAGAGTGCAAGTACTGAAAAACGTGCCCTTTAACATTGTCCTTCCCCATGGCAACCAGCTGGGCATTGATAAGAGAGGCCATCTGACAGCTCCTGACACAACAGTCACTGTCTCCATAGCAACACTGCCTACCCACTCCATCAAGACAGAAACCCAGCCACACGGCTTTGCTGTGGGAATCCCCCCAGCAGTGTATCATCCTGAGCCCACTGAGCGGGTGGTAGTTTTCGACCGGAACCTTAATGCTGACCAGTTCAGCTCTGCTGCTCAACCCCTCAATGCGCAAAGGCGAACTCCGGACTCTACCTTCTCAGAAACCTTCAAGGAAGGCGTTCAGGAGGTACAGGAAAGAAAAACATCTTCCTAAGACGGCTTGTGTTTGTATAAGTATTGGGTTCCACTTTTTCCTCGTTATGTAAGCTTGAAACTCAGCCTGAAATGAATGGATTAGTAATAAAAGATTTTTTTTTTTTTTTTGAGAAAAGGCCAATGGATATAATTTGTAAACTAAACCTATAAAACCAAAAATTATTATCAAGGGCACATGGCTAATCTTACCAGCAGCTGAGTTAGACAATTATGATTTCAGCTAAGTGATTTGCTGGAGAAAGAGAGAGAGAGAGAGAGCTCCATACGTAATCTTCCATTGACAACAGATACATTCACATGGTTTGTTCTCAGCTTTTGTCCTAGACCAAAACAAATTCCCTACAACTGGTCTTAATAGAAAATGATTTATCATTTTCTATTTGCTTGGTGTTTATTTGGTCGGAAGTAGAGTAAGGGAGGAAGATAGATCACGAGTGCATTGTGTGAAATTTACAAATTAATTCCACATAGTTCTGAGAGTTTTATTATGATGAACACCTCACTCAGGTAAAAGTTAGGGACCAAAGTTGTTTGAAACTGTAATGACTTGGTGGACAAAAAGAACATCTATCTCTGCTTATGGGTTAGGAGTAGAGTAGTATTCTTTCCTGAGAAAAAGCATCAAATCCATCCAGCCATGGTGCAGACTTGATACTATATCTTGACTTGGTACGATGATAAAGTGACTCCTAAAAGTCATGAAATTTTGGTTGCAGAGTCTAGAGTTTGAACAATTCAGTTTATCTGGGAAAGATGGAAAATGGGGATAATGAATCACAAGCACTTTGTGGGAGTACCTACATAGATTGTCTTAATTTACTTGAGTGGTATATAAAAGTAGATATTTTCTTTTTGTAATTTTCTTTTTTTTAATTTTTACAAATTTTTGGTAGATTTAAAATTTTTATTTGGAAATGAATATTGAAAGGTTAGTGGGTTGCTGTAAGCCACATACCTTTATGCTGTACCAGACCTTGGTCTTTAGTAACCATGATAACAAGTTAAATAGTTGTGGCTTATTACATTGATATTGCAGGTTTTCTTCCCCTCGGATCTCAGTCTGCGGATGCCTGGCATGAATTCAGAGGACTATGTTTTTGACAGTGTTTCTGGGTAATAGTTGTCTTTTGATTTGATTTTAATTTTCAGCTTTTATGACTTGTTCCTTTTTTGTTAATTTGATATCGATAAATCAGAGGTGGCTTTAGCGGGGTTTCACCTTTTTCTACTACATTTACCGTGGTAATATCTTGGGTAGAGGACATCTGCTTCAGTGCATTTAATTTTGAACTCTTTGACCTATGTTTCAAGTTTCCTTAATTCTTGGTGTTGGTGCTTTTTCTTTCCTTTGGTTTCTTTATGTGATGGTGACAGAATGGAATCTAAAAGGAGAGATGAGGGGATTAAATTAGATCTCTGAGGTCCCTTCTGTTTCCAAAGTATATAATTAGGTGAAAATTTAAGAGTAACGTCAAGTGGATACCGGCTTTTATTTTTTTTATTAACCTCACTAATGATAAAATAAGCAAAGTCAACTTTTTTTGACCTGACAACTTCTTTTTAATCTCACAAAATTATATCTCACTCTGGGAATATAAATATTTGTCAGGTTAATTAGAAACATACATAAACACCTTCAGTTTTTTTTTTTTTTTTTTTTTTTTTTAGAAGAGTCTGTGATTTCATTTTATAGCTTTCTCTTTTATTTATTTATTTTTTAACATGATATATTTTGCAATTAAAAAGGTTTTTTTAAGTCTAGGATTTTATGAGAGTTGAGACTTCCCTTACAGATCTGCCTCAGGGTGTAGGAGTCACAAACTCAAATGCCTTCAGGCTTTAGGATAGGGGTGGGCAAACTTTTTCCTGTGATGAAAGGTCAGATAATAAATATTTTAGGCTCTGTGGTCTGTACAGCCTTTGTATGTTTTTGCAACTACCCAGCTTTGCTGTTACAGTGCAAAAATAGCCATAGACAGTACATAAATAAATGATGTGGCTGTCATCTAATAAAACTTTGTTTACAGAAATGGTTTTAGGTTGCCCACCCCTGGCCTGGAAGGTTATTTAACTTTAGGGGCATATATGATTGGTTGTGTAAGGTAACAGGAAGTGTGGAGAACTGAGGAGTGCTCATCTAAAGACATCTCAGTTATAAGTAAAACAACAACAAAAGCACTGTGCAGGCCAGGTCGAATCTGACCACAGGGTGTTGCCAGCCTCCCTCCCGTTTGCAGCCCTTGCTGCATAAATACCAGATTGGCAGCATATCTTGTGAGGGTTTCTTTCCAAAGTCCTGTTCAGTTTTTAGTATCTTTAATATCCTTAGCCTGCAAATGTGTAATTGTTAACCTCACATCATAGGATTTTTAGTAGTCATTTTGTAGCCCCACATCTGAGAAATCTGAGAATTTCTAGTTGCTATGTGCTTTTGCTTAAGATTTTTTTTATCATTAAAAAGGTAGCCAATGCTATTTATAATATGTCAGTTGGATGTCCACTGGTGGTCTGATCTCTCAGTGCATCAACCCTGAAGTATATCAAGGTTGTACTAAAGCATATGGGAAGCTTACAAGGGAGTGGGTTGAGATCTACGACTTTTCTTTGTCCTTTAGGAACAATTTTGAATATACCCTAGAAGCTTCCAAATCGCTTCGACAGAAGCCAGGAGATAGCACCATGACATACCTGAACAAAGGCCAGTTCTACCCTGTTACCTTGAAGGAGGTGAGCAGCAGTGAAGGAATCCATCACCCCATCAGCAAAGTTCGAGTAAGTTCTGCTCTTAATTCTGTTCTCTAGCAAAGCTAGTCAGAGCCCGGTATTTCCAGGTCTGGAGCAGATCTGAATGAAGACTTAAAATTGCAGTTTTAAGTCTAAACTGTGAAATCCAGTACTGAATAAGTTTTCTCAAAGATACTCACCCATTAGTGTCTTTATGTTGTCATGCACTCTTGTTCACAGAGTGTGATCATGGTGGTTTTTGCTGAAGACAAAAGCAGAGAAGATCAGTTAAGGCACTGGAAGTACTGGCACTCCCGGCAGCACACTGCCAAACAGAGATGCATTGACATAGGTGAGTAGCGCAAGAGCCTGCTTTTATTCCCAGAGGGGCAAGCGTCCAGTTTTCTGAATCCAGTTATTTTTGGCAGTGATCAGCTTCCTGCCGAAAGCATTTGAATTTTTATGCCAGCTACTGATCTATTCCAAACACTGTCCTTGGCCTCCTGGAATCAGTGCTCGTACCATTACTTCCTTCATGAAGACGCATGCCTGTGCAGTGGCTTTCCATGTGACACTTGGGGCCAGGAGCTGTGTAGCCAGCTACCATAAGAATGTCTCTACTTTTTCAGTCTACAAAATTTTCGAGGGTTAATGTCTACCTTAAGAGATTCTGATTATTTGGAGACGATGGTGAGGTAGAGAAAAAACAAATAAGTAAAAGAAAATTCTGCCAATGTGCAGTTACCTAACAGTCTTCCCTAGTTATATGCAGAGCTGTTTGCTGAGCTCTTACGTCTGTAAGTAAAACCAGAGATTCGTCACTTGGGGTGTAATAGAAGACCATGCAAATCCGTGTTTATCGAAGGAGCTTTATGCAGACGTCTGTTCTTGCCATGGGTATAGTTTCCTGTATAGCATTGTCAGCATTGTCTGTGTCGCAGATGGCGTTGACCTTAGCATTACTTTTCTTCTTTACCTTGTGTGATGCACGTGTCCTCTTTTCAAAAGAATTGGAAGAACTGAGTTCTAATCTTGGTACTACAGATTAGTTTTGTGACCTTGGGGCCGTTATTTAAACTTTTTAGACTTGAATTTCCTAATTTTGACATAATGAGATGGAATTAAATATACCTCCAAGCTTGCCTCTATTCCAAAAATTCTGTGAAAAAACTTCGTTTTTTTAAACTTCTTTCAACCCAGCAAAACGTTAATTTAAATTATCCAGAGGTGATAATATGGAAAACTTTGCACTGTTATAATCTCATATTGAAACAAAAAGTCATGAACTTGTTTTTCTTTTTCATTGCTTCACATAGCTGACTATAAAGAAAGCTTCAATACCATCAGTAACATTGAGGAGATTGCCTATAATGCCATTTCTTTCACTTGGGACATTAATGATGAAGCAAAGGTAAGTAATAAAGCCCAAGGGCTCCTGTATTTCCGGCTGTTGAGAAGCGACAGTTTACTGATATGACAGCTGATACATATGGTTTTTTACAGTTTTATGTGTTTTCATTCCCAGATGTTATGAACCTATCTCTCCTCCCCTTTTTATCCTCCTCCTCCTCCAAACAAGAGAAATTCAGAATTCCAAATATGACCCTCCGAACGGAGCTGTAGTCTGCCGCCCCTGGCTGTTTGACTTTGACTCTGACTCCTCCTTCCCTTGCTTCACTTCCTCCTTCGCAAGGTGGAGTTAACACCTGTTCCCTTCCTCCATTCAAGGATGATGAGAGGACTAGTGAAACAGTGCCTACCAAACTGCTGGAGCTTCCTGAGAGGGGCTCTCAATACAGGATGTCTCCACAACGCTGTACTTCATGTCGCTCTGTTTCATATCCTTACCTTGTAAATACAACTCAGTGTTGAGAGTGGGCTTTGTTTACAGTGGAAGAATTACCTCCAATTCAGGTGTCATTTGGATAATTCTGATTGGAGTTTTTAGTACCCTTTGCAAAAAACTAAGCATATTCTTAAGTCATTTCCGCCCTTCTCGTGGCATTCTTCCCTTTTAGTATAATCCTTCTCTTCACTAAATTATTAGAATTCTAGTGTTTATTTCTCTTTGACTACTTTATTTTTATTTATTTATTTAATATTTTTTTAAAATAAAGATGACCGGTAAGGGGATCTCAACTCTTGGCTTGGTGTCGTCAGCACCACGCTCAGCCAGTGAGCCAACCGGCCATCCCCATATAGGGATCCGAACCTGTGGCCTTGGTGTTATCAGCACCACACTCTCCCAAGTGAACCACGGGCTGGCCTTCTCTTTGACTACTTTAAAAATTGTAACCTCAAGAAACACAATAGAAATGTATGTTATTTTTTGGACAGTTGTTAAAATAAGATTGATCTTTAGTTTTTGTTGCACTGTTAGGAATACTTTTCTCTCAAGGACCTCGTATAAAGTGACGATCACTTTTCTGTCCTTTTTCTACCTGCCCTTTTTATTTTTTCTTTTACTTATTCAACAAGAATTTTAGTAATTTATGGAATAAGACACTACTAGGCACTGAGTATTAGGACTTCATTTTATACCATCTAAGATGGCTTATAAAAATCACATGGCTGGGTTCTTGAGAGCTGTGTTAAGTTTGTATTATAATTGCTTTCTGTTCTTATTGTGGTCATCATGTCTAAGGCAAAAGTGCGTCTTTAAGACTGCAGGATAGAGTCAGGATATTGTAATTGCATGAAGTCTGAGTGCAGAGCTTGGCACTTGATTAAACAATGAATTCACTGCAGAATATCTAATAGGGGGAAAAGTAAACTTTCCATTTTATATGATTCTTGTTACAGTTATTTTGAAGTTAAATATCATACTAGGACTCAGTGCTCTGGCTGCAAAGAACAACCTGTAAGAAGCGGTGGCCCTGTGCCCTCTGTGTGCTTCTGTGCTTGAAGCGTGCTGGAGAAATACTTCCTGTCCACCACTAGGGACTAATTGGGAAGGTGGGCAGGAGGTGACAAAGAACCTGTTAAGTCCTGAGTTCACTTTTCTGACTTACTTGTGACCTTTGGTTAGTCCCTCAGTTCACTAGCTCAGTTTTTCCCCTTTACCCCCGAAGAAAAATTAAAAGGCTGTCGTGGCCAACTCTTTTCTTTGTTGGGGTGTTGTCAGGATTAATAAGTACTAGTTAGAGGCAAGCTTGGTGACCTTGGCTGAAAGGCTGTACATATGGGCAGGGTGTTTTGCTTGTTTGATGCGTCACTTTTCAGGGTGGGAGCAATGAAAGCAGGATGATGGGTGGGGATAATGGCTCATTTTATTCTGAAGGCCTACAGCATGTTTGTATGACAGAGAAATACTGTCTTAAGTAGCCATAATAGCATTGCTAATTGGTGTGGGTAAATTCAGTTTCATTTCCCTTTCCAGACCCCCAGCACTGACGTGGTTTTCAGCCCTTGCCTGCTGCCGGAAGGGTGTTGTGCCATTTCTTAATGAGGCTGCTGCCTTTTGAAGCTGATATCAGGCATCAACTTTAAGCGTGTGTTGCAATTAAGTATAGATTTTTTGCTTTCCCTGGCCAAGTTGATGTTTTCTGTTTTTATACTTAAAGTAATTAATGCCTCAGGCAGTTAGAGTGAACAGATATACGTGCAGAATCCTGTATAGTTGGGTTTTTTTTTTTTTACAACTTTTTTCTGAAAATATCTACTTTCTTTGCCCATTTATTTGTTCTCATGTAGAATGTGTTTTCTGATTCTCAATTTGAGTTCCTTCTTTCCCACAAACATAAGGATTTATTGGGGATAATGTGGCATCTCCTCCCCCTGCCCTTTTTTTAAAAAATAATGTCTCATATACCCTTTGGGCCATGCAGGATGAATAAAAGCAGAGTTCCAGCTGTGTCAACATCTGAAGCTTACCCATAGCTTCTGCCTCTCACTTTGGAGGTGACTGGATTTTAAGGATGTGCCAAGCTCATGCTCCACTTTGGGGAAAACACTGCCCAAGCCAGAACTCATCTGCTGTCTTCACACTCATCTGTTCATCAGCATACACATACACCTGCTGTTACCATGGAAACTTTAAGAAGTTGTGGAACTTGTAAAAATGATTAGTTTTCAAAGTAGTGGGGAAGAAGAAAGTTGCTTCAAAAAGCAGAATGCCCCAGAAACAGTCCCTGGGGAGGTGCTCATCTGTCTATTATTTGATTCATTTTTTGTCCTCCCACAAAATTAGAGAGATTTGTTTGGGTAGTCAGGCATCTTTTAAAGAGTCAAAAATCTCTGTGCAGACATTCTCATTTCATTGTGAAGTAATCAGATTTCTTCCCTGCTGATGTACAGCTGAGATCAGCTGCTGGGGGTCATTTTGGCAGGGAGAAGAAGCAGTTCCCTTTGAAACATTAAAAGGGGGAGTTGTGGTAAGGTGCTGAAGTTTAGAATTTGTAGGGTAAGAGATGAGGGCACTGGTCACCTGGAGAAGAGAGGACTAGGATGTGATAGGAAGAGAAACGCAGACCCAGCCATGGAAACATTTTCTCCAGAGCCAGGCACATGCCTTGCCCCAGTGCAGGAATCCAGAACCTTAACCTACAGTATTTGAGTGCCTGCTGGGCCCTATGCTAGGCCCAGGCTACTAGCGCATATACCGTAGTTCAGGTGGATTGTGGGCTGAATGGGATTTTGTGGAATAGCCTGAGATCCTAAATATAGTGTCATGATTTCTAAGGAAAAAATGTGTTTATAGCATTTCACAAATGAACTTTGGGGATGTAAGAATTTATAAATTGGAGCTGTCTGTTCTGCAACAGTTTTGTATTTCCTAAACCAAGGGAGTGATTCTGGATAGGCTGCCCATCTTGGGTTCAAGTGTAATTGCTTGCCTGGGTTGTAAGCCTTAGCAGTTTACAACAGCACTGAGTTTGGTTAGTGGTAAGAGCCTCTCAAAGCCTGAAGATCTAAAATAAATAGAGGAAAAAGAGGTTAGGGAGAGAATGAACTTCTTCGAGTGCCTGTTAAATGCTAGGCGCCGTGCTAAGGTGCCCTCCCCGGCGTGCATGTAATGAGACGGTGCTGCCTGCCCGGTGGCCATAGGAAGCACCAAGTCCTCTGAACAGTTATGTGTTTACTGCATGGTCGCTGAAGCAAGGCTTTCGGAGAAGACCCAGGCACTGAAATGCATGAGAAAGTGCTCTTGACAGGGATTATTTAGAAGTGTAAGAATTGTTATTAATACAGCAGCATTATGGACTCACTAATATAAATTCCTATAGTAGAAGAGAAGTAATTTACATTGTTTGTTGAATGAATGGTGTTTAACTATAGGGGAGTGGAAATTATAAACCAAAAACTACACTGTCAGAGTCCAGTGAAAGTTAGGTCGCCAGTTAGGCATGGAGGGCACAGGACATGGAGTCCTGCAGACCCAGGTTCCAATCTCCACTCCCACTTGCCAGCTGTCCTTAGCCTCTCGGGCCTCTGAAACAGACTCACTCATCCGCCTTCAGTCCAGGGAAACGCTGAGAGGGTGTCCTGTCTGCTGGTGCTGCGGGAGCGCCTTTGATTACAGTTAACTAGGCGGTATGGCGGATAAGAAAACAGCTACGCTTCAAAGCAGAGCTCGAGATTTCTTTGGTAGGTGTGACCTTCATGAATATTAAGCAAACTTTTTAAGAATGTAATGAGCCCTGGGACACAGAATATCTAACTAATAGGTTTTTTCTAGTGGTGACATTTAAATCCTCACCCCAGAAGGTGGATGGCGTTGCAGCTACCATTCATGCGTTCCATTTTAAAAATATCAGTGACACAGCCTACAGTTAGCCATGTGCCAAGCTCCTACTGGAGTAGGTGACATCGGGAAAGCAGTCAGATGTCGAGTCTGACTTTTCTGTGTTGTGTATTCCGTAGCTTTCAACACCCTGAAGACTTGGGCATTTCTCCTGCAGCGCTGTTATGGGACCAGCTGGTTGCTTTTCCTGAATCTTCATCCGGCCTCCAGGAGGAAGGTGTCTGTCTCAGTTTGTGACTGGGTTGCTTGGGACAGAGGGAACTGCATCTTCTGCTTGATGGCATGAGCTTATCCCTGGGTGTGCCAGAGCCAGTTCCAACACACTTTTAATCTTTTGCTGGTTCCGTCCCCTTCCATTCTTCACTTTCAATGTGGTGCCTCGGCCCATGGAGAAGCGGCTGGGGCAGTCAGAGAGGACAAAATCAGAGCATCTTGTTCCCTGGAAGAAAAAACCATGTCAAATAAGACTTTGTGCTTTTACTTTTAATTATAATTATCAGCTATAAGATGGAACTCTGAGGCACTTGGAAGGGTTGTCCTGCAGAGCCAGCTGTTTTATGTCATGGAAAGGCTCATGTTACAAAAGAAAGAGGATTAAAAGAAGAGTTTGGAGCCAACTAGGGTACCAAGAAGCTTTATCTGGAGGGAGCCCGTGTTTGGAGGGAGCATCAGTATCTTTCCCTGTTGTCTCCTTGTCTCAGCAAAAGCGTATGGAGTTCTTGGTGAGGGATTATTGAGGCTTGCAGAGTTCATTCTGTAAAAGAGAGGTGTAACCATCATGGTAACTTGAACTTAAGACTTTGTGTGTGTGTGCATGTGGGATGCAGGTTTACGAGTTTAATAACAGTTTGTTGTTTTGTCTGAGCATAATATTTGGAATTCATTGTGAGAGTAATTTTTAATTTGTTTGGTCTGAACAAACTGCTGCGTTTATAGGGATTCCATTCTAGTGAAGCATCAATCAAGTGTGCCATTAAAATAAGGTGTTGCCATGTTTGGTTGCATTAAGCAGGGACAGGTTTGGTTGGTTTCACAGCTTTAAATTTCCAGTGTGAATGGGAGGGAGGAAGGAAAAGAGAAGTGAGTCAGATACCTTACTTGCAATTGCAATTAAATGAAGGCAGGATATTTAAAACTAAAGCGTGTACTCCATGGCCTAAATAGAAAAAGAAGTCAGGAAGTGCTGTTCCTTTCAAAACAAAGGATAAGACTTTGTAGAGTCTGGGCAGAGCACAAAGCTAACTAGATTGTCCATGTGTTTCTATCCTTGGACCCCAAGGAAAACTCAACGTAGTCCTGGAGGCTTGTGAATTGAGATTTGTTCAACTCCGGGGGTTTTATTTTATGCAGTTTGAAAATAAATATTTATTAAAGTAAAAAATTTTCTGGTACCAGAGAGAGTCACATTCCTTTATAGGGAATGAATAGTCTTTTGAGTTGTAGTTTGATTAGTATTGGAAATAACAAGAAAATTTTCTTTTTTGGAAATTTGTGGAGAATGCCTTTAATTAGCTGATATAGAATAAATTTTTTCTTGGGAATTAGAAACTTTGCTTCGAAGAAACTGTTCTGGGTATGATTGTGAGGATGATTTCTCCTTGCAACTTTTCACTTTTTCTGTTAAGCTAGGTCTGTTGGATTTTGGCTTAAAAGCACTTCCCTGAGTATACTCTGTAGTGTCTAAGCAAGAGATTCTGTCCAGATGTAAAATAAAATACATTGAATCATGGTGGAACTTTAGAATCCGCAGGTAACAATAGCAAGCATTTATTATAGCACATGCCCGAGGGTAAGGGCCAAGCATAAGATGTCTCTGCTTGGATAAGGGAGACTTGGCAGCTGAAGAAAGCTTTGGTTTGGTAGTGAAACTTGCATCTTGTGAAACGGGTTTCGAGCGCCTGTGTCTGTTTAGCCACTATTTGTGCTGTCACTTGGATTGGTTTTTCATTCTTTTTTGGGGGGGGCAAATTTTTCCCCTTCCTCCGCTCTGCCGCTGTTAAGAAACAATAAGCTCCTCTATAGAATTTTCTTCTTTGACAGGTAGTCACCTTAACCCTCCTTCTCCTGGATCCTTCCTGCAAATTCTTTCTAAATCTGTCACTTCAACCAGCTTTGCCACTTATAAACCAAAGCAGAGAGCTTTGCCTCTGTCTTGACATTATTAGCAGTAACTGAATTTACCCAGCATGGAGATTTCAAGGCAGTGTGGGGCCTTGGCGTTTAGGTTTCTCCTACATGGCAGCTCTCTACACGCAAGATTCCTAGTCCTTTAGTAAATACGAAGGATCTTCAAAAAGTTCATGGTAAGATTCATGTTGTCTTTTAACTGTTTTCTTTCATGAACTTTTTGAAGTACCCTCATATAGTGAACTTTCTATGTTAATTTAGGGACTTTAGCTTTTTATTAAAGTGGAAAATACCTTCTAATTAGACTGTCGAGGGGAGCCAACTGGCCTGCTGAGTCTCCCCTCTGGGATCGCACACTTGCCTGGCCCACTCTGTGCCCTAGTGGTGGTGGAATGTGGTTTGTGTTTGCCTCGGGTCACACCTGCATCCAGTTCTGCATATTTCAGAACAAACATTCTACTTATTTGGGACAACATGTGCCACCATATCTGCCAAGTGTCCTTAAGTTCATCAGGTGCTGTGTGTAGGATATGACAGGGAGAACAGTAGTGTGCAGGGACCTCCGGAAGGTGTTTTTCTCTGTCTCTCTTTTTATCTCTGTGACTTTTTCCCTGGCTCTGTGCACTGCAGAAACTAAGGTGGCGTGTGGGCGGCGTGGGAAGGCGGTGCTGTGGCAAAGCACTGCTGACTAGTCCTTGTTTTCTCTGCAGGAAAATGCCCCGCCTAGATGTGGGAAGATTTCATGTTAGTGCTTTTCTCTTCCCACATCCCTGTGCTCCCTACCCCTGCCGATTCTTCCTTTCTCTTGACGGTCATTTGATAGCCTAAGAAATAACCCAAATGCTAGTTGTACACTGGAAATCCCTTAGTTCCCGGAGAAAGCGTTCTGCAGTGGGATCTTTTGTCACCTCCCATCCTCAGAGTAGCAGGGGTGTGATGTCCTGGGGGGCATCTGACAACCTGTAGTGGAACTGGATTCTGCCGCAGCATTTATGACTCAGTGTCTGCCGCCTTCTCGGGCTCTGTGAATTACTTAAGCCTGCACAAGTGAAGTAAGAAGTAGGGGAACCACAAGGCTCAAACAGAACAGAGATAATTACTGTTTGTTTGTTTGTTTGTTTGTTTGTTTGTTTGTTTGTTTGTTTGTTTTGGTTGGGGGGAAGGAGTGTGGATTATGTTAGGTGTCTGCCATATAATGCCCAATTAATGTGCCTAGCCAATTAAACTTTAGCCAAGACGTGGATCTTGATTTCTTAGTTGAAACTGTTTCTCCATCGGCTTCAGGTGACATTTATAACTTCATATTAGAAAAATAGTGATTATATTCTCTTTAATTAGTGCTGTTGGACCTGGGGTGAGAATAAACTACATTATTGACATGACATTTTAATTTCAGTTGTCAGGAGATTTCTACCTAAAGAGAGCTACTTAGAACTGACTTAGAGCAATCTTTTTGACTGATATGCAGGAGATTTAGATTAAAATTTATTCTAGGGTTTCTACTTTCAATTTAATAGATCAGTTATATTCTAAGAATGACATGGATATTATATATGTATTTGACTAAGTTGAATTTTAATATGAGGATGGGTCAAAATGATGACGACTCCCAGAGGTACGTGGGACTGTGTCCTGGTTGGCTGCAGCCATCTCCCTTGGAACCATGTCATCAGCTATGTCTCGTGACTTTATATGAAGTCAAGTAGAAGTTTGGCACAGACTCTTTGGTTTGAAATAAAGGGACCTTTATTTCATGAGTTATGATCAAAAAACAACCTTCTGCTCAAAGCCATTTGGGAGTCACTTTTTCCCCTAAGTTTTCCTATTACACCAAACAATTTTCCCAGTAAGTGCTTCTCCAGCTTTGTATTCTTTGTGTGGCAATGTGGTTTTGAGAAAAGAGCACTGAGGTTGGAGTCAGGGGACATGGGGCCTGGCCTTGGCTTTGTCATCAGTTTACTGTGTGTATTTCCAGAGCCCGAGCCTCAGCCACAGTTTGACACTGTCTCTCTTGAGTTGAAAGATGGTGAAAGCCAGAGACTATGGACTGTATGATACACACGTGACAGGTGAATGTTTTGAGGGTAGACAACAAGGATAAGTGCGTTTCTGGAACATAGAACTTTTTTCAGTTACCAACTTGCTGAAGCATCTTTCATAGTTAAATCAACCCACTTTTCTTTTTTCTTCTCTTCCTTCTACTTCAAAAAGTTGATGGAAAAAAATTGTATTGTATTTTAATTCTATTTTTCCACAAACTTTTTGAAGTACCCTCATATTTACCAGGCAATTAGAACTCACTCGAACTTTCTAATTGTGCATCACAATGCAAGCGGCAATGTATAATACGACACAGGTAAGCAGGCGCGCCCCCAGCTCGATAGACGATAGCTTTCCAGAGGTCTGCTATGTATAATCTGACTTACAAGAGAAAAACACCATTCTTCCTTGAAGTTTTTTTTTTTTCCTCTCATTATTGACCAATTTGACTCATTTCTAACATCCTTCCAGGAAATTCTGTGCAAGGTAATTAATCTATTGCTATCATGTAGAAGAACTGGCTTCAGAAGTCATGTAGCAAAGGTACTTCCCTAACTATACATTCATTCATTGGCAAATTTTTCATTGTACTTCTCTGTGCAAGCAGTGAGGGAATAAAAAATGACTCAAACATAAAGCCTGTCCTCAGGAGATTACACTCTCTGTGTAATTATACCTGTTGTTAACTGAGGTTGAAAACATGCTCTTAAAATTTCCAGAAGAAAAGTATTTTTAGCTAAGGGAATCATAGGAAGCTTTATTGGAACTGCAGGAAAAAAATTTTTCTTAAATATTTTTAGATGTTTATTGGATATGTTCCATAAAATTCCCTGAGTTTTCTCTGTTCAGTGTTTTGAAAATATCGAATACTAATTCCTTATGATTCAACATAATGTAGCAGTATAGCTGGACGTTGTATTTTCATTTGGTATAATTTGTGCATTCCTCTCCTGTTCAGTTGGATTCAAATTAGATCATCCATTTCAATGTATATTTATGGACTCCGAACTAGGATGGGCCTGATACTGTCCTAAGCACTGAAGGTGAGGATATGCTGAGTAAAAATGTTTTTTGGGGGGCAGCAGGAAACATGTATTTTAAGCCACCAAATACCATAATATGTTGGGATAAGTGCCATGAAAGTAGCATAAACAGAGTGGTGTGGGGGTGCTAAAACAAGGATATTAACTCTGCTACACCACAAAAATATGATTTCTTACAAATGAGATAGCATGCTTGATCCAACCTAAGGTCAAGTAAGTACAGTTACAGGTGTATGGGAACTGCAGAATATTTTTGCAAAGGACATTTGATTGGACCTATTTTCTTTTTTCTTATTTCCCCCCACAGAGTAGCTGTTGTGAATTCAAGTGGCAAAGGGAAAACTGAGAGCTTAGTCTGAGGAGGTGCTTTGACATTCTGAGGCCCAGGCATTGTGCAGTGCGGGAAGATCCAGGTGCAGGCCAGGCTTGCCCGTGGCGAGGCTGAGATCGCCCGGCAGTCTGAGAGAGTTAGAGACTTCACCACATCTATAAGTGCAACATGAAGCTACAAATGAAGGGATAACCTATATTTAGTTATTGAATTGAAGATTATTAGGTACCTGCAGTTTCTGTAACAGAAAGACGGTCATACTAGATAACATTTGAAATTGTAGAAGTAAATACATGGGATAGAAAACTATTTTAGGGCCCATGATGTGGTTTTATCTCTACCCCAGCACTCACCTTATATATCTCAGTGTATCTCTGGGAGCCCCTAAATACCATAATTTTTTCCAAAGTAATTCAAAGGGTATATATAGTTGACTTAATGGATTCATTTGACAGATAAATATTTAATGTCCAGTAAGTGTAAAAAACCGCTTGGCATTCTGTGTTCTACAAGATGTCCTAGGAGTTCAAGTCACTTAGAGGAAAGATATGTCTACAAATAATTTGTGAACTTGGACAACAAGTTACCTGACCTGGAAACCTTGTTGGTTCCTCATCTATAAAATGAGGCCAGAATAGTACCAATTTTGAGGGTTGTTTTTGAGGGTCTAAGAGTCAGGTACATTGTAAGAATGGAAAAAATGTAGTTCAAATATCATAGTAGCATGTACTTTTATTTGGCTGCAGTTTAGGAATTTGGGGTCATTCATTTATTAAACGTATCTTTCTTATCGGCCAGGCACTGCCAAGATGCTCTGGAAGTGCAGAGATGAGTAATACATGACCTCATTCCCACACAACTCAAAGTGTGGTGGGGGGATTGCCACTCTAGAAAGTGCAGTGATACAAGTGGACACAAAGGAATGGAACTCACTTGGAATAGCAAGATCAGGGGAGGGTCCCTGGGTGACACCTGAGTGCAGTCCTAAAGGAGAGGGGAACTAGCTGGCACTCAGAGCCCAGAATGTGCCTGGCAGCTTGATGTGTGTGAATGGGGCGAGCGGTGGTGGGGGTGTGAGGTCAGCACAGCCCTTGTGGCCGCAGTGAGGCACGCAGCGGGGCACCATTGTGTTTGTTTAAAGTTTTGTGAGGATTTGAAACTTGTTAAAACAAGATTTGGAGATAATATGTAGATTTTTGTATACCCACGGTTTTTCATTACCAATATTTAATTCAGTATCATTTAGTAATAGTAATAGGCATTGGAACAAATATAAAATATATACTAAACACTGGAAGAAATTTTAAAAATGAATAACACAATCCTTGTCCTCAGGAGACTTATGGTACTTTCTAACTCTAGTTACTAATAACAGTAACAGAAGTTAAATAGAGGTGGTGTGTTCAGGTGCTGGCTCTTTCCTGCCCTTGACCTAGGTGATGACCTTGACCTAGGTGATTACAGTATAGAGAAGTGGCTAGTTCTGTAAAGAAGCTCATAGTCTGGCCTGGCGGAGGCTGGGGAGAGGAAAAAGCTACTTAGTGTACATCTTGGTAAGTGGTAAAACAGGGTTGGAAACAGTGCCGTGGGCACAGCTGAGAGAGTGATGGTTCCATTTGGGTGGCGTAGGGAATGCTCAGCAGAGAAGGTGTATCAGTTGGTGCCGGGTGCTTCTCGACAGGGGAAATGTCAGTAGAGAATGGAGTGAAGGGGGTTCTAAAATTGAGAGGCAGAGAAAGATCCTCAAAGTGTAAAGTGCCTGTAAAGGAGATGTGAAACTGGAGTGGGAGTCGGAGCTCTGTTTTGGAGGCCCTGAAGGATTTGGAGAACGATCGAAGGTTGTTAGTGGCTTTTCTTAACCACTTTAGTTTTCCTAGGCACCGAGGTGCTGCTGCTCCTTTGGGTCCTGAGGAAGTGACAAGACGGCACATCGTCATCCTCACAGTTACAGCTGTGGTGAGCCTAGTTACAGCTGCTGGGTGAGGTCTGTGCCTCTTATGAGCGTTAGTTTGAAAATCAGATCCCTTAAAAAGAAAACCTTATCCGAACCTACATAAGGATGGTCCTATTCTTAATAAATCTAAATGTTCACATTTTGAAATTGGTTTGCTCAAACAAGTAGAATAAAACATATCACAGAAGTCACAAGGAAATATTTTCACCACTACAACAGCAATGTTACAGAAACATGCAAGATTTTACCTAAATCTCCAGTGGAAAAACATTAAGATTATTATTTGGATGATGGGTTTTTTCCTTGTGCATGAGTAATAATATAAAACGAGTATTACTGTCATTGTGGTAAATTTTTTTAAAGGATCAGGCCTTTTGTTAGCTCATGAAAAATATCCTGATAGAGCATACTTAATTATTTTCATCATTTAGTTTCTGACTCAACTAAAAATTTTTGTAACTTTTGACTGTTAAATTCCAAGTGCTTCATTAATGCTTTTTCTGTGAATTAGGTAGGTAAAAAATATTTCTATAATTTCTGCTCACAAATTAAATTCATTGTTACAGTTCACGTATCTGACTACTTTCTTTAGACTAGACAGCACATTTTACCAGAATCGTGCTTCAGTTTGTGCTGGTGATGACAGAGCCCAAAAAGAGTAGCTGAGTTGGGGGTTTATGAAATCCGTCCCCAGGTGCTTTCCCTCTGCCTGCCGGGGCGCGGCCTCTGAGGGCTTCTGTGTTCCACGTGCTGTTTCCTTTCGTGCTTCCTCCTCCTCTTTTTTCCTTCGAGGACTAAGAGGAGCAGCCAGCTGTGAACAGTGTTGTGTAGCTGCTGTCACGCTTCCCGGAAAGATCATTACCAATTAGCTCAAGATCTGATTTCCTGGTGGTTTCTTTGCTTGTAAGTGTTTGGAATAACAATCTCTACAAGTTAATCCTTTGATAATGTAAATCACTTTATTTGTTGTTTTCCTCTCATTTTAAAACTGAGCATTGAGGAAAAAAAAATAAATCTTTTGCAACATTCTAACTGCATGAATTCTCAGCCAAGAATGAGGAACTGTCCTCAGAAAAATGGGTTGGACATTTGAAAAGGAATCTTGCCGAGCATCTCTGGCCAGTTCAGCAGTTGATTTTTGTGGTCAGTTTTTTTCTCTTCTAACAATTTTGGGTGGGAACATTAGTTGCCCATCTTTTGAGATTTAACATTCTAGTTATTTGAATAAAATCAAATATTTCCTCAAAAAAAGTGGCAAGGAAGTATGAAAATGAAGAAAAGGTAGTCTTTTGAGTTCTTAAATTTCCATTTCGTTGTGTATCATTAGGCCTGCTCTCAGACTTCAGAACTAGGGCTTTTTAAGTGTGCGTGTGCGCGCGTGTGTGCACGCTCTACCACGTATTTTATGGATGCGGAGCAGGATGCGTAATCCATCTTACTTCCTACCTCTTTCCATCCTCTGTAGGACGTACTGGAGTTGTTCCTGTAACCACATCACTAGAAAGCGTTTGTCGGCGTGGTGAGAGTGGTCTGCACGCTTGTGTCATCCACATCTGGGTGGCTTGGCCTGTTGTCTGGCTCATGCAGGCGCTGCCCATTAGGGAGACCAGCCTCACCTGTTACAGGGAGGAACACAATATGCCATCTCGTCGCTTCCACAGGACCCAAAGGAGATCTCTGGCTTGTGTTTCCATACCTTCCTGTTTTTGGTGCTGCTGACTGAAGATCACCACCTTCCCAAATGAAAGATTGCTAGAAGCTGAGCTTTTCCCTTAGAATCTGCTGTCCTCTCCATGAGTGCAGGTTGTGTTGACAGAGACAGTGCGGTTCCCTGGGGCAATGGTGTATACAGGGCCCTTTACAGAAAACCAGTTCCTGGTGTAGATAAATGTGTGAAAAGGGTTTTATGCACCCACAGTGCCTTGCTCTCGCCGTGCTCATCCCCTGCTCCCTATGCATTTTTCCTTCTTTTGTTGAAGACATCTGTGCTACGCATGTGCTGTGTGCCAGGCACGAAGAATAAAGGGGTGATTAAACTATTGTCCCCTCAAGGAGGTTCCAGTTTAGTGAGGAAGACGTCACAAACCATGCCTGTACTGCAGTTCACAGTTAAACCCTAAACCTTCAACTGAATGCACAAGTTAATCCACAAACACAAATCCCTGTGAAAATCAAACATAACTTGAGTAATAAAACTAAGTAGAGCTTAATAGGCCTTTTCTGGTCAATATCTTATGAACTATGAGGATTTGAGGATTTGCATGACCTTAATGAATAGGAAGGTTGAACAAAATGCTTTAATCTGTATCTTTCTATTGATTAAATGAATATTCTTTTTTTTTTTTCCTAAAAGATGACTGGTAGGGGGATCTTAACCCTTGACTTGGTGTTGTCAGCACCACGCCCTCCCAAGTGAGCCACGGGCCGGCCCTTAAATGAATATTCTTATTTGAGGGGGCTGTGCTTCTGTAAACATTTTTAATTAAAAAAAACCTGATGGGAAACATACAAATACATGTAAGAAATCTGAACTCTTAAAAAACAAGGGAAACCATGTATTGAGACTTGTTTTAATAATCTCACTTTTGAAGCCAAAGGAGACCTGTTGGATCAAGTGTATCAGTGCATAGAGCAGAAGACAAATCACTGCACAGCAGTGGTTTTCGTCCTGGTGGATCACCTGAACTACATGGTGAGCGCCAAAGACAGCAGTCCTGACGTCCAGAACCCACCCCAGGCTATGGAACCAGAATCTTTGGAGGGGTGGCCAGGGCACCAGGACTGCTTAAAGTTCTCGCAGGTCTGTAAAGCCCTCCTGAGAGACGAGATCCGCAGACTTTAGTGTGCATAGAGTCGCCTGGAGAGCCTGTTGACAGCCCTTCCTCCCCTCCAGTTTCTGATGCAGTGGGTCTGGGGCAGGTGTGAGGATGTCTGTTTTTAACAAGTTCCCAGGCAGGGCTGTTGCTCCCGGCACCACTCTTCGAAAACCACTGCTGGGTGACATTCTTCATTCTGTACGAGTAGTTACTAAGATTAAATGGCAGCCTTACATGGAACTTTTATAATACTATGATTAATAAAAAGTTGATTGGTTGAATGTATTACACAAACAGAGGAGGGATGTAGGATTCATCCTCTTTCAATGTAAATGTATAATCATGGGAGTCTAGAGTCGGGAGTGATCTAGAGGTTGTCCTACTCACTTGTCATTGACGAATGGGTCACGGCGCTCATTAGTGACAGAGCTGGGACTGAGCTCAGATGCTTTCGTTTTCAGACCAAAGCTGCGTCTGTTGAGCACATTGCCTCTTGCTGGAATGTAACTCGGGCGTGTTGCTCCCCTTCGTGGCCTTTGTTGGGGCTTAAATGCGGCCTGTGTGCCCCTAGCCCAGCACATGTACTTGACTGTCCTGTGTGTCTTGCCTGGGATCCTGCTGTAACAGGCCTCATGAGCACCGTCCTCCTTTTTCTCTTTTGGGGTCTTTGGGCCTCTGTCCTTGTACCTCATGTCTGTAATATTTTAATATTTTACACCTTTGTTGCTGTGTACTGGTATGTTTTTGTATTTATCTAGGCAAGGTGGCATTTTTTAAATGCTGAGTTAGGACTGCTGAAACTTTGATAAATTTAGAAAACCTGCCAAATTTGGAAAGAATTAATTTTTAAAAATAGGAGAAAATGTACATAAGTAAGAGATTGCAGGTAATACGGAATAATAGTGAGGGTAAAGCCTTTCTGAAGCTCCATATTTATACTGATCCTGGGATTTGGCTCACGCTTATTTCTGCTTTGAATAGAAACTTAAAACTGGGAAGCAAGGGGAGGTTAGGTTTGGGTTGGATTACCATGAAATCCTCTTGTAAAGGGAATATCATTTTGGGTCACAGACTTCCTGGAATTGTGAAGGGTAAAGTGTACCGTTCCCAGGCAGCTGTTTTTGAGTTAGGACTCAAGCCACATGGCCTAGAATGACAGAGAAAAGTTTAGACCTTGCATTTGGTTGTAAAATGAAAACTATGGTGCTGTGGTTACCTTATGTTCTTAGTTGTTTGAATTTTTTTTAACCTGAGTGTGTTCCATAGACTCTTCTTGCCTCTGATTTGTGAATTTATGCATTATATATAAAGTGTTTTGAAAAAATATGTAAAAAAAGATACAAAGGCAAGCACACATTGTCTGTAATGCAGTTGAAATTCATGTGGCCACTTTTGGCCTACATACTAGATCTAGGTATTTTAAAAATTAAAGCAATTTGGTTGTTTACTGGAAGTAAGTTAAATGGAAGGAAGAGGCACAGCAGACAAGATAAGGCAGTCCTAGAGAAGGCGCTGTCGCGGCGTTGAGAAGGAGCAGCAGAGAGTGTGGTGCTGGCCTGCTGTGCGCAGTCCAGTCCGGGCAGGGAGACATGGGCACTTCAAATGCCAGGCCATCCCAGGTGGTGAGTAAGAGCCTGGTGATCAGTCTAGGAAAAGTTGATTTGGAAGAGAGGCGACAGGGTGTAGAGGAGAAAGGTCCTCCAGATGAACCCCAGTTCATTTGCTTTCTACCTTGGGGACAACTTTTAAAAATCTTTCTGGGCTTCACCTGGAGAAGGATAGCACTATCTTCCCAGGTCGTGGGAATAATTCGAGGCAACAGTGTGTCTGGAGTGCCCAGCACAGGTCCTGGCACAGTACATGCATGGTGCTGGGAACGTCACGCAGAGCTGGCACTTGAGCTGGGCTTTACAGATGCACATAGACAGAGAGGCGCGACGAGGGGTCGTGACCTGATGAGTAGGAAACCGGGAGTGAGAGGAGTGGCCGGCACAGGCAGGCAGAACTGGACATTCCAGTTGTTTTCCAGGAACAGCGAGAAGACCAGTGTGGGGGCAAGAAGAGAGATGACTTTTAAATCTTTTAACTTGGACAAGTTCTCGATCTTTTCAGGGTGTTTTGTTTTTTCCTGCTTAGAGACAGTGTGTAGACCAGTGGGGGGCGAGAGACCTGGCTCAGCCTCTGCACACCTTCCAGAGCCAGCCTTTGTCATTTTGCCTCTGATTTACCTCTCTCCTCAGCATCTCCTTCCTTCTCAATATTCTCACAGGTTCTCCCTTTATAACTTAAACTTGTCCCTGTCTGTGACTTAGTTGGGTCAGTGACAGCCACTACTGCCTGTGGTAGATCCTAGGCCTGAAGGGGTTGTAATTCCAATAATATCCACTATGTGGTGCTCATGAATCAGACATAAATTCCAAAACTGGTTGAAAGGGAGCTCAAAACATTAAAACACGGTTAAAATCCAGAATGAAGCAGGGCGGGCAGGTGGAGCATGTTCATTTGCTGTACAGAGATTTGCCTGGGTTTCTCTAAGTAACAACTTCCAGTACCCCACATTACTAATGTGACCGCAAAGAGAGCCCCACAGTGGAAACACTGGGAGATGATGACATCAGGAAAGCCAGCCAGGCTCCTCCACGCGTCCCAGCTGAAATGAACTAGGTGTTCTGGAAGGGAGCCAAACAGAGGTCAGAGCTGCCTTCTCTTTGTTTATTTTAAATGAGCAGCTAAGCTTTTATTTAAAATATATTGGAGTCACTTCGGTGATGTTAGTATTTTCACCTGCTGTGCGGAGGTTGGCTGTTGGTGCCTGCTGCTTACGAAGCTGTCTCTTCCTTTTGCAGGTTTTCATCTCTGTGAACTGCCTGAGCACAGATTTCTCTTCTCAGAAGGGCGTGAAGGGGTTGCCTCTTAACATTCAAATTGACACCTATAGTTACAACAACCGCAGCAACAAGCCCGTTCACCGGGCCTACTGCCAGATCAAAGTGTTCTGTGACAAGGTAGGATCGGGTAGGGATGCCTGGAATAAAGCGTTCGACACACTCTCTCTTCCTCCCAGAAAAAGACCGGGGCGTCTTTAATATTTAACATCCATATGAATGTCTTGTTGCTAATATAGAATAGCTTATTTTAAATGAGCCATTATTGTTTTAGCCTTGCAAAGACACGTTATATATGAGAGAAAAAAATCTCATTTTAGCTGGAAGATGAGAAGGGTTAAATGTGTCTTGTGGGCATGTCTGGTAAAGGGAGGCTGGCGCAGAGGCCGCAGCCCGAGCCCGGCTTCCCGAGGTCTGCAGTGGGCAGCCGCTGGGCTGGACTCTTCTTGAGCGCCGGCTGAGGATTGCGTGTGGGTGCCTCCCACAGGGCTGCCCTTTGACCAGCTCCTCCCTCCAGGCCCTTTGGTGCGTTGTTAGTCAACTCACCAGCAGAAGGCAAGATTCAGATTCTTCTGTACAGCAGCAGGGAGACGAGAAGAGATAGTATAGGGCCCCCAGTGGTTTCAGCTTTCTCCCTTTTTCCTAGAGCAGAGGTGATCACTTCTTCCAGGTGCAGAGCCAGGGGCTCAGCTGGGTGAAATCCAGAGAGAAGCTGGCAGGCCCGTGTGTCTGAAGGTAGGGAGGCGGTGTGTCTCAGAACCAGGGGCAGCCGTGGGTGAACGAGCATCTACAGAACAAGAGCCAACAAGATTTTGACTTTTCTTACTGAAAATATTGGACCATTTTTATTTTGCCAGTTCTTCTTTTTTCATCCTGTTAGAAAAAACCTCTCACTTAACTGAGATTTTTAGAAGGTACTAGATAACCGGAAGTAAATTTGCTGTTAGAGGCCTGGGCTGTCATCCCGACTTGTGCACTTGGGGCACAGCACAGTCTCTGCCCACAGGAATGAGCCTGAGACCTCCCAGGTTTGGAAAGCTTCCTCCAGCCCCAGATGCACATCTGCTGACATGCCAGGGTGTGCCAGTTTCCTGTTGTGAACACACTTAGTGGGTTAAGATAACACGACTTATTATCTTCCAGTCTCTAGGTCACAGATCTGATATGGGTCTCCCTAGGCTAAAATCAAGGTGTAGGCAAGGCTGCATTCCTTCCAGAGCCTCTAAAGGGAATCCCCTCCTTACCTTTCCCACCTTCCAGAGGTCGCCTTCATCCCTGGGCCCTTCCATTTCAGAGCCAGCAATGGCTGGTCCAGTGTCCACATCACACCTCCTGCCCTGACTCTTCTGCCTCCCTCCTTTGCTTTTAAGGATGCTATGATTACCCTGGGCTCTCACAGGTGATCTGGGATGATCTCCCCCGTCTTCGAGTCAGCTGATCAGCAGCCTTGCTTCCCCTTTGCATGGAGCCCGACCTGTTTCCAGGCTCTGGGATCAGGATGGGGGCATCGTGGGGACCACGGGTGCTGTCTCCTATGCTGCATTTGACAAATGACAAGTCACAGCTAGTGGGGAGCAGGGATTTCTGACCCTACGTCAAATTTCTTCCCGTCATCCCACATTCCTTTTTGTTCTTTATTTTTATTTTTTGGTGGCTGGCTGTTTTGGGGGTCCAAGCCCTTGACCTTGGTGCTGCAAGGTGGTACTCTAACCAACTGAGCCAACCGGCCAACCCACACTCCTCTTTTTAGGCAAAAGAAAACCTGAAGAAAAACTATTGGAACGTCCATGTTTATTTTCTAAAAATCTAGGAAGAAATTATGCTTTTACTGGTTCAAGTAAAAACAGTTTTTTACATGTCCTGTTTCTAAAAAAAATTCTATGTCTATTTAAATTTTATAATTTTCTTTGGTGTTATTTAGAATTCATAAATCTATTTTTTGAATGCCACAAAGATATTTATTTTCCTAAGACCTCCGCTAGCATCATCAGGTAGTAAGCACAGTAGATCCTTGCACCAACGCTGCACTCAGGGTTCCAGCTGCGCAACCCTAAGTCTGAAATCGCTCTGTCAAAAGACACGTACAAGAGGGCATTTCTTGCAGCAAGGTCTTCCCTCTGTGTTCAGTGCTGTCATCTCTCAGAACAGCGTCTCTCCAGCTACCTATGGTAAAGGACCACGTGCTTTATTTCTAATCTGTCATTAATTTCTGCTTCTGTAAAATACAATAAAAATTCAAATGAATTGCTAGAAGAATGAAATGGCACATAAATGAAGTCCCCAATATTTTACTATTTGATTCAGCAGATGCAAAATTGTTCTAACTGCTTTTCAAATATTTACTCCGTTTCCGATGTATCTTTTCTCGGACCATGATGGCTGTGGACTGACACTGGTCTACAGATCACACTCTGACTATTGCTGTGTCTGAGGATGTCAACATGAACTGGAGTTTTCCAAATCAGATGGTAAAAATTATATAAGCAGTTTTGAAGAGAAGGAACACTATTGATTCATGCTCTTAAACAAACATGGTTTTAGTATTAAGTCATTTCTAGGGGGCCTCCTGTAGTTGATCTAGAAAATGAAACACAGGAAAGGTTTCATGAATTGTCCAAAGTTACTTTATTAATCAGTGGTTGTACAAACTTTAGAAACCAGTTCTCTTTGCTGTGTGTTTAAAAACTGCATGCTAGTCTCGTGTATTCTGTGAAGCAGAATGCCTTTCTTGAAAGTTGCAAAATCACGTTTGGGGCAACACGTGATTTCATGTTCTGGTATTACTGTGTCCTGCTCATTGTGTTCGTTTAGCTCACATGTAGTAGGAACGTATTATCCAAGGTTTTGGATAATGGCATGTCAAAGCAGTGTTTTTCATTGCTTGGTATGAGCACTGTAAGCTTGGTAAAAAAACATCACCATGGTTAAGAAAACGGGCATCTGCTTCTAGCGGTACTTTAAGTCAGTAGATACTTAAATAACCTCAGCCTTCATGGGTTATGGCCTTCTTGGTGAGGCCCTTAAAAATATTCATCATTATTTTTTCCCTAGCTGCTTGGGTATATATAATCCTAGAGATCCACATGGAAATGAAAGCTGTTGGTCTCGTTTCCCATTTTCTGCCCTATGGTATGTAGAAGTGGTAATTAGTGTTGTATGATAGCAGGGTACTTACGGGATGTAGAAGGTGAGATTATACACTGTGTTTTCATCCCCAGTTTTTAATCTCAGAGCTACTATAGGTTGATATAAAATCCTACATGAGAAAATATTATGTGTGTTCTGCATGTAATTAAATTTTCAAAGTCCTTGAACCTTTCAGCCACATGAAACCCCACATGACCTCATACCACTCCTGATTCTCATGGATCTGGTTATGACTTTCCTGTTGCCCTTCGTGATCGGGATTGTTTCTTCTGTTCTAGGTTTGTCCTGTGCTGCCCCTTCTCTGGAATATGTCACCTGCCTCCTTGATTCTGTCCTTTCTGAGATTTGGCTCACTTGTTATTTGGTGCCTGTCAATTCACTTCCCTCTGCTGGCTCTAAAAACTCACATTTTATGAATCTGGTCTACATTAGCAGTAAGAAACTAGAAATAAGACTTTTGGTATCCTTCTGAGGTATTTACATTATTTTTCTCTCCTAAGAAGAAAGTTATGTCAGCACTTTATTATGAGTTGCTTAACTAGGTTGATAAATGGAATTTTCTCTTATTTCAGAAGCAGCAGCAATTTAGTACTTTTTCAGAGAAAACAGAAGCAGAAATTGGATCTCTAACCAATGGAAATTTGGCAGCTCCTCTTTCAGTGAGAATGTTATATCCCTGGTCCATCCTAACGGAGAAAAACTTCATTGACACTTACTTCCCACAGAAGTTGTTTTCTTTTTCTTCAGAGCAATAGTCATCACAGCAGATGTTACGGCTTAACTCTTTGGGGCAGTACCCAAAGTGTTTGCCCAAGTTCAGTCTCTTTAGTTGCCAACTGAGACACAACTGAGAGAAAGAGTCAGCACAGCCTATATTTAAATGGTTCTCCATGGCATCCTAGGACTTCCTTGAACATTCTCACAGTGTGTGCCTACTGGTGACAAATTCTTCCACCTTTTGCATGTCTGAAAAGTCTGTATCTTGCCTCTGTTTTGGAAGGTCTTTCTGCTGGGTGTGCAGTTCTAGGCAGACGGGCTTTTCCGTTCCACACTCTGCTGTGCCACTGTCCTCTGCTGGCCTTGTTTCTGACGGGAAGTCTGCTCCTCTGTACGCAATGTATCTTTTTTCCTATGATGTTTTAAGATTTCCTCTTAATCACTGATTTTGAACAATTTGTTTATGACGTGTGTCTTCATGCTTTTTTGTTCTTGGAGTTCATTGAGCCTCTAGGATTTGTTGAAAATCTGTGGGTTTATAGTTTTCATCAAATTTGGAAAAATTTCAGCCATGATTTATTCAAATATGTTTTTTCCTTCCTCCTCCTTTGGGGGCTCCAAGTTCACATCTATAAGGTGCTTGAACTTGTCCCGGAGCTCATTGATGCTCTGATGCCCTTTTCATTTTGGGGGATTACTTTTACTCTCTGTGTTTCATTTTGGGTAGTTTCCATTGTTATGTCCTAGAGTTCACCAGGCTTTTCTTTTGCCGAGTCTAAACTGCTGGTAATCCCATCCAGTGTATTGTCATCTCAGACACTGTAGTTCTCATCTCCAGAAGTTCAGGTTGGGGCTGTTTTATGCCTTTCATGTCTCTACTTAGCATGTTTAGTTTTTTTCACTAGCTTTTTGAACATATGGAATGCAGTTATAATAACTGTTTTAATGTCCTTGTCTCACATCTGTGTCAGTTCTGGGTCAGTTTCAGCGGATTGCGTGTCCTCACTACAGTCATGTTTTCCTGCTTCTCTGCATGCCTGGCAGGCTTACTGGATACCAGACATTGTGGATTTTACCTTGTTGGATGCTGGACATTTTTGTATTCCTATGAATGTTCTTGAACTTTGTCCTGAGATCTAGTTAAGTTACTTGGAAATGGTTTGATTCTTTCAGATCTTATCTTTATGATTTGATAGGTGAGTCTGGAGCCATGCTCAGTGTAGAGCTAATTATTCTGCACTACTGAGCAAGATTTTCCAGAGTATTCTATCCGATGCCCTGCGATGCTTTTCCAGTTTGATTGGTAGAAACACGTACCATCTTTGGCCCTGTGTGAGTTTCAGGCACTATTTCTCTAACCTTTTCAGATGTTTTTCCCTGCCAGTCTTGAGTGGTTTTCTTGCCTCTGTATGCCTACCAGTATTCTGCTGAATCCTCGAGAGGGGCCCTCTGAAGATCTCTTTGGGGCTCTCGCGTGTAGCTGTTTCCTCTTTGGTACTTTGTTGTACTGCCTTGATCACGCCAGACTTTCAGCTCTGTCTCCTCAACATGGGGAACCCGGACCAGGGGGACCACCCGACTCCCCCTTGCCCTGCCCCAGCCTGGAAACTCTCTGGAGGCCATAAGCTCTCAGCCAAGTGGCCACCTCCTTTACTGCTGTTCCTTGGGGATCACTGTTCTTTGTGGCCTGCTGGCCAGGGCCTTCAGAATCCTTGTTTCATGCATTTTTCTGGTTTTTGTTGTTTCTGGGTACAGGGTAAATCTAGTCTGTGTTCTTCATCCAGGGTAGAAGCAGAAGCCCTTTATCAGTCTGTGTGTACAACTGACGAACATGGAAGGAACGTCCTGACTTGTGAAACTGCCTTTTGGGGGGTGTCGTTTATCACCAAAACGAAGTTATTGTTAGACCATTAGAAAGGACTGAGATGGGCCGAGCCCGTGGCGCACTAGGGAGAGTGCGGCGCTGGGAGCGCAGTGACGCTCCCGCCGCGGGTTCGGATCCTATATAGGAATGGCCGGTGCACTCACTGGCTGAGCGCCGGTCACGAAAAAGACAAAAAAAAAAAAAAAAAAAAAGAAGGGACTGAGAGAGACACAAACCAACTCCATACCATAATGGTGAGGAGATTGAGGATATTTACCTGTTCCTCTATGTCAGGGAGGTAAAAGTTTTTTTAAAAAAAAAATTTTTTTTTTTTTTTAAATATCTTATGGAGGTAATGTTTGTGTCAGTATTACATAGCAATTTTTAAAAGCAGTTTGTATGTTTGCCAATATTAGGACCTTCTAGAAGAGACAGAAGGTGGTTTTGTATTCTGTTTTTTAAAATGTGGTCCTTATTATATAATAATGCCAAGATCAGTGGGATAATTTTTATTGCCTTTCTTTGCCATCAGGGAATTTATTTAACAGAAAAATCAGCCACCAGTTCATACTTAACTGGATAACTTTGTAAAGAAATCTGTGCCATTCAGAAATTAATGCCAATAAATGAAGCAAAATGATTAAATGTTACGTTTATTATTCTTAATTGCTTAATTTTAGGTCATATGTATTACTACTATAATTCTTTTTTACTTTTGTGGGTTCACTTTTGAGGGCTCAGTCGCTTGGCACTGTCACTCTGTGTATAACTGGTACACATAGTACATACATGTCCTTTCTATAGGACACAGAGTACACTTTTTCTCTTTTTTAAGTGATTATGCGGATTTCTAGTTACATCTTTGCTTTTGTGAATTGTAGTTGGTCATATCTGTCACTTGGTTGTTGCCGAGTCCCTGGGCAGAATCAGCTATCAGTGACAACATTGCCCATACAGGAATGTGCACTCAAAAGTAGGGTCAACCGTATTTTTTCTTTCATTTTCTTTTCCTACCAGACAAAGGGGAGGGGCGCTCACATCTTTGCAGGCAGTTGGCACATTGGCAGATTTTCTCAGCTTTTGTTTTACCTTGCAGCATCCATTATTGAGAGGAATTTTGCTTTATTTGTTTTTTAAATAAACAGTACTTTATTTGTTCCCTGTGATTTCATATAGTTAAAAATAATTTTAAGAACAGGCTTTTTAGGGGAAACCACTATGATAAGACCCATGAATACAGTAGGTAATGGAGTTCACTTCCAGAGAGGAGGGGAGAATTTCCCCACCGATCAGGATGAGAGTTAAGTATTTTAAAGAGGATCAGGTGAACAGAACCATATTTTGTCTTCTCTTGACTTGCAGGGAGCTGAGCGGAAGATCAGGGATGAAGAACGCAAGCAGAGCAAGAGAAAAGGCAAGTGCACTGACCCCAGCTCCCAGCCGAGTGCCTGTAAGTAGAAACGTGCCCGCCGTGCTGCAGGCTGCAGAGTGGCGGCCTCAGTTGTCAAGCACAGATGTAGTAGCAGGTGTTTTTGCTGTTGCAAAGTGGTAGCACTGTGTCCTTCCTCAGATGCAACGGCAGATGGAGGGATTTTCCTGGGGAACTGCAGGATGGATTCTTGAGTTTTTCCAGGGCTCAGGCTTCTTTGGCTGTCAGGGCTAGTTCAGGTTGCTGGTTCCTGTCCTGAAAAGCAGCACACGTTCCATGTCGATAGCTGCAAACATTGGGACTTGTCTAGATTTTTTAAAGTAATAATAATGTCCTTGAGAATTCAGGTTGTCTTAATTCCAAATGAGTGTTGTTTTCTTATGCATAGTATTCTAACATTTGCAGAACCTGTAAGGCTTCTGTTTGGACATTTCACCATGGAAGGTTTTTCCTTCTTTAAATGTGACCAATATTAATATTCACAGAATTCTGTATCTGAAAGAAAAAAAGTGCTGCTCAGAGCCTGCAGTGTTTCATCTGTAGTACGTGGGCTTCTAGCATGTTCTCTGAGCAGTCTGTCTGCTTCAGCAGATATTTACCTTGCAGCACCTTAGTCGGGATTCTGCTACCAGCACCAAAGTACAAGCTCCCAATGTCACTTCAGAGAGCAGCTAACTAACTAGGAAACCTCATTACCAAGTACTTAGGGCCAGATTGTAGGAGGAGATGGAGTCTATAATTTAATGAATTAAAAATTAGAGAGTCATGCTTACTGTTAACCTCGGTATTGAGTTTCCTGATGTGTTCTGAAGTTCAAGGGTACAGTGCTGTTAGAATGTAAATTATTAATGAGGACAGCTGAGGTGAAATTACTTCCAAATTATGTTCATACAGTAAGTTTTAGCCTTTCAGATGAAAACTACATGTTTTGCCTCTTCTGTGTGTGTGTATCTGTGTTTGTTTTATTATTTATTTATTTGTTTATTTATTTATTTGCAGCTGGCTGGTACAGGGATCAAACCCTGAACCTTGGTGTTATCAGCACCATGCTCTAACCAACTAAGCCAACCAGCCAGCGTCGTGTGTGTTTAAAGATAACTTTTTTCTCTTCTGATTTTGATAAGACATTCAATTGATTTCAGTGTAAGTACACACCACAAATTCCTTTACATAAACTGATTTTTCTTAGTTCAGGCAACATGATCTGTATCTTACATAGTGCTACAATTTCAATATCTTAAACCTTGAGGAAAATGCTGTGTGGCCTGCATCCAGGCTGTATGTATAATCTGTTGACATTGGTTTTCTTGTTTTTTTTCCAGTGTCTGATGTTAAAGTGCCACTGCTTCCCTGTCACAAACGAATGGATATCACGGTTTTCAAACCCTTTATTGATCTCGATACTCAGCCTGTCCTCTTTATTCCGGACGTGCACTTTGCCAACCTGCAGCGGGGCACTCATGTAGGTGGCCAGCATCCCAGGGGAGGGTACAAGAAAGCGAGGCATGGCAAAAAGAAATTCTTTGGCATTGTTCATGGTAAATAGAAACCAAAATTTAGTAAGGTTTGACCAGTTAGTCAGCTTCTTGGGATATCCGATTGGGGTGACCTGATGCCCAGATGACGAGATACGTTAGCATTGTTGGTTTGGACATGCAGTACCAGAGCTACCAGCACAATTTTCTTTGTATTCATTCATTCATTCATTCATTCATTCGTTCGTTCATTCATATCCTCTCTCATTTAAAAGATGCTAGAACAGTAACATAATTAGGAGCCTCGATGTTGTGAATTTAACTTGGGGACTACCTATATTAGGTAGCCTTAATAGCATAAAGAACGTCTGAAGGCTCTTCATGGTTCCAGTTACTGAATCATCACTGGCAGGGGAAGTGCAGCCATGTTTTGGCAACTAATGTTAAATTGTAAAAATAGTCACACCCTGCTTTGTGGCAGAAGCTTGCTAGAAATAGGAACTTTGATTAAGTAGAGCATACTTTTTATTCTGAGCTTAAATAAATATCAAAAAAGACAGTCTTACATGCACTTTGTAAACAGATTTGTAAGGACTAGTGATTTTCCAGAGTTCTTGGGGGAAGCTGTTGCCAGTATATTCGGTTTCTAATGTGAAGCTTTGGGGAACGCAGGGGTCAGCAGACTTTTTCTGTAAAGGGCCCAACAGTAGTGAATATTTTAGGCTTTTTGGGCCATACAGTCTTCTCAGTTGTGCTACTCAGCTCTGCCGTTCTAGTACAGGAGCGGCCAGAATCAATATGTAAATAAATGAGTGTGGCCTTGTTTTAGTGAACACTTTATATACACAGACAGGCTTTGTACCGCATTTGCCCACGGGTCATAGTTTGTCATGCCCTGAGTTAGAGGAGTTCAAGATATCTGTAAGAATCTGTTACTGAAAAATAAGTCCAAAGGACATTGTATGAAATACTGGTCAAACTAAAAATTATTCCCATTTTAGGAATAATTTATTTATGATCTGAAACATTTGAGCATATATTTAAAAAGCAATCTTTTTTTAAACCTTAGGTTCTGCCCATTGCCTCAGAAGAATTGGAGGGTGAAGGGTAAGATTTATGTTTTGTTTTGTTTTAATAAATTCATTTTATTTGGAAACAATCTCAAAATTATAGAAGAACTGCAGTTACAGTTCAGAGAGCCCACGTTCCTGAGCCCTTTGAGAGTGAACTGTCGGCCCAGCGACCCCTTGCTCCTGAGCACTCTGGTGCACGTTTCCTACAAACAAGGCCATTCTCCCATGTCATGGTCAAAATCAGGATATGAACCTGGATTCGTTAGTACCATAGAGTCCTCAGACCCCAGTCGGGTTTTGCCAGTTATTCCAACATTGTCCTTTATAGCAGGAAGGGTCCAGTTCAGAATCCCAAGTTGTAGTCTGTTACCATGTCTCTGATCTCCTTCGATCTGGAGCAATTTCAGCCACTCCTTGACTTCCTGACTGAATGCTCTTGAAGATTTCAAACCAGTTGTTCTGTAGACTGTCCCTCAGCTTGGGTCTGTGTTTTCTCATCATTAGATCCAGGCTGTCACCTTGGCAGGAATATCACAGGGCATGGCTGTGTTCTTCTTGGGATGACCTGTCAGGGACATTCCCTTTTGGTTTATCCCATCAACAGTGGTGTTCACGTGGATCACTTGATTGAGGTGGCATCTGCCAGGCTTTTCCACCATGAACTTTCTCCTTTTGTAATAAGTGTTTTTCTGTGGGGAGGTAGAGTGAAGCTTTGTAAATACCTTATTTCTCATCAAACTTTCAATTTACTCATTAACTTATTTATATCAGGATGGACTCATAGTTTCCTGTTTTATTAAATAAGTCATAATCCATTACTACCACATACTCTCATGCTCTGATTGTCCCAGAATTGGTCAGTGGGATCCCTTCAGGCTGGTTCCTGGGTCCTTTCACCTGCTCCTCATCCTTTGAGCACCTCCTTTGAGCTCTCGGGACTTGTGTTTTCCCTTCTCCAGCCCTAGAATCAGCCTCTGCTTTGAGGAACTCTCTTTCTTCTGGAGGATCAGGATGCTGATGAACCTCCCCAGTGCGGACACCCGCTCACCCACGTGGGCTTGACCTCGCATGCCGCAGCCCACCTGCTCAGATGCTGTCCCACGCTGAGGCTCTGCTACTCTCTTTGGGCCGTCAGAGCTCCCCCGCCCCGCTTAGCTTATCCAGACCCCAGCCTTGCTTGTTCTTCCTGGTGGCCTTAGGACCGAGTGTTTCAACATGGGGAAGATTCAGTTTTTAAATCTCCTTTTCTCTCGATACTAATCTACCCTCAGAAAAGTGCATTATGGCAGAAAGAACCTAGGCTTTGACAAATGTCATTCCTCAGCCCTCTGCTGTCCCTCATCTTTTATCCACTCTGAAGACTGGACTGTCATTTTGGGGACACTCACACCCCCACACCTGTTGCCATCTGGAGGCCAGCCTACTGCTCTGCCTCTTTAATTCTTAGTGTTTCCAAACACGAATCCTACAGGTACCTTCACTGGGTGCCTGGTGCATGCTGGGAACTGAGAAAGACAGTATGACAAGGCCCAACCCCTGTTCCTGAAGTGATCTTCTGCTCAAAATCAAGCACTCGCTTCATTTTTAGCTGTTTTACTACTGTCTCACTCACCCCAGTCCATAATGTGGGAGTCACTCGCTCTGGGCCCTTGTTTCCTCAAACGCTCCTGGGTCCGTTGTCCCCTTTCTGTTTCCACTGACAATACTATATTTTATTGTATTTTTTATTTTATTATTTTGCAGGGGGCTGGCCGGTACACGGATCCAAACCCAAGACCTTGCTGTTATAAGGCTGCACTGTAACCAACTGAGCTAACTGGCCAGCCTCAATACTGCATTTTAAGCCTTTAGAATCGTAGGCCCCATTATCACCAAAGTCCTCTAACTGGTTATTCTGCTTGTAAGGCCTGGAGTCCCCTGTAGTCTTGACCACATGCTTTGGTTACAGCATTCTGTCTTGCATAACTTTCAAAGGTTTCCTCTCACCTGCAATGTGAAATCTATAATTCCTTAGAGGGCCGAGCCCGTGGCGCACTCGGGATAGTGCGGCTCTGGGAGCGCGGCGACGCTCCCGCCGCGGGTTCGGATCCTATATAGGAATGGCCGATGCACTCACTGGCTGAGTACCGGTCACGAAAAAGACAAAAAAAAAGAAAAAAAAAAAATCAGATAAAAATTCATGGCCATTAGTATAATTCCTTAGAGCTGAGCAATCAAGATGCTCCATAGTGGAGCCGGTCTCCTTTTCCAGCTTTGTCTTCCTCTGGGACATTCTGCCAGCCTTGCTTCACGTTTCCCTGCTTATACCTTCTCGCTTTTTTGAAGTGCTGTCTCCTCTGTTACCACCTATACAAGGTTACGTCAGATCCTACCTCCTCCATAAAATTTTTCCTGAAAAGAAGCTCTTCATCCTTGAGAAGGCAGCTTCCTCTAGAGTGAGAGTGATGGCGGATGTCAGGCAGGTAACCTAAGTGTTGTCCCAGGTCTGCTATTAAATGTCCACAAGCCCTGGTTCAGTTAGTACCTTTCTCTGCACCTCAGATTTTCCATCCACAAAATAAGGAAGCTGGGCTAGATAAAGCATGAAAGTCATCTCGAATCTAAAATTCAGTGATATACCCTAAAACTCTTTTTGTTTATGCAGTTGATTGAAGTTGAAGTCGTAATTTAAGTTGAAGTCATAATTGTGCGTTTTGGTTTGCCTGCAGCTCTGCCTTGAAAAGGGGTCCATTTGGAGCAGAAGATGACTTTTCTGTCCCACCTCCTGTTAAACTGACCCGGATAGAAGAACCAAAGAGAGGTGTGTTGATTTCCATTTCTTAGTGGGAGTTTTAAATCAGAAGCAAGCAAGTTCTGAACCTGTCACAGGCGAACATCACTCAGACATGTCTTGTGCAGTTTCTCTTGGGTACTCTTCCCTTGGACCAGCTCCAGCTTGAGCTGGACTTAGAACAGAGTTAAAAGACCAGTTGAAACTTGTGTCCCTTAAGACAAATTTTGTATTGGTTTGTGTTTGTTGTCCTTGATGTGAATGTGTCTTTTTGTTTTGACCAGTACCTGTGATCTGGTTTTGTATTTTGCTCATGTAAATTAACTACCTTCTTTTTTTTTTTTTTTTTCCACTTCCATATTCCTGGTTGGGGATTGATTAGTGCTGCTCTACGTTCGAAAGGAGTCAGAAGAAGTCTTTGATGCCCTGATGCTCAAGACTCCCTCTTTGAAGGGCTTGATGGAAGCTGTAAGTAGGATAAACTCTGTGATCTCCTTTAAAAATGAAAGCAAACTTACATAGAATTTCACTGAAAAAATTATATTAGACAATCCACGTTCCTTAGTTGTGCTGGAATCTTCGATGCATTTCTGAGTCATGGTGCTGTGTGTATGCCTGTGGCCTGTCCCACATTTTATCCTGCCTCAGGTGGTCCTCATTTGCCCACGTCTGTCTCATCCACCCGGGGGGTCTTACTGCACTGTGCCTGGCACTCGAGTTGGTAGGTGGTAATCACTCAGTCGTGTCTACTGCACTGAATTGAATGAATTTGTCATGGCCTATGAAATAGCTTAATTTTGATGTACTTGGGTTAAAGGGAGACTGCCATTTAGCAAATCATTTAGAAGCTAACAAAAACTTTTTATCAAGTAAAATCTTAAAAACTTCATACAGCCTTTGAAACTCCTGATCATAGGGAACTACTGAACTGTGTCAAGATCTTACCCAAAGCATATTTGAGAAAATTAGAGGTGTAACCAGGGATGACCATAAATCCTTCCTACAGGATCTCAGCAAAGGGCTGGGGTAAACTGATTCCAGTATTCCCTTTTGGGATGTCAGTAAGAGAGACGATGTGGAGGGGTGCTATGCTGATTTCCCATTTTGGCTTCGCCCTAGGATAAAATTGAAGTGATTGGTATTGTATCCTGATACTTACCAATCTCAGTCCCTGATAGACATAGAAATCTTTGAGCTCGAAGCGTGCACATATTGGACTAGAAATATGTTTCCCGGTGACCCCTGACAACTAGAGACTGTTGAATCCGTGTAGCAAATCTTTATTAAGGGCTTGCTCTATGCCAGGCACTGTTGTTGGCACTGGAGTTACAGGAGTGGTTGGCACAGTGTTTAATGGAGTTATCTCTGGTTATGAAGACAGAGACAATAAAATAAGCGAAGAAATTACCCTCTAACTTTTTGGGTACAGGTAAGTGCGGTGAAGACGAGTCAAGCAGGATGAGGGGACAGTCTCTCGGGAGAAGCACCCGGAGTTTCCAGGTGTCTCCACGTGGCCCTTCCTGCGGGTGTCACTGACAGCACCATGGTCACTGTCGTCGACTGCTTCCTGCCTTTTCTCCAGGGCTTCTCTTTATCTTTTGAGGACCCTTAATGATTTCTTAAGAATCATGCAATCTCTTGATCGTGGGGAGAGAGGAGAGTGAAAAGAGGAGAATTACTCTACCAGTATGATTTGTTCACAACTCGCAAGGAGCTCACGACAGCCTCTTACATCTCTTGGGGCTGGGATTTCATAAATGTACAAAGTGCTATCATCCTGTGATACAGAAGAGAAGTGATCTTGTTTGTCTGGTGAGAGCCCTGAGCTGGGGTTTGGTCTGAAGTGCATACTTTTGTTAGATTGACAGAGGCCCCCCTCTCAGTGCTGCCATGAGCTTGCCCTGCAGGCTGGGGCTCCTCCACGGTCCCCATCTGAGAGTGGTCTGGGCAACATGTCCAAATGAAGCGTCTGACCGAGACTGCATCAGCTATTTGTCCTTGGAGCACTTCCTCCTTTCTCTTTACAAACAGCCTGTATGCCCTCAAAGGAAGACAGCCAGAGTTGACAGGGGCAGGGTCACTGCAGGGTCACTGCGAGGTGTGGGCCACACACTGCCCATTACAGAGAGGGGAGGGCTGAGACAGGGGAGGCGGCGGCTGCGTGTGGCCTGAGCCTTCGTGCTCTCACAGGTTCCTTCCCACTTACTGCAGAGGCTCTGGGTAGAGCCAGCAGGGGCAGAGATCTTGATTTGTGATCAGGGACTTTGATGTTTCTTCTGGACTATGGGATATGAAAATGCTTTCCTCTTTCCATAACTCTGTTTCTAAAATGCTAACTTCTGCTTTGTGGCAGACATTCTTTCATCTTCACAGCATAGCAGCTGGCCGGTATGGGATCCAAACCCTTGACCTTGACCTTGATGTTGTAACACCTCGCTGTAACCAGCTGAGGTAACTGGCAGCCCTCTTGATGAGGAAAGACTGAGCATCAGAAAGGTCCCCTGCTAATTAATAAAGTGATTCCATTTACATGTGTCTGACCCCAAAGCAAGGCCTTTATACAGATGATCAGAATATCTAGGGCTGTGTGGACACAGGTCATTGTACATTGGTCAGACCCACAGAAGGTGTAGCACAGAGCCAACCCTAATGTGAACAGTGGCTTTGAGTTGATACTGCAGCAGTAGTGGCTCACCGTGCATGACAGATGCAGCACACTGACATAAGATGTGAGTGACAGGGACGCAGGGCTGTGGGAGCTCTGTACTTGCTACTCTCTTTTTCCATAAACCTAAAACCGCTCTGTAGAAATAAAATCTATTAAAAAAACAAACTGACCATATAATACACTCACCTTGTCCTAGTTGTAGACTTTTTTTCCAACCAATCGGCTTATTGACGTCTGCATAAATTAGGGGGACATAACAAGAACCTGATTCTAGCTCCCTTCAAAGGACACCCCCCTCAGGACATGGTCTGGGTCATTTCCATTTCTTTGTGTTTGCGGTTTTGAAAAAAAGTTGAGTGATTGTGTGTGTGTGTGTGCGCGCACGCATGTGCGTGCATATAAATAGTTGTTTGTTTCTTAAAGCCATGAAGACAGTGTGCTGTAATTATTTCTCTTTGCTCTTTTAGATCTCAGACAAATATGACGTTCCCCATGACAAGATTGGAAAAATATTTAAGAAGTGTAAAAAGGGGTAAGCAGTGGCCAGCACTCTGTGTGCCCTGAGCACGTTAACATTCCGTGAGCCTTGTGTGGGACACACAAGCGTGTGCCCAATCCAGAAACAGCCAGAGGAACACTAATGCTAGAAGCTGGTTTTTCTTAAAGTATTTACATAACGTTGATCTACCTTCAAGGACATTTTTGCGCATTGTTTTTTCAAGTAAAATCTGTACTTGCCCTTCCCGTACGTGGCAGCAGGGGTGGCTCCGAGCTCAGGGTGCGCGCGGTGGGGTGGGGTGCACTGAGGACAGCCCCATCAGCACAGTGCCCATCGGGAGTGGGCACTGGATCAGGTGCTTCACGTGTCCCCTTGTTTAATTTTCACGTCCTTTTTCTCAGATGGGCGTTACTGTTCGTAGTTTATAGACAAGGCAGCTGAGGCTCGGAGAGCTGGAGAGACTTGCCCGAGATCGTGTGGCTTGGTGGTGGTGGAGCCACGACCCAGATTCAGTTTTGACTGACTCTGAAGCCTTGTTCTTTCCTCCACCATCCTGCCCTGGGTCAAGCAGGATATAGCATGAGAATTTTTCAGCTTAATTCCAAAACAAATCCTAACAGGAATTTTCTAGATGAGTCTGGCGGGAAGGGTTGAACTTAATAGGAGTTCATTTAAACTTTGAAGATAACTTGCCAGGGAAGATAATTTGTCAAGCAGCCATGGCTTCAGATCATGTAGATTAATTTTATTGCCATGCTTTCCAAAGTTGGACCCACGAAGTTTTCCTTCTGTAGGTTGTTTTGTTATATTATAATAGGTGCTATTTATTGAGTGACTGCTACATGCCAGAAATGACAACAGTAAGTAAGCTGGTGGCTTTTGTTTGCCATGTGCCCTGCTCTGTTACAAGTGGTTCTCTTGATTCCCAGCCTCATCTAATTCTCACAACAATCTCATAGGATCGGCACGATTGTTTTCCCCATGTTACAGATGAGGAAACTGAGGCTTAGGGAGGTTTAATCATTCACCTCACGGGTCCCAGCTAGTAAGTGGCAGAGCTAACTATAACGTCTAGTTGTGCCTCTGAAGCGGGGACGAGTGAAGTCCACCTGTCTGTCTCTCCTCTTGCAGGATACTGGTGAACATGGATGACAACATTGTGAAGCATTACTCCAATGAAGACACCTTCCAGCTTCAGATCGAAGAAGCAGGCGGGTCGTACAAACTCACCCTGACAGAAATCTAAAGGCCAGCAGGTCCCCCGTGCCCCCGACTTAAATGAAGGTGTTACCCAGATCTTACTGTTTGGCAGGTGCAGGTCCGCCCATCGGCCATTGTGCAAACACAGGCGGGTGTCAAGGGAAGGGATTCCTTTCGAGTTGGAGATGGAGCTGCATTTGGCTTGGAGATAGCATTTACTATATTGCATTGGTGTGTTTCAGGTGACGGAGAAATCCATAGACCACTAGTTTGAATGTTCTGATATACTTAGTATTAAAAGTGAAAAGTTTTTTCCAAGATCTAACATTCTCTCTTGGAACCTGTAGGTTCTGCTATGTTATTTATCATAATATTGGAATATCTGCCTTGTCTCTACAACATTAGTGGGCCTGCTCACTAGAGGAAGTCAGAAAGAAACAAGGGGCTTGGATTTAGGGATTTTATACTCTTGTCTGAACTCGGAATGACTCCCGCTGCCTCAGGTTAGTGGAAGCAGCACCTGCGGAGTGGAGGGTGAGCCCTTTCTCCCTTAACTCTCATCTTCCAATAAATGTTCACTAAAATAGGGCATGTTACCGAAATCTTCCTCTGCGACTTTCTTGGACATATCAACTGCCTTTCTTATGAAGAACTTTAATGGGTTACAGTATGAAATTAGGTAAGATAAAGCTGCATTGTATATAAGTGCAATATATTTTTGAAGGTCTGTGTCTGTAAATGTGTACATACATGTCTTATATAAATATATAATATATAAATATGGTGTCTGTGTACATACAGTGAAGATATGCAATAAGACCTACCTTAAAGACTTTCCCTAGACAAAAAGCTAAGTTATTTTTGTTGATGTGTACCAAGCAGATAGAATACTGTGCTTAGTGAAACCCACGCAAAGCTTTCTGTGTTTTCCCAAACACAAGCAGTTGTTCCACTGCACAGCAAAACCTTCTGAAATGACAGAGATTGTTTGCTATTAGAATGTTGTTATTTGGATTTCTGCACTGTTTAACAAATGAAGTAAAAGAAAAACTACTGCAATTCATGTCTGTGGTATATGCTAGTATCAGTCAGATGGACCTATATAAACACACACAGTAACTACAAACACATAATTTAATTATATGTAATTGTTGTGTAGCAAGTGACTCTTCTCAAAATGGCATTCTTCGTAATCTTCCTGATATAAGAAACGATTGTTATTTTATCATGTTTCAGAGTCTTTGAGCTTTGATCATCTTGTGTGCTCACAATTCTGGAAAGCATTCATGAATTTATGAGAATATATTACTATGGCAGGGGAATATTTTGTACACATGTTTAAATATATAAAAATACTAAAAAATGTAATTTTATAACAAAAATAAGATCACGGGTATCTTTAGGTTCAGGGAACTAGAATAAGTCATTTGTATAAGTAGGATTGATAGTTATATTCTTAGGTTAAAATACTCTAATGAAGTATGTGAACTAAATTCCTGGTTTTCTAAGATAAGATATGGGACACGGGTCATATAACAATAATATTTTATATTTTGTTTTATGAAATTGATTTTGTCTTGTTTTTAATTATATCAGTGAAGATGTATTTTAAACCAAAGCAATTAAATTTTATATGTCTATTTCATAATATGTAATTTCCTGTTATTCAATTGGACTCTATCCTTTCATTAGTCAGTAAAATAACATTTGAAATCTTAAGATGTTAGAGCCAAGAAGCATCTCCTTATTAGCACTTTCTCCTTATTTCTTAACATGTGTACTTAGATTGCTTCGTTCTTGTTAATTTTTCCCTACAGGTGTCTGAAATCCAGGTAATTGTTACATACGGGAACCCTGAATAACTTTTCAGTTTTTACCAAAATTTAACCACTAAAGCTGAAGGTAAACACTTTCATACCTAAAATCTTAGTCTTAAGTTTTTAAAAGCCTACCAGAAAATGTTTAGTTTAAAAATCTACCAGTAGTGTCTTAATTCATCAGAATTTCTAAAACAGCTGTCCTGAGTATATTCAGGTCATACAAGGCCTAAATGTGATAGACATTAAAATATATTTTTAAGGAATACATGATCAAGTTAGTGAAGTAAACTCCCTGATAGATTTCCTGTGACATCTGTGTGTGTCTCACTCTAATCCTTGGGCCAAGAGTCCAGACTCTTCACCCACAGCCTCACCTCCGGATCACCCGGTGGGTCCAGAGTCCAGTTCGGCACAGGAAGCTGGGGGTCGGGTCGGGTCGGGCCTGCCCAGCCTCTCCCTCGGGGCCCTTCCTGCCTCCCACTGCTGGCCCCCCACCCCTCTGGACATTCCTAACTGTGTACCTGCACAGGTTTTGTTCCCAGGGTCCAGTCTCAATTCTGAGTCTGATCACCTGAATACTGACACCCCCCAACTTTCTCCAATCTAGAACCCTCCCCTGAGCGCTAGATTCAGCCCCTTACTAGACAGTCTCTACCCGGATGACCTACCAGGTACTTCAACTTCACACATCCCAGACTGAACTCATATTTTCCTCCTTAATCACGCTTCTGCTCCTGGGTTTCCTGTTTGGTTGACATCCTAGCTGGAAAGCTGGGTGCCATCTCTGACTCTGCCCTCTGTCACTGCCAGCATCCAGTCAGACCATAGGGCTGACATTTGTCTCTTGTTTATTGTTCCTTCTCTTCATCTCCACTGTGGCAGTAGTGCCTTTCCGGCCTCTCACCACCTCTAAGCCACCTCACCTCGCAGGCTTGATACTGGGGGTTGGGTCATGTCGGCAGAAACTGCAAAGGCTGGTCCTAGCCGTGTCCGTTGCTCATGCCCCCGGCTGCCCATCTGCCCCAGCGGCGCCCCCTGCAGGAACCACGCACAAGCCTCCGGTGCACGAGCCTGCTCCTCCTAGGCTCCTTGCTCTGGCCCTTGTCTTTCCCATGGCCTCAAGGCCCCCTCTGGTTTGGCTGGAGGATTTCCGCTTACTCTTTGCAACTCTGCTCAACCACCACCTGCTCTGGAGAGCTTTCCTTGGCACGCCCCTCTGCACCCCCAGGGAAAGGATAGACACCCCCATCGCATCATGTTGTATGGACCTATTTAGTCACCTGGCCTCCCTGCCCTCCCCTGCCTCATGCTGCTCCAGCCTCGCAGCCACGCGCCGTACCTTCCGTAGTCACCTCAGCCTGGTGACAGCGTGGGCCTGGCACGGAGCAGTCACCAGCAGATGGGGGTTAATTCCATGCATTCAGCTGCCCAGGTTCAAAACCTGGGCGTCAGCATCCATGCCTCTTTCTTTCACATCCTGCATCCAGTCGCTCAGAAAGCCCTGTTGCCCCTCCCTTCGGGATCCATCCAGAATCCAGCCATCTCTCACCCTCAACTCTGGCCTGGAGTTTTGCAGTAACCGAACTGGACTCATTGTGTCCTCCTCTGGTCCCCTCATTTTATTCTCAGTCTAGCAGCCACAGTGACCCTCCTGAAATGTAACTCAACCTGCTTAGGACCCTGCAGTGGTCTGCTGCACACAGAGTAAGTCGAGTGCTCGTAGTGTATGTGGGCTCTGTCCCCGCCTCTGACCGCGTCCCTTCCTCTCTCCTTCAGCCACTCTGACCTTGCTGAACACCTCCACCCACCCCCTGAACGTGCTATAGAGCTGGGTCTGAGGTTGCACAACGTCGTAAGCAAACGTGGGCATGCAGCTTACAAAAGCCACCAGGTTTGACTCTAAGCTTTCTGCTGCTGAAGGTGGTATCAGAGATGTTTACCCAGTCGTGGTCACGTCACCAGGAAGAAAGATTCGTGTGCCTGATGGCACGTTGGCGGTGTTAGTAACGAGCTGATCAAGGCTGAGGCTCAGGGTTGCCCTTCTTGGCAAGTGTTTCTCTCTGTGTCAGTGGGTGAGGCTGGTCAGCAGCAGTTTGCTCTCAGCTGGCAGAGCCAACAGCCCACGTTGCTGCCCTGCCCTGGGGCTGTCCCGACTCTCCAGCCCTGGGTGAGAATCTAGTCTGTAGGGACCTGGGGAACCTTTCCCTCCCGCAGGATGCCAAGTCCGTCCATCCCATTGATGACAGTGCCGGAAGGACCTAGGGAGCAGGAATGAGCATCTTCGCTAGACAATGTGCCGGAGGGCAGG